>NW_027361775.1:18737500-19937500 GCF_039654945.1 Dendrobates tinctorius
ATGGGTGCAGACAGTAAGGGGTGCGAACGGGTGAATGCATGTGGACACAGTATGGGGAGTCGGGGATATGTGTGAGCAGACAGTATAGAGAGTGAGGGGGTAAATATATGAGGAGACAGTATGAGGAGGGAGGGGAATAGTGTGAGGAGACAGTATATTGCAGATATTTGTATTTAGGGGCATTATAATGACACTTCTATCTTTAAGGGGATCGTGTGGAGGTTTGCTGCAGAAGACCGGAGAAGATGGAAGTCTGCAGAGACGAGATGTGGATGAGCAAACTCATCATGGGGTCTGGACAAGAAGAAGAAAAGGAGAACGACTCCAGAGATGACGTCATCTATAAGGTACCTGGATGTAAATATTATTTGTGATATTGACTAATTCTCATGTTTTTTATTTATGTCAGGAGCATTACAGGGGTTGTCCAGGTCTGTGCTGAGTCTGCAGACATTCTATGTGACTGCAGACTTCTGAATTCTCACAGTGCTCACTGAATGCTGTCAGGATTCTCTCGTGCTGGTAATTTACATACATGCGGTCACATGCTGACTAGACATGTGTGGCCTCACTCAATGAAAGTGAACGGAGCGAGGCCGGGCACGTCTAGTTGGAATGTGGCCAGAAGTATACAAATCACATACTTGTGTTGACATGACTGTATATCGGCAAGGGAGAATCCTAAATGTGTGCAGTGCATTCGTTGTGAGAATTCAGAAGCTGCAATGTCAGGATTCAGCTCTGCAGGTTCCAGTACTCATCACATGGACACCTGACTCATATGCGATTTTCATAGTTATGGTCCTGTGACAACGAGCTTCTCTTCCTGCTTTCAGTTTTTTACTGAACATTGAGAGCATTAGGGAGAGCAGCTCGTGGGTACATGACTAACTGTGCAAGTCGCATATGTACTTGGGGGGGGTACACGTGGTGGAATGGTGGCGGGTTTTCCGTATGGACCCGCAGCAAACCAAGTGCTGCGGTCCGTACGGCTGTCAATTCCCGCACGGGGACCGCAGCGCTCAGGTGGAAAGGGGGGTACAGGGGCCCAGGTTTTATGAACAGCCCCGGGCCCATAGTCCACTTAATCCGACACTGGCTCCACCTATGGCTGTTAGATGCCGTGATGAGTGATTATCACAACACTAGAGATGGATGAAACCGAACAATAACGTTTGGGGTTCATACCAAACCACTACTGTTCAGGTACCAACATTGAACACGGACTTCTCCAGGAAGTTAGTGTTACTGTTAGGCATCAGCACCCCGAAAATCGGGTCTTTTCCAAACTGTCATCTGCATGACAGTGCAAGAAACACAGAGGGCTCTGATCAATGGTAATATTATTACCACCGGTCAGAGTGCTGCAGCTCCCACACTGTCAGATGACAGCAGCGTGAGCCAATAGCTGTGACTGGCGATAAAAAGCGTACCTCCATTCTCAGGCAATGGATGATGGGGCAATTACTCTCATCAGCCTACACCTCTTGTGGGTATTTATTCACCTGGGTTATAACTAAATAAAAAAAAATTAAAAAACAGCGTGGATTATCCTGTATTTTTGATAACTAGCCATTCAAAACTGATAGCTGCAGGATGCAACCTCAGCTGTCAGTGATAGCAAGGTTGGTTATCAAGAATAAAGGGTCCGCACTCTGTTTTTTTAAAAAAAAATAAATATTTCAATAAATATTTTTAAAAAACAGCTTGGGGTCCCCCCATTTTTGACAATCAGTCTTGCTAAATCAGACATTCAGAGGCTGGTATTCTCATGCTGGTAAAGGGTCATGGATATTGACCCCCAGCCTAAAAATTGCAGCCTGCATCCACCCCAGAAAAGGCACATCTATAAGATGCGCAAATTTTGGCACTTTGCCCGGCTCTTCCCACTTGCCCTGTGGTGGTGACAAGTGGGGTTAATATTTATGGGGTTGATGTCAGCTGTGTCATGGCCGCTGACATTAAGCCCACAGGTTAGTAATGGAAAGACGTCTATAAGACACCTATCCATTACTAAGCCCATAGTCATATTGTAAATAAACACACAGCCAGAATAAAGTCTTTATTTGAAATAAATAAACTTTTTTACTAACTTGTGATGTCAGCGGCAATAAAACAGCTGACATCAACCCCACAAATGTTAATCCCTCTTGGCACCACCACAGGGCAAGTGAGAAGAGCCGACCAAAGGGCCAGAATTGGTGCATCTTATGGCTGAGGGGGTCCAATAATAGAGGTGAACCCATGTCATTATTTTTTTTATCAGGCATAGGCTGACTGGAGTAGTAGTCCCATCAGTCAATGCCTGTGAACAGATGTAAACTTTTTACTTCCAGTCACAGCTGCTGGTTCACACTGTCATCTGACAATGTGGGAGCCACAGGACTCTGACCAGCGGTAATGATCTTACAGTACTATTGATCAGAGCCAGTGACAGCGTGGCAAACAATGGATGTTCAGGTGCCCCATTCATCTGAATGGAGTCCGGGTTTGGCTGTTGGCACTGTCCTGGTACCCGAACCAAACTTTTTTTAACTGATCGGCTGAACTCACTGGACCCGAACATTCAAAGGTTCGCCCATCACTAATTATCACAGCTTTTATCTGCCAGTAAAGATGTGGGTTCAGATTGCGAGCCCACATCAAATTCTGCAAGACAGCAGATGACATATGCAATTTGTCGTGTGGGTAAGGGATTAATGCTGTTTAAAACCTTACCTTGTCCACATAAATCTGCTTTTCCTTTTTTAGTGAAATCCATTGTTGAAATTGTATGCTAAAGAGTTAGAAGTGCAGCAAGGTGTGATAATGCATTTGGCAGCTCTCCTGCCCATCTCCGTATTCCACACACACCTCCTGTCTTATGTCTCTGACTGACAGGTCACTTCTTACAGTAACCTGGGAGAAACCTTGGTCAGTGAAGGCAAACACCATCTGTGCCTAGGGTAGCGCATGCGCAGTGTCATGATTTGTAGTTTTGCCCTGTCCTGTATTTTGTATAATATGTCATTTAACCATGTCTCCTTCCCCCAATACTTTGCAATGTCTTGTGATGTACCTGGACCTTAATCTAATTTAGGCTTGTGTCAACAACTAGTGGAACTTTGGCTATTGCTTTCCTAAGCAGAAGATAACCTACAATACACATCCTGTAGACTCAGTTGAGCCCTTACATTTCTAGAATCTTCTGATGGACCATACCATTGAATAGTAGGTGTGACCCCTACCCCCCTTCAGATGGGCTGATCCCAGGAGCCCTGACAATACATTCTTCTTTTAAGATCAGTTGTGATTTGAGTGCGGACGTGAAGGAGTCACGAACTGAGTTGAGGCCAGCTCGTGACGTCCGTGGGATTGTGTGGAATCCTGTGGACTATTGCAAGGATTATTGTTATCGCATCTGGTACAAGGACTATTGTGAGGTGCCCGGATTTGTTTCCATTGTGTGGACTTATTGTGGACTTCTCATGGACTCCAAGGACATTATGGATATTTGATGTTGTATGCTCCCTGCCTTAACCCCTTCACTACCAAGGGTGGTTTGCACATTAACTCCCGGGCCAATTTTTACAATTCTGACCACTGTACCTTTATGAGGTCATAACTCTGGAACGCTTTCATGGATCCCGGTGATTCTGACATTGTTTTCTTGTGACATATTGTACTTCATGTTAGTGGTAAAATTGCATTCAAATAACTTGCGTTTATTTGTGAAAAAAACGAAAATTTGGCGAAAATTTTGAAAATTTCGCAATTTTCCAACTTTGAATTTTTATGCCCTTAAATCACAGCGATACGGCACACAAAAAACTTAATACATAACATTTCCCACATGTTTACTTTACATCAGCACAATTTTGGAACCAAAATTTTTTTTTGTTAGGAAGTTATTAAAAATTGACCAGCGATTTCTCATTTTTGCAACACCATTTTATTTTTAGGGACCACTTCACATTTGAAGCCACTTTGAGGGGTCTATATGATAGAAAATACCCAAAAGTGACACCATTCTAAAAACTGCACCCCTTAAGGTGCTTAAAACCACATTCAAGAAGTTTATTAACCCTTTAGGTGCGTCACAGGAATTTTTTGAATATTAAAAAAAAATGAACATTTAACTTTTTTTTAAAAAAAAAATTACTTCAGGTTCAATTTTCTTTATTTTACCAAGGATAACAGGAGAAATTGGACTGCAAAAGTTATTGTGCAATTTGTCCTGAGTACGCTGATACCTGATATGTGGGGGGGAACCACTGTTTCGGCGCATGGCAGACCTCAGTAGGGAAGGAGCGCCGTTTGACTTTTTCAATGCAAAATTGGCTGGAATTCAGATCGGACGCCATGTCGCGTTTGGAGAGCCCCAGATGTACCTAAACAGTGGAAACCCCCCAAGTGACCCCATTTTGGAAACTAGACCCCCAAGGAACTTATCTAGATATGTGGTGAGAACTTTGAACCCACAAGGGCTTCACAGACGTTTATAACATACAGCGGTACAATTAAAAAATCATATTTTTTCCACAAAAATGATCTTTTCACCCCCAATTTTTATTTTTCCAAGGGTAACAGGACCCTAAAAGTTATTGTGCAATTTGTCCTGAGTACGCTGATACCCCATATGTGGGTGTAAATGACTATTTGGGCGCATAGCAGAGCTCGGAAGGGAAGCAGCGCCATTTGACGTTTTTGGCTAGAATTGAGATCGGACACCATGTCGCGATTGGAAAACCCCTGATGTACCAAAACAGTGGAAACCCCCCACAAATGACACCATTTTGGAATCTAGACCCCCCAAGGAACTTATCTAGATGTGTGGTGAGAACTTTGAACCCCCAAGGGCTTCACAGAAGTTTATAACGTACAGCAGTACAATTAAAAAATCATATTTTTTCCACAAAAATGATCTTTTCACCCCCAATTTTTATTTTTCCAAGGGTAACAGGACCCTAAAAGTTATTGTGCAATTTATCCTGAGTACGCTGATACCCCACATGTGGGAGTAAACCACTATTTGGGCGCATGGCAGAGCTCGGAAGGGAAGCAGCGCCATTTGACGTTTTTGGCTGGAATTGAGATCGGACACCATGTCGCATTAGGAAAGCCCCTGATGTACCAAAACAGTAGAAACCCCCCACAAATGACACCATTTTGGAAACTAGAACCCCCAAGGAACTTATCTAGATGTGTGGTGAGCACTTTGAACCCCCCAGTGCTTCACTGAAGTTTATAACGTCCGGGCGTGAAAATAAAAAAATCGTATTTTTTCCACAAACATGATATTTTAGTCCCCATTTTTTTATTTTCCCAAGGGTAACAGGAGAAATTGGACCCCAAAAGTTGTTGTCCAATTTGTCCTGAGTACGCTGATACCTCATATGTGGGAGAAAACTACTGTATGGGCACACGTCGGGGCTCGGAAGGGAAGTAGTGACGTTTTGGAATGCAGACTTTGATGGATTGGTCTGCGGGTGTCATGTGCGTTTGGAGAGCCCCTGATGTACCTAAACAGTGGAAACCCCCCACAAGTGACCCCATTTTGGAAACTAGACCCCCTAATGAACTTATCTAGATGTGTGGTGAGCACTTTGAACCCCCCAGTGCTTCACAGAAGTTTATAACGACCGGGCGTGAAAATAAAAATATCGTATTTTTTCAACAAACATCATCTTTTAGTCCCCATTTTTTTATTTTCCCAAGGGTAACAGGAGAAATTGGACCCCAAAAGTTGTTGTCCAATTTGTCCTGAGTACGCTGATACCTCATATGTGGGAGAAAACTACTGTATGGGCACACGTCGGGGCTCGGAAGGGAAGTAGTGACGTTTTGGAATGCAGACTTTGATGGATTGGTATGCGGGTGTCATGTGCGTTTGGAGAGCCCCTGATGTACCTAAACTATTGAAACTCCCCACAAGTGACCCCATTTTGGAAACTAGACCCCCCACGGAGCTTATCTAGATGTGTGGAGAGCACTTTGAACCCCCAAGTGCTTCACAGAAGTTTATAACGCCTGGGCGTGAAAATAAAAAAAACATTTTTTTCCGCAAAATTATATTTTTGCCCCCAATTTTTTATTTTCCTAAGGGTAACAGGAGAAATTGGACCCCAAAAGTTGTTTTGTAATTTGTCCTGAGTAGGCTGATACCCTTCATGTGGGGTTAAAACACTGTTTGGGCACATGGCAGAGCTTGGAAGGGAAGGAGCACCATTTGACTTTTTCAATGCAGAATTGGCTGCAATTGAGATCAGACGCCATGTTGCCTTTGGAGAGCACCTGATGTGCCCAAACAGTGGAAACCCCCAATTATAACTCGAACCCTAACCTCAACACACCCCTAACCCTAATCTGAGCCCTAGCCCTAACCCTAGCCCTAACCCTAACCCTAGCCCTAACCCTAACCCTAGCCCTAACCCTAGCCCTAACCCTAACCCTAGCCCTAACCCTAACCCTACCCTAACCCTAACCCTAGCGGGAAAATGGAAATAAATACATTTTCTTTTAGTTTTATTATTTTTCCCTAACTAAGGGGGTGATAACGGGGGGTTTGATTTACGATTTATGGTGGTTTTTATGTTTGGCGGCTGTCGCACGCTAAAAGACGCTTTTTATTGTAAAAATAGTTTTTGCATCACCACATATTGTGAGCTATAATTTTTCCGTATTTTGACCCACCGAGTCATGTGAGGTCTTATTTTTTGCGGGACGAGTTGACGTTTTTATTGGTACCATTTTCGGGCACATGACATTTTTTGATCGCTTTTTATTCCGATTTTTGTGACGCAGAATAAACAAAAACCAGCGTTTCATGAATTTCTTTTGGGGGGTGCGTTTACACCGTTCCGCGTGCGGTAAAATTGATAACGCGTTTTTATTCTTCGGGTCAGTACGGTTACAGCAATACCTCATTTAGGTCTTTTTTTATGTTTTGTCGGTTTTTTGCAATGAAAACAATTTTATATAAAAAATAATTATTTTTGTATCACTTTATTCTGCAAGCTATAACTTTTTTATTTTTTTGCGGATGATGCTGTATGGTGGCTCGTTTTTTGCGGGACAAGATGACGTTTTCAGCAGTACCATGCATATTTATATGCGTCTTTTTGATCGCGCGTTATTGCACTTTTTGTTCGGTGGTATGATAATAAATCATTATTTTTTGCTTCGTTTTTTATTTTTGTTTTTTAAGGGGTTCGCTAAAGGGGTTAACTAATGGGACAGTTTTATAGGGCAGGTCATTACGGACGCGGCGATACCAAATATGTGTACTTTTATTGTTTTTGGTTTTTTTTATTTTGAAAAAATGGATTTATTGGGGAATATTTTTTTTTTTTTTACTAATTTATTTAGCGATTTTTTTAAAATTATTTTTAACACTTTTTTTTTTTTTTTACTTTATTACCTTGTCCCAGGTGGGACATCACTGTCCTGTGACAGATCGCTGATCTGTCACATCACAGATCACTGTGACAGATCAGCGATCTGTCACAGGCACTGCTGCAGACTTCCTCATGCCTGCGCTTTGCAGGCAGTGAGGAAGTCAGCTCCCTGCAGGCCCCCGTCGCCATCTTGGATCCGGGGGCCTGTAGGGAAAGAGCCCCCCGCAGCAGCGCTGCACATTGCGCTGCCGTGGGGACTCAGGGAAGCACGGAGGGAGCCCCCTCCCTGCCGATGCTTCCCTTTAACCGCCGGTACACCGCGATCGCGTTTGATCGCGGTGTGCAAGGGTTTAACGTGTCGGGGGCGGTCCGTGACCGCCCCTGACACATTGTGCCGGGTGTCAGCTATGATAATTAGCTGACACTCGGCCGCGATCAGCGGCGCTCACCACGTGGGCGCCGCTGATCGCGATGACGTAATATTCCGTCCATGATAATTAGGTCCATGGTCACATGGATGGAATATTACGTCAATTGTAGGTAAGGGGTTAATAAATCTCGTTGGATCGTCCCTCGGCCTGTTGTCCCTTCTTGCTCTGTCATATACCCCGTTACAAGCAGTTCAATACAATGGCCCATGCAGGTTGCTTTTAAAGTCACAGGCCCTGATTCATTAAAGCTTTCACTCAAGAAAACTGACATAAAAAGCTGTGAAAAGTTGCAAAAATGTTTGCGCAACTCGGAGTTGCACACATATTTTGTGACTTTTGGCGTTTTCAAGCCAGTTTTACTCAACTCCTCCAAAATAGGCAGAGATGGGGTGGAACAAGAGTGCAGTGGGGACCTCCTGATTCATTAAAATGTGCAATCAAGCTCATCTGACTCTACCACGTCTCCAAATCAAGACCAGCATTTAATTGGAAGGGCTTGATAAATCCGGGACGTAGTGTAAATTCATGGTCTGGCACATAACCATGCCAACAGCCCAGTAATTTACATAACTGGTGGAGAAGAGATTGATATGTGTTTGTGTGAACATTTTCTGAATTGCTTTGTTAAAATATCCAATGGCATTTTCAGTATGTTTTTTGGGGGGGTTATTGGAGCTTTTTTTTAGGTCATTTTTTGGTGATTTTTGACATCTATTAAGCAATGAATAAAAAGCCAGCACAGACGTCATTCAGACCCACACAAAAAATAGTGTGAACATACCCAAAAATACGTTTGTTACATTAAATTGCTAAACGCATCTCTTTTATCTGAAAAGTATTTTATAGTAAATATTTTTTTTGTTCTTTCAAATACTTAACGATTCTGTTTGACAGGATGTTCTTCATGTAACAAAAACATAATATAATCTGAAGGACATATATTCTCTCACTTATCTCAGTAGATGGCACTGTTTGCTCTATGTTGCATGCTAATCACGCTTAACAGCTTATTACAGAATTAAAGATATAATTGAGACAAATTATATTTACTTCAGTAATAAGAAAACAAACAAAAACTGTATTTTTAACCCCATGATTTTTGTGTTTTGTATTTCAGTTCTTCCTCCCCTTTTTCAAATATTCATACCATTTTTAATTTTCTGCCAATATAGACATATGAGTTTTTTTTCCCAATGAGTTGTAGTTTTAAATTACACCATTCATTTTTTCATATGGAATAAAGAAAAATGTAAACAAAATTTAAGGTCAGGTGAAATGTTAAAAAAAATGCAAATCCACCATTGTTTTGTGTGTTTTATTTTTAGGGAGTTAATCATGCATTAAAAATGACCTGACAACATGATTATCCAGGTCAGTGCAGTTACTGAGAAACAGAATGTGTATAGTTGTCTTTACTAGTTAATTGGCTTAAATACATTTAATATAGGGACAAACGTTAATATCGGTATGCATGAGTGAATTCCCCCCCTTAGACAGGAACAACTAGTCTTTGGGGGGTTATTAGGTGGTTCATTTAAACATGGATGTTAGTCCTTAGACACAAGAAGTTGGACATGATTTATTATCAACTTACGAGGCCTTCTGATGAGCCTACAGGTGAAACGCCTTGAGGCACATAACTCTAGACGTGTCTGGATAAGTACCAAACCTTTTTCTAAACTAATACTTAAACTCTATAGTATGACAGTATGCAGTTCAGCAGACAGGAGCACAGAGCGCCACTCTGGGGGCACATATAGTGCATTGTACATATTCAAAGCATAGACGTCGTAGTGTTCGGTGAGGTTCTAAGGACTCAGACACCCACCAATCTGCAGAGAAAGGGGTTTTCCTGTGAACAAAATACATTTAATTAGTTATGATCGAGCATTAAAATACTTTAGTGCTCGGTACTCGAATAGAGCAGGTCGGACGCTTGGACCAGTTCAACTTGAGAACTGAGTATAATGGAAGTCAATATGAAACTCAATCATTTTTCTGGAAACCCTAACAGAAGGGCAAGGGAGGCAGTAAAATCACTGAAATGGATGGAAACAGAGCTCAAATGGAGTAGGAACAGCATGGGGAAGATGCCTGAACGCATCTCTGACTCCCAGGTCGCTGCTGGGAACAATGCTGTTAGAGTGTTAGGGCCTCGTCACACATAGCGACTCACCAGCGATCCCGACAATGATATCAACTTGTCAGGATTGCTGGTGTGTCGCTGCATGAGCGCTGGTGAGCTGCTAAACAGGCAGCTTCACCAGCGACGAAGAGCGCTCGCGTCGCTGTATACCGTAGATACCAGCGCGCTGGTGTAGGGAGCTGGTAACCAAGGTAAACAGCGGGTTTCTAAGCGTTGCTTAGAAACCCGCTGTTTACCTTGGTTACTGTAAGAGAATGGTCAGCTATAATATACTGAGTGGCCATGATGAGTCAGGCAGCCATCTTGTCGAAAGATAGAGAAGATTCAACTTTTACAAAAGAGCTAATAAAATGTACTAAATGGAGGATGGAAAATGAGATAATTTCTCCTACCAACCTCAGTAGATGTGCATAGAGGAAGATTGGATCAATAGGGGAATAGGGTCACCAAATATATGGTCAATGTGTGTTTATGTGATATTGTTGGTAGAGAGAGAAGAATCATTAAAATGTCAAATGCATGAATTTATGGATCAAGTCTGAAAGCAGTGATAAGATTTTAGAACAGTAGCCATAGATACCAATGACTTATGGGTTTTAGTGTTGCTTGGAGAAATGTTAATTAATATCTTCATATTATGTCATTATATTCTCTGTTCTAAACCATGTTTCTCTAGAATTACCATGTAAACACCTTATAATTATAATGTTAACGCCCTCTGCGACAAAATGCAGCTTTCTTTGTTCTCATAATGAATAAGAAGCTCCTGTTACTCTTGCTTGTTGCCATTCCACCGACATCATGCCGTCGTGCCACACCATGATCTAGCACGAAGCCTTATCACCGCCAGACTTCCAAGCGAATCTCTGCCCGTCTGAATTCCTGTTTTTGCCCGCATATTTCAACTTCTCTGATTGTCTGTTCTGTTCTGCTGTGTATCTCCGAATAAATTTCAACCTCAGCTTCAAGAAGAATTGTCTCCAGTTTTGTTCGGCTCTTCCAGCTCTCTCAGTAAGAACTTTTTCTTACAGTTACCAGCTCCCTGCAACAGCGTACTGGTAACTAAGGTACACAGAGGGTTTCTAAGTGCGGCGCGGCGCTTAGAAACCCGCTGTTTACCTTGGTTACAAGCTCCAGCTCGCTGATCGCTGGTTTCCCGCCTGCCACACGCAGCGATGAATGCTGGCCAGTGGGAGATCAACAATCAAAAAAATGTCCACCCCTTTCCACAACGATCAGCGATACCCAGCAGGGGGGGCCGGTCGCTGATAGGTGTCACACACAGTGATCTCACTGGTGAGATCGCTGTTGCGTCACAAAACTTGTGACTCAGCAGCGATCTCGCTAGCGAGATCGTTGTGTGTGACGGGGGCTTTACTCCACTTTTACAGGCTGACAATAAAACATACAAATCCGAAGTGAAGTGGATTTTACAGGAAAACATGTTAGGATTTTTTTTCCTGTATAATGACTTGTATATAAGGCAAAATTAAAAAGAGAATAAAAAAAAGTTTCCTCCACCCTTTAACCCCTTCATCCCTGAAGCCTGTTTTCACCTTCATGATAATGCCAAATTTTACGGTTCTGATCAGTGTTACTTAATGTGGTAATGAAACGCTTCAACAGATCCCACTGATTCTGAGAATGTTTTTTCCTGACATATTGTACTTCATGATAGAGGTAAAATTTCTTCGAAATAACTTTATTTGTGAAAAAAGCAGAAATTTTTCAAAAGTTTTGAAAATTTAGCAATTTTTAAACTTTAAATTTTTATGCCCTTAAATCAGAGAGTGGTGTCACACAAAATAGTTAATAAATAACATTTCCCACATGTCACTTTACATCAGCACATTTTTTGAAGCATATTTTTTTTTTGTTAGAAGGGTTAAAGGTTGATCAGTGATTTCTCATTTTTCCAACAAAATTTACAAAATCAATTTTTAGGGACCATCTCACATTTCAAGTTACTTTGAGGGGTCTATATGACAGAAAATACCCAAAAGTGACACCATTCTAAAAATTGCACCACTCAAGGTGCTCAAAACCACATTCAAGAAGTTTATTAATCCTTCAGGTGTTTCACAGGAATTAATCAAATGTGAAAGGAAAAAAGTTAACAAAAATGTTACAAACTACACAATGAATTCATCTAGTGGTACAGTGATCAAATTTAATTTTTCCACCAAAATTTAGTTTTGGCCCCATATTTTACATTTTCTCATATGGAAATGGGCAAAAATGGCACCAAAATTTTTCCCACAATTTATTCTGAATGTAGGCATGCCCCATATGTGGCCGTACAGTGCTGCTTAATCACAAGCCGAGACTCGGGAAGGAAGGAGCAATATTTGCCTTTTGTAGTGTAGATTTTCCTAGAATAGTTTGCAGGCTCCATATACAAAGCCCCTAAGTACTAGAAAACCAGAATTCCCCTCAAGTGACTCTATATTGGAAATATTACCCCTTTGAGAATTTATCTACAGGTGTAGTAACTATTTTGATTCCATGGGTGTTTTCCATAAACAAGAAGCAGTGGATGTTGCTGAGTGAAAACTAAAAACTACCATTGTAGTGCCCAGTACTTTGTAGTGACCAGTACGTTTTAATGACTATAACGTTGTAGGGACCAGAAGATTGTAGTGACCAATTCATGCTTCTGGAGACATGTGACGCGCCCCAGGGGCAGTGGGATACTCGGTACTGGGTCCGTTAACTTCAATGGGAAATGTCACAGTGGCAGTGACCCAGTCCGTGGTCCCAGGCGGTCATGTAAAAGGGGTAGAATAGAATGGAAATAAAGTTTATGTAGTGATTTGTGATGCCAGTTGGAGTGTTCGACTGTAGTATAGCCAGCACTGCAGATGATCCCTGGAGCAGTAGATGGTGATGGTAGTGCAGATGTTAAACCCTCTTCACCCAGGGCAGACCCCCAGAGATTGCGATGAAAGTAGAAGGCATGGAGTAATAAGGCAGGAGACAAGGAAAGTCGCTTTATCATTTACTGTAGTTCAGGTGCAGTTCAGAGGGGATATTACAACTCTCACCAGGTTACATTCTGCTCTGGAGAATGGGAGTTATCTTTCCCTGCTGTGACTCAGTGTAAGCTTCCTGCTATTCTAATCCCTTCTGGGACCAAGGTTTCCCGGAGTTTAGAATTTCCCATTATTGCCTCTACTCACTGTATATTTCGCCTTCAGCAACTTGCAGCTTGAATCCTTTGTGAAGCAGCTCAAATTCCCACTTGCACTATCCTTCACTGATCCTAGGTTGTTGCAGTATTTCCGAGGGAAAACACTTTACTGCTGGTTGTATAATCCCACGCAGTCTATCAGCCTACCACCCTGCTCTGAAAGCATGGATGGTCTAGGGGCTGGCTCCCTGATGCTTCTTTAGCTGTACTCCTGGATCGAGCACATGTCTTAACATGGCTTCCAAGACATTCTTCTTCCTTCTTGTCCACTGAAACAACAACTTTGCTCCTCCCCCTCCCAGTTAGGGTATGTCTGCAAAGCTCTAAGCTTCAGACAAGTAAGGAAGTGAGGTGAATTGTGTGTGTGTGTTGTGGTCTCTAGCAGAGAAAGCATAACTCCCATTGCTCACGAAACACATACAAAACAGTACATATTTAACACTTTTGTGGCGATAAAGATGCAGGGCGCCACACATGCACCTGTAAATTAAGTGGGCTATCATCAATACAAAAATGCTAACATGTGGGCACTAAATGTGGTTTAGGCACACTGGGGCTCAGAAGGGACAGGGGCAGAATCGCAGAATTTGCTGAATTTCTTTTGGGGGGTGAGGAGCCATTTCGCTTTTCCAGAGCCTTTGTACTACCAGTAAGATGGAAGCCCCCTATATTTCTGATAACAGATGATGGACCTGAGTGTTTTTTTTGTGGATTGTTTTGACGCTTTTTATGAGAGCATTTTACATAACATTTGGGATCACATTTATCCTGTGCTCTATGCCAGGGTTCCCCAACTCCAGTCCTCAAGGCCCATCATTAGGTCATGTTTTCAGGATTTCCCTTGTATTGTACAGGTGAAGCAATTATCACCTAGGAAATACTAAGGAAATCCTGAAAACATGACCTGTTGGTGAGCCTTGAGGACTGGAGTTGGGGAACCCTGCTGTAGGCCAAGCACTTACTTTGGGGTTTCCATCTAAATCTCCGAGTGACATGACTCAAAGAAAGCCCTGAGGGACCAATTCATTATAATGAGGCAGCAGAGTTACTTTGGACTCTGTCGGGCCTCTGTTCAGCTTTGTCCTTCTTTACAAAAGTGCACAAAACTGTGGCCGATAGCACTTTTATGCACGCCTAAAAAGACGGATACCTTTGGATCATAGGCCAGACGGCATCCACAGTTTTTCCATCTGCCTCATTATAGAGAATCTTCTGCCGGTGTTCCATCTGAATCACGTTTTCCAGAGATTTGCATGGAAGCCTCGATGTAAGTGCTCAGCACATAACAGGATAAATGTGAGCCGAGCCTTACTGCAATCTTTGGGAGGAAGAATGAAAAAATCAACAGCAGGTGAAGAGTTGGTTTTATTTATTTTTTACACCGTTTGTCATGCGGTATGTGATTAGGCTAATTTATTCTTTGGGTCGGTATATTTTTTCTGTTTGGCTGCTCTCACACAGTAAAAAACGGTTTTCTTTGTTAAAACAAATTTTTTCATCGCCATATTTTGAGAACTATAATTTTTCCAAATTTCTGCCTACATAATCATGGGATGGCTTGTTTTTTGCAGAAGGAGTTGATTTTTTTTATTGGTACCATTTTCGGGCACATGAAATTTTTTTATCGCTTTCTCTTCTGATTTTTGGGTGGCAGAGTGAACAAAAATCTGCAATTTAGGATTTTTTAATTTTCTTTGCCATTGTGTTTGTGGTAAAATTGATAAGGCATCTTTATTGTTCGGGTCAGTGCGATTACAGCGATTCCCCATTTATATCTTTTTTTATGTTTTGGCACTTTTACACAGTTGAAAATATTTTTCAGCTGATTGAGCTGAATGATGGCTTGTTATTTGCGGGACAAGATGAAGTTTTTAGCAATATCATTTTTATTTATATTAGTGCATGCTCTAACTATTTTGCTAGTGCCTGATGACCAGCTGTCATCGGGGGCGACGATCGTAGGCTTGAGTGGGCTTCCTCCCACTGCCTGCCTTCTATATGCTGCGATCGATATCGATCACAGCAATTAGGGAGTTAAAGTGCCAGGTGTCACCTGTCAGAATCATCTGACACCTGGTGCCAATCACAAGCACACAGCATCTGTGCGCGGAAAATCTCCTGGACATATACATACATCCAAGCTCGGTAAGTACCTACCGACCTGGACGTATAGATCTAGCTACGTCTAAGGTCGTGAAGGGGTTAATAGCTGTACTATCTCGCAACATATTTCCTCTTCGTCTATGACTACAGTAGATGACATTGTAGAGGGGGAAAGAAAACTACACAAACCGGTAGTCACCAATAAATGTAATTTTAACATTTTAGTACATTTTCTGTGAATGTGTTTTGTGTGACACGGTCAGACAAATCCTGTTTAATTTATGAAGGAGGGACTCTGAAACTCACAAAGCCTATGTGGACAATGCAAGAGCTGCCAAAAATTAGAAGGAAGAGGAAGTCTGATAAACCCTGCATTAGACATAAAGGAAGGCCACATACACTGTGTCTCATTATCATCTTCCTCTTGAGACACTAATTGCCTGCCGTTCACCATGGTCATCTTCTTCTGACTGTGGCGACTCAAATATTTGGGCATCACTACACACAATCTCCTCATTTCCTTCTTGAAACATGCAGGGTGAAAGGTCAGAATCAATACTTGGAAATGTAAAGAGCTCCCTGGAGTGTCAGAGTGAGGGATTACTTGTCTCCTGGGACTCGCCATGATGACAAGAAGGAGGACCAGGGTAAATATTATGTGGTCCAGTCGGTCTTATGTATTAGCATGTTTTTTTGTGCTCTGCAGCAGGTACAGTTTTACCTAGCAGACGACCTCGGCTTCTACGTGCACCATCAGCAGCATATCCACTTCTCTGTCCCTTATCGCTCACCTTGTGCATTTTAGATTAGGTACATACCATATTTTTGGGATTATAAGGCACAATTTTTTTCCTAAGAAAAGTTATTGCTACAAGAAGCTTTATTCTTTTATAACCTTAATAAGATACTAAGTCCTCAAGTTCAGCAACCAAAAGTTTATTATAACATCTGGAAAATGTATATATGTATTTGTTTACACACACACACAGTAAAGAAACACGTGTGTAAGATGTGTTGACAATAGCTGTCGGTTTCCTATCCCTGAAGACACCAATCACATTATTTTAATAAGTGTTATGCGTCTTTTATATATATTGTGATATATACAGTATATATAATATGTACACACACACACATGAAGTAAAGAAACACATGTGTAAGAGGTGTGGACAATAGCTGTCACACTCCTATCCTTGAAGACACCAATTGTGTTATTTGAATAAGTTGTAGGCTATGTGCACACGCTGCTGATTCACCTGCGGGTTTTTCCGCGCAGAACCGCAGGTAAAACCGCAGGTAAAGTGACCTGCGGTTTTCCTGCGGTTTGGCCTGCGGATTTCCCCTGCGGTTTCACACCTCTACTATGTTAAAGGTGTGAAACCGCAGCGGAATCCGCAGAAACAATTAACATGCTGCGGTTTATAAACAGCAGCAAAACCGCGCGGAAAAAAACGCAGCGTGAGCACAGCAGTTTTTAAAACCCATAGGGTAACATGGTACTGTACCATGTCTGCGGAACTGCAGCCGTTCCGCAGGGCCAAAAACGCTGCGGGACCGCAGCAGAATCCGTAGCGTGTGCACATAGCCTAAGTTATGCTATGTTTGATCAAATACAGTATTACTAAGAACTCTGTATGATTTAAATGCACTTTTGCCTTATTTAATTTTAGCAGGGTTTTTTTCATTTTGTCTTTTGTAGGTTTTGTATTTAAGTTCTAAGTAGCTTTTGTTCACATTTGGGTCCGGGCTACGGGTAGCTCTGAGAGTTGGGAGAGTCGTGCTACCTATTTACCTCGCTCCGGGATGAGGGGGCTCACTGTACCCCGTTTTGCCTGAAGGTATGTGTGTGGTTGTGAATTTTGAGGACCTGTGATGAGGTCATCATCATGTGACTAGCCATGTGATAGGCAACTGGGAGTGGTTACAGATATCTAAGGAAGGTGTGTTGCACATGTGAGAGAGTGTGTTGGGAGTCTGTCAGCCTGGACAGAGCTCGCATGTTTCCCGACTAGACGTCGCATAGCCTGGGGAAGCAGTGCTGGGGAGTCTGAGCCAGAGGAGTAGACGATCTTGAAAACCATAAGTTATGCTGACCAGGGTCAGTGAGAGATATTTATAGGATACCTCTGTGGATAAGAGGGATCCGAGAACCTGTGTGGCGAACAGGTAACGGAACGGAGTGCGTATTATGTTGACCGGGGTCAGAAAGAGACTGCGTTTGAATTGATGCTTATGGGACACATCTGAGAATAAGAGGGATCCGAGGACCTGTGTGAACAATCCAACAGGTAACGGCCTTGACAACCGTGAGTTATGCTGACTGGGGTCAGTGAAAAGTATTTGTGAGGAAGAGACTGTGTATTGATGTTTATGGGATACTTCTGTGGATAAGAGGGATCCGAGAACCTGTGTGGCCAACACCAACAGATAACGGAACGGAGTCCGTGTTATGCTGACCGGAGTCAGTGAGAGACTGTGTTCATATTGGTAAAGCTTAATGTGTAACAGACAGTGTAAAGGCTGCTGCATACTGGTGAATAATAAACCTCAATGGACTCGTTTTAACCCTGAGTGTGCCAGTGTTTACCTCCAAGACCTGCAAAGTGAGTAATCCCTGTCCACAGACAGTGTGGAACATTACCATATATATGTATATATACAGAGAGAGAGAGAGTATGATAGTATAATGTAATCCATAGTGTATGGCAGTATTATAGGTAATGTTCATAATGTATAATGTAGGATGTGATAATGTAAGGTATTATAATGTATAGTGATGTAATGCATAATAGAGATAGATGTTGTAGTGTTTGCATAGATTGTAGGTGAAAGGTTAGATATGTCCAGCAACAGACTGCAGGGTCAGAGAGAGTTAATGTTGGGACCAGCCCACTGGGGGAGGGGTTAGTAATAGGAAAAGGACTGTGTTAGAGTGAGATAGGAGTTAGAGTCTGAAGAAGAAACAAGTGTTCAGTGCTGCCAAGGGGTAATTCACAGCATAAAGAGACATACTTACAGATAAGGTACTGTCACACTTAGCGATGTACCAGCGATCCCGACCAGCGATATGACGCGGTCAGGATCGCTGGTACATCGCTAAGTGGTCGCTAGTGAGCTGCCACACAGGCAGATCTCTCCAGCGACATCGCTGGGGACGGGGGTCGCTACTTACCTGTCACACTAGGCGATCCTGCGTCCTCCCGCGCGGCTCCGCGCTCATCTCTCCACAGGAAGCGCCGCAGGAAGCTGACGACGAGAAGCGATCCTGAACGTTCTCGCACGATCAGCGATAACCAGCGGGGGAGCAGGTCGTAGGTAAGTATCAGACACAGCGATGTCGCTAGCAATATCGCTATAACGTTATAAAGTTATAGCGATATTGCTAGCGATATCGCTTAGTGTGACAGTACCTATAGGGCTAGTGAGATCCTGAAGAGAATTACAGATGAGACAGAGTGGCCTTCCAACTTAAAGCCGTCCTTGGATAGGATGACAGGCCATGAGAAACCCGAGAGCTTGCTAGGGCTGAAGGTAATGGACCTAAAGAAGGCTGAGAGCATGAGACAAGTGGGAGTCCCAAGCGTTAGTTCCAGGGCATTCATAGTAATAGGTTACAGAACCGTTGAGTGAGTAGAGAGAAACTCGCTGATCAGAACTGTGGCCTAGAAGCTGGGTGGTGGTGAAGTAGGCGAAACAGTATCTGCTTCACTGGCCCTGAAGTAGAGTACAGTGGAAGGAAATGATGTATGTGAAAATGCTATTCATTGTGAAGGAAACATGCTTAAGACTGTGTACACGCTATCCTTTTTACATAACCCTTATCAAGTTCAGTAAATTCCCAATGTTTGAATGGAAGTCTCCTTCATTAATCTGTTGAATTCGTGGACCTAGGCAGCCAATACCATCAGCTAAAGCCAGCCTGCATGAGTGTAAGGCCCTCACATTACCAACACCCCGCCAGGGTCCATCTTTTCCTGTAAAGTGCTAGGGCAGCAGCAGCTTGGCCATGTCTACAACCAGCAGTAACTTTACACATGCAACAGAGCAGAATACTCTTTTACTCTGATGACAACTTACATCATCACCCCTGTTTGACATTGTCTTAAGCAGCTTTATTAGGTATTACCTGGAATGGCTTCCAGTGAACAGGTATACCTTGTCAAAGGTTCATTTGTGCAATTACCAACCTTCGGAATGTGTTTGTGACCATCAGTTGTGTTATCCAGAGGCAGAATTGTTAAAAATTCCATACATGCTGAACCCTATTCAGCTACGTTTCTAAGCCAGAATATGAAAGGAATTACTAAGTAACAAGAAACAACAGTCCATTATTACTTTCAGACATGAATATCTGTCAACCTGCAAAATAGATAGCATGTTAATCAATGAGTCAGTGCTGATCTGCAAGTTTTTCCTCAGCTGTAATTGGGCTCAGAAAAAAATTGCAGCATGTTGCGTATGGCTGCGTAAATTGCAACGAGACTTGCCAATGCAAATCAGTGGGTGCGAACAGAACAGACATCACACGGACCATCCTCCCCATTTTTTGTAACTAACAATGGCAAAGCAGACAGCTGAGAGCTGATATTGTCAGGCTGGAAAGGTCCATGATTATTGGGCCCTTCACAGCTTAAAAATAACTGTCCTCAGCAGCCCCAGAAGTGCACATCACATTAGAAGTGCCAATTCTAGCACTTCACCTTCACTCTGTCCAATTGCCCTGGTGCGGTGGCAATAGGGGTAATTTGGCTTGAGGTTGCTGTCAGCTGTGAATTATCCAAAAACACAGCTGACATCAAAACCTGGGGTTAATAATGGAGAATTGTCTATCAGATACTTCTATTACTGACCCAGTAATAAAAATTGAAAAACACACTCCAAAATACTTAATTGAAAACAACACTTCATGACACTTTCCATGGTTCACCAATTTATTAAAAAGAAAAAGCCCCTGCAGGTCTGACATAGTCCAGGAAATCCAATGTAGTTCACAAATGGAAACCTGAAAAGAGATAAATAGAAACAATACTATCCCTTGTTCACCAGTTTATTACAAAGCAAAGTTCCTACATGGGTCCGATGCAGTCCAGCGCTTCCCACGATGTTCTCCAAGTTTGACGATCAAAGCCCATACAGCCTCATTTTGAGGCTCCATAGGCTTTGAGCAGCAGACACTCCTTGCTCATGCTGTGCCCCACGAGACCATTTCAGGAGTAATGACATCAGTAATGTTAGAAGGCAGCATGACTTGCCAACTCTGATGAGCGGTAACGTTAATGACGTCATCTCTTCTCAGAGCCTCCGGGTCTCATGGAGTGCAGCCTGACCAGGAGACTCTTATGAGCGGTGATGTTAGTAATGTTACTGCTCTTCATAGTCACTGGATCTCACAGAGGGCAATGTGAGCCAGGAGTGGCTGCTGCTCAAAGCCTAAGTAACAACATGCCATCCCATCTCAGTGTGACAATTCTTTGTGTTTCCACAAAACAATAACTTAAAACACACCTCCAGGCTATATAAGGGCTATGTGACGAAAAAGGCAGAGGGATGAAGTGTGATGTCAGATGACTTGGCCTCCATAATCACCCAATGAAGAGAAGGTAAAGCAGTAGCTCTAAGAACTGCTTCAAGATTGTTGGCTACATGATGAAGCTGCTTGAGAGAATATTAGTGCTACTATGAGCAGCCTGTGAGACGTAAAGAAGCCACCATGGCCTGTAGCATCTCTGGATTTGTCTCCCCTCAAGCTTATCTGGGACAAAGTTAGTTGGAAATTACAAAGGGAGCTGCCAGCAGTGAATCTTCATGATTTGTGTGCCTAAGTGTACTCAGCTGGGCAGAACATTCCTTAGAAAACCACTAACAACTTCACTAATAGGATACCAAGATGTGTAAGTGTGTGTATTTCTACGCATAGCACTTAGGGTCACGTTACACATAGTGATGCTCTAGCGATCCCAACAATGATACGACCTGGTAAGGATCTCTGGTACATCGATACATGGTCGCTAGTACGCTGTCAAACAGGCAGATCTACTCAAAGACGCAGCAACGATATGGCGATCCGTATAACGACCTCGGCGGTCGTTGGGACCTTGTCACACAGCAGCTATTCTGACGACTCATGCCTGCGTCCCTGAGTTCTGAGTCGCCAACGAGGTCGCTTGTTTGCATCAAACACAGCAATGCCTGCTGGCCAGCGGTACACTAATGACCAAAAAATGGCCAAGTACATTCGAACACGATCAGCGATATCGCAGCGGGGGGCCGGTCGCCGCTATGTGTCACATGTAGCGAGATCGCTGGCGTCACAAAACCTGTGACGTTTCAGCGATCTCGCTAACGATCTCGCTATGTGTGAAGTACCCTTTACACTCAATACTGAACAAATTGAGATATTTTGAACATTTTTGTTTCCATTTTTTCATCATTTACATATCATTAACATATCTAACAATCTTGTGAATTTTCTAATTGCAAGACTTTTCCTTGGTGTTGCAATTTTATTGTTGAGGACTTAAAATGTTGGAAGCCGGAATAGACTAGTTGGCACTTGGCCGCTAGTATGCAAATCGCATGCATGCAGTCAAATGATTGTAAATGTTGATAAGAAAAAATTAAATGCCTTTGTTTTTTTCCCTGTTTAGTGGTTAGTGTGAACATGCGCTTACATGCTGCCTGCCCACTAATTTATATCCCAGTTCATACCTTTGGGTTTTTCTGTCTGCTTGCATCATGTGCCTATAAAGGTGTGGCCTGCCTTTATTATAAGCTGGGCATTATTGATGTAATCTCCTTTGTCTGTGTGTCCACTAGTGGAGCTTTGCCTGTCTCAGCCCTTACCTACATGCATGTCACTTGGCAAATTGTAAGGTTTTTAATACCAGAGTTAGGACTGTCCCAATTACAGTTGCCGTGATGAGGAGGGATGGCTTTCACATTTTTTTAAATCAAAAACATGTTAACTAAATACCATATATTATTATCATGCACTATGCTATTTATGTATTTACTGCAGAGTATTTAATCATTATGTTTCTGTCTTTTGTTTTTTAAGAAAAAAAATTAGTCATTTGCTTTCTCATGAATCAATGATTGTTACTTATAAGCACTTTGAGAGCAGCAGCCAACAAACAGAAACAGTGACTATGAACTCAGAAGTAAGCATTGGCACATTATGCACTGATGTGCTGGCACAAAAACAAAGCCCACAGTATACAGTGAAAAACAAAGGAGTTGGCTTTTCAAATGTGAGTTTTGTTAATGGAGAATATTTATAAAAAATAATAAACAATTAGGCAATTACATCCATTGTCTATGTTTCCTTCATTAAAAATATAGATGCTGTGAGGCAGTGAGGGGAATCATATACGAGGGTCATAATGTGTTCCCGAGGATGTGCATGGAAGCATACTAAACCTGCTGGAGAGCATTGTAATTACAGGCACAGCTGTGGTTACAATGCAAAATAAAAGAGAGTGTGGATTTGGTCAAATTATTTGACCAAGTCAGATTTAAGAAAACTTGACATGAGGTTTTTTTTGGATGGAGGTGGGATGGATCTCTCCCTCCAACCTGGGTCTTGGGAGTGGCCCATGTCCATGATTCCCATTTAAATTTTCAGCTATGGTTTCTGTGTGTCAGTTTTTGGTTCGCAAGCATCAGAACGGGAGGCTCTGTGCATGACAGGTCACATTTGATATGTTATGGATGATCCGGTTGTGAACTGATAAAGTTTGAGTTATTTTATAAGTTGCCAAAATAAAGATGTTTAAGTTGGACTAACCTGGGTCACTGCCTCCTTACATTACTGCACTGTCGTGAAAGCTGCTGCATTACATATGGTGGAGAATGCGAGCAGTGTGAACTAAGGCATACTCCAAAAAAACGCATGTCAGTAATCAAACCTGCAATGCTACAGCTCAGGCTCTGTGACAAGATGGAGGAAATACTAAAACAGTTGGTCCTCTCCAATGCACAACAACAGCAGATTAACAAGCTGATTCTTTAACAAATTGCAGCCCTCAGAGAGATACCCCCACCACCGACCCTTGTCCGCCTCAAGGCCTGTGACAAACTCAGATTGGCGCTGAGGAAAACTAGTCCAAAGAATGACCTGGAAGCCTTCCTCGCCATCTTCAAAAGAACTGTGAGAGATGAGAACTTGCCAGCTGACCAGTGGGCTGAAGTGGTGGCTTCGTTTCTGATGGGAAATGCTCAGAAGGCATACATTGATGTCAGCTGCGAGGACACTCGGGACTATGGATGCCTTAAAGGTGAGATCATTGTCCGGATGGGGGTCTTCATCTATGTATGGGTGCAGTTGGTATATCAGTAGACATTCGTGGAGGCCTGAAACCTCTAGGTCTCTGGCTTTTGACTTATTGCACCTTGTAAAAAAATGACTCCAGTCTGAAACCTTGATTGCAACCGAGATGATAGAAAGGGTGGTTGTCAAATGGCTTATGAGAACTCTGCCAGCATCTATAGAGCATTGGTTGGGGCAAGGGGACCAGGGCAACCTAAAACAAGTGGAAAGTCTGATCGTGCATTACATGGCCACCTAGGACTTTGTATGGGACTTTGCCACACTGGAAAAGGGACACTACCCTCTACTGGGGTCAGTCATAACTGAGCCCATAATGGGGGAGTGATGTAGGCAAGAGACCAGTTTTCCCTAAACCGGTCTCATGGACTAGCAGTCCTGCTGCTAGCAGATGCTGTTGGAGCCAAGGGCCAGGACATATGATTGCTGAACCCATGGACTGCGCTTTACCTCGCAGGGTGTCAAATTATTCCTAGGCCATCTACACCACGAACATCTTCGCCTCAGTGGGTGAACCATATCTGTCAAAAAGAGAAAAAAAAGCCAGCTCACCTGAAGGCATGTGTAGTGAATAGCCCGGACCACGTGCAGTCTTCACGCAGTAACCAAGGAAAAAGAAAAACGGTCCAGCTTTGCAAATTCAAGTCCAATTTATTGTTAAAAACAAGTCCAAAACAGAGCAAAAAATGGTGTGTTCACATGAGTAACAAGTAGTAGATTACGCGTTTCGAACAATAGCTTGTTCTTTCTCAAAACTACTTCCCTTGGGTGTTACTGCAATATATACTCTTTACACCCAGTAAATTACAAACACATGGTGTGAAGGGAGAAAAAAAAAAAAAAAAAGGGGGGAGAGGGAAACATGTGTGAGATATAAAAAATAACATTACAAAGTAAAACACATTTTTTGTGAAAAGAGGGGGGAGCCAAAAAAGAAAACAAAAAAGAATAAAAAAAACAAACAATTTTTTTAAGTTTTTTTTGTGCATATATATATATATATATATATATACAATTATAATAACATCAATAATGAAACATAATTTCTCTTCTGGCATTCAATCCATTTGGAAAGCATGTATTTAGATAGAAAATCCAATATGCTTCGCGTGTTAGAAGACGTTTTTTCAGATCTCCACCTCTTATATGTGGTGTTATTCTCTCAATGCCCATGACACGAAAAAATTCAGTACTTCTTTGGTGTTCATTAATGAAGTGTCTGGATGCAGATGAGATGGAGCGATTAATACTGGAAGGAGATAAGATGTCAGTTACTGTATATGTTCAGATATGCGAGTCTTGAGCATGCGAGATGTGCAGCCCACATATCTCAAGTTGCATTTGGAGCAAACAATCATATATACTACATTTTTACTATTGCAATTAATATATTGTTTTATTTTATGTTCATTACACTTAGTACCATCAAAAAAGGAATGAACATTATTAGAATGTGCACATGTTCTGCATCTGGATGTACCGCAGCGGTAAAAACCGCAGCAGTGTAGCCATGTCCGAGATCCAGTTTTAGAGCTAAAAAAGCTAGGAGACACTATGTCTGATAAGGTGTTGGCTTTTTTAGCAACCACTCTGCAGCCGTTAGATAAAATGCTAGACAAAACCTCATCTTCAAACAGAATAGGTAAATGTTTCAAGAAGAGTGAGATATGTGGGCTGCACATCTCGCATGCTCAAGACTCGCATATCTGAACATATAACTGACATCTTATCTCCTTCCAGTATTAATCGCTCCATCTCATCTGCATCCAGACACTTCATTAATGAACACCAAAGAAGTACTGAATTTTTTCGTGTCATGGGCATTGAGAGAATAACACCACATATAAGAGGTGGAGATCTGAAAAAACGTCTTCTAACACGCGAAGCATATTGGATTTTCTATCTAAATACATGCTTTCCAAATGGATTGAATGCCAGAAGAGAAATTATGTTTCATTATTGATGTTATTATAATTGTGTATATATATATATATATATATATATATATATATGCACAAAAAACTTTTAAAAAAATTGTTTGTTTTTTTTATTCTTTTTTGTTTTCTTTTTTGGCTCCCCCCTCTTTTCACAAAAAATGTGTTTTACTTTGTAATGTTATTTTTTATATCTCACACATGTTTCCCTCTCCCCCCTTTTTTTTTTTTTTTTCTCCCTTCACACCATGTGTTTGTAATTTACTGGGTGTAAAGAGTATATATTGCAGTAACACCCAAGGGAAGTAGTTTTGAGAAAGAACAAGCTATTGTTCGAAACGCGTAATCTACTACTTGTTACTCATGTGAACACACCATTTTTTGCTCTGTTTTGGACTTGTTTTTAACAATAAATTGGACTTGAATTTGCAAAGCTGGACCTTTTTTCTTTTTCCTTGGGAACCATATCTGTGCCAGGTGCACATCAATGAACACCGGGTGGAGGCTCACTTGGACTCAGTTAGCCTAGTGACACTCATCCATGGGTCATTGAGTTCAGGGTTAGAACCCACTGGGGGAAAAGTTGGGGTCATTGTATACACCTTGAACTCCGTGAGTATCTGACAGCAGAAGTTACCTATTCCACTCCATGTGGGAAGGTTAAACATGTGGTGCTAGTGATATAGAAGGTTTGCCTTCATATCCCTTTAATTGCCTTTAATACTTCAATTCCCTTTTGCCTATTATTGCTAGAATTATTCTTATGACACTGCAGACTATTAGTCTCTGTTTCAAGGAGACTATACTTGTTATCATATATGTTCTCAATAGTCAGCCACAACGTGTTCTGGGTACATTGAAAACAAGGTATTGACCCTGAGGTGATGGTGGGTGATGGTGGGGGCCACATGAGCTCCATAGAATTACATATTGTTGTAAATGGTATAAAAGATTGCCTTGTATTTCATTACGTCAGATAAAGTGATTTGCCCACGGCTCGTGTGAGCAGTCTCTTTTTTTTCTCCAAGCGCTTGTAAATTAAGGGCGTAAAACTCCTAATTCGGACTCACTGGTGATCTGGCATATCTGACTCTGGGTCAGAACGAAAACAGCAACGACAGTTTGATGCCCAACGGGGACCGTGGAAACCAGCCTATTCGGAATCCATATGTGGGAGCTTCCTGGGAGGTTGGACATGCAAAATCTGGCTGCAGCAGGTGAGAACATTTATTCTTACATTGATTTTGCGTTTGCAACTTCTCTAAGGATCTCTACATATCTCTGGGTCAGGCTGTACAAAACGGTTCAAAAGAACCCACATCACAGTGAGCAGTGAGTATGACCATATGAGAGTTGAATAATAGAGTAATAAGATAATAATTGTCATCTGTATTATCTGTCAATCTGTTCTGGCAATATACTAATATACTAACTGGTTGTGTACTGGTGTACTGTGTAGCACAGAGCCAGGGATACACTCCGTGCAGCGTTGATTTTGGATTGGCAGTAAATCATATGAGGCTGAAATTTGTATAGGGCTGTGGTTTTTGGTTGTTTTGGTTTTTGTTGATTCTTGTTGTTTAAGAAGTTGGCTTTGGTGTTCTCAGAGTGTCAGTGGACACTGCTGTAGGTTAAGGTGTCATATCCAAAGTGCAAGATAGGCAGGCTGTGTGAATCCTTGTATGTATGTCTATGAGAACCTCTGAATGAGATGAGTAATTGAGTATAAGGGATATAAATAAATCCCTGATTGATGAGGGATTCCGATTAGGAATGGTCCTCTGTATGTGACAGAGGACATTATTCAACTCACTTTGAGTAGAATTAGGCAGAGTGATTGAGATAAGGGATTTTTTGGTATCTTCTCTTTGTAAAATCAAATGACCACTGAAAAGGGTAAAAAAAATCCCTGAATGATCACGTATGAATGAATCATTACGCATCATTTTGTGTCAAGAGATTGTTACGTTTCTAGTTCTTGTGGGAGATCACGGACAGATGCGTTATATATATTTCAAATCTACATCTGAGACTGAATGAATTGAGTAATGATATAGCTCATGTTATATGTGGCATTACATTGTAAAGTTTCCTGGATACATTTAGCCAGAAAAGGGCAAGTCTCGGTTACACACATTATACAGTTATCTGCTCTTACAGTGAAATCCCGTGATTTTGAGGGTTTTGTAGAAATTGATTTTGATTAAGACTAAAGAACGACTGCATTCAGTTAGTGTGAAGGACACTACTTTTCTAAAATTCTGATGGGAGGGGGGAATGAAAGAGCTGCGCGGTTCTCCTCTCCTCTCGTCTTATCTCTGCTGAGTGTCTAATGGGAGGGGGCACGGAGCTGCGCTCAAGATTCTCTGTGTTTCTGTCCTTGGCGTAAATACTCGCTAGGAGATTTGTGCATTTTAAAGCAACAGTACTTAATTGAAGTGGAATGAAATTTTGTAAGTTGAAGTTGGAAGTTGAAAGTAAAATATGGTGCCTATTTTAGAAGGAAATTGTAAGTGATAGGTCATTAATGTGTTTGAACCTGCTTCTAGTTGTGTGATTGATTTATAGCAAATTGTGGCTCAACAAAGGAGGTAGCCGACTGTATCACTGATAAAGTAGGTTAGAGGCCTATCACACCTGGGCCATCTTACTTTAGTCAGCAGGTTTTTTTGTTTTGGGTGAGAGGCGAGGGCAAGGAACCTTCTGGATACACCTTGGCAGGCTCACTCTGACTTGCTATGTGTGGCCTGTAAGACAAAGGTCCAGGCACACAGAAGGGCATTTCAGAAGAAAGATGAGCTGTCTAAGTTGAAGCAGCCTTCCCACAATCCATGGAGCTGGGCTGGAAGGAAAAAGGCCTATTCCTATTCTAGCTAGGTGATCTATCAGGTGAGAGGCAGAGAGCCTTCTCGTTACATCCTGTAGGTCTACCGGGTGAGAGGCAAGGAGCCTTCCCGCTACACCTTGGCAGGCTCTCTCTGACTTGCTATGTGTGGTCTGTAAGACAAAGGTCCAGGCACACAGAAGGGCATTTCAGAAGAAAGATGAGCTGTCTAAGTTGAAGCAGCCTTCCCACAATCCATGGAGCTGGGCTGGAAGGAAAAAGGCCTATTCCTATTCTAGCTAGGTGATCTATCAGGTGAGAGGCAGAGAGCCTTCTCGTTACATCCTGTAGGTCTACCGGGTGAGAGGCAAGGAGCCTTCCCGCTACACCTTGGCAGGCTCTCTCTGACTTGCTATGTGTGGCCTGTAAGACAAAGGTCCAGGCACACAGAGGGGTATTTCAGAAGAAAGGTGATCTGTCGGGAGAAAAGGTTGAAGCCATAGGCAACTTTTTCTGTGTACAGTCGGTGCCCCCAATGGGATCCAAGACAGCTATGCAGATTGTAAAACACAGAGAAGAAAGGAAGCAGTAAAACAAGTGGGACCAATATTGAAAAAGGCAAAAAAAAATCCAGAGTGTGAATGTTTGGATGAACAAAAAGGCACAGACAAGGGAAGAAAATAGCAAGTGAATAAATGATGTTTGAGAATGTGCAGCAGTGTGGAAGGTGTATTATGAATGTTTTGTTTGACAAAGTTTAACCAGAGACCCAGACAAAACAGATGGACTTGTAAACACTGTGGTCAGACTCAGACAAACCCAGACTGAATAGCTACTTGTGTGACCTGTGCTACTGACCTAAGCGAGTTGCACTAAATCCTGTCCAGACAAGATCATATGTAGTAACATAAGAAGCTGACATAATAGTGTGGTTAGTGGGTAGTGGGGGCATTGACCTTTGAGGAGTAAGCTGACAGTAGACATCAGACGACCAACCACATCAGGACCTAGAAGGGCAACTAGAATAAGAAAGATGCAGGTGTATTATCCCTGGAGCCCCTCTGACCAGCTAGCTTTGCTGGAGCAGCTGCCTGACCCTGAAAACCAACCATTCCCATTTTACAGACACATAAAGGAAATACAGGAGACATATAAGTGTTCCTGGGCAGACCTAGAGAGGTTGCTGAGTTTAAAGGCAGGTGACGCACTAGGACATATAATTGACACACACAGATGTGGCAAAGAATCAGGCTTGGGGCATGGATGATAAATCTGCACGGTCTGGGGAGACGTCCTGTGAGTCACTAAAACAGTGGGATACAGTGGAACAAACAGAGCAGTCTGTACTCCTGACTAACGTAACACAGCAAAAAGGAGAGACTGTAGAGATGTACTTTGGATGGTTACAGCTGAAATGGGCAGACATGGGGTTCATTTGCATAAACCCACTTGATGTTAGAATACTGGTGAATGCATTCATTGACGGTATGAAAAAAGACTTACGAGACACAGTACAGTCAGACAGCCAGACCTGAATGGAGATATGTAGATCCGAAAGACCTCCTTAAGGTAGCTAAAGTAGTTGAGCAAACAACTACGATAAGACAACCTGTCATGTATGCTGGAGCACAAGGAAAACATTGGAGACGTAATAAGGGACCAAGGGACCTAGAAAGGGACCTAGAAACAGTGAGGTGCTGGTATTGTGGTGCTTATGTAGGTAGGGTAAACGACTGGAGGTGTGACCCACTTCTTGCCGAAGACAAACATGAGACTGAGAAAGAATTTGTATTCAACAGGTCCGTTTTTAATGGCCATCTTTCTGACGACCACCGCAATTCACCACAGCAACTTTACACTTCTCTTGTACACAAACCCGGGTATCTTCACTTCCTTTGTTACTTTAATCGTGGCGTTCTCTATGGCTCTTTTCACTGTGGCTGCCCTAGGCCCATCCACCACAGCGCTTCACCAGTCTGAGTACACCGTCCCGTTAAATACCCCCAGGCTGTCTTTGTCTGCGGCTACCGTCCTCTGGGCCTCCCCCCGTGACTGCCTCAACTGTCAGTCCTCTCTGAAGCCTTTCTACTGTCTCTATCTCCGCAGCAGAACTTCCTCTCTATTGTGCTCCCCTCACTGACTGAACCTTCCAGAACCTTCCCTCAGCCTTTTATACTCCCAGTCCTGGTAGCTCCACCCACTACTGGTCAAACTATAATACGGCACCCTTTTTGTTTATCTCAGCGCTTTCACACCTACACTGCACTACCCCTCTGCCTCTCACTACAGGCAGGTCTGTTGTGAGTTCATTTTCCCCTTCACCATTGAGGTCTGATGAACTCCCTCTTCTGGTGAAGGAAGGTAGTGAGGCTGATTACCAAGCACCTGAGCAGGATGATGATGACTGGGTGACTGGAATTGCTGACTGGATATAAGGCAGCCGACGCCCTTCTGTCTTGCTGGTGATTTCTCAGAGGGATTCTAGGAGACCAGTCTGATTCCTGCTCCTCAAAAGCTAAGTTTTCTGCTCTGCTTTTTGCATTTGTGTTTTGTTTTTGTTTTGCCTTGTTTTTCTGGATTTCTGCCATTCCCTGCTGGGGTGAGCTGAATTCCTTTTTGCTCTGTCTTCAGAAAATACCTGAGTACTGATATAGTCTTTTTGAAGCCTAGCGTCTTCAGGGCTTTTTTCCCTATCAGTCTGTTGGCTCTTGTTTTGATAGGGTTTTCTCGGATTGCAGACAGCAGCTTTTCTATCCTGTCCTATTTAGTTAGCTTGGGCCCCATCATTTGCTCAGCCTATCTTTCTATCTGTGTGAGTGTTTTTTCATCTTGCTTCACCGTCATTATATGTTGGGGGCTGCCTATTGCTTTGGGGTCTGCTCTGGGGCAGTTTAGATTTCCCTTTCTGTCTTTAGGCTATTTAGTTCTCCGGCTGTGATCGAGGGGTCTAGGGCACCGTCGGAACCCCCCACAGCTACTGCTAGTTGTTGTTGATAGGTTCAGGGGTCTGCAATCCGATAGCTGCCAACTTCTCTGGTTTCTGGACTTAGCTAGTATTTCTGTTTTTGCCTCCTACGGTGACTCGTTCATAACAAAATCACCAGCCATACCGCAGATCCTAGGGTACTCAAAAGCAGGAAAGAATTGTAAAAAAAAAAAAAAAAGTGTGTATATTTTTTCCTCTATATCTCTGAGGCCGTAGGGGGAATTTTTTTTTCTCTCAATGGAGATAAAGCAATTGTCTGATCGTGTGGAGCAGCTCGCTGTGGAAGTGCAGGGAATTTCCGCCTACCTTGCTCATTCACATGCTGCTGAACCAAAGATCCCTACTCCTGATGTGTTTTTTGGGGATTGGTCTAAATTTTTGAATTTCAAAAATAATTGTAAATTATTTTTTGCCTTAAAGCCTAATTCGTCAGGGAGCTCCGCACAGCGGGTTAAAATTGTCATCTCTTTGCTGTGTGGCGATCCCCAGGATTGGGCGTTTTCTTTGAAACCAGATGATCCTATTCTGACTAATGTGAACGCATTTTTTCAAGCCTTGGGGTTGTTGTATGATGAACCTAATGCTATTGATCAGGCTGAAAAGACCCTGTTGGCATTGAGCCAGGGTCGAGATTCTGCAGAATTGTACTGTCAAAAATTCCGAAAGTGGGCGGTCCTTACTACCTGGAATGATAATGCCTTGGCAGCTCTCTTTCGGAAGGGTTTGTCAGAAGCCGTAAAAGATACTATGGTGGGATTTCCTGTTCCCTCTGGTCTTGACGATTCTATGTCATTAGCCATTTAGGTTGATCAGCGTTTACGTGAACGCAGGACTGCACGAGAGGTGTTGCCACCTGTTGAACAAGTGTCTGAACCTATGCAATGTGATAGAGTTTTGTCCAGGGAGCAACGTCAGGAGTTCAGAAGGCGTAATAAGCTGTGTTTTTTTTGTGGAGATGCCTCGCATGTTATTTCTGTCTGTCCTAAATGAGAGAAACGTTTTGCACACACGTTTTCTGTGGGTGGTGTTCAACCTAAGTTTCTTCTGGCAATTACTCTGATCTGCTCCCTGTCCACATTTTCCGTCAAGGCTTTTGTGGATTCGGGAGCAGCCCTGAACTTAATGGACTTGGATTTTGCTAAACGTGGATTTCCGATGACACCTCTGCGGACGCCTATCCCTTTGAGGGGGATTGATGCTACTCCTTTGGCGAAAAATAAACCTCAGTTTTGGACCCAGGTGGTAATGCGGGTCGCCCCAGACCATCAAGAAAATTGCAGATTTTTGGTGTTGCATAATTTGCATGATACCATTGTTCTGGGGTTTCCCTGGTTGCAAATTCATAATCCAGTTTTGGATTGGAAATCTGTGTCTGTGGTGAGTTGGGGTTGTCGGTGTGCCCTTAGTGAGGCTCCGGTTTTTTCCACCTCTCCTCAGTCGCATGATGTTCCAGACTATTTGGCGGACTTTTATGATGTATTTAGTGAGAATGAGTCTGCGTCTTTGCCTCCTCATAGGAGTTATGACTGTGCAATTGAACTGAGCCCGGGGTGTAAATTTCCCAAGGGTTGGCTCTTCAATTTATCTGTACCTGAGCACGAGGCTATATTAAGGAGGCGTTGGAGAAGGGTCATATTTAGTTCTCCGGCTGTGATCGAGGGGTCTAAGGCACCGTCGGAACCCCCCACGGCTACTGCTAGTTGTTGTTGATAGGTTCAGGGGTCTGCAATCTGATAGTTGCCAACTTCTCTGGTTTTCTGGACTTAGCTAGTATTTCTGTTTTTGCCTCCTACGGTGACTCGTTCATAACACAGGTCTGTCCATCAGTCCAACTTCCCTACACTCTCCCTTCCTTTATCCATTGTCATCCTCGACAATCTTGCACTATTCTACGGAGTGTACCTCCCACCTTGCTCCTTTTCCATTCGGACCACCATACCTGAGGCCCTAACCTATCAGGTCATCGTCCTTTTATTCTTCTGGGGGTATGTGCACTGGGGGCCTGACTTAAGGACCACTGTCTGTCTTCATTCTACTTGTCTCTTTGTCCTGCCAACTTAAATAAGTCATGGTCAGCAAGCTCCAAGTACCCGGGACCTGTTGAACACACATATTTTTTTTTATAACACTTCAAATTTACTGCACATCTTACCACGTTTACTGTAATACGTATTTATCACAACCTTTCTTTTTTTTTTAAACAAAACGATACACTCTCTAAAATGTTAACCATATAAGGACAGGGGTGTTCCCCCTTCCTTTAAGAAGAACACTCCCTCTAGGCATCCCTGCTGCACTAGGAGTAGGGTATTCTACCCCATGGGGACGCAGAACAGTCCCCTCATTGTGCAATGGTGCACTGCAGTCCCGGCAGTCCATTGTAATAGAGACTCCGGGCCACCTCCTGGTGGCCGATGTCTCTCCATAATAGGGGACTCCACAGCCTTACAGTCTCTGGGTTGCCTGTAGTATCTCTGGGCCTCGAGTGTCCCTGATGCTCGAGACCCAGGAGTCCTCGTCTCTTTATGGGGGCTTGTACTCCTCAGGGTAGGTGATGACGGCCACAACATAGTAGCCACGGGGGCAATACTCTTTGCAATAGGAAACTAGGTCTCCCTCCTGTGGAACCCAGCCTTGCTTGATTGAGGCCATGTTCAGATAAATTTTGTAGCCGGTGGTGAGGTCTCGAATAAAGCCGTAGCCCTTGCTGGTATCCATGTACACCAGCCTCCCGTACGACCGAGGAGTAGACATGGCGGCCTCCCCTTTCTCATGGAGCAGCGCCCACACCTCCCGCTCTTTGGCCTTTTTCTTCTCAATAATCTCCACAACCCAAGCGGAGGGTCCGGTATAGGCCGCAGAGTCCGGTGGGTGGGCCGCAACCGAGAGTGGAGCAGAGGCGGCCGCAGACATTGGGGAGCAGGCCGCAACCAGAGTAGCAGAAGGGACAGAAACGGCCACAGGTGTCATCGGGTAGGCTGTGGAGCCGGCCGAAGCCGGGATCAAGGCGGCCGTGGGCTCCGGTGAGTAGGCCGCAGCCGAGGCCGCGGATGAGACAGCGGCAGCCGCGGATGCCGGTAAGTAGGCCGCGGTGATCTGCGGCGGGCCCAAAATGGCAGCAGGCTCCGATGACTAGGCTGCGACTGGAAGATGGAGCGCGGCAGGGTGGCCGCAGGGTGGTTCCGCGCCGGCGCCGCCGGGCAGGGCGGCTCGGGATGGTTGTCAGGAGCCGTAAAGTCATCCAGTGCCATAGTTGCTGGAGAGCGGGAGGTCAGCCAAGGGGGCCGAGGGCCGGTGTCAAGGCCCGGGGACCTATCTGGTGCACTGGGCGTGGGGGCGGGATCTGTCTGCAGTGCCGCCGACTGGACCGGGGGGAACGCTCACCTTCCCCGGTGTAGCGGCTCCGGCAGGCTTTCCCGCAGCTCTTTTAGTAGCCGTTGGTCTTCACCCTGCCGTCCGGCAGGGCCGGCCTCCAGGGCCGATGGCTCCGTGGGTTGAACTCGTGCCGCTTCTTCCAGCGGTGGTTCCAACAAGGTCCGGGGTATCGAGAATGGCTCCCAGGGGCAGGTCTCCCGACGGGATTCAACCTCCTGACGCCATTTCCACTCCAGGTGTCCGAGGCCACGGCAGCTGCAGCGTCGCATCTCACCCGAGTTCCCGAAGCACAATGGCGCCAAGAAGCTGCACCCAGTCTCTTCACCTGGGCCACGCCTGCTCATGGGTGGGGCGTTGGTCGGCCTCTCCACCCATTTTCCAAGGTCCAGCATGGGAGGGCGGCTGTCTCCTGATGTAGGCCGCTCCCCCCAGGGGCGGATGCGACATAGTCCTAAATTGTCCAGTATGGCTGCAAACTCCTGTGTCTCTTCCTGACGCTGAAATGCAACAGCCATTTTGACAGAACACTTTTCTGCTCCGGTTCCACTTAATGACAGCCAACAATCCGAAGCACAGTCCCAAATTGTAATCCACAGAAAAAATAAAATCTTCACCCCGTACAGCTTGGGGTCCTTTGGTACTTTGTGGCAGACTTGTCACTGAAGGTGTTGTTTTTGCGGCAAGAATCCTGCCGACTACGCCAAATGTAGGTAGGGTAACCGACTGGGGGGTGACCCACTTCTTGCTGCAGACAAACACGAGACTGAGACAGAATTTGTATTCAACAGGTCCATTTTTATTGGCCGTCTTTCTGACGACCACCGCAATTCACCACAGCAACTTTACACTTCTCTTGTACACAGACCCGGGTACCTTCACTTCCTTTGTTACTATAATCATGGCATTCTCTGTGGCTCTTTTCACGGTGGCTGCCCTAGGCCCATCCACCACAGCACTTCACAAGTCTGAGTACACCGTCCGTTCAATACCCACAGACCGTCTTCGTCTGCGGTTACTGTCCTCTGGGCCACTCCCCGTGACCGCCTCAACTGTTAGTCCTCTCTGGAGCCTTTCTACTGTCTCTATCTCCGCAGCAGAACTTCCTCTCTAGTGTGCTCCCCTCGCTGACTGAACCTTCCAGAACCTTCCCTCAGCCTTTTATACTCCCAGTCCTGGTAGCTCTGCCCACTATCACCTGACAGTTCCTCTGACCAATAGCAGTTATTCAGTCCCACTCTTACACTCTCCACTGCCCTCTACTAGTCAAACTATAATATGGCACCCTTTCTCTTTATCTCAGCGCTTTCACACCTACACTGCGCTACTCCTCTGCCTCTCACTACAGGCAGGTCTGTCCGTCAGTCCAACTTCCCTACACTTACAAAACTTATTGTTAGTAACAATACCCCTATGAATTTACTGTCATGATTAAATTGGGGAAAAAAAAAAGAGGAAACACTCCTCCTTGTTTAAAGCAATACCCCTTGAGCCTAGCCAAATCAATGGCCCTGAGCAGGGATATTAAAGAGTATGATAAGGCAGGGGTTCTGGTGCAAAGATCTCCCCCCTACAACACCCCTTTGTATCCCATTAAGAAAAAAGGACCGAAGGATTCCCCTGACACTTATAGAATGGTTCATGACTTAAGGGCTATTAATGATGTTACAGAAAGTGTTACCTCAATTGTCCCTAACCCACACACTTTACTGTCACATATCCCAGCAATGTCAACATGTATTACAGTCATTGATTTGGCTAATGCATTTTTCTCTGTACCCCTGCACCCTGGCTGACAATATCTTTTCCTTTACTCATAAAGGTAAACAATATTGTTGGACAGTCCTCCCACAAAGGGGGAAAGAAATCCCCTGCCATATATTCAGCAGCGATGGCAGGGATCCTTGAGTAGTGGCAATCACCTCATCCGCAGATTGTACTTTTGCAGTACGTGGATGACCTTTTGCTCTGCTGCCCAGACCAGAGGTCCTGCAAGGAAGCTACAGTTTCCTTGCTATGTTTTTTAGCAGAAAAGGGTTGCAAGGTCTCACGTGACAAATTGCAGTATTGCAAACAAAAGGTGACATTTTTGGGACATTGTATTGCCGAAGGTACGAGACACCTGACTGAAGACAGAAAACAGGCAATTCAAAATCTCCCTCTACCCAGGTCACATCAGCATCTATGCACCTTCCTAGGTTTGATGACCTACTGCAGGCCTTGGATAAGGTCTGCTTCACAAAATGATGCAACCACTTTATGACTGCTTGTCATCAGACCTCTATGATCTCACTCAAGAAGAAATTGATTCCTTCCATTCTCTCAAACTGCTCATTGTGTCAGCCCCGGCCTTAGGCATGCCAAACTATGACCAGCCATTTTTCTTGTTTTGCACAGAGCAGGGAGGACATGCTACCGCAGTACTGACACAACAACATGGAGGGAAACAGAGACCAATAGCTTACTACTCAGCACAATTAGACCTAGCGATCAGAGGGTCCACCTACGTGTGTCCGTGCAGTAGGAGCAGCTGCACTACTACTAGGAAAGGCATGTGAGATCACACTGACGTTTCCTTTGACAATTTATTCCCCACATGACATCCATTCCATTCTTGTACAAATTCAACCAAAACATCTGTCTATGGCCAGACAGCTCCGACTTGAATGTGCTCTACTAATTCCTGAGTATGTCACCCTCAAAAGGTGTAACATTCTGAATCCAGCCACCCTCCTGCCTGTAGATTCAGAAAAGGGGGAATTGGTGACCGTATTAGCAAGTGAGGAAAAATACTTTGACATGACGCATGAACATGACTGCATAGAACTGATGAGTCAGGAGACAGTGGGTTTTGCACACGTTCATGAAAAACCTGTTCCTATTGCAGATTTTGAGTTTTCTTTTTTGTAGATGTCTCCAGATACCACCAGGATGGGTATTTCTACACTGGATATGCAGTAGTATCCTCACATGAGGTAATCCGAGCTGAACCACTCCCTCCTCACATGTCGGCACAGGAGGCAGAGTTGAAGGCACTCACTGAGGCGTGTAGAGCCGCTGCAGGTAAAGTCGCTAATATTTACACAGATTCGAATTATGCATGGGGAATAGCCAATTATTATGGCCCTATCTGGAGAAGCAGAGCGTTCCTTACATCAGCCGGTAAGCCCATTAAAAATGCAGAGCTGGTGAAACAATTGATGGAGGCATTGATGTTACCAGTCCAGGTTGGCATTGTCAAGGTAAAGGCACACACAAAAGGTGACTCCGTGGAGGTAGAGGGCAACAGAAGGGCAGACGAGGCTGCTAAAGTAGCAGCAAGGCGGCCTAGGGAGCAGTGGACGGTGGTGGGGAGTCAGCGTATTCCAGCCACACTGAGCCTAGATGTCCTGAAATCTCTCCAGCAACAGGCTGCCCAAACAGAGAAGGAACACTGGGGGAGACTGTGAGCTGAGCTGAACTCAAACGGAGTATGGGAGAATAAGAATAAATTGTGCCTACCAAAGTCCCTGTTCCCAATCATGGCGCAAGCAACACATGGCCCCACTCACGCCTCAAAAAGCCACATGTGTGCCAAGGTAAATGCCTTCTGGATCGCTCCTGGTTTCAGTTACGCAGCTGCGAAACTCGTACAATCATGCCTCATCTGTGCACAGCACAACCCAGGTAAAACAGTAAAAGTCCCTAAGAAAGTGACACCTAGGCCTCTCTACCCGTTTCAGAGACTGCAGATTGACTACATATAGCTACCAAGGTAGGAGTGTATGCAAATGTCCTAGTATGTGTAGATCTCTTCTCTGGTTGGCCGGAAGCCTATCCGGTAAAATGTGAAAATGCTAAAACTACTGGAGACAAACTGATGAAAGAACTGATCTGCAGGTATGATGTCCCAGAAACTGTAGAAACCAATAGGGGTACACACTTCATGGGAGAAATAATGAGGGAAGTCATGCAGGCCCTGAGTGCACAGCAAGCATTTCATACACCATATAGGCCACAAAGTAGTGGGAAAGTGGAAAGACTAAATGGGACACTTAAACTGAAAATTCAAACAGCCATGGCAGACACAGGAAAGAGCTGGGTAGAGTGCTTGCCTCTTGCACTCTCTGCAGTCAGACACACTCCAAATACAAACACAGGTTTGTCTCCTTTTGAAGTCCTGTTTGGTAGTGCACCAAAGACTGGTCTGTACTTCCCACAGGTGCTACAAATGCAACACGGTGCTAGGACAGCCTATGTCCAGGCCTTGTAGAAAAGACTTAATGTGGTGCATAAACATGTGTTCTCATCCATTCCAGATCCTAATGCCAGTGCAGATGTGCATCAGCTGAATCCAGGTGATTGGGTGGTTATACGCAGACACATGAGAAGGAACCTGGACCCACGATTTGACGGCCCCTTCCAAGTCCAGCTGACCACATCCACCTTAGTAAAACTTGAGGGAAAGCCCCCACCTGGATCCACGCCAGTCACTGCAAGAAGGTCCTTTCAACAGCAGAATGACTGTTCTCCTAATCACCCTGCTGGCAGTGACAGGGTTACTGCACTCTACAGAGACACAGGACAAACTCTTAAATGCTGACTGGGACAACAAACTTAATCGGCATCATGCTCTTCTCATAAAGGACATGGAAGGACAGAAACCGAAAGACTGTTGGATCTGTACACACAGCCCAGTATCTGCGAGGACTATGCCGTACTTAGCCTTACCTCTGGAGCCATGGAAGGCATTAACCCCACACTGCATACACAATGAGACTTGGACTCAATCTAGGTTTTGGGAAAAAGATGTACCCCGTGATATATCTGCCTCATTGGCTATAATCGGATGGGCCGCTAATCCCAGTTTCAGTTTAATACAACGTGGCCTAAGGTACAAATGTGAATGAGGAATATGTCAAATAATTGGTCCCACCTGTTGTAATTATATTGACCCTGCTGGCAATCTCCAGATCAGGGCCAGTATAGACAAAATAGGTGAACTTAGAGACCAATGGTTAAAACAACACAGTGCAAACAGAGACTCCTGGTGAGGTACCACATTCTTTTTTAATCCAGCAAATTGGTTTAATGGCGCAGCAGGATGGATTTTTTTTTTTGGCATTGTACAGACTTGTATGCAAATTTTGTTGTTTTGCTTATTATTTTATGTAGCCGTAAAAGCGCTAATATATGTATTACTTAAGCTACTGAATAATGTATGTGTGAAAAAAGAATCTAAGGCTGAACCTTCTGTAGTGTATCATAGACCCCAGATAGCCATTGCTGATGGGGAAAGTGAGTGTCCACACTGAGGGTGGATGGGCGAAGCAGATGGGAAGCCCCCTTATGGGTACTAGACCCATGAGACAGTAGCTCCTTTGTGGACATCAGCTGACCCTGTGGCAAAGGTTATACCAGTTACAAAAGGGGGAAATTGATATAGAAGGTTTGCCTTCATATCCCTTTAATTGCTTTTAATACTTCAATTGCCTTTTGCCTATTATTGCTAGAATTATTCTTATGACACTGCAGACTATTAGTCTCTGTTTCAAGGAGACTATACTTGTTATCATATATGTTCTCAATAGTCAGCCACAACGTGTTCTGGGTACATTGAAAACAAGGTATTGACCCTGAGGTGATGGTGGGTGATGGTGGGGGCCACATGAGCTCCATAGAATTACATATTGTTGTAAATGGTATGAAAGATTGTCTTGTATTTCATTACGTCAGATAAAGTGATTTGCCCACGGCCCGTGGGAGCAGTCTCTTTTGTCTCCAAGAGCTTGTAAATTAAGGGCGTAAAACTCCTAATTCGGACTCACTGGTGATCTGGCATATCTGACTCTGGGTCAGAACGAAAACAGCTACGACACTAGTGGTTAAGACCCTTCCATATGGGACTGTTTTGAGTAGAGACTTGCCTCTATTTTGGGCTCTGTGAGAGAGTAAACTTAATTCTCAAAGGGTAAAGGTCTGTTCGGGCGTGGAACATGAGTCAGGGATACCGGCTGTAGGGGGTCACCCTTATAGGGAAAGAGTGTAAACCCAATAACGGCCTCCACTTAGCCCTGCAAACAATATAATGGACCTCACACAAAGCCTTGTAAACAGTATAATGGACACCCACATAATCCTGCAAACAGTATAATGGCCCCCACATAGGCCTGCAAATCATATAATAGCCTTACACATATCCCTGTATAAAGTATAAAGTACATCGGCCCTCATATAGCCCTCCAAATATTATTATGGCCCCGGCGTCAAAGGTTCAGATATTATCATGGCCCCACACAAAGCCCTCCAAGTAGTATTATGACCCCAACATAGCCCTCCAAATAGTATTATGGCCCCCACACAGCCTTTCAATATTATAGTGGCCCTACACATTTCCCTTCAAATATTATATTGGTTACCACATAATATAAAGGGCCCCACATAGCCCTTAGTATAATAGCTCCCATATAGCTTTCCATGTAGTATAATGGGCCTCCATGTAATATAAGGCATGCCACATTGTCCTCCATGTATGATACTGCGCTTTACATTGTCATCTGGGTAGTATAATGTGGCCCATATTATCCACTATGCAGTATAATGGGCCTCACATATTGCCTTCCATCCAGAATAATGGGCACCACATTGTCCTTTATATAGTATAATGCACCCCCTTTAGCCCACCAAACAGTATTATGGACCCCACATTGTTTTCAATGATTGAAAATAAATACTAACCTCTGTAGTCAGATGCCTGATTCATGAAGAGGAGTGCTCCTCTTCATAAACCTGGAACATAGATCACGGGGTGGGGGCACAAAGATCACAGTGGAGCACATAGCTCGGGGGCACAGATCACCGGGGGGGTGGCAGGAAGATCACAGGAGGGCACAGAGATCACAGGGGGCACAGAGATCACATGGGAGCGCAAATATCACAGGGGGTACATAGTAGGGGGGCACAGGGATCACAGGGGGGCACATAGATCACAAGGGAGCAGAAAGCTGGGAGGCACAGAGATCACAGGGGTGCATATAGCTGGGGGCACAGATCACAGGGGGGCATATAGTTGGGAGCCACAGATCACAGGGGTGCATATATCTGGGGGGCACAGATCACAGGGGTGCATACAGTATATCTAGGGGGCACAAATCAAAGGGGGGCATATAGTTGGGGGCACAGATCACAGCACTGATAGCAAAATCGCAGAAGAAATGCTAGTCTAAGGGGGTCAGATTCCTTGTAGGAAAGGTCGGACGTGATAGCCATAATGTGGTGGTGCACCATCTTGCTGGAAAAACTCAGGGAACGTGCCATCTTCAGTGCATAAAGAGGGTAGCACATCATCATGTAGCAATTTCCTAAATCCAGTGGCATTGAGGTTTCCATTGATGAAGAATGGCCCCATTATCTTTGTACCCCATATACCACACCATACCATCAATTGCGGGTGTCAGGTCCGAGCATTCCTACATGAACTGTTTCCTGGAAAGTGGATTGGTCATTGTGGGAGAGTTGAATGGCCACCAAGGTCTCCCGATCTGACCCCCTTAGACTTTTATCTTTGGGGTCATCTGAAGGCATTTGTCTATCCAGTGAAGATATGAGATGTGCAGCATCTGAAACAACGGATGCTGGAAGCCTGTGCTAGCATTTCTTCTGCAGTGTTGCTATCAGTGTGTCAAGAGTGGAAGAAGAGGGTTGCATTAACAATCCAACACAATGGGCAGCACTTTGAACACATTTTATAAGTGGTCATAAACTTGTAAATAACTCATGAAAGAATAAAGTTACGTTAAAACCAAGCACACCATTGTTTTTCTTGAGACATTCTCAATAAGTATATTCTAATGTGCTACAAACAGGAAGTTGATATCACTAACCATTCCCATTATATTTAGGTGTAGCCATATAAATGGCCCACCCTGTATATTAGCCGCCTTCTGCTGCCATGGCTGTCAGTGTTTGCACTACACAACTTTGCCTGCCTCTTCATATTCTCTCTCTTTTCTTTACTGTGCAGCTGCTTTTTTGGAGAAAAATGCAGGGAAGCTGGCAAATTTGAATTTCAAAAGATGTGCTTATCTTCAGGGCTAATCCTTATGTGACCATTTCCAGCATTGCTTTGGTCTTCACCTGCATCATTTGACTGTAATTGTTGCCAGCCAGATCACAACAGTGCTCTTGTGTGGAAGTCATGTTCTCAATGTAAATCACTTTCTCAATGTAAGTCTATGAGTATTAACTAGCATGTCAGTGCTCATTGACAGTAAGCCTATTAGATGCTGCATCTGGATCTGTTAGGCTGCAGCATATATCAGACAAAAATATTTTGTTGCTGTACAGACATTTGGGTCTATTTTACTTTTAGTGAATATCCTCCTACTCTTGGATGGTGAGCCAAGTTTTAAATTGATGAGTATTACCAAGAAGTTACCTAAGTTGCTTAAGTAAATTGTTTTAAAGTGCAAGTACATTGCCTTACTTTATCTTATAGAAAAACAAATCTCTACATAATTTTCTAAATTGAGCAACGTTCGTTTGAGAAATCACACCTGTTTTTCTTTGTTATTTTTTTTCTGTTGCTCAGATTTTCTTTCTTTCTTTGTTCAACAAGTGTATCCGTTTTCCTACTCATCGTACTGAAATCAATGTTCACCAAATGTTACTAGTGAAGACAAGGCTATAAGGTTAATATTTGTTTTTCAAAAAATAACATTTTTAATGTTAAAAACTAAACTAAAATACATCTTTCTTTTATATAAAATACAACTGTCATGATCCAGCATGGATCATAACAGATAAAGTGCACTAGTAACCTTATTTTTTTCCTTAAGCTGTGGTGCTTACAGATAGTTTTGCCCCCGGTGGCCATTAGGGTCATTGCACTGTGGTGGTTTCAGTTCTAGTTTTGCCCCCGGTGGCCATTAGGGTCATTGCACTGTGGTGGTTTCAGTTCTAGTTTTGCCCCCGGTGGCCATTAGGATCATTGCACTCTGGTTTCTTTAGTTTAGTGCATGTGATTATAAAGCAGGTGTGATTGCTCTGACTCTGCTATAAAAGAGTGTCAGGTGTTGCAATCACTGTTGGTGATAGCGTCTTTTTGGGATTCCAACCACGGTGAAGGGAGCAGCTGGCTGAGAAGTGAAGCCACTGCATAAACCTGGTGAAGTTAACAGCTGGCTTGAAGGTTGGAGCCACTGCTGAAACTGGTGTTGAACTCTGGCTGCCCGTGTCCGCAGCAGAGTGAGATGGTGAAGGTGGCAACTGGCTCTGAGGTGTCGAGCCACTGCGAAAATTGAATCCGGTAATGCACTCTGCTGCCTGGTGCTGCAGCAGAGCTAGATAAGTCTTTTTGTGTTTCTCCTGTTTGTATTTTTCCCTGTGTATTAGTACAGCGGTGGGGCCTGTGCCTGCACCACCCAGCTCCCTAGCAAGGGATAGGTGTAGGGTGTGCTAGGGTGTGCTAGGGTGACAGGTATCCTGATCGGCGCCTGGTGCAGAACCGGCCTAGGGATCGTTAGGAGTGGAGGGATACTGACTCGGGAGTGCAGGAGGTCTCCACGTCCCCGTTCCCTATCGTAGGGCCCTGTTATGAGCTCATTTTCTGCTCCACCAGCTGGGAGTTCTCCTTCCGTTCTCCCTCTGGTGGTGACAGGAGGTGGTGAGGTTAGTTTAATTGGTAATGGTTTGCCACCTGACGAGGAGGATAATGATTGGATCTCTGGAGTATCAGACTGGATATAAGACAGCCGACGCCCTATCCTGTTGCTGGTGATTCAGTCTGCTTCTCAGGTCTTGGACTTCAGCTCTGCTCCATTTTTCTCAAGCGAAGTTTGTTTTTTGCTAATGTTCACACTTGCTCTTGTTGGTCAGCTCAGTTTTTGTGTGGTCAGCCAGCCCGGCTCGGCTGTGCTGAATCTCCACTCTTATTTATCTGTATTTGCCAATTTGCCTTTTATTAGATTGGCCTCTTTTTTGCTCTGTCTCAGAATATTTCAGAGTGCTGATATAGTGGGAGAAGTCTAGTGACTTCAGGGTTAATTTTGTTATCGGAAGTGTTGGGCATTATTTTGGGTAGGGTTTTTTGGCAGATTGCAGACAGTATCTTTCCTTTCATGTCCTTTCAAGTTAGTTTGGCCCCATCGTTTGCTCAGCCTATTTTTCTGCCTTTGTGTTTTCATCTTGCTTCACCGTCAATACATGTGGGGGGCTGTCTTTCCTTTGGGGTCTGCTCTGGGGGAGTTAGTTTTCCCTTTTCTTACTTTAGGCTTATTTAGTTCTCCGGTTGTGACGAGGCGTCCAGGACCATCGTAGGCACGCTCCACGACTGCTGCTAGTTGTGTGTTAAGATCAGGGGATCTGCAATCTGCATAGTTACCAACCTCTCTGGTTTTCTGAGACTTAGCGTGTGTTGTTTTTCTCCTCGGTGACCCATTCATAACAGAATCACCAGCCATACCGCAGATTCTAGGGTACTCAAAAGCAGGAAAGAGTTGTTTAAAAAGAAAAAAAAAAGTGTCAGAATTTGTAAATTTCTGAATTTTAAGAATAATTGTAAATTATATCTTGCTTTGAAGCCTAACTCATCGGGGAGCTCTGTGCAGCAGGTTAAAATTGTCATCTCCTTGCTGCGCGGCGATCCCCAGGATTGGGCTTTTTCTCTGACACCTGAAAATCCTATTCTGACTAATGTGGATGCATTTTTTCAAGCCTTGGGGTTGTTGTATGATGAACCTAATGCCGTTGATCAAGCTGAGAGAACCCTGTTGGCATTAAACCAGGGTCAGGATCCTGCAGAGTTATACTGTCAAAAATTCCAAAAGTGGCCGGTCCTTACTACATGGAATGATAGTACAATGGCAGCTCTCTTTCGGAAACGTTTATCAGTGATCGTAAAAGATGTTATGGTGGGATTTCCTGTTCCCTCTGGTCTAGATGGCTCTATGTCATTAGCCATTCAAGCTGATCGGCGTTTACGTGAACGTAAAACTACACGGGAGGCGCTGCCACCTTCTGAACAAATGTCTGAACCTATCCAATGTGATGAGGTGTTGCCTAGGGCGCAATGTCAGGAGTTTAGAAGGCGTAATAAGCTGTGTTTTTTCTGTGGAGACGCCTCTCATACTATTTCTGTCTGCCCTAAACAAGAGAAACGTTTTGCAAACACATTCGCTGTGGGCAGTGTACAACCTAAGTTCCTTTTGGCAATTACTTTGATCTGCTCCTTGTCCACGTTTTCCACTAAGGCTTTTGTGGATTAAGGAGCAGCGTTGAATCTGAGGGATTTGGACTTTGCTAAACGTTGTGGTTTGTCCATGATGCCTCTGCAGACGCCTATTCCTTTGAGGGGTATTGATGCCACTCCTTTGGCAGAGATTAAACCTCAGTTTTGGACCCAGGTGATAATGCGAGTTGCCCCAGACCACCAAGAAAATTGTAAATTTTTGGTGCTGAATAATTTGCATGATACTATTGTTCTGGGTTTCCCCTGGTTGCAAACTCATTACCCAGTTTTGGATTGGAAATCTGTGTCTGTGGTGAGTTGGGGTTGTCAGTGTGTTCTTAGGGACGCTCCTGTTTTCTCCACCTCTCCTCAGTCTCATGATATTCCTGATTATCTGGCTGATTTCTCTGATGTATTTAGTGAGAGTAAGTCTGCGTCTTTGCCTCCTCATAGGAGTTATGACTGTGCAATTGAGTTGATGCCTGGGTGTAAATTTCCCAAGGGTTGACTTTTCAACTTATCTGTACCCGAACATGATGCTATGCGATCCTATATTAAGGAGTCGTTGGAGAAGGGTCATATTAGACCATCCTGGTCACCTTTAGGCGCTGGGTTTTTTTTATGGCCAAGAAAGATGGTTTATTAAGATCGTGTATTGATTATCATTCCCTTAACAAGATGACGGTTAAATATCAGTACCCGTTACCTCTGATGCCTGATTTATTCTCCAGAGTTAAGAGTGCCTGCTGGTTTACTGAGCTTGACCTCAGTGGGGCGTATAATCTTATTCGCATCAAGCACGGGGATGAATGGAAGACGGCGTTTAATACTCCGGAGGGACATTTTGAGTACCTTGTGATGCCTTTTGGGCTCTCTAATGCCCCTTCTGTCTTCCAGTCCTTTATGAATGATATTTTTAGAGACTTTGTAGATAAATTTTTGATCATCTATCTGGATGATATTTTGATCTTTTCTAGTGATTGGGATTCCCATGTGGAACATGTCCGGACTGTGTTCCGGATTTTGAGGGAGAATTCCCTGTTTGTTAAGGGATCGAAATGCCTCTTTGGTGTACAGAGGATTTCATCTTTGGGATTTATCTTGTCTCCATCGACTATTGAAATGGACCCGGCCAAGGTACAGGCCATTTATGATTGGGTTCAGCCTACTTCTTTGAAGGCTCTCCAGAAGTTTTTGGGTTTTTCTAATTTCTATCGTAAATTTATAGGTAATTTTTCTAGTATTGTCAAACCACTGACTGATCTGACCAAGAAGGGAGCTGATGTGCTGAATTGGTCTCCTGAGGCTGTCTCAGCATTTCAGGAGCTTAAGCGGAGATTTACTTCAGCTCCAGTTTTACGGCAACCTGATGTCTCACTTCCATTTCAAGCGGAGGTAGACGCTTCTGAGATTGGTGCAGGAGCTGTGTTGTCCCAAAAAGACCCTGTGACTTCTAGGGTGAATCCCTGTGCCTTCTTTTCTCGAAAGTTCTCCCCATCTGAACGCAACTATGACGTGGGGAATCGGGAATTGTTGGCCATGAAATGGGCATTTGAGGAGTGGAGACATTGGTTGGAGGGAGCTAGACATCAATTTGTGGTCCTCACCGATCACAAGAATCTGATTTATCTGAGTTGGCTAAATGCTTGAATCCTAGACAGGCTAGATGGGCCTTGTTTTTCACGTGTTTTAATTTTGTGGTCTCTTTTCTTCCGGGCACTAAGAATGTTAAGGCAGGCGTCCTTTCTAGGAGTTTCTTTGCTGATTCTCTTAATGTGACTGAGCCTACTACTATCCTAGGTGAGGGGGTAGTTCTTTCTGCCATTTCGCCCGATTTGAGATGCGCCCTGGAGGAATTTCAGGAGGATAAACCTGAGCGTTGCCCTATGGGAAGATTGTATGATCGTAACCAGTGGAGAAAGAGAGTGATGTCTGAAGTCCATTGCTCCGCATTGGCTGGTCATCCAGGTATTTTTGGTACCAGAGATTTGGTTGAGTCGGTCGTTTTGGTGGCCTGCCTTATCTCGTGATGTCAGGAATTTTGTACAGTCCTGTGGGACTTGTTCTTGGTCTAAACCCTGTTCTCGTTCTAGTGGGTTGCTGATGCCCCTCCCGGTGCCCAGGAGGCCATGGACCCATATCTCAATGGATTTTATTTCTGATCTTCCTGTCTCTCAGAGAATGACTGTTATCTGGGTGATTTGTGATAGATTTTCGAAGATGGTCCATCTTGTACCACTCCCAAAGTTGCCATCTTCCGCTGAGTTGGTACCCTTGTTTTTACAACAGGTGGTTCGGTTACATGGGATTCCTGAGAACATTGTGTCCGATAGAGGGGTCCAGTTTGTTTCCAGATTTTGGAAAGCCTTTTGGTCCAATCTGGCAATTCGGTTATCCTTCTCCTCCACGTTTCATCCCCAGACCAATGGGCAGACTGAGAGAACAAACCAGACCCTGGAGTCTTATTTAAGATGTTTTATATCTGCTGATCAAGATGATTGGGTCTCATTTTTGCCCTTGGCCGAATTTGCACTGAACAATAGAGCTAGTTCTGCCACTTTGATGTCACCCTTTTTCTGTAATTTTGGGTTTCATCCTCGATTCTCTTCAGGACAAGTGGAATCTTTGTCCTGCCCAGGTGTGGACACTGTGGTTGTGAGAATGCAGCAGATATGGGACCAAGTGGTGGATAAGTTGTCACTCTCTCAGGAAAAGGCCCAGCGTTTTTCCAACCAGCATAGGACCATTGGTCCCCGGTTTAAAGTGGGTGATATGGTTTGGTTGTCGTCTAAGAATATTCCTATGAAAGTTACATCTCCAAAATTTAAGCCAAGATTTATTGGACCTTATAAGATTTTGGAGATTCTTAATCCTGTTTCTTTTCGATTGGCTCTTCCAGTTACGTTCAAAATCAATAACGTATTTCACAAATCACTGTTGAAGAGGTTTGTTGAGCCAGTAGTTCCTGTGGCGGCACCTCCTGACCCTGTTTTGGTTAAAGGCAATGTGGAATATGAGGTAGAGAGAATATTGGATTCTCGTTTGGTCAGACGGAGACTCCAGTATTTGGTCAAATGGAAGGGTTATGGCCAGGAGGATAATTCTTTGGTCTCTGCCTCGGATATTCATGCCAATAAATTGGTTCGTGCTTTTCACCGGGCCCATCCTGATCAGCCTGGTGGCGTGGATGAGGGTTCGGTGACCCCTCCTCAAGGGGGGTACTGTTATGAGCTCATTTTCTGCTCCACCAGCTGGGAGTTCTCCTTTCGTTCTCCCTCTGGTGGTGACAGGAGGTGGTGAGGTTAGTTTAATTGGTAATGGTTTGCCACCTGACGAGGAGGATAATGATTGGATCTCTGGAGTATCAGACTGGATATAATTTCGCTTTAATTATTGTATTGTTAACGTTGTTACTTATGACTGTTGTGTTTGAAACTGTTCAACTGTAAAGCGCTGCGGAATATGTTGGCGCTATATAAATAAAGATTATTATTATTATTATTATTATTATATAAGACAGCCGACGCCCTATCCTGTTGCTGGTGATTCAGTCTGCTTCTCAGGTCTTGGACTTCAGCTCTGCTCCATTCTTCTCAAGTTAAGTTTGTTTTTTGCTAATGTTCACACTTGCTCTTGTTGGTCAGCTCAGTTTTTGTGTGATCAACCAGCCCGGCTGGGCTGTGCTGAATCTCCACTCTTATTTATCTGTAATTGGCAATTTGCCTTTTATTAGATTGGCCTCTTTTTTGCTCTGTCTCAGAATATTTCAGAGTGCTGATATAGTGGGAGAAGTCTAGTGACTTTAGGGTTAATTTTGTTATCAGAAGTGTTGGACATTATTTTGGGTAGGGTTTTTTGGCAGATTGCAGACAGTATCTTTCCTTTCCTGTCCTTTCAAGTTAGTTTGGCCCCATCGTTTGCTCAGCCTATTTTTCTGCCTTTGTTTGTGTTTTCATCTTGCTTCACCGTCAATACATGTGGAGGGCTGTCTTTCCTTTGGGGTCTGCTCTGGGGGAGTTAGTTTTCCCTTTTCTTACTTTAGGCTTATTTAGTTCTCCGGTTGTGACGAGGCGTCCAGGACCATCGTAGGCACGCTCCACGACTGCTGCTAGTTGTGTGTTAAGATCAAGGGATCTGCAATCTGCATAGTTACCAACCTCTCTGGTTTTCTGAGACTTAGCGTGTGTTGTTTTTCTTCTCGGTGACCCATTCATAACAGGGCCCACTGTTGTAACTGTTTTCTCTTCCCCCGTGTCTTGTTTTAGTTACCGGCCTGCGGGCCGCGTGACACAGGACTGGTCCATGTGACAACAACAAGCCTAGTGTACTGTACTTTGAAACATTGTGTTACACTCATGTTGTTTAGTGCGAGCTTGCATCTTGGTCACGTTGTGATGTGTACCAAGGAGAGCCTAGAGGGGTGTAACTAAGTGCCGCCCCAAGATTGAGTCCAGATGCATGGCAACAGACGGTGCTGCAACCTGAGGAGAGCCCCGGGAGGCGAGACCAGGTGCTACACCTGACTGACCTTGGTCAAACGGTAGCTGATCCTCAACGAGATATGGTGGTGCTGGGGGACAAAACTGATATGTAGTACAGGCAGGTGTAGAACCCAGTTCACACTGGATTGGCAGGAACAGCTTTAAAAAAATGTGGTCACTCGCAAATGCGACTGGAATACAGGAACAGGTAGAATCCCGTTCAGACAGGACAGATAGCAACGGCTTCAGGAAGAACTGGGTCACTTGCAAAGGGGTACTTGACCACAATAGCAGACAGACAGGGAACCGCTGGTACCCACAGGACAGACAGGAGCAGGTTCACATAGAACAGACTTGGTCAGATAAGGACAAGAACACACAGGGCAGACAGGACCAAGTTCACACAAGACCAACACAAGAACAGGTACACACAGGACAGCCAGAGCTAGACTCACACATGATACTTACAATGAAATAGCAAGAGTCCACGCAAACCACAAATGTTGCACAAAGGCAACAGATTAGAGATAGTTACTGATTCAGACATTGCAGGTTTTTGGGAAAGGAGGAAAGGAACAGGTTCAGACAGTACAGGTTTTAGGGATAAGAACAAGCTCAGATACTGGGAATTTAGAAAAAGATATAGGCTAGATAAAAACAGGTTCAGGGATAGGTCTTAATCCAGACAGGAAAGAAACGCTGATACAGGTACAGGGTTTAGGGTACAGGCCTGGGTATTCAGCCCCCAGGGTGACAGGAACAAGAGAGGACCTGGCAACTCAGCAGTTGTACAAACACACTGCAAGAGAATATTGCCCAGGCACCTTCCAACAGGTGGAGGTGCCTTAAGTACCAAGTTGCTCTGAGCAATAGGCTGGGGACACTTTAGGAGCACATGCACTGTCTCTCTAAGAATCAGATCAAAGGACTGTAGGAGAAATTAAGAAATAAATACATGTGGTCAATCCTGAGGTAGAAGTAATTTTGTACTTTAAAATGCTTTGAATAAACCACTACCTTTTCACGCATTATACTGGAGTATGTGTCTCAGTTCTTCTAGCAGCATGGAAACCATCCACAAATATCATTTCATTTGATCTCTAAGAATCAGGAAATTCCCGCACGTGCGCCCTAAGCACGCATGCAGGAAACATGCACAACCAGCAGATGACACAGAGCTTACAGCATACTGCAAGCAGAGAACAAAGAGCTCACTGCACGGCCTGTGGAGGTGAGTATGTCAATGTCCTTGCATGATGAGGGATGGGAATCCATGCAGGGATGAAGGCAGTGGTGTTACACATTGCAGCATTTCTGAGGAACAATATGTATGATGTGACTAGGATGGCTAGCCTAAGGCAGGTCCCTGGCAGCTTATTCCTGCTTTGCTTCCCTCTACTGGCATGTCTCTCTATAAGGCCAGAGTCACACTAGTGTTTTTAAAATCGGTCCAATTTTAATGTAGGAGAGTCAGACCAGTGTTTTGTGATTTTTCTTCCAATTCCTCTTCGAGTGTAGTACGAGTGTGCAATTTTTTTCCCCGCATGTAAGCATACAGTGGGGAAAAAAAGTATTTAGTCAGTCAGCAATAGTGCAAGTTCCACCACTTAAAAAGATGAGAGGCGTCTGTAATTTACATCATAGGTAGACCTCAACTATGGGAGACAAACTGAGAAAAAAAAATCCAGAAAATCACATTGTCTGTTTTTTTTTCATTTTATTTGCATATTATGGCGGAAAATAAGTATTTGGTCAGAAACAAGCAATCAAGATTTCTGGCTCTCACAGACCTGTAACTTCTTCTTTAAGAGTCTCCTCTTTCCTCCACTCATTACCTGTAGTAATGGCACCTGTTTAAACTTGTTATCAGTATAAAAAGACACCTGTGCACACCCTCAAACAGTCTGACTCCAAACTCCACTATGGTGAAGACCAAAGAGCTGTCAAAGGACACCAGAAACAAAATTGTAGCCCTGCACCAGGCTGGGAAGACTGAATATGCAATAGCCAACCAGCTTGGAGTGAAGAAATCAACTGTGGGAGCAATAATTAGAAAATGGAAGACATACAAGACCACTGATAATCTCCCTCGATCTGGTGCTCCACGCAAAATCCCACCCCGTGGGGTCAGAATGATCACAAGAACGGTGAGCAAAAATCCCAGAACCACGCGGGGGGACCTAGTGAATGAACTGCAGAGAGCTGGGACCAATGTAACACGGCCTACCATAAGTAACACACTACGCCACCATGGACTCAGATCCTGCTGTGCCAGACGTGTCCCACTGCTTAAGCCTGTACATGTCCGGGCCCATCTGAAGTTTGCTAGAGAGCATTTGGATGATCCAGAGGAGTTTTGGGAGAATGTCCTATGGTCTGATGAAACCAAACTGGAACTGTTTGGTAGAAACACAACTTGTCGTGTTTGGAGGAAAAAGAATACTGAGTTGCATCCATCAAACACCATACCTACTGTAAAGCATGGTGGTGGAAACATCATGCTTTGCGGCTGTTTCTCTGCAAAGGGGCCAGGACGACTGATCCGGGTACATGAAAGAATGAATGGGGCCATGTATCGTGAGATTTTGAGTGCAAACCTCCTTCCATCAGCAAGGGCATTGAAGATGAAACGTGGCTGGGTCTTTCAACATGACAATGATCCAAAGCACACCGCCAGGGCAACGAAGGAGTGGCTTCGCAAGAAGCATTTCAAGGTCCTGGAGTGGCCTAGCCAGTCTCCAGATCTCAACCCTATAGAAAACCTTTGGAGGGAGTTGAAAGTCCGTGTTGCCAAGCGAAAAGCCAAAAACATCACTGCTCTAGAGGAGATCTGCATGGAGGAATGGGCCAACATACCAACAACAGTGTGTGGCAACCTTGTGAAGACTTACAGAAAACGTTTGACCTCTGTCATTGCCAACAAAGGATATATCACAAAGTATTGAGATGAAATTTTGTTTCTGACCAAATACTTATTTTCCACCATAATATGCAAATAAAATGAAAAAAAAACAGACAATGTGATTTTCTGGATTTTTTTTTCTCAGTTTGTCTCCCATAGTTGAGGTCTACCTATGATGTAAATTACAGACGCCTCTCATCTTTTTAAGTGGTGGAACTTGCACTATTACTGACTGACTAAATACTTTTTTTCCCCACTGTATGTGATGTGAATGCCACCCATCTACCATGCAATTTTCATTATGTGTTTTGAATACAATGCATAAAAGCAACCAATGGTTTCCTTGTGCAGAACCCTATAAAAAACCCTCTTTTCAAGGTCCCACACTGGGAGGACATATATCTTGTTGGGATATTCCCTCATAATAACCATGAAGGCTGGTCTGTGATATTTTTTGGGGCCTAACATGGCATTCAACCTGAACTTCAACCCTACAGGGCGTATCCTTTTCCACTGGGTGTTATCTCAGCAATATGATGAGCCCCTACCCAATTTTGCTGATCTGAGGAGGCGGCTCCGACACTGGATCCATCCACTACTGACAAAAAGGCCCACAAAAAGACACTTCATAGACTTTATCAGAAGCTACACATGTGTGGTGCCCCTGAGGGTACAGTCGTCACAGAGGTACTGCACCTCACCCAGAGGTGTGGTATCCCACAACCAGGTAAGGTGGAGACACCCGACCATCATTCCAACACCCACATCCCACACACACCAGTAGTGTAGCAGAGCACCCTTTATGGCCCCTGCTTGGAAGAGTGCTGGGAGGTGGGCAGAGCGTAGCTTGAGAGCGGAAAAGGATAGAAAGCAAGGTTAGATTCCCTCTGAGGGAGGGAAGGAGAAGGATGTGTCTGCAGCAGTTCTTGTTATCAGAGGCTGCTGGATGGATTGGTGTAACAACCCTGCTGGCATCACTGCATGGCCTCCCATCCCCCGCACACCAACTTACTTACTGCTTCAAGCCATGCTGTGAATTCTGTCTGTTGCCAGCCCTTTGCTCTGTGTTCTTTGCCTCTGCTCTCCTGTATGCTTCCAAGCTATGTGTAAAGGGGGGCGGCGCCAGAACTCTTTGGTTCTTATGCAGTCAGGGTGCACCTGTGTAATCTGTCCCTGACCAATCACCTAGAGCCCATGACTATTTAGTTCTGCCACACCCACTAACCCTTGCCTGTGCAATGCCTCAAACTCAGTTAGCTCCTTGCTGCTGAGGAAGCCAGGCCCTGTCCTATGTCTTGCCTTCTCTGAGAGGCTTACTCCTAGCTTTGTCTTGTACAGTCTGGTTGCCCGCCAGGAGGCGAATATCCTGGTCCCTGTCTTGTCCTAGCTTTGTCTATGTACCTTGTCTGGTACTTCCCTGTCCGCCTGCCAGGAGGCAGAATATCCTGGTCCTTGAGTCTTTGTCCCTGTACCTTGTCTGAACTCTGTCCTACCCCTGCCTCCTTGTCTTTGGCTTCCTTCCCTGCTGTGTCTTTCCTTGTGTCCTCCCTGTCTGAGCTTCTGTACCCTTGCAGCTCTGCCTGCTCCTCTCCTGCTGCTGCAGAGCCTCTTGCTGCAGCTTCTCTCCACAGACCTTGTGGTTCAGCTTTGCTCTGCTGCTGCAGAACCTCTTGCTGCAGCTTCTCTCCACTGACCTTGTGGTTCAGCTTTGCTCCGCTCCTGCTGCCGCAGCAGAACCTCTTGCTGCAGCTTCTCTCCACAGACCTTGTGGTTCAGCTTTGCTCTGCTGCTGCAGAACCTCTTGTTGCAGCTTCTCTCCACTGACCTTGTGGTTCAGCTTTGCTCTGCTCCTGCTGCCGCTGCAGAACCTCTTGCTGCAGCTTCTCTCCGCAGACCTTGTGGTTCAGCTTACTCCGAACTCCTGCGGCTCCGCCTATTCCACTCCTTCCTGCCTGTATCCATACCTGCATCTCCTGTGTGAACAGGTCCAAACCTGTTCCTTCATATTCCACTCCTTCCTGGGTGTATCCATACCTGCACCTCCTGTGTGAACAGTTCCAAACCTGTTCCTTCATATTCCACTCCATCCTGCCTGCATCCATACCTGCACCTCCTGTATGAACAGGTCTAAACCTGTTCCTTCATATACCACTCCTTCCTGCCTGTATCAGTACTGGTACCCGCTGTGTGAACAGGTCTCTACCTGTTCCCTCATATACCATGCCTGCTTGCCCTATGTCTCCAAGCTGTGCCTGCTTGCCCTGTGTCTCCAAGCCGTGCCTGCTTGCCCTGTGTCTCCAAGCCGTGCTTGCTTGCCCTGTGTCTCCAAGCCGTGCCTGCCTGCCAGTGTACCAAGCCGTGCCTGCTTGCCCTGTGTCTCAGCCATGCCTGCTTTACCTGTGTCTCAGCCTGCCTGTTAGTCACACCTGTCCAAGTGACTTGTCCCCTAGTGGGATCAGCAGCGACAGCCAGACACCCCCCCTGGAGTGGCACCCGACAGCTATCTGCCGCTCAAGCCTGACCTCACCAACAGAGGCTCCAGCGAATACCAAGGTAGCTGTCGTTGTCACGCCCCTTCCAGGGTAGTCTGGTTTGTGACACAGTGGGGCCACAACCCCCCGGTTCGCGCCATTCAGCCAAGGCGCGAGCGTGACAATTGGACTATAAAGAAAGCTCCCAAAAGGAAAGAAGGTTCTTCTGGGACACGGCTGGAGCATACTTCCTGTGGGTCCCTTCTCCACACTGACTACAGGTCAGGTGGAGGGAGAAACTGGTTGCAAATGGTCACGGCCCCTAGCCTAGTTAGCGTACTTCTGGGCGCTACTAGCAAGCCGATACCTTTGGTTACTTTATGGACCATCGTCCTTACCACGGTTAGTCCGACTGGAAAGGCAGCTATATAGGATCACAGAAATGGAAGGATACACGTTGTCTGACAGGATTCGCAGCTGCTGGCCTAGAACGATAACTGTGAAGTGCTGGAAAGGAAGGAAGAAGTAAAGCAGCATATTTTGTGGAGACGGCCAAGAAAGGTACAAACTGACAGGGAAGGCTGGAAGGGTGTACTTCATCTTATCTGGAAATTGTCTGGACCCCTCTCCTGGAGAATGCAGCACTGAAGCGGGCATCTGTACGGCAAACAGAACTGTGAGTAAAGCCCATTGGAACTACTTGCAATTGTGTCATCTGCCATCTTTCTGCGCCTCCCACTCGGCACTGCTACATCCTCCATTCCACACTACCTCACCAGCTACAAACTCATCTCAACTGCCCTGGGACTACAGCTCTGCCTGTGGAGAGCTTTAACAACTCTGCTGCATCATAACATCTGTCCCAGGGAAGCAACACTGTCACTCTGACCAGAATACCACAGTTGGCATCACGAATTTTTTACAAACTCTATTCTCACCAAAATTACACCCATTTTACATGACCACCTGGGGCCGTGGACTGGGTCACTGCCACTGTGACACATCCATTTAAGACGACCAGCCCAGTACCGAGTATCCCACAGCCACTGGGGCACGTCACACGCATCCTCAAAAGTTTTATGGGTATTGTCAGATGAGCGTAGCTACATTTGACCATCTTTTGGAGGTGCAGAGGCTGGGAATAACATACCAGGATACCAACATGAGGCAAAGTACAGTATATTTGCTGAGTAGCTACTTCTATTCACACTAAGGTCTGCTTTTTTATCTTTAATTACATGTATTTTTTCATATTTCTAACTTCATGCCTATTCCATGTTTACTGTTTTTTGTGGAGCCCAATTTTCCCATTCGTTTAGCAATTAATATGTATTTCAGCTTTGATCATCTATGTGGCCTTGTAAATGTAAATGTCTGTTGCTGTGTTTCTTAGCAGGTGTAGCCACAATAGCTTCATTTTATACTATGCTTGTGCATTTTTGAAAGAATATAATGTTGGCTTTAGTACAGTCAGCTTGTAAGTATTGCTAATATAGTATTACTAAAAGATTTTTTTTAAAGGGAATCTGTCACCTCGATTTTATGTTCTGAGCTGCGGCCACCTCCGACCCTGATCCGACCTGATAGATAAGAAAAACAGGTTTTATTTACTATACTCACCCGGGGGCGGTCCGGTCCAATGGGCGTCGTAGGTCCGTAAAATCAAGGTGACAGATTTCCTTTAATGTTTTAAGCATTATCATATTTGTATTATTCAATATAGTAACAAAGTTAGCAAGGCCGAAAAAAGACGTTTGTCCATCCAGTTCAGCCTATATTCTGTCAGAATAAATCCCCAGACCTACGAGAAGAAATTTGACAACAATAGCGACGTGATAACCGCTGTTGGGGAGTTTTTTGAGGGTCAAGATCAAGAATTTTTTTCGAGGGGAATTCTAAGTTTAGAAAAGAGATGGACTAAATGTATAGACTTGTTAGGAGACTATGTAGAAAAATAAAAAAATTTTTTTACTATATTCATTGTGTTTATTATTGATTATCATTACTTTTGGATCGCCCCTCGTATATCCTTCTAAAGAAGCTAATTAATGTAAGACAGAATATTGTTACTCTCCAGGAAGACATCCAGGCCTCTCTTGAACCCCTCGACTGAGTTCGCCATCACCACCTCCTCCTATCATGTGTAAATATTCTCAAACTAAATTTCAATATGCATTGTTACCTTTGTCCAATAGGTTCCTATCTACTGGTGTGTTATTTGTGGCCTTTCATTTGGAATTCCTTCTGGGCAAGTCAACAATAGGAACACATATGCCCAGATATGGGACAGACTCCATTCTGTAGTGAAGCCGTAGCCCGCACAACTAGACTGAGAGCGGATCTCACATCGCTTTTTGCCATGTTTGTCTGATGTATGGGCCCTAGTGATGAACGAGCATGCTCGGATAAAGTGTTATCCAAGCGCACTCGTGTCCTAATCCTGTATTTTCAGAGTGCTTAAAAAAAATGCTTGAGTTGCCGCAGCTGCATGTCTCATGCGTGGCTGTTCGACAGCCACAACACATGAAGGGATTGCTTGTTTGTTAGACAATCCCTGCATGTGTTGTGGCTGTCGAAGAGCCACGCATGAGACATGCAGCCACGGTGACTTGAGCCTTTTGTTCAAGCACAACGAAAATACTCGATTAGGACACGAGCGTGTGCACAGGCCCAACTTTTACACCAGGGACCATCGGACTCTAGTTTTGCTACTGTACGTAAGGTTACAGTGATAGAAACCACTAGATGAAATACTGTGCAAATGACTATTGGTGTTTGGGTAGCTGTTACCCTCCTCTGTCGCCCTCTTAATTAATTGATTACACTGCCAGCATGTGAGTGAAGTATGCAATTTTAGGCAAAACCATTTACTTTCTCAGGCAGAATCTTGTTAGAATCGTGTTCACTTGCAGTCACCTTCTATACAAATACAATTTTTTTTTCAATTATCTTTTTGTTTAAATAAAAAGAAAATATAAGACCATTAAACATTGTACCTCATTAAATGTTGGTGTTGCAATCAATCCTTCATAACAAAGCAAATAACTTCTATGATTGTGTCTCTGATTTTGGAAAGTGTTATGTGTACCAAGACAGAGACATTATGGACATCTTGAGATCACAAGAAAAGCTGCTATCCATCTTAGTAAGTATTATGATTTACTAGATGGATTGTTGAAGAGACAAGTCATATTGCATCAATTGGAAAATATAGCAGGTGTGAAGTAGATGTGAGTAGTCTCTGTGAGAAGAGTGTAGGTAGCCCTGTTGTGACATTTGGCAAGACTGTCCCCAAGTAACGTGCAATCTAATTTATCAAAGCGAAAATATATCTGATTACACAGAAACCTAAGTGAAACCGGTAAGTTTAGGCATGTGGGAGCAACCTGGATAGCGACATAGCCACCCAACAAAGGAAAAACATACAAACTACATGCATATCAGGGATGCACATAGAGGGTGAGCCCCAACAGGGACAGTGACAATAATGACTGCAAACCACTGTGAAATCAATGACGCTATATAAGCGAATAAAAAAACCCAAACTAAAATGGAGTTCCCAATGCCAGCTTGTAATTCATTCTACCACCACTAGGGGGAGCTTACTGCACATGAATTTATTAATGAGTTCTGTGAAAGCTGTAAATTCCCAATGAAGTGAGCTCCCCTAGTGGCAGCTGCCAGAATATAGAATTGATTTGTGTTACACTAGAGAAAAGAGCCAAGTGAGTCAGATCTTTTTATATACAGTTGTGTGAAAAAGTGTTTGTCCCCTTCCTGATTTCCTATTCTTTTGCATGTTTGTCACACTTAAATTTTTCAGATAATTAAACAAATTTAAATATTAGACAAGGGTAAGTTCAGTTTTTAAATGAAGGTCTTTATTATTAAGGGAAAAAGAAATCCAAACCTACAGGGCCCTGTGTGAAAAAGTGTTTGCCCCCTAAATATAATAACTTGTTGGGCCACACTTAGCATCAACAACTGCAATCAAGCTTTTGCGATAACTGACAGTGAGTCTTTTACAACGCTCTGGAGAAATTTTGTCCTACTCATCTTTGCAGAATTGTTGCAATTCAGCCACGTTGGTGGGTTTCTGAGCATGAACCACCTTTTTAAGGTCATGCCACATCATCTCAATCGGATTAAGGTCAGGACTTTGTCTAGGCCACTCCAAAGTGTTAATTTTGTTTTTCTTTAGCCATTCAGAAGTGGACATGCTGATGTGTTTTGGATCATTGTCCTACTGCATAACCAAAGTGGGCTCCAGTTTGAGGTTATGAACAGATGGCCAAACATTCTGCTTCAGGATTTGTTGGTTGACAGCAGAATTCAAGGTTCCATTTACCACAGCAAGTCTTCCAGGCCCTGAAGCAGCAAAACAGCCCAAACCATCACACTACCACCACCATATTTTACTGTTGGTATGATGTTCCTTTTCTGAAAAGCTGTGTTACATCTATGCCAAATGTAATGGGACATACATCTTCCAAAAAGTTCAACTTTTGTTTCATAAGTCCACAGAGTATTGTCCCAAAAGTCATGGGGATCATCAATATGTTTTCTGGTAAAACAGGGACTAGCCTTTATGTTTTTATTGCTCAGCAATGGTTTTTGTTTTGGAACTCTGCCATGCAGGCCATTTTTGCCCAGTCTCTTTCTTATGGTGGAGTCATGAACACTTACCTTAACTGAGGCAAGTGAGGTGTGACGCTAGTCACTTCTCACGGCCAAGCCGTGAGTCAGAATGGTCAAGGAGTCCAAGGTCAGACGCCAGGAGGGTATGTCATAAACAGAAGGAAGAGACAAAAGCGTGGTCAGGTAATGTTCCGACGTCAGAATTCCAGGAGGATAACGGATCAAAGCAGAAGGGCTTAAGCAGACGGATGATCAGAACGAAGTCCAAGGTCAGGCAACAAAAGATCAAGCATACAGAACTCAAGGCACAAGGAGTACAATCCTCACTAGCTGAATGTACGTCTGGCAGAGGTCTGGGAGAAACAGCTTAGTTAAGTAGCATGACAATCACCAGGAATAATGAACACTTGGAGACAGCTAACAGCCTCCCAGTCTCAGATTGGATGGCCAAGCTGTCAATCAAAGTAATGACAGCTTCAATACACCCTTGTATCAGATTGTATGGCCAAGCTGTCAGCAATTGCATCCCAGACACACTGATGGGTGGAACCGTGACATGAGGCTTGCAGTTCTTTGAATGTCGTGTTGTCTTTTGTGACTTCTTAGATAAGTCGTTGCTGCACTCTTGGTGTAATTTTTGTCTGACTGGCCACTCCTAGGAAGGTCCACCACTGTCCCATTTTCACCATGTGTGGATAATGGCTCTCACTGTGATTCGCTGGAATCTCAAATATTGAGAAATGGCTTTATAACCTTATGCAGACTGATGAGATCTCAATTAAATTGTTTCTCATTTGTTCCAGAATTCCTCTAGATCGCGGTACGACGTCTAGCTTTTGAGGACCTTTTGGTCTACTTCACTTTGTCAGGTGGGTCCTATTTAAGAGATTTCTTGATTGAGAACAGGTGTGACAGTAACCAGCCTGTGTGTGACTGGGAAATTTGAACTCAGCTTCCCAAAGCTGTGATAAACCACAGTCAATTTGTGTTTTAAATCGGGGACCACTTTTTACACAGGCCCTGGAGGTTTGGATTTCTTTTTCCTTTAACAATAAAGATCTTCATTTGAAAACTGGATTTTGTGTTTACTTGTGTTATATTTGTCTAATATTTAAGTTTGTTTGGTAATCTGAAACATTTAAGTGTGACAAACATGCAAAAAAATTAGCAAATCAGGAAGGGGCAAACACTTTTTCACATATTTATATGCTGCATGTATACCAACTCAAACCAAGCTCAATATTTGTGTTTTTTTTTCTTTGCATTATTGCATTCTGTGCAAGCTGGGGTGTGGCCTCCTTCTCCTGAGCTGGAAATTGTATTTAAAGGCTTCCCCTGATTGGTGTTCATAGGTTGGGACCCGGTCCTTTTGTCTGCCCTTATTCACACACTGACGTCAACTTTGACACATAATAAGGTTTTCAATATTAAACAGTGTAGGACTGCCCCGATCAGAGTCACCTTTTCGATGGTGGGATGGCTTTTATGCTATATTTGATCAAATACAGTATTACTAAGAACTCTGAATTACTTAAATGCACTTTTGCTTTTTATTTAATTACACCAGGGTTTTTTCTCATTTTGTCTTTTGTAGGTTTTGTATGCTTTATGGCCAATGTGAACATACGTTTATATGATGCATGTGTACCAACTCAAGCCAAGCTCAATTTTTGTGTTTTTTTCTTTGCATTTTTGCATTCTGTGCAAGCCGGGGTTTGGCCTCCCTCTCCTGAGCTGGAAATTGTATTTAAAGGCTTCCCCTGACTGGTGTCCACTCGTTGGGACCCGGTTCTTTTGACTGCCCTTATTCACACACTGACGTCAACTTTGACACATGATAAGGTTTTTAATATTAGACAGTGTGGGACCGCCCCGATCACAGAGTCACCTTGTCGATAGTGGGATGGCTTTTATGCTATCTTTGATCAAATTCAGGATTAATAAGAACTCTGAATTACTTAAATGCACTTTTTATTTATTTAATTACAGCAGGGTTTTTCTCATTTTGTCTTTTGTAGGATATATATATATATCTATATATATATATATATATAGTAGGTGATACTGCAACTGTTATATATACAATATATAGGTGATACGGCAATTATATAAAGCAGTAGGACTATTACCTATATATTGTATACAGACTGCTCTATATACATTAAATAGGTGATACTGTACAGTATTCCCTATGTATTGTATACTGCATACTGCAATTATGCACAGCAGTTGCTCTAATATAGGGCGCCACGGTGACTCAATGGTTAGCACTGCAGCCTTGGGGTCCTGGGTTCTAATCCCACCATGGACAACATCTGCAAGATGTTTGTGTAGGTTTCCTCCGGGTACTCCAGTTTTCTCCCACATTCCAAAGACATACTGATAGGGAATTTAGATTGTGAGCCCCATCGGGGACAGTGTCAATAATGGTGCTATATAAATGAGTAAAATAAATAATATAGATAGACTGCTGCGTATAATTACAGTGTTGCCTACATAACATATATACACCAATCTATATACATTATATAGGTGATACAGCTGTATATACATTATATAAGTGATACTGTGACAATACACAGCAGTTGCATTATCACCTATATAATGTATATACAGCAGTCTCAATATGATATATATCCAGCAGTTGCGGTGATGTATGCATCATAATACAGTATAATATTGTCTTAATCATTATGTAGAGTTGTGTGTATATACAGCTCTGGCAAAAATTAAGAGACCACCACATCAAAACCCTGTCATGGGCAGCCCATTCTCCAGACCTGAACCCCATTGAAAACCTCTGGAATGTTATCAAGATGATGATGGATAGTCACAAGCCATTTAAATTTCTGCGCCAGAAACAGTGTGAAAGACTGGTGGCAATCATGCCAAGATGCATGAAAGCTGTTTTTAAAAATCATGGTTATTCCACAAAATATTGATTTCAGTACTCTTCCTGAGTTAAAACATTAGTATTGTTGATTCTAAATGATTATGAACTTGCTTTCTTTGCATTATTTGAGGTCTGAAAGCACTGGGGATTTTTTTCATTTTTACCATTTTTCTTTGTCAGAAAAAAAACCAAAATTTATTGCTTGGAAATTCGGAGACTTATTGTCAGAAGTTTATAGACTAAAAGAATATTTCACATTTTACTCAAAAATAGACCTATAAAGAGACAAATCGGACAAACTGAACATTTGAAAGTGGTCTCTTAATTTTTGCCAGAGCTGTATAGTGTAGGGTGCTGTGTAAATAGTATATAGTGTGGAATCCACACTATATACACTGGCACATCTCTACACTATATAGTATATAGTATATACACAGCTCCACTCTATATTCCTTAGCACAGTATATGGTGTGGAACTGTGTACGTTGTGTATACAGTACTCCTACTGTCCTGTATACATGGGGTAAATATAAGTATCTGCCCTAATTGTTTGTGCATACTTTATATGAAAATAAGAAGCACTGTGATTAATTGTGGAGGACTCTTTATTAACCCGTTTGGCAACGTTTCAGATCCATAACAGATCATTTCTCTGCTATGGAATTGAAATATTACCACATGGGTTAATAAAGAGTCCTCCACTTTTCTCTTATTTAATTGGTGTGCTGATTAGTTTTTTTTATAATATAAATGAGTAAAATAAATAAATATAGGGCCCATTATAATGTATCAAGTAATATTTGGGGCCCATTATACTGTATGGCATAATATATAGGGCCCATTATACTGTATGAAGTAATATATTGGGCCCATTATTCTGTATGAAGTAATATATGGGGCCCATTATACTGTAAGGAGCAATATATGGGCCATTATACTGTATGGAGTAATATGTGGTCCCCATAATACTGTATGGAGGACTATGTATTGCCCATAATACTTTATGGATTATTATGTGGTGCCCATAATATTGTATGGATGACTATGTGGTGCCCATAATGAGGTATGGAGGGCTGTGCGGTGCCCGTAATATTGTATAGAGGACTATATGGTGCCCAAAATACTGTATGGAGGACAATGTGGTTCCCATAATACTGTATAGAGGGCTGTGGTGCCCATAATTACTGTATGGATTGTTATATGGTGCCCATGACACTGTATGGATGACTATGTGGTGGCCATAACACTGTATAGAGGACTATGTGGTGCCCATAATACTGTATGGAGGACTACATGGTGCCCATAATACTGTATGGAGGACTATGTGGTGCCCATAATACTGTATGGAGGACTGTGTGGTGCCCATAATACTCTATGAAGGACTAAGTGGTGCCCATAATACTGTATGGAGGGTTGTGGTGCCCATAATACTGTATGAATGGTTATATGGTGCCCATGACACTGTATGGAGGACTATGTAGTGTCCATAACGTTGTATGAAGGACTATGTGGTGCCCATAACAGTGTATGGAGGACTATGTGGTGCCTATAACATTGTATGGTTGACTATGTGGTGCCCATAATACTGTATGGAGGATAATATGGTGTCCATAACACTGTATGGAGGACTATGTGGTGCCCATAAAACTGTATGGGGAACTATGTGGTGCCCATAACAATGTATTGGTAACTATGTGGTGCCCTTAATACTGTATGGAGGACTGTGGTGCCCATAATACTGTATGAAGGGTTATTCCAAATTTGGAAGTTCTCCCCTATCATCTGGATAAGGGATGAATTTCTGTTTGTTCTTTATCTGACTGATGGGACACCCATGATCCAGGGAAATGTAACTTTGAAGAGCACTATGTAAATGGAGCTGTGGTCAATCATACGCACTGCGGCGCCATTTAAATGTGGCTCTTCAAAAAACTCCTTTAAGAGAGTGGTGAGGGACATGACAAAGTATATCAAAAATTCACTGATCGGGGTTGATGAGAGTAATTGAATGTAGGCTGATAGGGTTTGCGTGTCAGGGCTGCTGTCTAACCCTGCTGGCACTCACTAGAGATTTATGATTAGTCCACAGGTTGGTATCTCCCTCCCCCTCATTAGATTCAAGACCACTAGGTATAAACACCTTAATTAGTATTGTGGATATTATTTTCGTTTGCTCCACTTACCTATCCATTTTCCTTGATGAAGCTGCAATAATTGCAGTGTTACGTTTGGGGTGTCTGCCTTACCTGGGTCACGGGCCTTCAAGGGTGATAGGATTTTCCTCCTAGTAAGTTGTCTTGGCTGGTTGGCTGGTATTGGGCACTACTCATAGCATAATGAATTATACCCACACAGCCTTTATTGCTATAGCAGACCTATGTGCTAAGTAACACACTCATTGTGGGCTTTTTTGCATATTTAGGGAGGTAATACTATACTTTATTAGTGTGTTTGACAATTTTATATTATTATTGTTCTCATATTGTAAGAGACTGAACTTCATGATCTTTCATTATATTGTATATTTAGGTACAGCCGACTTCCCCATCTTTGTATATTCTAAGCAATATATTACATACGGTGGGCTATAGCCTCTTGTGCGGGATAGTATATTGGTTTTGCAAGTAATAACTTTGACATTTATCATTGCCAGGATAATAGATCATCCTGTTTGCAATTAGTGCAGGGTGTGTGCTCTCTTTGTTTATATCTTGTATATTGTTGCTAAAGGTGGTTACATCAGACCATGATACTGCTTTACGCAGTTTTGTTTTTTTTAAATCTTGTTTTTATTGAATAGAAGTTTTTTTACATACATCAATGCAAACATGATCTGAAGCACATGAATGACAAGGATTAACCAAAGACTACTATGCTATACTGTTATGAGATTGTGGGAAACAAAGATTCTATTCCAGGCATAATTACGTTGATTCAAAAAGGAAAATAAACCAAAAACTGGGAAGGGGAGGGAAGGAGGGGAGAGAAGAACATGTCTGAAACAGGTACATCTCTTACATATTGATCACCCAACGTCGGCAGGTAACCTTAAACTCTCTTTGAGAGTTGTGCAGGACCCACTGACACCAGAGTACACCAGGCAGTTTATACAGTTTTGACCATGAAAAATTGGCCATTTTTGCAGCTTATTTAGATGTGTTTCAGGTTTTATACTAACATTTTTATAGTTTTCAACTGATTGTACATCAATTAAGTTTTGGCAGATTTAGATGTGCACATCATTATTGTATTCTTTTTTTCGTTTCCGTGTTGTCTACTATTGACACATGATGCAGCACCCTGTAGTTATAGATAGGCTGTGCGTCCATTCTCTACAGTCTATATCTTCTAGTAATACATGTCCCTTGTCCTGGTATAATACTTCCCCCATCCTGGGCCCCTTCCTGGTAAAATGTCTCCCATCCTGAGCCTCTTCCAGTAATAATATTTCCCCCATCCTGGTCTGACATACCCCATCCTGGGCCTCTTCCAATAATATATGTCCCCAATTCTGGTGTAATGTCTTCGACCCTGGACCTCTTCCAGTAATATATGTCTCCTATCCTGATATAATGCCCCCTATCCAGGGCCCTAAGATGGAAACAAGTCTGGGAGCTGACTGTGGAACTGATCATGAACTTTTGAGAGCAAAGATTAGAGCCAAGGTGCACAAACAGACAAGACCACAGGTTTTTTACAACTGTAAGGGGTGTACTAAATGTAATGCTGCTATGTATGTATATATATTCCGAGGTAATGTACATAATTGCAAATAGTGTTGTATACTGCACTGCCATAAGATTTATATAAATTTGTTACATAGGGAAAATGCAGTACTTTAGTTACGCCACTAGAAGGGGTACACTATAATTCAGTAGCAAGAGCCCTGTAGATAGTTTACATAGGAGGGGCTAACCATGTGTAAGATAGAGTGAGTTCCTGATCCTAGATAGTAGGGCCATGGAGCCCATATAGGGCGAGCAGCTCAATAATGTTTGAAGCAAGGAACCCAGCCATCCAGGGCCCAGTGGCTAGAAGTGCAGCTGAGGCAGCAGCGGTGACAACAGTGGTGGAACAGAAGCTACAGCAGAGGTCACAACAGTACAGGGATGCAGGTCTCTCTAAAATGTGGCAGCTTACTGCTTAGGCAGATGCCCTCATGTCCGGGGTGAAACAGATGAGGGAACTCCTGAGCATAGTGAGTCTAAACAGGGAAAACGCTGCAGTACCGGATGAGATGGTACGACCCGGGCACGTACTGAAGTACGTAGGAATGAGTGCAGGGAAAGTGAAGAATGTGGACTGTATGGAACCCTATGCTGATGTTGTATCTAATAATGATGTGCTGCGAAAAGAAAGAAGTAAAGTTCTACGTTTTAAGTTGCAACTAGACTGTATCTCTGTTTGTGTGCAAATGACCAGAGGGGGTCTTAAGCAACATAGAGAAGACCTTGAAGGTGCGGAGAGTGGAGACGCAAGTACACTGACAATGGGATATTCTTTGTATGTGACTGGAGACCAGGGCACGCAAGAGCAGAAGTTATCAGCCATGACTACGGTCCTGGCTGCCACTCATACTTTGTGTAGGCGCAGGATTCCACAGCCTTGCGAAGCTGAGATGCTGTGAATAAAGGAGATACTGAAATACTGGAAGTGACTGTTATAGATGTGATTGAAACTTTGGACTTGACTGACACTCTATTTGTGACTAAGATGGTGGCCTTGCAGATGATGGACAATGGCGCCAATATGGAGAACGACAACTATGATTACACCCTTCGTGGGTGTGACAACTCAGAGATGGCGCAAAAATCTGTTCAACAAAGCCCCTCGTCCCACCCATGGAGGGTGTGCACGAGAAAAAGAAGACCTCGCCCTCTGCAGCAAACTGCTAGAAAATCGGTGGAGCCGCCGGAATCTACCCCATGGAATGTTAAATCAGATAAAGCGGCACGGGACGCGTGCCGTTGAACTATAAGGAACTTTCTGTTAAAAAAAATTGTGCTCATTGCACCATGACAAACATAAATGAATATATGGGACTGTTCTGTATCCCTGCCAGCAAAGGAGCTCTGGAACCCTCTCAGAGTTGGGGTAATATAGCCAGTATGGCCAGGAGTGAATGTTGTTTTTCTTTGTAATTTTGTTTTTGTTGCGCCTGTTGCACATATTCTGCAGGATAGCAGGACTTTGCCCTTGTGCAGTGATGGGTCCTTGGACTAATGGACCGGATGTGGCCGTAGCAACAGACTATGTTTTAGGACCAGTCAGCACGCACGTGGCTTACGGGATTGTGCCATGCACAAAGGCAGGGGGATGCCTTCCCCTAAAGACTGTTGACCTTCAGGTAGGTTACGTGTTTGTAAATTTCTTCGGTACTGTAGGGGTGTCACCTGGAGGACTGTGTGCCAGGCACCTCTTAAGAGAGAGGAATCTCTCAAGCATCAAATCTCTCTTGCCTCCCTGTTTGGAGAACTATATTGTAAAAATAAAGTTGTTATGCGTGAATGGTCAGAGATGACCATTGTTAAAGGGAGGGAGTGTAAGGGGTGTACTAAATGTAATGCTGCTATGTATATATATTGCAAGGTAATGTGCATGATTGCAAATAGTGTTGTATACTACATTGCCGTAAGATGTATATGAACCTGTAACATAGGGAAAGTGCAGTAGGCAGTAGGGCCATGGAGCCGGTATAGGATGGACTGCTCCATAACATTTGAAGCAAAGAACCCAGCCGTCCAGGGTCCAGTGGGCTAGAAGTGCAGCCGAGGCAGCAGCGGTGACAGCAGTGGTGGAACAGAAGCTACAGCAGAGGTCACAACAGTACAGGGACGCAGGTCATTCTAAAATGTGGCAGCTTACTGCATGGGCCGATGGCCTCATGTCTGGGGCGAAATGGACGAGGGACCTCCTGAGCGTAGTGAGTCTGAACAGGGAGGATGCTGCGGTACCAGATGAGATGGTATGACCTGGGCATGTACTGAAGTACATAGGAAAGAGTGCAGGGAAAGTGAAGTATGTGGACTGTATGGAACCCTATGCTGATGTTGTATCTAATAAAGATGTGCTGTGAAAAGAAAGAAGTAAAGTTCTACGTTTTAAGTTGCAACTGGACTGTATCTCTGTGTGCAATTGACCGGAGCGGGTCTTAAACAACATAGAGAAGAACCTGAAGGTGTGAAGACTGGAGAGGCAAGTACACTGACAATGGGACATTTCATGTACAGCTCTGGCAAAAATTATGAGACCACTGCAAAATTTTCAGTTTGTCTGATTTTTCTCTTTATAAGTATATTTTTGAGTAAAATGTAAATTGCTCTTTTATTCTAGAAACTACTGACAACATGTCTTACAATTTCCAAGCACTAAAATTTGAATTTATTTTCAGAAAATGAGAAATGGTCAAAATAACAAAAAATGCAGTGCTTGCAGACCTCAAATAAGGCTAAGAAAACAAGTTCATAATCATTTAGAAACAACAGTACTAATGTTTTAACTCAGGAAGAGTTCAGAAATCAATATTTTGTGGATTAACCATGATTTTTAATCACAGCTTTAATGCATCTTGGCATGCTTTCCACCAGTCTTTCACACTGCTTTTGTGTCGCCTTATGCTACTTCTGGTACAAAAATTTAAGCAGTTCTTCTTTGTTTGATGGCTTGTGACTATCCATCTTCCTCTTGATTACATTCCAGAGGTTTTCAATGTGGTTCAGATCTGGAGATTGGGCTGGCCATGACAGGGATTTGATGTGGTGGTCTTCATCTACACATTGATTGACCTAGCTGTGTGGCATGGTGCAGAAGGAATTTCGTGTTTTTCCACGATAACCTTGTAGGCGACTTGATTCATGCGTCATTCACAAAGATTAACCTGCCCATTTCCAGCCTTGCTGAAGCATCCCCAGATCATCACCGATCCTCCACCAAATTTCACAGTGGGTGCAAGACACTGTGGCTTGTATGCTTCTCCAGGTCTCCATCTTACCATTAAATGCAGGTGTTGGGCAAAGCTGAAAATTAGACTCATCAGAGAAGATTAACTTCCTCCAGTCTTCTATTGTCCAATCCTTATGGTCTTTGGCCTTATGGTCTCCTTTGCTTCTCATTGATGAAAGGCTTTTTTCTAGCTTTGCATGACTTGAGCCCTGCCTCTAGGAACCTATTACGAACTGTTCTTGCCGTGCACTTCACCCCAGCTGCCATTTGCAATCCCTTTTGTAGGTCACTTGATGTCATCCTGCAGTTGCTGAGTGACATTCAAATAAGATGATGGTCATCCCGGTCAGTGGAGAGTCGTTTTCGCTCTCTGACGGTCTGTAGCCTTGTTGTCCCCAATGTCTGCTGCTTGACCTTGTTGTAATGGACTGCCTTCTTAGAAATTTTAAGGATGGAGGCAACATGACGCTCATTGTATCACTCTGCTAGTAAAGTTAGAATTAAGCCCTTTTTTTCTTCACTTAAGACTTTTCTTTTCAACTCCTTTGGCATGGTTAAAAGTTATTTTTTCATTCCTATTACTTTTGGTTCCTATTACTTTTGGGATATTACTATCACTTGTTTTGCCATCCAGCTTGTCCTATTGCAAGAGGATTGTGAACACCACAGCAGGGTTTTTTATACTTTCCTTCGTTAAATAAGATTTGGTTCAGGTGATCACCTAATCAGAAGCACATTAAGTAGAATGAGATGTACTCTGGTTGGAATTCAACTGACACTAGAATGGAATGGCTGTCAGACATGTAGAAAAGCTGATTTTTATAAAACTGTTCAGTGGTCTCTTAATTTTTGTCAGAGCTGTATGTGACGGGAGACCAAGGCACACAAAAGCAGATATTATCAGCCACGACTACGGCCCTGGCTGCCGCTCGCACTTCAACCAATGTACCTGAAGTATTTGGTACATTGGTAGTAGTTAGTCTGCACAACCTATTTATAGTACTAGACACAGATGAAAGAAAGCCTGAGGAATTATGCACACACAAAAACTATTAATACTAAAGAAGACAGAAAAACAATAATCAAGAGGCCGAAGAGACCTCCGCAGCCATAGATAACAGAAGAGACCCTAAAGATCATCAAAGAAAGACAAAGGGCACAAGCAAAAGGTAACAAGCAGGATGCAGACAACATCAGTAAAAGACTAAAGAGAGCAATTCGAACAGACAAAGAACTTTTTTTTACTAAAAGATATGTATAGAGATGGATAGTGAACATCTGAAGAGCAAGACCAGAAAGGCATGCCAAAAAATCAAAGACATAAGATGAAAGTTTCAGCCAAGAGTGGAAATGTTGAAATACGCCAATAGGAACAAACTAACTGAGCCAAAATAGATCAAGGAAAATGGAAACAATACATGGAGCACCTCTACAAGAATGAATCAGTGACTGAGATTGGAAATTATAGTGAACCCAACATCTTGAAAGACAAAGTTGTTGCTGAGATAGAGCTTCTGTCAAAAAACAAAGAGCCTGGAAGTGACATTATTCCAATAGAGCTAATAAAGTCTTCTGAAGCAGCAGTTGATGCCATCACATGCCTGGTTCAACAGTTATGGACAGCTGGTTAATGGCCAAGAGACTGGATAAGATCCATGTTTATCCATATTCTGAAGAAGGGAGATACTACCAACTATGGAAACTATCTGACTCATACCTCATGCCAGCAAAATACTACTGAAGGTCCTACAAAGACGGCTACAGTCCTACTTTGACAAACATAGGAGCATGCAGGATTCAGAAACGGCAGAGGAACAAGAGATGTAATTGCTAATTAATGGATAATGGAAAAGGCAAAAGAAAACAAAAAAGGGAATCTATTTTTGTTTCATCGACTATAGCAAAGCATTCGACTGTGTTGATCACTAGAAACTTTGGAATGCCTTGAGGTATATAGGCGTGCTGAACCATATGATCAGTCTCATTAGGAACCTTTACATCAACCAATAAGCAACAGCTCCAACGGAACACGGTGACATGGGATGGTTTAAAGCAGAGCGAGGAGTCAGAATGGTTTAATCCTGTCACCATTTCTTTTCAATTTATATGCAGAAGCTATTTTAAGGAACGCTGGACTTGCCAAAAAAGAAGGAATCAAAATTTCTGCAAGAATTATCAACAATCTTAAATACGCAGACGATACAACACTGATAGCAACAAGCGAAAATGGAATGAAGGACTTACTGTATTATGAAGTGTCAAGATGGAAAGCTTGATCATGGGACTCCTACTCAATGCAAGAAAGACAATCATATTGACTACTGCCAGGTACAGCCGGGACACATTTGAGATGGATGGTGAAAAACTGAATGTTGTAAAGGACTTCAACCTACCTGGATCAACGATCACTCAAGATGCAGACACGACACCAGAAGTTAATAGGAGAATAGCTATGGGTAATTCAACAATGAAGTCACTGGACAAGGTCTTCAAATCGAGTAACATTTCACTGGCGATGAAGACATGGCTCATACATACTGTAGTCTTGTGTTTTCTGTAGTAACATATGGATGCAAAATCTGGATGATAAAGAGACAAGACAGAAGAAGAATCAACGCATTCGAAATGGGGTGCTGGAGAAGGATGTTATCAATACAATGGATGGCAAGAAGAACAAGCAAATCACTTTTGGCACAAATCAAGCCAGACAGGTCACTTGAAGCAAGGATCATCAAGCTACGACTTGCCTACTTTGGACACATCATAAGAATAGAGCAATCATTGGAGAAGGACATCATGGCCGCAAGAATGGTGGCTTGATACAATCAAGAATCGAAGACCCTGGTGGACCTATCTAGGCTTGTACAAGATTAATATTCCTAGAGAGCCTTCATCCATCAAGTCACCATGGTTCGAGTTTGAGCTGAAGGCAGTTAAAAAAATAATAAAAGAATCCAGTGACATGCCTGATATAATGTTCCTCATCTTGGGCACCTTCCAGTGACATATGTCCCCCATCCTGGTATAATGTCCCCATCCTGGACCCCTTCTAGTAACCTATGTCCCCCATCCTGGTATAAGGTGCCCCATCTTGGGCTTCTTCAAGTAATAATATCCCTGTTCTGTGACTCTTCTCCAATAAATATATAAAAGGAAACAATTCTCACCTTCCCAGCTTCTACGCCGTGTGGCATTCTCTTCCATAGTCGACGCAGAAGCCAGAAGCTGACATCAGTGGGCAGCAATGGGCAGCGTATTACGTCACTGTTATGTGCCACCTGTGACTGGCACACAGGCATTAGCTGTCAGCATCTAGATGGCTGGCAGCATGTATTGCAGTGCGGTGACCTGGTGGGTATCTGTACTGCAATACATTTCAGCTGAATATACATCCTCAGACGCATATCCAGCTGAAGTAGCTGTTGGCATTGATGGCCCCTCCCCGCTGTATGTGTCTGGTGATGGTCACAACCTCTGTGACTGTAATCATACACCTCTGACAATATTCTTTCTAATACATATCAATAAATCCAAAAAGGTAGAAGAAACCGAGTAGGAAGTACCCAACCATACTAGAGCCTGCCTCGCTGATCATGACAGTCTTTTTAAAATTCTAAAAATAAATAAATAAACAAGAATAGATGAACATTAACATATACCCTATAGTAAATAAATAGTTAAAGTAAATAACATAGTGCTCTTAGTTATCACTATTTTGATAAAAACAGCATAAAAGCCTCTCTGCCCAGTTGACACATGGTAAGGTTTTAATACTAGAGACAGGACCATCCTGAATGACTACACCTTGTCGCGGTGTGATGGTTTTTACGCTATTTTGATTACAATAGTTTTATCTACATACCCTATGTTATTTACCATATTTTTTGGACTATAAGTCGAACCCGGATCATAAGACGCACCCCAAATTTTGGGGTGAAAAATAGCAAAGAAACATTTTTATAAGATGGGGGTCCATCTTATCATCCGAATTAAAGGTATCTTACCTGAGGGCCGGCGGTGGTAGAGCGGGGTCACAGGAGGCATGGTCCTTTCCTCAGGAAGCCGACGGCAGCAGAAGTGGGTCAATGCTGCAGTCCCGGGGTATTCCAGCGGTGCGATGTTGTGGGTCCGGTGCCGCTGGTGAGGCAGAGCAGAGTGCATTGCATGGAGCAGGGTCCCTTCCTCAGGATGCTGGCTGCAGAAATGTGGTGATGCTGCCGCCCGGTGTCCAGTGAGCAGAGCTGAGTGCATCATCATTGGTTTCTCGGCGGCCATTTTCCTGAAGCCGAGGGCCACTGAGCTCTCAATCTGCATACGCACGGCCTCCGGGGGCCATTTTCCTGAATCCGAGGGCTGCAGAGATCTCAATCTTCGCACACACTGCCTCCAGCGGCCATTTTCCTGAAGCCCACAGCCGCAGGAAAATGAAGCTCGAGAGGTCCAGCTGAGATCTCAATCCGCGCATGTGCTGCCTCCGGGGGCCCACGTCTTCAGGAAGATGGCCGCAGGGAAACCAATGATGAGCTTCGCACTGCTCACTGCCGACACTGAGCTTCAGTATTGCCACACATCTGCCGATTCCCTTAGGAAGGGACGCTGGTACACCACTGCCGCAACCCCCGGTAAGCCTGCATTCCGACTATAATTCACCCCCCCCCATTTTCCTCCCAAATTTTTTTTGGAAAAAGTGCGTCTTATAGTCCAAAAAAATACAGTGCATGTATTTGTTCCAGAAAACAAAGTATTTTTCCCAGAAAATTATTTCAATTGCACATGCTTTCATACACGTTTCTTTCCTTCGTGAGTATTGGAACAACAAAAAAACTGAGAAAAAAAGTCAAATTCGACATAATTTCTCACAAAACCCCAAAAATGGGCAAGACAAAATCACAAGCTTCTTACACCTTTCAACTGGAATTTTGTACCACTCTTCTTTTGCAAACTGCTCCAGGTCTGTCATATTTGAAGAGTGCCTTCTCCCAGCAGTCATTTTAAGATCTCTCCACAGACGTTCAGTGGGATTTAGATCCAGACTCATTGCTGGCCATTTCAGAACTCTCTAGCGCTTTGTTTCCATCCATTTCTGGGTGCTTCTTGAAGTATGTTTGGGGTCATTGTCCTGCTGGAAGACCCATGACCTAGGACACAAACTCAGCTTTCTGACAATAGGCACTACAATGCGACCCAAAATCCTTTGGTATTCTTCAGATTTCATGATTCTTTTCACACAGTCAATGCACCCAGAGTCAGAGGCAGCAAAAAAATCCCAAAACATCTTCAATCCTCCACCATACTTGACTGTAGGTACTGTGTTCTTTTCTTTGTAGGCATCATTCCATTTTCTGTAAACAGTAGAATGATGTGCTTTACCAAAAAAGCTCTATCTTGGTCTCATCTGTCCACAAGAACCTTTCCCAGAAGGATTTTGTCTTACGTACATTTTGTCAAACTACAGTCTAGCTTTTTTTATGTCTCTGTGTCAGGAGAAAGGACCTCTTGAGTCTCCTACCATAGCGTTTCATTTCATTCAAATGTCGACGGATAGTTTGCGTTGACACTGATGCACCCTGGACCTTCAAGACAACTTGAATTTCTTTAAAACTTGATTTGGGCTACATATCCACCATACAGCATATCTTGCATTGCAACCTTTCAGTACCTTTTCTCTGCCATCCACATCCAGGGATATTAGCTACAGTTCCATGGGTTGTAAACTTCTTGATTATGTTGCACATCATGGACAAAAGAACTTCAATATCTCTGGAGATGAACTTGTAACCTGGAGATTGTTGATATTTTCCAACAATTTTGGTTCTCAAGCCCTCAGACATTTCTCTTCTCCTCTTTCTGTTCTCCATGCTTAGTGTGGCATACACAGATACACAATGGAATGGTTGAGTCAACTTATCCTCTTTTCATCTGGTTTTAGGTGTGATTCTCATTTTGCCCACACCTATTATTTGCAACATGTGAGTTTGAATGAACATCACGTGCTTGAAACAAAGTTGTTTACCCACAATTTTGGAAGGGTGCCAGCAATTTTGTCAGGGCCATTTTTTATTCTATGTATTGGGTGTCAGTCTGGAGAAAAAGCTGTATTTTTAGCATGTTTTTTAATTTATCTTTTTTACATTGTTCACTGAACAGGTTAAATAATGTGATAGTTGTATAAACTAGTTCATTCCAAACAAGAAGATATAAAATAAGTTTACTTTTTTGTTTACTTTCATTTTTTTTTAAAAATCAGCGTTTTTCACTTACAAAAAAATTATATTTTGTTTTTTTCATACTTTCTCTTTTATTTTGTTTTCATATTTTTACAGATTGCTTTTGCCTTTTTTGTTACTTTTCACAATCTCTCTGTGAGATATCAGTTTTCACTTGTTTGATCGTTGGGCTAATACTCTACAATGCTTATGCATTGCATGGTATTAGACCTGTCAGTCTTACACTGACAGGTGGGATATGAGGTGCTGCTTATGGCAGGACCTTACAGACCACCATAGTTAAGTGACCCCATGGCTATTACTCAGCCTGGAGTCACCATGGAAACTATCGGCACTTGCGAATGCAATCGCTGGATGGTAATGGAGACAAGAAGGAGACAGATGCAGATGTCCTTATTGACAGTGGTATCAGGGTGGTTTCTAGTGGTGCTAGTGTAAGGGAGGGCCAGGACCGTAGTCGTGACCTGTATTCCGGTGGCAGGTGCGCCCAGCCCTTCCCCTACGTGAAACAATACTATGCTCTTTGACATACCTGCATCTCCAGATTCATCTTCACCCGGGCACTTCCCAGGCCATAACGGTCCCTCTTCTAGGCATCCCCATCAATGGAGACACAGTCCAAGACAACGTTAACACTTTCTTTACTTAGGATTTTTCACGTTACATCCACAGTTGGTACATCATAACATTTGCTTGCTTCCTGATCTTTCCCTTGCTTGTTGTCACTTCTGTGCAGTACACGCCCAGACTGGACCGTAGTAGACTGCTTCCCAGTTCCTTCCAGGTATGACCTCACTATAATGACATTTCCTTCAGCCTGTTTTGCCCCAGACATGAATTCATCAATCACTACACTTGGTGACCCCTGGTGAAGCATCCGGCCCGTCTGTACCGATCTCAATGAAGTTCCAACTCCTTTCATCTCCTTAGTCCAGCCAACTTCTGCCCTAAAAACATTGGGCCAGACGGTGAGATGCCACATTTTCCTTTTCCTGCTCTGACCCACTGCTAAGACCTGCAGTGGCCATGGATAACGTGGGAAATAATGACTTACCGTTACGTGACTGCCAAGCTGTCCGGCCCTATAGTCCATGTGGACCCTTGGGCACCTTGGCCCCATCTGACTAAACCACTCTTCTTCTCTAACCTTACTCTCAGCAGCCCCTCCTACAATTAACCCTCTATGAACCTCCTATCAGGTCCCACTAGTGTACCCCCATTTAGTGACCCGCAACATAATTACAGCTACCCAATCTATGGGGGAACTATGTACTAAGAGTCCCCTCCTCTATTGTTCCCTGACTGTACATACACAAAGAACACATAATATATTTTTTTCAACATTATAACACAGGAATACAAAGTAATGTATACATTTTCTATACATTGGTAAAACATTTAAGTGGCAATACCATAAGCAATGAGCGGTAATACATAGTTATACATGTAGCAGTACCGCAGGCAGTAATCATAAGACACATCTGTAAACATTAAGTACTGAAGACAATCAGAGGGAAAGGGTGTATGAAAGACATTATAGCTTACCCCCTTACACTAGCACCAATCACAGCCATTATTGCAGGGTGTCAGCTTTTATATACCACTGACACCCGCTTATAATTTTACCCGCTCTGCTTGTTACTTGGCAAAATCATCGTACATGTATGATGATTTGCAGGAAAGCACTTTCTGCTGTGCAATATATGTATGGTGGATGTCTGTAAGGGGTTAAAGTGTTCAAAGGTAGTAAAATATTGAAAAATAGGGGTGGCTGGCAGCAGCTTCTTTCTTTCATTGAGAAGACACACTTTTGCTATGTGTACAAGTGTTTGGGAGAGTCTGGAGTGAAAACTGTTGGCCTAAAAAGTGACAGCTTTTTGAAATGTCTTACACCTTTAGGTTATGTTTGCATCCAAAAACTGGAGAGCGGACAAAAATTGCAGCAGCTCTTTCATTTCTCACTGCACAATCACTAAATTTTGCAAAGAAACCCATGACTGACAGGTTTTTCCATAAGTACACATGAAGGAGAAACCTGTCAATCAACTGAAGCTAGGTATGACGTAGCCGGCCAGGGGCTGTGCTGGATTAGTCGGGTCTCTCCCTATAGTTTACAGCAGGCTTTTCAAACTAGGGCAGCGCGAATCTTATGACTTTTTCCATTTAAAAAAGAATGTATTACATGTCCTGCTGCCTGTATGGCAAATAATATACAGTGGTGCAGGGGCGGACACAGACTGTAGTGGGCCCCTGTGCAAGAAATTTCTCGGGCCCCCCAACCCTTCATAGGGCAACAAAGTTATTTATTATTTGTTGTTATCTAATATTGAGGCTATGCAGGGCTGGAAATAATATCTGTATAGAACATAATGTAACCCCTCCATAGAATATAATGCAGTCCCCCATATAGCATAATGCAGCCCCTCCATAGAATATATGGCAACCCCCTCATAGGATATAATGCAGCCCCTTAAATAGTATAATGTAGCCCCTCATAGAATACAATGTAGCCCTCCTCATGTAGTATAATGCAGCCCCCATAGAATATAATAAATATAATACAGTACAGCCCCCCTATAGAATATAATGTAGCCCCAAATAGAATATAATACAGCCCACCTCCCCATAGAATATAATGTAGCCCCCCATATTATATAACACAGCCTCCCCTTATAGAATATAATGTAAAATGTACCCCCCATGGTATATAACAGATGCATAGTATATAGCCCAGCACCACATGGTATACAGCCCAGCCCACCATGGTATACAGCCCACCATGGTATAATACAGCCCAGCATGGTATATAGCCCCCCCAGAATGGTATAATACAGCCCAGCATGGTATAATACAGCCCAGCATGGTATATAGCCCCCCCAGCATGGTATAATACAGCCCAGCATGGTATATAGTCCCCCCAGCATGGTATATAGTCCCCCAGCATGGTATATAGCCCCCCCAGCATGGTATATAACCCCCCAGCATGTTATGATACAGCCCAGCATGGTATATAGCTCCCCCAGCATGGTATAATACAGCCCAGCATGGTATAATACAACCCAGCATGGTATATAGCCCCCCAGCATGGTATAATACAGCCCAGAATGGTATATAGCCCCCCCAGCATGGTATAATACAGCCCAGCATGGTATATAGCCCCCCAGCATGGTATAATACAGCCCAGCATGGTATATAGCCCCCCAGCATGGTATAATACAGCCCAGCATGGTACAGTTGTGGCCAAAAGTATTGACACCCCTGCAATTCTGTCAGATAATGCTCAGTTTCTTCCTGAAAATGATTGCAAACACAAATTCTTTGGTATTATTATCTTCATTTAATTTGTCTTAAATGAAAAAGCACAAAAGAGAATGAAGCAAAAAGCTAAACATTGATCATTTTACACAAAACTCCAAAAATGGGCCAGACAAAAATATTGGCACCCTCAGCCTAATACTTGGTTGCACAACCTTTAGCCAAAATAACTGCGACCAACCGCTTCCGGTAACCATCAATGAGTTTCTTACAATGCTCTGCTGGAATTTTAGACCATTCTTCTTTGGGAAACTGCTCCAGGTCCCTGATATTTGAAGGGTGCCTTCTCCAAACTGCCATTTTTAGATCTCTCCACAGGTGTTCTATGGGATTCAGGTCTGGACTCATTGCTGGCCACCTTAGAAGTCTCCAGTGCTTTCTCTCAAACCATTTTCTAGTGCTTTTTGAAGTGTGTTTTGGGTCATTGTCCTGCTGGAAGACCCATGACCTCTGAGGGATACCCAGCTTTCTCACACTGGGCCCTACATTATGCTGCAAAATTTGTTGGTAGTCTTCAGACTTCATAATGCCATGCACACGGTCAAGCAGTCCAGTGCCAGAGGCAGCAAAGCAACCCCAAAACATTAGGGAACCTCCACCATGTTTGACTGTAGGGACCGTGTTCTTTTCTTTGAATGCCTCTTTTTTTCTCTTGTAAACTCTATGTTGATGCCTTTGCCCAAAAAGCTCTACTTTTGTCTCATCTGACCAGAGAACATTTTTCCAAAACATTTTAGGCTTTTTCAGGTAAGTTTTGGCAAACTCCAGCCTGGCTTCTTTATGTCTCGGGGTAAGAAGTGGGGTCTTCCTGGGTCTCCTACCATACAGTCCCTTTTCATTCAGACGCCGACGGAGAGTACGGGTTGACACTGTTGTACCCTCGGACTGCAGGGCAGCTTGAACTTGTTTGGATGATAGTCGAGGTTCTTTATCCAACATCCGCACAATCTTGCGTTGAAATCTCTTGTCAATTTTTCTTTTCCGTCCACATCTAGGGAGGTTAGCCACAGTGCCATGGGCTTTAAACTTCTTGATGACACTGCGCACGGTAGACACAGGAACATTCAGGTCTTTGGAGATAGACTTGTAGCCTTGAGATTGCTCAAGCTTCCTCACAATTTGGTTTCTCAAGTCCTCAGACAGTTCTTTGGTCTTCTTTCTTTTCTCCATGCTCAATGTGGTACACACAAGGACACAGGACAGAGGTTGAGTCAACTTTAATCAATGTCAACTGGCTGCATGTGTGAATTAGTTATTGCCAACACCTGTTAGGTGCCACAGGTAAGTTACAGGTGGTGTTAATTACACAAATTAGAGAAGCATCACATGATTTTTCGAACAGTGCCAATGCATTAGTCCACCCTCTTTTTTATGTTTGGTGTGGAATTATATCCAATTTGGCTTTAGGACAATTCTTTTTGTGTTTTTTCATTTAAGACAAATTAAATGAAGATAATAATACCAAAGAATTTGTGTTTGCAATCATTTTCAGGAAGAAACGGAGTATTATCTGACAGAATTGCAGGGGTGTCAATACTTTTGGCCACAACTGTATATAGCCCCCCCAGCATGGTATATAGCCCCCCCCCAGCATGGCCCCACAGTCCAGCATGGTATATAGCCCCCCCAGCATGGTATGATACAGCCCAGCATGGTATATAGCCCCCCAGAATGGTATATAGCCCCCCCAGCTTGATTTGATACAGCTCAGCATGGTATATAACCCCCCCAGCATGGCCCCACAGTCCAGCATGGTATATAGCCCCCCCAGCATGGTATGATACAGCCCAGCATGGTATATAGCCCCCCAGCATGGTATATAGCCCCCCCACCTTGATTTGATACAGCTCAGCATGGTATATAGCCCCCCATCATGGTATAATACAGCCCAGCATGGTATGATACAGCCCAGCATGGTATATAGCCCCCCCAGCATGGTATGATACAGCCCAGCATGGTATGTAGCCCCTCCAAGCATGGTATAATACAGCTCAGCATGGTATATAGCCCCCCGCAGCATGGTATAATACAGCCCAGCATGGTATATAGCCCCCCCAGCATGGTATATAGCCCCCCCCAGCATGGTATGATACAGCCCAGCATGGTATATAGCCCCTCCAGCATGGTATAATACAGCCCAGCATGGTATATAGCCCTCCCAGCATGGTATAATACAGCCCAGCATGGTATATAGCCCCCCCAGCATGGTATATAGCCCCCTAAGCATGGTATGATACAGCCCAGCATGGTATATAGCCGCCCCCAGCATGGTATAATACAGCCCAGCATGGTATGATACAGCAAAGCATGGTATATAGCCCCCCCCAGCATGGTATGATACAGCCCAGCATGGTATGTAGCCCCTCCCAGCATGGTATAATACAGCCCAGCATGGTATATAGCCCCCCCAGCATGGTATAATACAGCCCAGCAAGGTGTATAGCCCCCCCAGCATGGTATATAGCCCCCCAGCATGGTATATAGCCTCCCCAGCATGGTATATAGCCCCCCCAGCATGGTATATAGCCCTCGCAGCATGGTATATAGCCCCCCAGCATGGTATGATACAGCCCAGCATGGTATATAGCCCCCCCAGTATGGTATAATACAGCCCAGCATGGTATATAGCCCCCACAGCATGGTATAATACAGCCCAGCATGGTATATAGCCCCCGCAGCATGGTATATAGCCCCCCCAGCATGGTATGATACAGCCCAGCATGGTATATAGCCCCCCCAGCATGGTATAATACAGCCCAGCATGGTATAATACAGCCCAGCATGGTATATAGCCCCCCCACAGTCACACTGACCTGCGGCTGAACTGCAGCCACCGTCAGGGCCGGCAGTGTGAGTGACAGTCTGACAGTCTGTCTTCCCTCCTCTCCTCCCCCATGGCACTGATGCTGCTGGCTGGTCACTGATGATCTCAGTCCACTCTCCCCACAGTCTTCCCTCCTCTCCTCCCCCATGGCACTGACGCTGGGCTGCTGGCTGATCTCTGATGATCTCTCAACTCAGCCCTCAGGGTGGCTCCTCTGCACTGGACTGCGCTAGCACGCAGCCTCAGGAGGAGTCAGACCCCTCCCGTTGCCTCCTGCAGGAGGGCTGCTCTCCTCCTTGCTGACTCTGCAGCACTCCACAAGTCCACATGGCTAATTTGCATGCATAATTAGCCATGCGGTGCTGGAGGCTGGAGGGGCCCCCTCTTCCCTGGGGTCCCCCTGCAATGAACCGGCTGCACGGGAGGTAGGTCTTCCCCTGCAGTGGTATGAAAAAGTGTTTTCCCCTTCCTGATTTCCTATTCTTTGGCATGTTTGTCACACTTAAAAGTTTCAGATCACCAAACAAACTTAAATATTAGACAAAAATAAAACAAGGGAACACAAAATGCAGTTTTTAAATGAAGGTCTTTATTATTAAGAGAAAAATAAATCCAAACCTACAGGGCTTTGTGAGAAAAAGCGATTGACTCCGAAATATAATAACTGGTTGGGTCACCCTTAGCATCAACAACTGCAATCAAGCTTTTGTGATAACTGGCAATGAATCTTTTACAATGCTCTGGAGAAATTTTGTCCCACTCAACTTTGCAGGATTGTTGCAATTCAGCCATGTTGGAGGGTTTCCAAGCATGAACTGCCTTTTTAAAGTCATGCCACAACCTCTCAAACACATTACGGTCAGGACTTTGACTAGGCCACTCCAATGTCTTAGTTTTGTTATTCCTAAGCCATTCAGAGGTGGACTTGCTGGTGTATTTTGGATCATTGTCCTGCAGCATAACACAAGTCTGCTTCATCTTGAGGTCACGAACAGATGAGGGACATTCTCCTTCAGGATATTTTTATAAACAGCTGAATTCATGGTTCTATTTACCATAGACAGTCTTCCAGGTCCTGAAGTAGCAAAACAGCCCCAGATCATCACACTACCACCACCATATTTTACTGTTGGTATGATGTTCCTTTTCTGAATTGCTGGGTTACTTCTACACCCGATGTAATGTGACATACACCTTCTAAAAAGTTCAACTTTTGTCTCATCAGTTCACAGAGTATTCTCCCAAAAGTCTTGGGTATCATCAAGATGTTTTCTGGCAAAACTGAAACATACCTTCATGTTCTTGTTGCTCAGCAGTGGTTTTTGACTTGGAACTCTGTCATGCATGTCATTTTTGCCCAGTCTTTTTCTTATGGTGGAGTCATGGACACTGACCTTAACTGAGGTAAGTGAGTTTTTTGAATATTGTTGTACAGTCTTTTGCTACCATTTGGATGAGTCGCATCAACTTTGGAGTAATTTTGGTTGGCCGGTCACTCCTGGGAATGTTCATCACTGTTCCATGTTTCAAACATTTGTGAATAATGTCTCCCACTGTGGTACGCTGAAGGCCCAAAGCTTTAGGAATGTCTTTATAACCTTTTTCAGACTGACAGATCTCAATTTCTTTGTTTCTCAGTAGTTGCAAAATTTCTTTGCATCGAGGCTTGATGTTTAGCTTTTGAGGATCTTTTAGTCTAGTTCACATTGTCAAACAGATGCTATTTAAGTGATTTCTTGATTGAGAACAGGTGTGGCAGTAATCAGGCCTGGGTGTGGCTAGGGAATTTTAAGTCAGATTCCCAAAGATGTGATAAACCACAGTTAACTTATGTTTTAAGGGGGGGGGCAATCACTTTTTCACACAGGGCCCTGTAGGACAGAATTTTTTTCTCTTAATAATAAAGACTTTCATTTAAAAACTGCATTTTGTGTTTACTTGTGTTATATTTGTCTAAAATTTAAGTTTGTTTAGTGATCTGAAACATTTCGTTTTGACAAACATGCAAAAGAATAGGAAATCAGGAAGGGGGCAAAAGCTTTTTCACAACGCTGTATTTAACAGATCTGTGCAAAAATAACGAACACTTACATGTCTTTATTATTCTTCTTCTTATTATTATTATTATTAATAAGAAGAAGCATAAGAATCATAATGTTGTTTATGCAGCAAAAACATATTTTGCACCATTTCACAATTCAGTATACTGTATGTACTGTGCACACAATATCTGACAGTAGAGTAAATAATCGTTCGGTGCACACAGGCTGCCATTGTTCTTAGCATTGCGATTCCTGTTTACACAGGATGATGCTTGCCGAGAACAATATTTTGTGCAGCTCAAAAGATCTTTTCACCCAATGAACAAGCGTTTAGCTTTTTTGTCAGGTGATTGGTAGCCTGTTTACACTGGCAGATTATCATGAAAAGAGTGATAGTAGGAACCCTAGTTCACAACTATTTTGCAGTCTACTGTACATGGACTTTATGACATAATTCAACAATTGAAAAAAAAAAAGAGTGAGCGATCTGCTTGTAAACTTTGTCCTCAACGAAGCTTACAATGTAATCTCAAACACATGTATGCATAAACACAATGGCAAATACCCAAATCCAAATTACCCTACAATCTCATAGAGTTATGTATTTGCATGAATTTTTTAAGGATATCCAAAAATGTAAATAGACAGGATATTGAAAAATTCATTAAAAATTCATTACCAAGACAATAAAAATGCAATTTTTCTGACATAATTTTGCATTGTGTAAGTTAAAAATGTTTGCATGAAACATAAAAGTTGACATGCAGAATAAAATGGGATACATATAGGGACAGATTGATTAAGACCGGTGTAGTGCATATTTGTGCTATGACAGTCTTGCTGGAGTACAAGGCACCAAACACATTAAGAGGCACACACCGTTTAATGAATTCAGTGCCTTTTTCTGAGGTATGCAGGCCTCTGTGTGCTGAGCCAGAAATGCTACTCCAGTCAGTAACTGGAGTAGCATTTCTGATATACAAGACCTCGGCACAGTTGATGAATTTGACAGTCGATCATGACTATGCCTGTCCGGTTCCTCCTTAGCTTTACTCCTCATCTTCTCCTGTATGCTACAATGTTAAAGGGTTGAGAAAATCCCTTCTCAATCAGCATGTTTACCCGCCGTAAAATAGCAGCACTTATTCTTACCTTTAGTGATGAGCGAGTATTCTTGTTACTCGAGATTTCCCGAGCATGCTCGAGTGATCTCCGAGTATTTGGATGTACTCGGAGATTAAGTTTCTGTTGCCGTAGCTGCATGATTTGCGGCTGCTAGACAGCTTAAATACATGTGGGAATTCCCTAACAAACAGGCAATCCCCACATGTACTGTATTCAGGCTGGCTAGCAGCCGCAAATCATGCAGCTGCAGCAACACATTCTAAATCTCTGAGCACATCCAAATACTCGGAGATCACCCGAGCATGCTCAGGAAATCTTGAGTAACGAGTATACTTGCTCATCACTACTTACCTTCAGTGCTGGTACCCTTCTAGTGGTGTTGGAACTCGACCTCATGGGGCTCATGTGTCATTGTTATATTATGCTTCCCCTGTGCCCGATCACCACTGGTATCAGTCTCCTTGCTTTTGGAGGAAATAGACATCAAGAGGAAGTCAGAGTTGTGGCTGTTCGGTCATTTCCTCCTGATGTCTGATATATCCAAAGGCGGCGATAGTTAAGCCAGCCCTGATTGGGTGCAGGGCTCATGTGACATAACAATGTCATGAGAGCCCCAGGAGAGCAAGTACCAACACCGCTGGAATGGAGCATGCACCAAACATTAGAGTTATAAGTATTGTTATTTTACGGGGGGGCAAACATGCTGATTGAGAAGGGTTGTCAGAGTAGTGAACAGCCCCTTTAATCATTGACAGCTAGAGATGAGCGACTTTGCCTTTTTTAGGGTCGAGTCGGGTTTCATGAAACCCGACTTTCGCAAAAGTCTGGTCGAACAAAATCAACCGACTATAGGGAAAAGTCAGAGGCCGACTGAAACATATGAAACCCAATGCAAGTCAATGGGGAAGCAAAGTCGGCAGGGAGTGGAGGACAGTAAACACACCTACAGTGCTCATTTCAGTGTCAAAAACATCAATTCTTATTACTGAAGCTTGTCAACCTTAATTTACTTCATAATAATAGTTGCGCAATGAAAACTGGGGGTTATTTGGCTAAAGTTGTGGGGGGGTAGGGCTGGCTTCAGGTTTTCGTGTGCCCTGGGCCAAAGAGTGTCAGTGCGCCCCTTTAACACATACAACTCATGATGCTCTGATACGGCACAGAAATATAGGTATATTACAATGACAAATACTTCACTGCTTACATGACATGACTGATCTATTATAAATTGTACAATAGCTCAAAAAAAGGGCAGTATATTACTCCATACAGTATTATGGCCACCACATTGTGCGCCATACAGAATAATGAGCCCCATATATTTCTCCATACAGAATAATTGGTCATGGTCACATATAATGTTCCATACAGTATATGATGAGCTCCACATAATGCTACAGTATATGATGGTCCCCATGGACGATGCTCCAGTGTATGATGGGCCCTAATAATGCTCCATATATAATGTGTTCCATTTCTAATGCTCCAGTGTATAATGGGCCCCGTAAATGCTGCTCCAGTGTCTGATGTCCCCATTTGGAATGCTCCAGTATATGTTGGTCCCCATGAACGATGCTCCAGTGCATGATGGGCCCTAATAATGCTCCATATATAATGGGCTCCATTTCTAATGCTCCGGTGTATAATGAGCCCTGTAAATGCTGCTCCAGTGTCTGATGTCCCCCATTTGGAATGCTCCAGCATATGATGGGCCTCATGGATGATGCTCCAGTGTGTTATGGGCCCTAATAATGCTCCATATATAATGGGCCCCATTTCTAATGATCCAGTGTATAATGGGCCCCGTAAATGCTGCTCCAGTGTCTGATGTCCCCCATTTGGAATGCTCCAGTATATGATGGGCCCCATTTTTAATTAACCCAGGCATGGTATGTGAAAAGAGCTCCATGGAGTAATCTGAAGTGTGTGCTGCCACATCCTTAACTTTTGGTGTGGGTGAAGGACACAAGGAAATGGGTTGCTCCTGACCAGAAGCCTGCACTGATGACTCAGTGCTTGTATTTTTTGAAACTTCAGAAGAGGAGGCGATAGAGCTGGAGGCTGTTTCAGCAATGTAAACCAAAAACAGTTCCTGATGCTCCGGCTTTAAAAGCAGTCTACCTACTCCCAGAAAACGGAGCCAAGTTACAGGCCTTCCAGAGCTACACCATGACGCAGGCTCAACACCTCCTGCCTTAGCTGCTTTTGTGTTTTTGGCACTACCAGCAGATGCACCACCACCATCAGTACCAGGTGGCCCCCCACACCCACGTCCGCGTTCTCTTCCACCATACTTCTTCATGGTTTGGAAAATGGACCCAAAATACCAGCAGATATATGGTACTGTATCAGATGCGTACAGCTCTATACAGTCTAGGGATAACAGTAAATCTCTGTATATATTTCATGAGTCATACACAGACGCTCACAGGCTCAGTATGGATTATACGATAAAATAAAAAGTTGAAAAAGGGTACAGTAAACCAGATACAAGGTATATATGTTTTAGTGTAAACATTCTGAATCTATGTATATATTTCAGGAGGCAGACACAAACACTCTCAGGCCCAGTATGGATTACACAAGAATATGAAAAGCTGTAAATGGGTGATGTAACACAAGTGTACAGCTGTATACAGTGTTGGGGTAATCTTAAATATCCAAATATATTTCCGGAGTAACAGACAGACTTTCACAGGCTCATTATGGATTACACCAGAATCTAAATAGCAAATAAGGTTACTGAATCAGAAGTGTACAGCTGTATACAGTGTTGGCCAAATTTGAAATCTCTGTATATATTTTCGGAGTCACCCTCAGACGCTCACTCAATCTGGGTTTGACCATAATAAAAAATGTTGTAAAAAAGGTACTAGATAATAAGATAGCAAGTATATATATTATAGGGTACAATTGAAATCTCCGTATACATAGTCCCATAGTCACTCTCAGACGCTTACTCAGTATGGATTTGACCGTAATACTAAATGTCGAACAAAGGTACTGTCTAACAAGATACAAGCTGTATAGGGTAAAAATTGGTATCTCCGATTCACCCTATATATAGAAGGCGTAAACCATACACGCTCACTCACTATGGATGATACCGTAATAAAAAATTTTGAACAAATGTACTGTAACAGCACATACCAGGTGTATCCAGTCTAGGGGTAATTGTAAATTTCCTTCTATACTTCCGGAGTCAGACACAGACACTCACAGGCTCAGTATGTATTACACCAGAATTTAAAAAGTAGAAAAAGGGATAGGTATTCGAAGCGTACACCAGTATACAGTGTTGTGGTACTTTTAAATCTTTGTATATATTTCAATCTCAGTAAGGCAGTCCAGACTCTCCGCTACTGGAAACTACATGGATACAAGTACAGACGGGAAGTCGAGTGTTAGCAGAAATTTGGGAATTACTCATCGCGGGAAAACCTCCCGGTAGATGTTGCAGAGGCGATGCAGACCCTCAATTACTGTGTCTGTGGAGACAGCGAAAACGGTTCTTTGTGAAGAAAGGATTGCTTTATCGCAGTAGCGTGAATCACATCACCGTTACTCGTCTCCATCAAATTGTGATCACAGGGAGAGATGTAGACTTGGTCCTCACTGCCTATCATGATGTGTCTGGTCATTTTGGAGTGCAAAAGACAGAAGCCACAGGCCGTAGGCGATTCTATTGGATTGCCAAGAGAGGAGACATTGAAAAATGGTGGCAGGAATGTCACACGTCTGTGACTATCGCAACTGTGAAAGGTGATCATAAAGCACCACTGCATCCACTTCTAAGTTGATGTCCATTACAAATGGTAGCCATTGATCAACTGAAGGTAGAGGCCAGCAGGACAGGCCATAGCTACATCTTAACCATCATTGATCAATACACCAAATTTCTAGTGGCTGTCCCTGTGAAGGATTTAACTGCCCAGACTACACAGCGGTGGAGCAGGGAGACGTAAGTATTGCAACTTGCAAGTGCTGTGGCCATGACCAAGCAGGGGGGCACACTCGTGGGCGATGGTACTGGCACAGCACCCCTGATAGTACGCTGGTGTGTCTGACGGCGAGTGGGCACCCCCACCATCAGAGACACTGTATTGTACTATGAGGGGCCCTGTGCCAGTGCCATCAGCCATCAGTGGGCCCATCCACCTGTTCAGAGCAACGGCACTTGCCCGGGTGCGCCAGGTGTTGACCCCAGCCCTTGGGGGGGCATCCCAGTTAGGGAGGTTTAAAAAATGACATATGCTAATGTGTAGGCTGGACATTCAGCAGCTGCAAATGGCGGATTTGGGCAAGTCCGAGGAAGAGGAGGACAAAAGCGAGGCAGTTTTCTGGCAACCTATGTGTCATCATGGGAAGGTGGGACAAAATCCTTTGAAACCCATGCATGGTTCATTTTAATGAAGGTTAGATCATCAACATTTTGGGTCGACAGATGGGTCCTTTTTTCTGTCAGGATTGATCCAGCAGCACTGAAGACTCTTTCAAATAACATACTAGCAGAAGGGCAAGCGAGCTCCTGTAAGGCATATTGTGCCAATTCAGGCCAGGTGTCCAGTTTAGAGGCCCAATAGTCAAAGGGGAATGACCTGTGAGGGAGAACATCGATATGGGAGGAGAAGTAGTTTGTAACCATAGTTGACAACTGCTGTCTCCTGTCACTTTTAATCGATGCAGTATTAGCAGTCGTGTGAGCGGTACTTGAGAAATCAGTCCACAACATGGTCATGAAACTCCTGTCTCCAACACCACTTCGGCTGTGTGCACCACGAACACCTCTTCCATTGTGCCCACTACGGCTCGTGGGAGAACCAGCACCGCTGCTGTGTGCTGGGAAAGCCTCAAACAAATGGTTTACCAGAGTTGCTTGTTTGTTAGCCAATATTATCTCTAGGTTCTCCTGTGGCATGATGTTGTGTAATTTGCCTTTGTAGCGTGGATCGAGTATGCTGGCCAGCCAGTAGTCATCATCCTTCATCATCTTGGCAATGTGGGGGTCCCTTTTTAGGATCCGCAAGGCATAATCGCACATGTGGGCCAATGTTCCAAGTGTCAATAATGCACTGACACTGCTGGGTGGAGGAGCACTTTCTGGCAATTCCACATCTCTAGAGTCATGCACAAACCCTGTACCTGACCTTGGAACGCCAACATATTCTCTTGCCCCCTGAGAAGCATCCTCCTGCCCAAAATAATCATCCCCCTCATCCTCCTCCTCTTCCTCTTCTTCCTCCACCTCGTCCAGGACAGTTCCCTGACCAGACAATGGCTGACTGTCAGCAAGGCTTCCCTCCTCCTCCTCTTCCTCCTCCGCTGCAGACGCCAGATCCTTAATGTGCGTCAAACTTTGCATGAGCAGACGCATAAGTGGGATGCTCATGCTTATGATGGCGTCGTCTGCGCTTACCAGCCGTGTGCATTCCTCAAAACACTGAAGGACTTTACAGACGTATTTCAGCTTTAACCACTGCACACCAGACAATTCCATGTCTTCCCTCAAACTGCCTGCCCGTGTATCCTCCCACAAATGCATTACAGCCTGCCTCTGTTCGCACAGCCTCTCAACCATGTGCAGGGTGGAGTTCCACCTTGTTGCAACGTCTATGAATAGGCGGTGCTTGGGGAGGTGGAGCAATCACTGCAGCTTCTGCATACGACTGGAGTGTACGGGCGAGCGACGGACGTGCGAGCACAGTCTTCGCACCTTATGGAGAAGGGCTGTTAACTCCGGATAATTATTAAGGAAGCACTGCACCACCAGGTTCAAAGTGTAAGCCAGGCAAGGTATGTGTGTGAGTTTTGCAAGCAAGGGCTATGGCTGCCACAAAATTACAGCCGTTATCTCTGACTACCTTGCCTTGCTGAAGATATAGACTGCCCAGCCATGACTCAGTTTGTCACTGCAAGTAGTCGGCCAGTACCTCCGCAGTGTGTCTGTTGTCATCCAAAGACATCATCTTTAACACAGCCTGCTGACGCTTACCACTAGCTGTTCGATAGTGGGACACCTTGTGTGCAACACTGCCAGCTGCGGATGGAGTGCTCGTGCGACTGTGCTTTGTGGACGAGCTTTTGCTTATGGAGGAGGAGGAGGGTTGAAAGCCTACAGCCAACTGTTTAATATACCGTGGGCTAGGCAGCACTTTCCACCACCGCTGACTCCTGTGGACCCTGCATCCACCACATTAACCCAGTGCGCAGTGATGGACACGTAACGGCCCTGGCCATGCCTACTGGACCATGCATCTGTTGTGAGGTGCACCTTTCCACTCACTGATTGCTTGAGTGCATGGACAATGCGGTCTTTCACATGCAGGTGGAGGGCTGGGATGGCTTTTCGAGAAAAGAAGTGCTGACTGGGTAGGTCATAGCGTGGTACTGCGTAGGCCATGAGCTCACGGAAAGCTTCGCTTTCAACCAAACGGTAGGGCATCATCTCTAACGAGATTAGTTTGGCAATGTGGGTGCTCAAACACAGTGTACGCGGATGAGAGGATGAGTACTTTCTTGTCCTACTCAGAGTGTCTGGTAGGGTGAGCTGGACTGGAGAGCTGCATATGGGGGAAGTAGCGGTGGACCGGACGGAGTGAGAGGGGGTTGGTGATGGTATTGGTGGTGATGGCCTAGATTCAGTGTTGTGTGGCAAAACCATTGTGATTCCCTGACTGCTTTGGCCTTGCGACGAAACCTCACCATTTAGTGCTGGTGGTGTGCTTACCGGTGGCGGTTGTCTTACAGTGGGGGAAGCGATGGAGCGTTGCTGGCTACCTTCAGTCAGAGCAGGTGCATATGTGCTACCTGAGGTTTTGTAGTCTGTCCACGCTTGCAAGTGCATGTTGATTAAATGTCTAAGCATGCAACTGATATTCAAATTTCTGAGTTGTTTACCTCAGCTAAAGATCCTTCTGCGCTTCTTACAGGTAACCTTTGCCTCATCAGTAGGATTTTGGACAAAGAAGTGCCACACTGCACTCTTCCTACTATGGTATACATTTTCTGGCCTTGCACGCTGTGCTAAGTTTACCGTCTGGCCAAGCTGCCCTGCAACTCTTTTAGTTTTTGGTCCACGTTTTTGGACAGCTACGGGCCTGCCAGATAACTGCTGCTGCGATGTCAATGCCTGCTGCGGATCCTTCTCCTTATCTGAACTATTGCCAGCACCACCCTCCTCCCCCAATGGATGCCAATCCGGGTCAAGAACTGGGTCATCCATCACCTCCTCTTCAAAGTCATCTGCACCTTCCTCTTTACCTTCCTCTGTGTCACCGTGTAAGGTGGCATAGTATGCAGGAAGGGGCACCTGAGTTTCTTCAGGGTCAGATTCTGGCTCAGTAGACTGAGAGGGCAATGTAGTGCTCTGGGTCAAAGTACCAGCAGAATCATCTAGCAGTGGCTGTGCATCAGTGCACTCCATGTTAGATTCATCTTGGACTGGGGAATTCAGGATTTGACTGGATAACCCAGGCATGGTATGTGAAAAGAGCTCCATAGGGTAATCTGAAGTGTGGGCTGCCGCATCCTTAACTTTTGGTGGGGGTGAAGGACACAAGGAAAGGTGTTTTTCCTGACCAGAACCTTCCACTAACGACTCCGTGCTTGCAGGTTTTGAACGTTCAGAAGAGGAGGCAATAGAGCTCGTGGCTGTTTCGGCAATGTACGCCAAAACCTGTTCCTGATGCTCCGGCTTTAAAAGCGGTTTTCCTACTCCAAGAAAAGGGAACCTTACAGGCCTTCTTGGGCCAGACGATGACGCAGGCTCAACACTTCCTGCCTCAGCTGCTATTGTGCTTTTGCCAGAACCAGCCGATGCACCACCACCATCAGAACCAGCCGCGCCCCCCTTCCCACGTCCGCAGCCTCTTCCACCATACTTCCTCATCTTTGGGAAAATGTACCAAAATACCAGCAGAGAGATGGTACGTATATATTTTGTTAGTCACAGACGCTCCCCCAGTATATATTTGACCGTAATCCAACAAGCAGATATACGGTACTGCATCAGAAGTGTATAGCTGTATATGTTTTTTGTGTAACTAACAATCTCCGTATATGTATTTACGGAGTGTCTCACACACACGCTGAATCTGTATAGATGTGACTGTAATGCGAACAGCAGATATACAATACTGTTCGAGAATCAGACAGCTCAATACGGTTTATGGAGAAATGGAAAAGTCCGTATATGTATTTACGGAGTGTCACACACACGCTTACTCTGTATAGATGTGACCGTAATGCGAACGGTAGATATACAATACTGTTTGAGAATCGGACAGCTCTATACGGTGCCTGTATGGAAAATTGTAAATCTCTGCCTATATTTATAGAGAGTGACACACGCCGTCTCTGTATAGTTTTGACTGTGATCAAACAGCAGATATACAAAACTGTTTGAAAAGCCGACAGTTCTATACGGTGTAGGTCTGGAAAAATGGAAAATCTCTTCGGTTTGTTTTTCCAGAGTCACACACAGATAGCTTGTATTTGTCTGTGATACCAGCCAGTTCACGGTAGTGTGTGAGGAGCGTACACCGCTATACGGTGTCTGTATGGAAAATTGTAAATCTCCATCTATTTTTATACGGAGTGACACAAACTGTCTCTGTATAGTTTTGACCATGATCAAACAGCAGATATACAAAACTGTTTGAAAAGCGGACAGTTCTATACGGTTTTGGTCTGGAAAAATGGAAAATCTCCTTGGTTTGTTTTTCCAGAGTCACACACAGATAGTGTGAGGAGTCAGCTTCAGCTGAGTCAACTTTTCTTTAGAGTGGACCCTCTGGGTCGTGGCCCCCACCCACCGAGGGTGCTGACCTTGTGAGGAACCACCCCCTATACAGGGAGTGTCAGGGGCAAGACCAAGGGGGTGAGCCACCACGACTGCTGGGACCAGACGGCCGGCTCAAGGAAGACACAATGTGAGTGTCTGACGACCAGGGATGTGCAGGAAACAAGACAAGACAAGACGTAAGTTCAAGGTATCTTCATTAAGGACAACTTCAGGGTAACATCAGGTGCAAGACTTGATAACACAGGGAAAACACAGCAAGGTATGTGCAAGGGCACGCCAAGGTCCATGGCATGGTACGTGCTAGATGGCATGCCTGGGTACAGGCAAAGGCATGATGACATCGGACTCCGGACAGCAGGCAGCGATCAACAGGGTCATCAGGTTCTGGACCTCTGATGGCGATCGGCAGGATCCGGGCATACGGCAGGCAAACCAGGGTTCAAGGCAAAGTTCAAGGCAGGGTGCGTGCTAGGGACACACCAGGGTCGAAGGCAAAGTTCAAGGCAGAGTGCATGCTAGGGACACGCCACGGTCCAAGGCAAGGTGCAAGGCAGGGTTCAACACACTAGGCAAGGTGCATATATAGGGGACATGCCAGGGTTCAAGGTCCAAGGTCCTGGGCGCGCTAGAGGAGCCACCAGAATTCAAGATTCAAGGTCCTGCGCGTGCTATAGGCACGTCAGGGGCACGGTACAAAGAATAGTCCTGGCCGTGCTAGGAGGCACGCCAGGGTACATGGTTAACGGCAGGTCCCACGCGTGTTAGAGAACACGTTGGGCTTTGAAGTTCAGGACAGATGTCCTGCGAGCACGGCTGAGGCACACAGGTGGGCACGGCTGAGGTACAACAGGCGGGCACGGGGCGACCAGGCACATGCAAGAGGGCACGCAGCCACATGGCAGGGCTAGGCAAAGGTACAGCCCTGTATAGTTTTGACCGTAATCAAACAGCATATATACAAAACTGTTTGAAAAGCCGACAGTTCTATATGGTGTAGGTCTGAAAAAATGGAACATCTCTTCGGTTTGTTTTTCCAGAGTCACACACAGATCGCTTGTATTTGTCCGTGATACCAGCCGGTACATGGTAGTGTGTGAGGAACGTACACCACTATACGGTGTCTGTATGGAAAATTGTAAATCTCCGTCTATTTTTATACGGAGTGACACACACTGTCTCTGTATAGTTTTGACCGTGATCAAACAGCAGATATACGAAACTGTTTGAAAAGCGGACAGTTCTATACGGTGTAGGTCTGGAAAAATGGAAAATCTCCTCGGTTTTTTTTTCCAGAGTCACACACAGATAGCTTGTATTTGTCCGTGATACCAGCCGGTACACGGTAGTGTGTGAGGAGCGTACACGGCTATACTGTGTGTGAAAAAATGAACGCTCGGTAACTGACAAGAGCAAAATAATAAAAGTTGGAGTGCTTTGAAAAAAGCAGTTTGAACAGCAGTGTGCACACAGCAATGCAGCGATCAGGTAGCCTTAAAAGGCAGCCTAATCACCACCAGCGCTGCTCCACACAACAAAAATCCTCCCCTTTCACTGCACACTAACTGTACAGTGAAAAGCGCTATCAGCAGAAGCTATTTTTTTTTCTTCTTCCCTGCCTAACGCTCTCCCTATTCAGAATCAGCAGCACCTCTCCCTATTCTAAGATCGGCAGAGGTAAGATGGTGGTCGGCGGTCACGGCCTTTTATAGCCACTGTGACGCCACACAAAGCCAATCACTTCAATGACCTTCTCTAAGATGGTGGTGGCCGCTGCCCATGTCATCGCGTTGCCCACATTGTGCGTCCTCCATCATTGGCTGAAAAAAGGTGCTGGAAGCATTATTTGAAAGGCGACTTTGGCGCGCGGATCAGCGACCTCATGGCCGACCTCACGCTATGGTCGGGTTTCGATCGGCAAAACCCGACTTTAGCTAAAGTCGGCGACTTTTGAATTTGACCAACCCGTTTCGCTCAACTCTGTTGACAGCACATGGACTGGCATGGCACCCGTGTGCCGTCTGTAATTTTTACTGACCCATAGACTTGGGTCTATGAAATCCATGGATAGAACATGTACATGAAAAACTGACATCTGAATGAGGCCTTATGCTAACCCAATGTATATAATACTCTAATAGCAAACAATTCTTATGTGATGTACTTGGACATTAATGAATAAAGCTGTTTTAGGTAAACAATAAAATCCGATATGAGCTGATTGAAAAAGCACTCAGTAGAATATGTACAAGTCAAACAACATAAAAACATTCCTATTGTATATAACTTCTAAAATGCAATATGATCCATCCATGTTACTTGATAATTCTGAGTAATATTGACATAGCCGGGTCAGTAGAATGGTTTCTACTTTACAGACAAGCAGTTCAAACAATTATTATCTTTTTAATGGATATGCTTCGGCTGCCTTCCATTCAGAAACATGAACCCATTTCAGCGCAACCATTTATCTGTTTTAAAAAAAGAGAAATTAATCCAGCTTACCGCACTGCCTTGCTGGTAGGATCCAGATCCTGCGCACGGATTTGACTAGGCAGTCAATCAATAATAGGAAAGAAAAAAGAAGTTCCAGCGCCAGGAATGGAAAATTAAAAATCCATTTTATTGTGCCATTGCATATTAAAATTCCAGCAGGTACAGCATATCTGTCGGATGACTACAGAACAACGCGTTTCGACGCCTCAGGTCTTAATCATGACTAAGACCTGAGGCGTCGAAACGCGTTGTTCTGTAGTCATCCGACAGATATGCTGTACCTGCTGGAATTTTAATATGCAATGGCACAATAAAATGGATTTTTAATTTTCCATTCCTGGCGCTGGAACTTCTTTTTTCTTTCCTATTTATCTGTTTTAGCACCTTTTAGCCATATATGACCTGTAGCAGAGAAAAATAACACGTTAAATTTTCAGACCACTATCTACATACATCTGTCAATTAAAAAAAAAAATCATAGTTTCCATGAGCGGAAAATCACTATCTCTTCTAACATATACATTTTTCTATTCCAAAAGATACATTGGGGAAATGTGGAGGAAATTGATTTACATCTAAATTACATAGGAGAATTAATCATTTAATATAACACCCCTGTGAAACTTAGCACCAAAACATTGGAATCAGATTCTTTAAAGAGTAACCATCAATATATATTTTTTTACATAAATCAATAGTACATGTGAAAATAAGAAACATAGAAACATATCTTATTAGAGAAAAAATGCCCCTTTCTTCATCGAGACTGAAAATTCACTAAAGACTTACTAGTGAACAGAGAGTGAATGTAGATTATCACATATCACAATGTAAGGAGGTAAGATATAATGTCTTTTATGCTTCCCTTCCCTCTGATTGTCTTCTGGTTCTTAATGTTTACAGATGTGTTTTATGATAATTGCCTGCGCTACTGCTTATGCTTATGGTATTACCACTTGAATGTGTTACAATTATATAGAAAACTGTATATATTGCCTTGTATTCCTGTATTATAATATTGCTTACATATTATGTGTTCTTTGTATATGTACAGTCAGGTAAAGTTAGTGTATCCTTCTTGGGACATTAGAGGAGGGCACTCTTAGTAGTACATAGTTCCCCCATAGACCGGGTAGTAGTAATTATGTTGGCCACTAGATGGGGTTATGCTAGTGGTGCCTGATAGGAGGTTCATAGAGGATTAATTGTAGGAGGGCTGCTGAGAGTTAAGGTTATTGCTGAAGAGTGGTTTAGTGAGACGGGGCCAGGGTGCCCGAGTGTGCACATGGGTTATAGGCCCGGACAGCTTGGCAGTCACGTAACGTTAAGTCATTATTGCCCAGGTTACCCACGGTCACTGCTGGTCTTAGCAGTGAGTCAGAACAGGAAAAGGAAGATGTGACATCTTACCGCCTGAGCCAATGCTTTTAGGGCAGAAGTTGGCTGGACTAAGGAGATGAAAGAAGTTGGAGCTTCGACGATATTGGTACAGATGGGCCGGATGCTTCACCAGGGGTCATCAAACATAGTGATTGATGAATTCATGTCTGGGGTGAAACAGGCTGAAGGAAATGTCATTATCGTGAGGCCAGGCCCGGAAGGAACTAGGAAGCAGTCTAGTACGGTCTTGTCCAGGCGTGTACTGCACAGAAGTGACAACAAACAAGGGAAAGTTAAGGAAGCATGCAAATGTTATAATGTACCAACTGTGGATGGAACATGCAAAATCCTAAGTAAAGAAACTGTTCAAGTTGTCTCGGACTGGGTCTCCATTGATGGGGTTCACCTAGAAGAGGGACCGTTATGGCCTAGGAAGTGCCCGGGTGAAGATGAATCTGGAGATGCAGGTATGCCGAGGAGCATAGTATTGTTTCATGTAGGGGAAGGACTGAACACAGCTGTCACCGGAATACAGGTCACGACTACAGTCCTGTCTCTCCCTTACAACAGTATGACAGATGCTGCTTATAAAACTCTATGGAGGTGGAAGGGGAGAGGAGAAGGGAGGAAATAGAGAGACATTTTTCTGCAAGTTCACCTGAAAGTACAGTTACACTCGTAGGGTCTGTTTACACGGACTGATCGGAGGCACAATACGAGTGTTGATCGGTATTACCAGCCGTTGATTGGCTTTACCAATTGGTGGTCCGTTAATAGCCTGTTTCAACAGGAAGTCCAAAGGAAATGATGGACACTGAGCAATCTGTATTAGATCACTCATTGCACAAAAAAACTGCCATTGTTTTCAGCAGTGCGAACTCTGTTTACACAGGACTATTCATTGTCGAGAACAATATTCTTTTGTGCTGAGCAAAAGATCATTTTACCCTATGAATGAGCGTTTTTCTCGTTCACCAGATGAACATCAACCTGTTTATATGTAACAACCGGCACGTCGGTCGTTGCTCGGGATGAGAATATGGCGCTGCTATGAATGACTCAAAACTCAATATGAAGGTAAACCAACTTTTTCTTTATATCTACTGCAAAGTATGGCAGAATTTTCTCTCCCAACACAATATGGGCCACAACAGCCCCAACTCAAACAATACAAGTTATGCAGCCGGAGAGACCCCAAGTGTCAGCTTCACAGAAAGGAATCAGACTACCCCAAGACTATACCACTTCCTCCCTTATCTGTAACGGGCCTACAAAGGGTTATACTATGCCTGTGACACGTGGTCCTATCAGGAATACAATCTTACATCCGCCTCCAGACTTATTTACAATAAATAACGGGTACCCGTTTTTTCCCCCAATATATATATATATATATATATCACAGTATAAACTCAATGTATATGCAGTGCACTGTATTATCGTTGAGTGCTCAGAGTGTACTCCTTCACAAAATATACTTCAACAGTAAATAACTGAATTTGTTATACAGATGTCCAGCAGCGGATTAAATAGCTTGTTGAGCCACCAAATCTTCTGATGCAGATCCAGATAAAGTTCACAAATAATTCCAGGAATATCCCACAGCCAGAATCTTGAAGCACAGGAATCCACACAGTCTATATTAGTTTGTATGCGATTCTTAGTACAAGAGTGACTTTAAATAAGCTGTGATTCCTATCTACCTATCAGTAGCTAACTACACAGTTGGTGACCGGTTACATTTTTCTGATTACTCACAAGAGCCGCTTTCTTGAAATCACGTGGCCCAAAAACAGGAATGCCTCAAGCTCTGGATTCCCCTCTCTCCATCACCGCACTTATTCTCCTCAAAAGATGACCAAAAAACTCTCTGAGGTAATGTGTCCTGTTTCCAGAATCTTCTTGTCCGCAACTCAAGGGTGACATCCTGTGGCTGAACAAAATTACTGCAACAGCATTGCAATTATCTTGTCTATTACTCAAGGGTGACCTACTGAGGCTGAACAGATACTGCATCAACATTGTTTATGGTAGAAAAACATTATCATACTACACATACTGCAAGATAATCATGACTCAAATGTTTTTTTTAAGAATGCTCGTTCATGATTAATCTTTCAAATTCAGTTCTGGAGATTTGTTGGCCAAGACAACACCTTGAACTTTTATTCATGTACAGTACTGTGCATAACTTTTAGGCAGGTGTGAGAATGCTACACAGTAAGAATTCCTTAAAAATACAAATGTTAATAATTTATTTTTATTTATTAATAAATTGCAAACTGAATGAACAAGGAGAAATCTAAATCAAATTACCACTCTATCTAGTGTGACATTCCTTTGCTTTCAAAATAGCATGAATTCATCAGGGTACACTTGCACATAGGAACTCAGAACTTGGCAAGACACAATTTTTGAAGAAACTCTGAAGGGAGGTTGTTCTAAACATCTTGGCGATCTAACTCCAGATCTGTGGATGTAGGCTTGTGCAAATCCTTCTGTCTCTTCATATAATCCCATATAGACTCAATAATGTTGAGATCAGTGCTCTGTGGGGGCCACATCATCACTTCCAGGACTCCTTGACCTTCTTTCATGTTATAGGTCATACATCATGGCAAGACAAAGTACAACAACAAGACAGCATCAAGAAATGGAGAAGCACCAAGAAATGGACCACACTGAGGACCAGTGTTTGGTCGCGAAAACATAGCGCAACAGATGATTACAAGGCATTACATGAGAGAATAATTGATGATATTTTGAAGGCAAATGGCCTCACCAATTACTGATGTGATTTTGATTTCTGTTATGTTCATTCACTTTACATTTTACTAAGCAATAAAGATAAACTAGTAACACTCCTATTTTCAACGCATTCCTATTTTACAGCATAGTACTGTATTTCAAATCATTCCTGAACAAGCTGTACAGACTGGCAGAGCACTTTCCTGCTGAGAAGCCACTGTCTATTAGGGGAATTACGGCTGCCATGTAGCACTTGGTACTTTGTCTGCGTCATTGTTTAGGTAGGTTGTATATGTCAAAAAAAATACACATGAATGCCAGCACCCAATACTTAATAGCCCAACATTGTCCAGAGCATCGCACTGCATCTGCCAGCTTTTGCCTAAAGAACATACAGTATGCATACACATTGTAAGGTACTCCTGGGGTGGACCCACTAGACCGTGGCAACGAACCTCCCGAGGGCGAGCTGACCAGGTGGACCACCCCCTATACAGGGAGTGTATGGGGCAGGCCCACGGGGAACTATCACCACGGTAGCCGGTACCCGGGAAAGTCAGAGCGGACAGACAGGTAGATCCAAAGAGCAGGCACTGGACAGACGACACGGCTCGGAGACACAGGAGAGACGGCACGTCTTGGCGAGACAGGAGGGATGGCAAGGCTTGAAGACACAGGAGGGACACGGACGAGAACCGAAGCCACAGAACCTAGGAGAGGAAGCACAAGAGGAACTAGGTAAATGCACGGGAAAAGGCAGGGGAGCGCTAGGAGAGCGGCCAGAGTCACTAGCAAGTACTAATGATAGTCAGGCATCGCCTCCAGAAGGAGGCGGCCTGATATAGGGAGAGCGAAGGCCTTCCAGGTCATGACCTCCAGCTGGAGGAGGAGACGCGCGTCCTCAGGTGGGGGAGAGCGCGCGCCCGGCCATAGCGAGGAGACGCACCCGCCGAGGAGGAGGAGCGGGAGCGCGCACCAGGGGGCTGGACAGAGGCGATCGTGGGCCGTGGACGGGAGGCCGGGAGAGACCGCGCCGAGACCCGCAGCGGCCGGTGCGGCAGAGAGGTGACCCCCGGAGAGCGGGTGAGCCGGGGCCGGAGGGAGGTAAGAGAGGAAGTCCGCGGCAGCCGCCGCGTGACAGTACCCCCCCCCTTACGCGCCCTCCCCCGCAGACCGGACAAAAATTTAGCCAGGATTCGAGGAGCTTGGATATTCTCCTGGGGCTCCCAGGATCTCTCCTCAGGACCAAAGCCCTTCCAATCAACCGAAAAAAAGGTTTTCCCTTTTTGCTTTCTCATGGCCAAAATATCTCTCACCTCAAATACATCGTCTGCGGCGGCAGGCGGAGGTGAGTGAGGAGCTTCAGAAAGGAAACGATTGAAAATAACTGGCTTAAGCAAAGACACATGGAAAGCATTAGGGATGCGGAGAGAGGCGGGAAGACGCAATTTATAGGAGACATCATTAATACGGGACAAGACCTCAAAAGGTCCAATATAGTGGGGGCCCAGTTTGTGGGACGGGACTTTGAGGCGAATAAACTTGGAGGCTAGCCAAACTTTATCACCTGGGTGATATGGTGGGACATCCAGGCGCCTCTTGTCTGCGAATCCTTTTACCCTGTTACGCACCAACTCGAGAGCGGTCTTGGTCTCCTGCCAGATCCTGGAGAATTCGCCGGACAGAAGATCAGCCGCCGGTACACCCGAGGCGGGGGGAACTGGTAGGGGTACACCAGGATGTAGACCGTAGACGACAAAAAACGGGGATTTGCCAGAAGATTCACTGATGTGGTTATTATAGGAAAACTCAGCCCACGGGAGTAATTCAGACCAGTCGTTCTGGTGGATATTAGAAAAGTGCCGGAGGTAGTTCACCAAACTCTGATTCGTCCGTTCTGCCTGACCGTTGGACTGTGGATGATAAGATGAGGAGAAGTCAAGGGTGACATCCATCGATTTGCATAGAGCTCTCCAGAAGCGAGAGGTGAATTGGACTCCTCTGTCCGAGACAATATGTTGGGGCAGTCCATGGAGACAAAAGATGTGCTGGACGAAAATCTTCGCCAAGGCGGAAGCCGATGGCAAGCCAGGCAAAGGGATGAAGTGGGCCATTTTAGAGAATCTATCTACTACCACTAAGACGACAGTACACTTGGCAGAGGAGGGTAGGTCCGTAATAAAGTCCATGGCAATGTGTTGCCAAGGCGACGAGGGTACTGGAAGTGGATGTAGAAGACCAGAAGGCAGCTGCCGAGGCACCTTGATTTTGGCACACGAGAGACAGGAGGCGACGAAATCCCGGACATCTTGGGAAAGGGTCGGCCACCAGTAATAGCGGGACACCAGAAGAAGTGTCTTTTTATGGCCGAGATGACCCGCCAGTTTAGAAGCATGGCCCCAGTGAAGGATTCGTCTTCGGTCCCTCTCAGAAACAAAAGTCTTACCAGGTGGGGTAGCGAGGAGAGAAAGCGGTGCCACGGTGATGAACCTGGATGGATCCAAAATATGTGCAGGTTCCTCCTCGACATCCGTGGAAAGAGAGGACCTGGACAAGGCGTCGGCTTTGAGGTTCTTGTTGCCTGGACGAAAATGCAGGTCAAAATCGAATCGGCCAAAGAACAGAGACCACCTGGCCTGCCGAGGGTTGAGTCTTTGTGCAGACCGCAGGTACGCCAGATTCTTATGGTCTGTATAGATTGTGAAGGGATGTGCGGCGCCCTCCAACAAGTACCTCCACTCTTCTAGGGCTAACTTGATGGCAAGCAGTTCTCGGTCTCCGATGGAATAATTCTGCTCTGGGGTGGAGAAAGATTTTGAAAAGAAACCGCTCGTAACGAGCCTGCCGGAGGAGGACCTCTGAGACAAAACAGCTCCGGCTCCCGTTGCGGATGCATCTACCCTCAAGGACGAATGGTTTGTTGACCTCAGGGCGATGGAGTACGGGGGCCGTGGCAAAGGCACGTTTCAGAGATAGAAAGGCTTCTTCTGCTTCAGGGGTCCAGACGTGTGGGTTGGCTCCCTTACGGATCAAAGATGAGATAGCGCCAGTCAAAGAGGAGAAATGGTAGATGAACTGCCGGTAGTAGTTTGCGAAGCCGAGAAAACGCTGAATGGCTTTCACCCCTTGAGGACGTGGCCAGTTAAGCACGGCCGAAACCGTCTCAGGATCCATACGCAGACCAGAGTCAGAGATGATATAGCCCAGAAATGGAAGAGAGGACTGCTCAAAGGCACACTTCTCCAACTTGGCGTACAGACGATTCTCCCTCAAACGGAACAGCACGCGCCGGACATCTCTTCTATGAGTGGACAGATCAGGAGAAAAGACCAGGATATCGTCGAGGTACACAACCACGCAGGAATACAGAAGGTCTCGGAAGACGTCGTTCACAAATTCCTGAAAGACTGCGGGAGCGTTGCATAACCCAAAGGGCATGACGAGATACTCATAGTGTCCATCTCTGGTGTTGAAGGCGGTCTTCCACTCATCTCCAGAGCGAATACGGATGAGATTATAGGCTCCACGGAGATCCAATTTAGAAAAGATTCGTGCCCCACGTAGCCGGTCGAACAACTCGGGGATGAGAGGTAGCGGATATCTATTCTTAACGGTAATCTCGTTGAGACCACGATAGTCAATACAGGGGCGCAGGGACCCGTCTTTTTTCTTGACAAAAAAGAAGCCAGCTCCAGCAGGGGAAGAAGACTTTCGGATGAAGCCCCTAGCCAAATTCTCCTGTACATATTCGGTCGTGGCCTGGGACTCGAGTGGACTCAACGGATAGATCCGCCCTCGGGGCGGAGTCGAGCCAGGAACAAGCTCGATGGGACAATCATATTGCCGGTGCGGAGGAAGGACCTCCGCTTCCTTTTTATCGAAGACGACCGCGAAGGCCCAGTAAGCCGAAGGCAACTCCGCAGGGCCCGAGACAGGAGACGAGCATTTGAGGGGTCGTACTGGGCGGAGACATCTGGTTTGGCAGAAACGGCCCCAGCGAAGGATGTCTCCGGACCGCCAATCCAGAACAGGTTCATGCATCCGCAACCACGGAAGACCCAGAAGCACGGTGTGGGACAAAGACGGCAGCACGAAGAAGGTTATCTTTTCACGGTGCAAGACCCCGATCTGTAACTCCAGCTCTTCAGTGACCAGAGTAACGGCTTCGCGCAAGGGAGCACCGTCGACAGAGGCTAACTGCCGGGGAACCTCCAAGGACCTGACAGGTATCCCTAATCTCTTCACCGCCTCGAGTTGGATGAAGTTTCCCGCAGCCCCCGAATCAATATAGGCTAACTCCGAAAAACGTTTGGAGCCCAGGAAAAACACAACAGAAAGGGTCAAGGGTAGAGAGGTGTCAGTGACACCTAGGGAGGCCTCTCTTACCTGTCCTAGGCGGAGGAGTTTCCCGGCCTCACAGGACAGGAACGCAGGAGATGGGAGGCGCTGCCACAATAGAGACAAAGGCCATGAGCGAGTCTGTCCTGGCGGCGAAGCTCCGCGGGCCTTAGTCGGTCCACTTGCATGGGTTCGGGAGCTGCGGCTGCGGCGGAGGACCGTGAGCGTGGTGGGCTGTGTGTAGGAGGAGAAAAACGATTGGGCCTTCTCTCCCTGGCGATCTCGCGGGAACGCTCCCGGAAACGCAGATCAACTCGTGTTGCCAGCGAGATGAGGTCCTCCAAAGTCGAGGGTGTATCCCGGCCTGCCAGCTCGTCCTTGATTCGGGATGATAAGCCTCGCCAAAAAGCCCCAACCAGGGCCTCATTGTTCCACCCCAGCTCAGAGGATAACGTACGGAACTGGATGGCGTACTGTCCTACCGAGAGGGTACCCTGGCGAAGGCAGAACAAAGACTCGGTAGCAGAGACCAGGCGACCGGGCTCATCGAAGACCTTACGAAAGGTCTCCAAGAAAGTCGCGAGCTGGGAGACTATCGGGTCATCGCGTTCCCACAAGGGATTCACCCAGACCAGTGCCTCACCCTCAAAGTGGGAAATCATAAAGGCCACTTTGGCCCGGTCGGAGGGATACTGTAGAGGAGCCAACTCGAAATGCAACTGGCACTGGTTGATGAACCCCCGACAGAGTTTGGATCTCCGCTATAACGTGGGGGTTTGGCCAACCGGGGAGAGGAGTGTGGAACTGCCACAGGTGCCGGAACTGCGGCTGCCGCCTGTAGGGCTAGTAAGCGGTTATCTACAGAGGCAATGTAGTTCAAAATATGGGCCTGGGTGTCGCGCTGCTGGGCCAGTTCCTGCTGCAGGCCGGAGATCTGGGAGGCAATTCCCGGATCGGAGGTCTGCAAAGAGGAAAGTCGGGACTCCATCGATTTGAGGAACGACATGATCCTCGCCTGGTTCTCACGAAGGAACAAAAGTTCCTTTTGGGTCGGGGTCGAGGTACCAGCGGGATCCATGGCCTGACTATACTGTAAGGTACTCCTGGGGTGGACCCACTAGACCGTGGCAACGAACCTCCCGAGGGCGAGCTGACCAGGTGGACCACCCCCTATACAGGGAGTGTATGGGGCAGGCCCACGGGGAACTATCACCACCGTAGCCGGTACCCGGGAAAGTCAGAGCGGACAGACAGGTAGATCCAAAGAGCAGGCACTGGACAGACGACACGGCTCGGAGACACAGGAGAGACGGCACGTCTTGGCGAGACAGGAGGGATGGCAAGGCTTGAAGACACAGGAGGGACACGGACGAGAACCGAAGCCACAGAACCTAGGAGAGGAAGCACAAGAGGAACTAGGTAAATGCACGGGAAAAGGCAGGGGAGCGCTAGGAGAGCGGCCAGAGTCACTAGCAAGTACTAATGATAGTCAGGCATCGCCTCCAGAAGGAGGCGGCCTGATATAGGGAGAGCGAAGGGCTTCCAGGTCATGACCTCCAGCTGGAGGAGGAGACGCGCGTCCTCAGGTGGGGGAGAGCGCGCGCCCGGCCATAGCGAGGAGACGCACCCGCCGAGGAGGAGGAGCGGGAGCGCGCACCAGGGGGCTGGACAGAGGCGATCGTGGGCCGTGGACGGGAGGCCGGGAGAGACCGCGCCGAGACCCGCAGCGGCCGGTGCGGCAGAGAGGTGACCCCCGGAGAGCGGGTGAGCCGGGGCCGGAGGGAGGTAAGAGAGGAAGTCTGCGGCAGCCGCCGCGTGACACACATGCATTAGGCTGTCCAAACAGTTTAAAAGAAACATGATTCAATAGATCAGGTCACCTCCTTTCACTTATAGTCTTTCTAGTTCTAATGCTCATGTGCCCATTGTAGTCTCTTAGTAGGATGGACAGGATCAAAACAGACACTCTGGAGAGAGTGTGGGTACACAACCCCATATGCCACAAGCCACAATGCACAGCTTGTGCTGACACCTTTGTATCATAGTAAGGATTCATTTTTTCAGCCGTTTGAATCTCAGTAGATCTTCTGGGAGATTGGACCAATGAGCCGTAGCCAGTGCCACCCATAACCATGTCACTAGTCCTCCAGTTGTTTACCTTACATGCACTTTGGTAAGACTTCCTGTTTTTGAGATTCCTAGATCCAACCACCACCTGCCTGCTAAAGTTGTCCAAATCCTTACATGTGCCAATTTCTATTTCTTCCAATATATCAAGGTGAATAACTGATTTTTCACTAGTTGCTTATGCTATTTGTGAAATCATTGAGACTGACATAGTAATATCCTCCATCTGTTTTCCACTTTAGCAACCAGTGCTAGGCTGTCTAAAAATCTGACTAAAATAGATTATACCAAGTGCATTGGATAAGGGATAACGTAAATGAGTATTTCCACATTTCAAGAGATCTCAAGATTGGAATGGAGTGGAGATCGAGCATGGATATCTATGTGATAGCTAAATCTTGTATGCGCTTTACTCTGCAGAACCCCTTTTTTTAGAATTGTTTGGGATCCCTGCAGTCAGACCCTCAGCGGTCCACAAGTTATACCCTATCCTGGACAGGAGATAATAACATGCAAACTTGGTACAACATTTGATAGAATAGCAAGGGAGGAATCTAACCTGTTAGTCAGGATGGGTTCACAAGTAGCATTAGTGTGCCATGCATGTCCACAGGAATTTTGGCTGACTATTGAACCTCACTCAAAACCATTTCTGTTGTCTGCTTAAAGTGAATCTGTTACCTTTTTACATGTGTGTAGGTTATAAGAACACATGTAAATCCATACCTTTGTTAAACAAAAATTGCTCTGTGGTAGAGAAATCCACTTTGGAATTGATATGCAGACAAGGTTGAAAGTGCTCTGAGTGGGATAAAGCATTTCTATTGTTTCAGCACCTATCACCATTCTCAACCCAATTCCACCTTCCATGAGGTGACTGACATGCTGTAGCAGTGCTAACTGTCAATCATCTTGTGGGGGCAGAGTTAGGCAAAGAATGGAGCTGGAAGTCAAGGCAATGAAAGGGGTCTGTCTGGCATAGAGCACTCCTGACCTCATTTACATATCATTTCTAAAGTGGATTGCTCTGCAGCAAAGCAGTGCTTTTGTTTAATGAATGTGTGAATTTACTTGTTGTTATGATAGTGAAGCAACTTGGAAAGATAGGTAACACACTAAAAACTGCTACTGACCCTGCTGTTTCCTGGAGAGACTAAAGATCATGACCCCACAGTCCCTAGTTGTTCCTGCCTGAGCAAAGATAACGGTAACCACAGATTAGATGATGGCAACTTGGACCTATGCTACCTGAAAAGCTGTGGAACCCTTTACGTTCCTCCTAAAGAACAGGAGAGCAGAGCAGAGTGCAAATTACATACAGAAGGAAAAGTGTGCTGAAATAGAAAGAGAATTCAGAGTAAGTAAAACAAACCATGAAATACAAAATAAAGGATTAACTACGTATGCTGCCTACTTCCCTAAAAGAAACAGAAGATGGGAGCAGGGTTTTGAACATAAACATCAGATAAATAAACCCTAGCTTGTTTTTTATTGTCTGGCTTAAACTACAGCATTATGGCTGGACATCTTAATGAGACTATTACCAGTAGGAAATATCAGCAGGGAGAAAGTATATAAGAAAGTTTATAAGGCTGGGGTCAGACTTGCGAGACACTCGGACGAGTCTCGCACGTCAATACCCGGCACCACTGCTAGCACTCGGATCGGAGCATTCAGCTGCATAGAAATACATGCAGCTGATCGCCCTGATCCGAGTGCCGGCAGCAGTGCCAGGTATTGACGTGCGAGACTCGTCCAAGCTTCTCGCAAGTCTGACCCCGGCCTAAAGCCGTACCTCAAAGGTGAGAGGGCAGACAAATGAGTAAATGAAAACACCTGCTACTTTAAAAAGACTTAAGCAAGGACAGCTGGAGAAAAGGGGTATCTGCTGTGGCTCAGTGGACAGAGAAGCTGACTTCAAGCACAGGCTCAAGGGTTTGAAACCAGGAACATGACAGTACCCCCAGGTGTTTTCATTCGGCGAGGGGTCACTGGCACTGGACCCACTGAGATCCCTAACTGCTGACCTCACTGAAAGAACTAATTCACTAGGCGATCCGCATGCAAATCTACTGTATCAAACCAGTAATTATACTTCATTCTGAAACCCTTACAGTTAACAAGATGCTGCAGTCGAGATCTGACACGTCTGGAACCCAAAACTCATTCCAGCTCCTACTCCTTGTCCTCCTTCAAGTCAACCTCAATTATGTCCTGAAAACCAGGCATCCCTAAATTTCTTTAAGAAGAGAGGAATGGTAGGAATTATTAATTTTCCATGCAACCAGGTGTTGGAGCTTGACCGTCACATGATCTTAATTACCTTACAAATTACCAACAAATGTAGGAGCAAATTTCCTTGATGGAACTTTAAGATGAAGATCTTTTGAGGATAGCCAAACAAAATCTCTCATGTTAAAGACAGGGTCCCCCCTATGTCTGCTGTTCGCAGTACCCTTGGTCCAACTGCAAGTTATCAAACAACCTTTTATATCTTTCCTCCTCTAGGAAAACTCCAGATTTGGTAACCAAAGACACTTGTAAAAAACATCCAGTGGTATGCATGAGAGAGAACTTCAAACCTTTAGAACCAGTATACTTGCATATTATTCTTTTTTTCTTTTTTCTTTCTCTTTACCGGCAAGAAGTTCATTATTGCATCTGAAACAATTAATCATTACATAACACGCTCGACCGCAGTATAGACAGAAACAAGCAGGCTCCAAGTTGCAATGGTTCTCCTCCATCAAAAGAATGAGAGGGAGGAGTCACTGAAACACTCAAATGTGTTCTTATCTCTACAGGAAAGATGTATATCTTTGTACTGTGTTAGCCAGTAGATAGAAAACTACTACTGAGGACTCTCAATCCTGAATATTTTTCTTATCTCTAAGAAGTCTGTCCAAATGCACTGCCAGTGACATGGCCTCTTTCAGAGACAACGGGGAGGGACTATAAACCATCAATCTTGTATCTGGCTAGAAAGACCCTGGCAGAATATATACACGCTTACTGAAATTTATTTAATACTTCATAAAAAAACTTTGTTGGTGATGACAGCGTGAAGATGCCTCCTATATGGAGAGTCGCATGCATTGCTCAAGTTTGATTTTGGTCCATAATTCCATATAAGCACTTTTCAAATCCTGAAGGCTCCGTGGGATTCTTCTATGAACTCTGAGTTTTAGTTCATTCCATAAATTTTTTATTAGATTTAGGTCAGATGATTGGCTGGGCCATTCTAGCAACTTTATTTTCTTTCTCTGTGTTATACACATGTGGCAGTAAGCATAGGAAAGGCATCTAACTAAGAAAAAACTGCACAAACCCCATCCAGTTCCTGTACAACTTATAATGTCTAGTAACGCAAGCCCTAGCAGCTTCACCACCACCTGAAGGAAAAAGTAGAGAAGACAACTCTGATCTGGCTTACTAAAAGGCGGTTGAATGTATCCTGTAACCTCCTATGGAACTGAGGGAGAGTGTAGTGTAAGAAACCCCAGCAGTAAACTTTTCTGATTGGCCTAGAGACTCAGAAAAAGGACTAGAACTCCAAGCAGAATCCACTAAAAACTATCACCAGCAGAGAAGACCAGCAGGGGATAGGTTTAAATAGTAGCACCTGCAGCACGATAGGGCAGGCTACTTAGCACCCGGACAGTGACAGAATGCAACAATTAGGCCGGGATCACACATGGGAGAAACTAGGATGAGTCTCGCATCTTAATACCCGACACTGCCGCCAGCACTCAGGAGCGGAGCATGCGGCTGCATAGAAATGCATGCAGCCGCACGCAACGCTCCCGAGTGCCCTCAGCAGTGCCAGGTATTGACAAGCGAGACTCGTCCGAGTTTCTCGCAAGTCTGACCCCGGCCTTATGAAGATACTGTGGAATCTGATTGCATAGGATAAGAACAAATCCGAGACCGAAGTTGTGACAAAATAAACTGTATTAACAATTAAGGTGTGCAACATAAACTAACAGAGATTATCCTGAATTTACAGCAAAGTGCAACAGTACAAAACGAAAATGTCCAGCAACTATGTTAAATGAAGCTGAGTGCGACCGGCACTTATACGTAATGAAAATGTCCAGCAACTATGTTATATGAAGCAGAGTGCGATCGGCACTTATACGTAACGAAAATGTCCAGCAACTATGTTATATGAATCAGAGGGCGATCGGCACTTGTATGTAACGAAAATGTCCAGCAACTATGTTATATAAAGCAGAGTGCGACCGGCACTTATACGTAATGAAGATGTCCAGCAACTCTCATGGCAGTCCAGAAATATGCAGATGATGTTCAGCAATGAGGAGGATTTCCAGTGTACTACTTTAGGGCTGAAAAAGTCCCGCAAAGTCCAGCACCGCAGCCCGCAGAGACACAGTTCAAGAATTAGTACACTGATAATAATGTCAAAGGTTCTTACGGACACAGCAGTTCCAGAAATGTATAACTCCTCAGACGTCCAAACAAAGGTAACCACAGCCAGGATCAGGAAGCAGCACAGATGACTGAAGGCAGCTGGAAGTGATGAGACAGATCACCGAGTAACGATCAGCAGAAGGAACTACAGAAGCAAGCCAGGAGGAAGCTCACAAATTACTCAGGCAAGGAGTGTTTCCCAACCTGGACTTAACAGGACAGACAGGAAGTTCAAGGGCAGTACCAGAATCCATCTTGGACAAGGGAAAAACAGGCTCCATGGAACATCCAGAATCCTTACACAGAAACGTCTGTGGCTCTGCAGAAATGCCAACAGATGAGCATAGGACCGCCGGATCGATTCCCGAGGCATGTCACATTTGTCCATTCATTCTTCCTTCAATCATATGCAGGTTGTAGTACCATATGCTAAAAAACAGCCCCACACCATGATGTTCCCACCTTCGAACATACTTGTTGGTATGGTGTTTTTGGGGTGATATGCAGTGCCTTTTTTGGCCTCCAAACTTAATTTTTTTATGGCATCCAAGGAGTTCAATTTTGGTCTCATCTGACCAGACTATATTCTCCAAATATTTAACAGTTTTGTCTAACTGCTGTTGAGCAAACTTTAAACGCACTTGAACATGCTTTTTGTTCAGCAATGGAGTCTTGCGTGGTGAGTGTGCATAAAAGCAATGGAGAATGAGTGCATTACTTATAGTTATCTTTGGAACAACTGTACCTGCTGATTCCAGGTCTTTCTATAGTTCTCACAGTTGGACAATTTTTCTCATAATTCTTTTAACTCTTGGATCTTGGACAACTCTTCTCATAATTTTTTTTAACTCTTCTGCGTGAAATCTTGTGGGGAACACCTGGTTGTGGCCAGTTTATGGTGAAATAATGTTTTTTTCCTCTTCCAGATTATGACACCAACAATGCTCACAGGAACAGTAGTTTATAAATTCTTCTTCAACCAATGCCATCAGTATCTTTTGCAACAATAAGGTTGCAAAGGTCTTGAGACAGCTCACTGGTTTAATACATCATGAGATTTTTCTTGTGTGGCACCTTGGCAAAGAGACACCTTTTTACATCTTGTGAAGAATATGAGGGGAGTTGATATCATGCCAATCAATTGTATCATATACGTTCCAATATTACAATCCTCCTTCAAAATTGTGAAGCTAAAACAGGACACCTGGCTCAACATGCGGTCCAGCTTCATCAGCTTCAAAATCTCACCCCCCCAGCAGTTTAGCTTGTACCAAGACATTTATGACAGGATGACCCCCTGCTGGGAGCCCATGCTGTCTTTCTGCTTCATTCAACTTCCCCAATCTGATGAGAATTTCATAAAGAAATATAAGGAGACTGTGGAGTATGTCCTAGCTGTACACAGGTTATATTTTTGAGATCTTGGAAACAGGTAAAACACCTGACAGGGTCTTGATTAGCTCTAACACCCCAAGGTGGGGAGCTACGTAGAATGGCTAGTCATAGCATAAGCCGTGTTTGGTCTCCAAGCGTAACGAGGGTCCAGCCTGATCTGATGGCATCAAAACTACCACCCTACGAGCTTCCATGGAGAAGTTTTGATGCATCATAGGTTTTGGAGTTTCAGAAACCAGAGCCCAAAGGGAGGGGGGCTAGAATCATCTCAGGGGGAGGAAGTGACTGACAAGAGGATAAATACTTGTGTGACTCCATGTGGCAAACACTGTCTCTGATCTGCAGTACAATCAGTTCTGCTATTCAGACAAACGTGGTTCCCACGCTGTTAAATGACAGCATGAGCCCGCAGCTTTGATTGGAGGTAAAAATTTTACCTCTGGTCACTGGTGTTGGCTGATAGGACTACTACTTCCAACAGCCTACACCTGATGCCACTAATAACAGTGAAAGAAGGCGCAGCTAATGGAAGTATTCATCAGCCGGCACCTGCACTTTGAATAAATGATTAAAAAAAGGCATGGTTTACCCTGTATTTTTGATAACCAGCCAGGCAAAACTGACAGTTGCGGGTTACAACCCTCAGCTGTCAGCGTTAACAAGCCTGGTTGTCAAGAACAGAGGGGTCCCTATGCTGTTTTTTTAAATTATTTAAATAAATAATTTTAAAAAATGGCTTGTGGTCCCCTTCATTTTTGACAACCAGCCAAGCTAAAGCAGACAACTGGGAGCTGGTATTCTCAGGCTAGTAAGGGGCCATGGATATTGACCCCCCAGCCTAAAAATAGCAACCTTCAGCTGCCCAGAAAAGGTGCATCTATTAGATGCGCCAATTCTAGTGTTTTTCCCAGTTCTTCCATCTTGCCATGTGGCAGTGGCAAGTGGGGTTAGTTTTTGTATTGTCCGGTGATATCAAGTCCACAGGTTAGTAATGGAGAGGAGCCTATATGACACCTATCCAATAGTAATCCCATAATTATATTGTAAAAAAACACACAGCCAGAATAAAGTCTTTTATTTGAAATAAAAAAGCACACTTTAACTTTTTCATTTAAAAATAACAAAACACAGTTATACTCACTTAACGCCCATTCCATTGAAGCCATGGTCTCCTGTAAAATAATAAAAATAAAAAACAACCATATCCCTCACCTGTTCGACGTTCTGTCCCACGGCGTAATCCATGCTTGTGATTAAACAGTTTTTAATCTGGACAGTGCCAATATGCGACCGTCCAGGCTGAGAATCACAGAGGAATGAGCTGCTGCGAGCTCTGCCTCAGTGACTAGCGTTGACATCATAGAGGTTACTGCTGGTCACTGAGACTGCGTTCCCAGCTAGTCCCCTGAAATGTGGTGACCACAGATCATCACTAGCACAGTGAGAAAAAGTCTCACAGTGCAGCTGTGAGTTCACCGCAGTTCATAGGGAAAAGTTTCTTATTTCTTATAGACGCCTCTCCATTAGTAACCTGTGGCATTGATGTCACGAGACAATACAAAGGTAGCATCAACCCCACAAATATGAACTCCACTTGCCACCATCACAGGGCAAGTGGGAAGAGCTGGGCAAAGCACCAGAATTGGCGCATCTAATGAATGCGCCATTCTAGGTGGATGCAGGCTGCAATTTTTAGGCTGAGGGGCCAATATCTATCTATATTTGCTGTTTGGGTTGACCCATTTTTAGTCACAACATGCATTGTGTTGGAAGGAACCAGAAACAGCTGGCACCTCACAACCCCCATGTGGTCCAGCTCCAAGGTTGAACATTAAGATGGTAACTGACATGTTTCATCTGCTTATACCTTGTGTACAACCTTCTGTATTTGAATATCTCACCATTGTGTGTATAGTGTTTTGTCTAGTGTGCCCTTAAGGCAATTAAATATCTAATTTAACCTTGGGCTACTCTTTTATCTTAATCCACAAATCCAATCGTTCGTGTTCTCAGTTTAACTTGACATGCTACCAGGGATGGTTTCTGACCCAATATAATCCGGTTAGAGGACCAGGCTTGTATTTAATGAGGAACTGGTGGCAGTCCTACTAGGCTGGCAAGGCACTATTTTACTGGTGCTATTGAAAGGAGCCTCTCAGTCTGTCAGGGTTGTGAGCGAATGTTGTGCCATGCAAGCAGCTGAGTGGGCCACCCTCCCTCACTTCCCGTACCTCCCTATGCCTATGGGAACAGGGGATGTCTGTGTAAAACTGTGCCAACCTGACTTTTTTATCCCCGGGGGTGCAGAACATCACGTTGGAGAAAGTGGGGAAACCGTGCCGCGTGATCCCTCTGACATAATAGTGACCTTAGGGGGGCTTTGAGGTGCGGTTCTTAACATAGGTCATCATTATTTTTCACTATGTGGCAGGATTGCTTTCTAATTGCTGATAGATTTTGGCTGATATCATGACTTTCCATGACTTTTTGAGCTTCTCTTTCTTCATGTGTTCTATGCTTTATTCCTGTGTCAGTTCTCATTATTATACAGTACATAACTTAACTTATGGACATCTATGGTTTGATTTCTTTGTTTGTGTGTATTGGATGGGTTGTTACCAAGATCTGGTGAGAATTTCATACAACGTAAAAGAAAAAGTGGCTGACAGCAACTCCTTGATCCAAGAGAGGCACGTTCAAAGTCCAAAGACCCAGTTGGACACGAAATCCAAATAATAAAGATGAACAGCATCTCATCCGGGTGAAAAAACATATAAACATTTATTGTGCCATGACAAAATGCGACGTTTCGACCATCACATGGTTTTTATCAAGCATAGCATACAGCAGGATATGGCAATCTTAAATAGGCCAATATGGCCAATCAATAGCAAGTATCCGCCCACATCATATGATGTGGGTGGATACTTGCTATTGATTGGCCATATTGGCCTATTTAAGATTGCCATATCCTGCTGTATGCTATGCTTGATAAAGACCATGTGATGGTCGAAACGTCGCATTTTGTCATGGCACAATAAATGTTTATATGTTTTTTCACCCGGATGAGATGCTGTTCATCTTTATTATCTGGTGAGAATTTCATGTCAATAGCACCTTTAGAAATATATTTACTTAGAAAATTGGTGACTTGTTCAATACTTATTTAATCTGCTGTATATTGTAGTCTGAGCACATTGTGTGTGAGGGACAACTTCAATGCCAAAAAAAGCAACTAGTGTTCATTAATCATTATTTGTTTTTGAAAATTCTTTATATTCACCCTTTCATTTCTGACAACAAGAAGTTTGTATATGAACCTCTGCTTTCTTTGCAACAGAAAACATATTTAGCAACTTTGAATACTTCATCGTCCCATAAGATGTCAAAATGCTCCATGGTTAATACAATGCAGTTTTCAAGGAAAAGTGTTATTGTACAAAAACAATATTTTGTATGTTAAACTGGAGATTTCCAAATAAGAAATTCTAAAGGATATAGGTTTAATCATAAAGGATATAGTTTTAAAAAGAAGCTATTGTGATGTTCTGCAGTGATATGTGTTAGTAAATGGCCACCACATTTTTAGAGCAACAGTCATCAAGTAAAGGCATTAAAAACAAACAGTGAAATAAGCACTGGCGCACACCAATGTGTTGACAGCAAAACAAAGACAACAGTATAAATCGACAAAGAAGCTGGATATTTGAAGTGTGAGGTGTACCCTGCCCTGTGATAATCCCGGTACGCATGATGAATAATATGACTTTGTGCCAAGTGGCTAAGTCTTGTTTAATTTCCCGAGAAAGCTTTCAAAGATCTATTAATTGATTTTTCTTTTCTTTTAATTTTTGCATTTAATCACGTCTTTACTGACCATCTGACCCTTATTTTAGTCATCTACACTAGATGAAAATGTGATTTATAGGACGACTGTATAAAAAGAACAAAACAGGTTCATAGTAGGTCAAAGTCATAATGATGGGGCCTTTTCTGACATGAATATTCAATGATAATGATTTTAAAATTTAGCCAATAACAAAAAAATATGTTTTGTATATTTCTAGAGTAAACCATATTAGGTTAAAATGATAAAAATATTCACTTCTACAGGCTAGGTAACCTAGTCGTACTATATAAGAAAACACAGCAGCTTGAATAGTATTGGAGGGAACATTTTAAAATTGAATTGTTGAAATCAGATACCCAACATCCTTTCCTAAAAACTTTAACTTACAGGCATACATTTATCTGATGACTTTTAACAGGGCAAAAAGTGTTCACCCTATTAGGAAAGAAAAGGCTTTACTGAGAAGGATGATGTGCTTTTAGAAATTCATTTATCACTTCTTGGTGAACAGCAAGGGAGACAAAAGAATGCATCCATTTTTAGTGAAGGAAGTATTTCATTATTTTTCTAAATGAATGTGTTATTAATGATAGGGCAGAGTTGGAAACCGGTGAGAACAGTCCACTAAGCAGGGAGAACTAAAGTAGAAGTACACTCATGAACATTCCATCTGGATAAGCTGGCACGCCATTACATTGCTAGGGAAATAGTAGAAGTGTCTTTCTTTTAATGTATTTTAATGTATTACACAAGTCCGCTATTCTTCTGCCTTTAACTAATTTATTCCCTGAATTGTCTTCATATTCATCTTGTTATTTATAATAATGGGTTAATTCAATCACTGGAAAACATAGTGCCTCAATCTGTATAATCTGATAAAAAAGGATCTTTTTTCCTTTTATTTGTAAATGCAAGGAACAATTTTAATTTTTAGGCTGGTGATACGAGACAATATGTGGCTAATTTAACACAAGATATATTACCAGTAGTATTGTTCATCGTTAAGGTCAGGGATATAGCAACAGACAAATATGAGAACGAAATTATGGATATTAATAAAAAAAAAACAAGTGGTGTCACGTGATAGTTTAGTTAACTTGTACAACATTGCGGCCCCATTTGCACTTTTTTAAGTCACATTCCTTTTTTGTCTTGTGGTATTAGTTACCGGTTTTGGCACCAGATTCTTCAAAATGGTGCATGCCATTCATCTGGAATTGCTAAATTTTGCTCATAGAGAGGAAAATGAAACAGGGGATGGCATATGCAATAAACTTCAAAAAGGTGCAAATAGAATAATGAATTGAGTAGGAACAAAAAAGGCACAAAATACACAGAAAAACAGGCTCAAAGGCAATGATGAATAATAGCCTGAATGTGTACAATAAAGGCCATATGACCTCCACTCTGCTGATTTGGAGAATTCATAGGCTGAACATATCTTTTGATTGTGCCATGAATGTGTTTTTTAATCATTAATTCTAGAAAACTTTTATTATTATTGATTTAGCGGCCTTTGGTTTGATCTTGAGTCATGGCGACTAGATGGATGAATGCTCTGTGTAAATATCGATCTTGTGCAAGCCTAGATACGTCCACCAGGGTCTTCTTCTCTGTTATCTTTATTGTATCAAGCCATCAGGTTGCTGGCCTTCTGGTTGCTGGTCTTCCTCTTTGCCTTGTTCTATTCATCCAACCATGATGTACTTCTCCAGTGATTGCTCTCTTCACATGATGTGTCCAAAATCATAGCTTGGTGATCATTGCTTCGAGTGACATGTATGGCTTCATTTGTTCCAAAATGTATTTGTTTGTTCTTCTTGCTATTCATGGTATTGACAACATCCTTCTCCAGCACCACATTTTGAAGCAATCAATTCTTCTTCTGTTTTTTTCTTTATCGTCCAGGTTTTGCACCCATAGGTTACCACAGGAAAGACTATTTACAAGCCATGTCTAGTGTAGTGCAGCGGGGTTGGTGCAGTGTAACTGACAGTCACAGTTCCAAACAAAGTCACTTTTAATAGTCACCATACTCACAAAACATAAAGCAAATAGGATAATCCGTAACCGGGACCGGTTATCATGGGCCACTGCACTGCCGTGTACGGTGAGGGGTGTCAGTTGGCTCCACTTAGCTCCATGTTTCTTCTCACATACAAGCTATGGCAGTGCCTTCTGCTCTGCAGGTTTGGAAAACAGGACCTACACACCCAACCCTTTGCTGCAGAGGTCTTTACAAGGAACCTGTGGCCGTAGGCCACATGGAAAACCCGGCTTGGAAGGAAATGGACCACCCCACTACCATCCTGTAGTCCATTTAAAAAATAAAAGTCCATGGCAGGTTTTCCTAAATCTTCCTTAGAGAAATAGCTTGCCCAAGACTACACTTACTTTCATTTTGCATTGCAATCACAGCTATACCTGTGACTGCAATGCACTCCTGCGGCCTCATACACTGCTGTGTGCATCCTGAGGGACACATAGCGACCCTCGCATATAACACCGGTCACTGCCTCACACTAGTGACTTCATTGTTGATTTGCCCATGACTATTTTCCTATTGACTTCCCGTGTCATCGCTGCATCTTGAGTTATCATCAATCCAAGTAGGTTGAAGTCCTTTACAACTTACAGTTCATCGCCGTCCATGTTAAATGTGTCACAGTCGTTCCTGGCAGTAGTGAATATATTTGTCTACCTTGTATTGAGTAGGAGTTCCATGCTAGAGCTTTCCATCTGACACTCCATGATAAGTCCTTCATTCCATCTATGCTTCTTGCTATCTGTATCATCTGTGTATTTAAGATTGTTGCAATTTTGATTCCTTCTTTTTTCACAAATCCAGCCTTCCTGAAATTAGATTCTGCATATAAATTGAAGAGAAATGGTCACAGGTTGCAGCCTTGTCTGATGTCTTGCTCTGCTTTGAACTGTGCCGTGTTGCCTTGTTCCATTGGGACTGTTGTTTCTTGGTCAATATAAAGGTTCCTAATGATGTTGATCAGATGGTTCGGTACACCCATATACTTTATGGTATTCCAAAGTTTCTGGTGATCAACTTAGTCGGATGCTTTGCTGAAAACAAGAAAACATAACAACAGCAATGTTCAAGTCTGACCACAGATTTTCAATTGGATTGGGGTCTGGGCTTTGACTAGGCCACTCTAAAACATTTAAATGTTTCCCCTTAAACCACTCGAGTGTTGCTTTTGCGGTATGCTATGGGTCATTGTTTTATTGGAAGCTAAAACTCCTTCCCAGTCTCAAATCATTGACAGACAAACAGATTTTGCTCAAGAATATCCATGTATTTCACAACAGCCAACTTCCCCTCAACTCAGACCATTTTCCTGCTTCCAAAAAACATCCCAACAAAATGATGTTGCCACCAACATGTTTCACTGTTGGGATGGTGTTTTTGTGGAGATGAGCTGTGTTGGTTTGGCACCAGATAAAACGTTTACCTTTGTGGTAAAAAAAAAACAATTTTGGTCTCATTTTACCACACCACCTTACTCCATACATTTGGGAAGTCTACTACATATCTTTTGGCAAACGCAAAATGAGCCTTACAATTTTCATGTGTCAGTAAAGGCTTTTCTCTGCCCACTCTTCCATAAAGGCCATCTGAATGGAATGTGCGGCTTTTTGTGGTCATATGGACAGATGCTCCATTCTCTGCTTGGGAACTCTGCAGCTACTTCAGGGTTACCTTTGGTCTCTGTGCTGTCTCTCTGATTAATGCCCTCCTTGCCCGGGGTGGGAGTTTTTGAGGGTCACCCTCTCTTGGTAGATTTGGTGTGGTAACATATTCTTTCCATTTGATGATAATAGATTTGATGGTGTTGTGGGGAATCATCAGAGATTGGAATTTTTTTGTTATAACCCAATTCTGACTTTTACTTCTCTCTGACTTGTTGGGAGATCTCCTTGGTCTTCATGGTGTTTGGTTAGTGAAGCCGCTTGCTTAATGGTGTTGCATTCTCTGTGGCTTTTCAGAAAAGGTGTGTGTATATACTGACAGACCATGTGACTCTTAATTGCACACAGGTGATGTCCTTTCGCTATTCATGTGACGTATGAAGGCAATTGCTTGCACCAGAAATTTCTAGGGGATTCATCGCAAAAGGAGTGAATATATATGCACATGCCGATTTTTAGTTATTTGATCCTATAAATTTTTTTTTTTTTCTCACTTCACTTCACCAATTAAGACAATTTAGTGCTGATGTATCACATGCAAATTGGGTTTCAAAAATATTTAAATACAGGTTGCAATGTAACAAAATAGGTAAAAAGCCAAAGAGAGTGAATACTTTCACAAGCCACTGTAGTATTTTTTACCAAATACTCTTAAATGCAAATACATGTAATTCTTTCGCTTGTAGGTGTTACTTTCTCTTCATTAATTGAAATTCCATTGATCTTCACTTTCTGATCAAAGTATTTGTTTATGAAGGTATATTGACACTTCTCAGTTACATCTCTATTTGGAATTTCACCAGCTCCTGGCAAATTCCCTATTATTTTCTCATACACTGCCTCATTGTCCCGTGCACCACCCACTGTAAAACTCACAGTAGGAATCTTAAATAAACAGCAGCACATGCTCCTGCAGGAGATCCTGTATGATGCAAAGCAGAAAGATAAGAGCACAAAGCAGGATATGACATTCTCATAATACTGCATTGTGTGGGCAGCAATGACTCCACATCAATAACAGTATGTGTTTATTGCTATTAACTCATTTTTGGCCAGGACACTGGATTTCTGTTCCCTTTTCAAACTATGACTACAACGTGCAAGCCACTGACAAGAAGTTGGATGAATAAATAGAAATGTTAGGGCATAATCATCTAAATCTAAAAATTGTACAATTTCTGATTAAATAATTAAAAGTAACTGTCCTTCTAGGTCACAGGAGTGTCAAACTAATTTTTACCTAGGGCCATTATGGTTGACTTCAAAGAGCCACTTGCAGACGTCAATGCAACATGGATCAAGCACGGACTGCGATCACTGCGTTCACAATTTGTGCTGTCTGACTGCGATCACAGTATTCATCGTTTGTGCAGGCTGACTGTGATCACTGCATTCACAATTTGTGCAGGCTGACTGCGATCACTGCATTAACTGTTTGTGTTGGCTGACTGCGATCACTGCATTCACCGTTTGTGCTGTCCGACAGCGATCATTGCATTTCCCGTTTGTGCTGGCTGACTGGGATCCCTGAGTTCACCGTTTGTGCAGCTGATCCCTTGATAACGTGTTTTGTCCTCTGCCCATTTACTCTGATCGCGTGACTTCCCTTTCCTGCCACCCCGCTTGTCTTAGTGTTCACTCCCTGTGCTTGTACCTCTTGGTATGTGACCCGGCTTGTCTTCTGACCTGTTTGACTGTCTCACGTCTCTGTTATCTCTGTTCCCATCTGGTTCTGACTTCTGGATTGTATTTGACCACGTGTATTGCTTTTTCCTCTGGTCCTGTTTTTCATGACTGTTTCTGACTCGGCTCGTCTGACCACTCTTTTGCCACTTGGTGGCGCCTGTGTTGCTGCTCAGTGGTGCTACGCTGTGTGTGCAACCTCTCTTCCCTCACCAGCACCCCCTGGTGGAGGTTGCGCTATACTGCACTGCAGCATTACATTGTGCTGGTTGACTGCTCACATTGTGCACTGTTTACTCACAAAGATGCCACCTGCCCCTTGTGCTGGCGCCGCCTTCTCTATTGGCTGCATCTGCACAGGGAGCGGCTGCCATCTTAGATTTTGAGCCCTGGTGCATCCTTCAACACTGTTCCGACCGCGGGCCTTGAGGTTGACACCTATATTCTAGGAGACGAAAAATAAAAAAATGCAAGTCACTACCTATATTTACATTCAGAGACTGGGTAATTTTGTGCTTTGCACATTATCTGCTGTTTGATATATAGGATTTCAGTGTAGCCCCCCCATCCTTCATTCCTTAGCAGACTCATTTTCTGTATTCTAGAGTAATGAGCAAAAAATGTTTTAATATGTAATGTTCCAATAAACTATCTTTATTATTTTGCATTGGTGGTTTATGGGTACTCTTTTTTGGTCTTTCTGCTTCAGTGTTTATAGTTTGGAGTACTCCACCACTTTATTGTTTAATAATGACATACTAAGAGGGGGACACTAAACTCTAGTCCTATTCCTTAAATTATGACTACGTGCTATTTGAATTTCGTTTAGTTGACTATAGGCAACGCTTACCTGCTAGCTATTTTTGTTCAGATCATGCTACTTGGCTGATTTGCTCAGCTCCACTAGATCAACTCTATGGTCTGGATCTGTGATTTCAGTTTCACATCTACCTTTCATTATTGGTTTAAGCTGCTGAGCCTTGGTAATGTGAATACTAGAGGCTCACTGAGAACAATAGGCAAATTAGAGATAAATCAAGTAATATTTCTGATGTGGTATTAACTTTGAACACTGTTAGTAAGAATATGTTGAGAAGCCCGGGTCTGTATATCATAATAGCTGTGTAAAGGAAAATACCTCAATGAGCCAATTTTCAATTTTTGGTAATTTTAACTATTGATGAGAGGATCAGGTAAAATTCAGATTTGCCTGTTCAATTTGCAGAGAAGTTATTTTTTGCAAATTTAATGTCCCTTATTATGCTTTATGATCTCTACAGACCCCAGAATATAATAAATGTAAGATGTAAAAAATAAAAATCATCCTTAGACTCGCCTCACCATTCACCAATCCGGCCCCACCACTTCTCACCATCAACTGTTCACTCCTTATCACATCTTCCTATCGGAGATGTGAGCAGTCAGATAAGCATAAGATTTTTTTTTCTCTTGTTTTGATGGCCCTTTACGACCCAGAAATATAGAGACTAGCAGAATGATAATTTGCACAGAAGCAAATTCCAAAAAATTCACATTTTTGCCAATGCGGATTTTTGGAAAATTCAAGTAGAATTCAATTACATCTGAATATATCTGCTCATCTCTAATTTTCACAGTTGATCACATAACAGTAATCTCCCTTCTGCAAAGCTATAGACTCTTCAGTAAAATAAGTCCTGTGATTATAAGGTCTGTTTGTGGCTTAGTGAATAATAAAACAACAGAGTAAAAATACAATTTTTACAAAGGAAAAATATATTTCATATTTCTATTCCAAATTAAAAACTGTGAAAACTAAAATTAATTAGAAAACTTTTTTTTAATAATATTTAGGTAACACATTTCAATTTATCTACAACATAGAATTCATAATGAATATAATCAAATTTCCCTAGATATACATATACAAACAAGGCCAAAAGTGTTGGCACCTTTCCAAAATTGTGGGTAAACAACTTTGTTTCAAGCATGATGCTCCTTCAAACTCATCTGTGGCATGTAGCAGGTGTAGTCAATGTGAAAATCACACCTGAAACCAGATAAAAAAGGGAGGAGTGGACTCGATCAACAAAAAAAGCATTGTGTGTCTGTGTGTGCCACACTAAGCATGGAGAACAGAAATAGGAGAAGAGAACTGTCTGAGGACTTGATAACCAAAATTGTTGAAAAATATGAACAATCTTAAGGTTACAAGTCCATCTCCAGAGATCTTGATGTTCTTTTGACCACGGTGTGTGACACCCCAGAGTCCTGTTGTCACAGTGACATTGCCTCCCTCTAAGAGGTAAGGACATGCTTGGAGGCAGAAAGGGGGGCCCCCATGCCAGGTAACATAGATTAAATCACAATTCCTGCTGCAGGTCAGAAAAGGGAGTTGCCTTATAAATTCTGGACAGCAGATGGGGTTGGTGAGTCAGCTAGAAATCAGCTGAGGGAGTTGTCATGGAAACGAGAGCAGCTGGGAGCTGTGAGCAAATGAAAGGACAGTAAAACGTGAGGTAAAAAGATCTTTCTGGAAGATCCTATAAGTTAGAGACAGAGAGCTGATCTGACAGGAGGGGAAGGACGATAGCAGAGAGAAGGGGCTTTGGGGAAGATAAAACCGCGTATAGCAGACCCCAGAGTGAAGCGCTAATAGAGAGAAAAGGGATGCCAGAGTCCTTGGTGGTCAGGAGCTGTATGTCCTGATCGCCGAATCTGAAAGTACAGGGGACTGTAAGTTCCTGTGCGACATTGAACACCTGAGGGCACGGCAGTGGATAAGGAGCCCGGGGCTGAAGAAGAAAAGGACCTTACCCGTGGAATAGGCTCATGCTGACAGCCGTACAGGTTAGTGAAATCATCACGCAATTGAGGGTCTCAGCTTAGTTACAAACAGCAGAGACCCACACAAAAAGCGCAGAAGGAAGGTCCTAAACCCCCACCTGGCAAGGTAGATCCCCTGAATGCCTCCAGGCGAGCCGCACTCAAGCCATCACCTGTATGTGGTACTCCGGATTTCAACCAATTACCAGTAAAAGGTAAAGAAACTGCACCTGTCTGTGTCCTTCTCTCATTTCTCTGCACCTCAACGTTCACAGCCATCTTAACTATTAATCTAACATCTTTGCCCTGGGACTATTGCTCTACCAGTGGAGAGCTATTTTCACCTCAGCTGCGACACACTAGCAGTCTCAGGCGAACAACACCGCAGCGCTGGTCACCTCTGACCAGAATACCACAGGTGGCGTCACATATTTAATCATCTATAAACTTTATCTTCATTTTTACCACATCTAACAACATCACAAACAACTTTTCCCCTTCCCCTATTTTATTATTTAATGGACGCCCCAGGGTCATGGACCGGGTGTCATGATCCATGCTGGATTATGACAGATAAAAAGCACTAGTAACCTTTTTTTCCTTAAGCTGGTGGTTTCAGTTCTAGTTTTGCCCCTGGTGGCCGTTAGGGTCATTGCACTTGATGTTTTCTTTGCTTTGCCTTTTGCCCCCGGTGGTCACTGGGATTATAGCAGCCTTTAGCCCCTGATCATTTGACCATTCCCTTTTCCTATATAGGGTCACATGGTCCAAGAGCAGGTGTTGGTGATAGCGTCTTTTTGGGATTCCAACCACGGTGAAGGGAGCAGCTGGCTGAGGTTTGAAGCCACTGCAGAAACCTGGTGAAGTTAGCAGCTGGCTTGAAGGTTGGAGCCACTGCTGAAACTTGTGTTGAACTCTGGCTGCCCGGTGTCCGCAACAGAGTGAGATGGTGAAGGTGGCAGCTGGCTCTGAGGTGTCGAGCCACTGCGAAAAGTTAATATGGTGATACACTCTGCTGCCTGGTGCTGCAGCAGAGCAAGATAAGTCTTTTTGCATTTCCCCTGTTTGTATTTTTCCCTGGTGTGTATTAGTACAGCGGTGGGGCCAGTGCCTGCACCACCCAGCTCCCTAGCAAGGGATAGGAGTAGGGTGTGCTAGGGTGACAGGTATCCTGATCGGCGCCCGGTGCGGAACCGGCCTAGGGAATGTTAGGAGTGTGAGGGACACTGACTCAGGGGAGTGCAGGAGGTCTCCACGTCCCCGTTCCCTATCGCAGGGCCCACCGTTGTAACTGTTGCCCCTTTCCCTGTGTCTTGTCGTTTTAGTTACCGGCCTGCGGGTCGTATCACACAGGACAGTTACACGTGCCGTGTCTTGTTGTCTTTAGTACTGGCCTGCGGGCCGTGTCACACAGGACTGGTCCACGTGACATTGGGTCACCGCCGCCGTGACACCGTCCCCCATTGAAGTCGACGGGCCCGGTACCGAGTACCCCACGGTCCTGCCTGCACCGCTGCACGGCGCACGGGCGCTCCAGGTGCACAACATTATCAAGAAGTTTACAAACCATAGCACTGTAGCTAATCTTCCTGGGAGTGGATTGATGGTGGATAAGCAGCCCCAATCAAGTTAATAATACCAATAATAATAATAATAATAATAATAATAAGAATCTTTATTTATATAGCGCCAACGTATTCCGCAGCGCTTTACAGTTTAACAGTTCCAAACATAAGTCCTAAGTAACAACGTTAACAATACAATAATTAAAGCAAAATAAGATGACCCTGCTCGTGAGAGCTTACAATCTACAATGAGGTGGGGGAGATGCAAAGTACAGGTGTGTATTTACAATGATGTATTTACAATGATGGTCCAGCCATCTTGAGGGAGTGAGAATGACTGTGATTAGTGAACGTGATAGGCCACTCTGAACAAATGTGTTTTGAGAGAGCGCCTGAAACTATGCAAATTGTGGATAGTCCTAATATGGATTAGTGCAGAGGTTAGTCGAAAGTTGTTTGCAGAGCGCAGCGGTCAGTTAAGCCGATAGACAGAAATGAGGGAGAAGATGTAGGGGAGTGCTGCACTGTGGAGAGCTTTGTGGGTGAGAACAAGTACTTTGAATTGGATCCTACAATGAATGGGCAGCCAATGTAAGGACTGGCGAAGAGCAGACGTGTCCGAGTACCGATTAGCCAGATGAACGATCCTTGCCACTGCATTAAGTATGGACTGGAGAGGGGATAGTTGAGTTACGGGGAGGCCAATTAATAGAGCATTGTAATAATCCAGGCGGGAGTGGATCAATACTACAGTGAGGGTTTTTGTTGTTTCCATGGTGAGAAACGGGCGGATTCTAGAGATGTTCTTTAGGTGTAAGCGGCAAGAGCGGGCAAAAGATTGTGTATGGGATGTGAAGGAGAGATTGGTGTCAAACATAACACCCAGACAGCACGCCTGCTGCCGAGGTGTTATTGTGGTGCCACCCACGGAGAGGGAAATGTCAGATTTAGGGAGGTTAGTAGACGGCGGGAGCAGAAGTAGTTCAGTTTTGGAGAGGTTGAGTTACAGATAGAGAGTGGACATGATGTTGGAGACTGCGGACAGTCACTGGCGTTCTTTAGTACAGCGAGAGTAACGTCGGGGAATGACATATATAGTTGTGTGTCATCAGCATAAAGATGGTATTGAAAGCCAAATCTGCTGATGGTCTGTCCAATTGGGGCCGTGTAGAGAGAGAAGAGAAGGGGGCCAAAGACTGAGCCCTGAGGTACCCCGACAGTAAGAGGAAGAGGAGATGACGTGGAGCCAGAGAACAAAACACTGAAGGAGTGGTCAGAAAGATAGGAGGAGAACCAGGAGAGTGCAGTATCCTTGATACCTAGTCACTGGAGCCTAGCGAGAAGATGGTGGTCAACAGTGTCAAAAGCTGCAGATAGGTTTGCAATGTGTCTTCAGCAATATGGCACTGGACAGCGCTATGGGCATGCGCGTACTCTGGTGCCACACTCCTCCCCCAGCCTCCTGCAGAAAGTGACAGCGCTGGAGCACAGGAATGAAGGGTGAGTATAAATGTTTGTTTTTTTGTATGTGTGCAGTTTAATAGGGGTGAGGGGACCATGCATATCAGGATAGGGGGGTGAGGGGACCACGCATACCTGGATAGGGGGGTGAGGGGACCATGCATACCACGAAAGGGGAGTGAGGATGTGGCAATGGCAGGTACGCGGGATGCAGTGACGAGATGCGAGACAGATTAAGCTTTTGGTAATAACTTTTATCGATTGATGCCGGTAGGGCTATCCTAAGCAACCAAACAAAATAACAGAAATTGTCCTCGCAGGGACCCAATACAAGCAAACACTGGTTATAAGAACACGACTACTCCGGCAAAGGCCGGTCACTTTAGGGCCGCGGTATGGCCGACTATGGGTCCTTAGTTATGTAGTGTCCCCCGGCAGAGGCAGCGAGACACCGCCTGGGAGTGGGAGAGTCGAGGCCGCAGCCCCTGAACAGGGGCAGGCAGCGGCGGAGCTGAGTGGCGGTTGGTAGGCCACCGGCTACACTAGGGAACCCGCGACGGGCGACGGCCCGGCCCTTGCCATGGACTGGAGCGGGTGACTGCGGGCAGGCCGCAGCCGTGAGCTGGAGTGAGGCGGCGACGGCCGCGTGTGGCTGCGGGCAGGCCGCAGCCGTGAGCTGGAGTGAGGCGGCAACGGTCGCGGGCTGGAGTGAAGCAGCGGTCTTCGGTCGGTCGGTTCGGCGCCATCTCTCTGCAGTCCACCGTAGAGAAGAGAAAAGCCGGGGTTTGTCCGTGCTAGACCACAAGGAACCAACCGAAGATGCAAGCAAACCTTTATTCACATTCAAGCCTGGCTTGAATGTGAATAAAGGTTTGCTTGCATCTTCGGTCGGTTCCTTGTGGTCTAGTGCGGACAATCCCCGGCTTTTCTCTTCTCTATTGTTTTATCTGCATCCCGGGATCTGCAGCGGCCAAAACTTCCTTAGGTGGTTGTGACCCTTCACAACCACATCAGGTGAGTGGATTACCTTTGTTAAACACGCTGGTGTCCCTCATTTACCACCTTAGTGCGCTCCCCCTCTTTTTATTTTTTATTTTTTGCAGTCCATCGTGAGTCTCCCTCCTGTTGCTGTCATCCTCTTTCAGCTCGTGGTTCTGGCTCCCTGGTACTCCCACGGTCTCCTGCTCCTTCTCTCCCATTCTGCTGACTCACCCTGACTGGCATCCTCTGCCCCTTTTATATAGGCTCCACCCCTAATCATCCTGTCAGTCTCAGCGGTCCGTCCTCTAACTCTGCTTCCCGGAAAAAAAACCCCTAGGAACTTAGATGACGGTCCCCTTGGTTCCGGCCCGGACACCCAGCGGGGGCCCTTCCTCCTATACTCCTCCATCCTGTATGCTCGCCAGTCCTCGGGTGAGGGCCTTAGTAGGCTCGGGTTGGCCTTTGGAGACAAAAGAAAGTTCTTGTTACCATACGAACTGGTCCTGTTCGTAACGTTCGGGGGGTTTGCCAGCTGTTGACCGCTCAGAGCATCTTAGTTCGACTGTGGTGGAGCTCCTTGGGGTGGTGGAAGGTGGTGGGCTGGTCGATTCTGGTGGGCTGACTGGGCCTACTGAGATGTCATTTCTTGGAGGATCCGCGGATACGGCTGGGAAGTCTTCTTCATCATCCAGGTCCCAGACTGTTGGCAGTGGGTCGGAGACCTGAGGAGTAGGCTCGGGTCACATGAGGTCGGCAGATGTACAGGGTCGTAGCATATTACGGTGCACAGTGGGAAGCGCCCCGTCTTTCTCAGGTTGTATCTCGTATACAGGCCCGTCGGAGCTTATTCGGCGCAATACTCGGTAAGGGCTTTCTTCCCACCAACGTTCTAACTTGTTCTGGGGGCGCTGGTCTAGTACGAGTACTCAATCCCCAGTCTGGAGGTCGGCGGACGGAGGCAGAGTCCCCCTGGGTGTTCTAGGTCCTGGAGTTTTGTATGGACGATTCGGTGGAGGGTCGGTAGCCGGTGTCGGTGGTTTCGGACCCATGATGACACCCCGGTCCAGGGTTGGGGTTCCTCTGGGTTCAATTCTACCTCTGTGATCCCTTTGCCTTCTCACCCAAATAGCAATGAGTAGGGGGTATAGCCGGTAACTCGGTGCACCTGGTTGTTATAGACCCACACTAGTTCAGGGACATACTCAGGCCAGCGGGCCTTCCTGTCACTCTCTAGGGTACGCAACATTTGAATTAGTGTCCGATTAAATCATTCGCAGGCCCCGTTTCCCTGCGGGTGGTATGGCGTGGTCCGGGATCTTTTGATACCATAGAGACGATGTAACTCCTCCATGGCGTTCCCCAGGAAGCACGCTTCCTGGTCTGAATGTATCCATTGAGGGCAGCCGTACACTTGGATAAAGTTATTACAGATTGCATAGGCGGCTGACTCCGCAGTTTGATCTCGGGTGGGGGTTACCACGGCAAATTTTGTGAAATGATCCACCATAACGAGACTATGTTCATACCCCTGGTATGCGGGACCAATGGTCAAATAGTCCACCATCAAGAGCTAGAGGGGTGCTGATGTCACTATCGTTTGGACCGGGGCCCGTTGTGGGGATGGTTTAGCTAGCTCGCATAGGCGGCAGGCCCGGCAAGTTTCTTCCACAGCAGCGTGCAAGCGCGGATGGTAAACTATCTGCTGCAACCTGCTGCAAGGTCTTTTGAGCTCCGATGTGAGCCCCCTTTTCGTGGGCTTCCTGAGCCAGTTCACTGAGTTGTTGCAGACGTCGCCCGTGATACTGCCTTGAGATACAATAGTCCTTTTTTGATGACTAGTTTCTCCCATTGGCGTAACATCAGCAACATATCCTGAGTCAAGGTCTGTCTCTGAGAGTCGGTGGGTAGTCTGCCGGTGGTCACCCATAGGCGTAGGAGCCCAATTTCTCCATCTTCTTGCTGTTGGATCCATCTGTCACGTGATTGCTCTAGCATACCCCGTGAGGGTCCTAGCTGGGATTCCTCCTGTGTGGCAGCCGTGAGCACGGCGGTGGTGAGGGCGAATGGCGTCTCTTCCCCTTCCAATTCGTCATCCCGACTTTTCACAGGTAATCAACTGAGCCACCCTGCATGTATTTACTCCATTCACTGCCAGCAAGCAGCCTGAATGATACAACTTCCCACCTCTGCTGCCTCTATTCTCTGCTGTAATATATCCAAATGGTAATCAACTGAGCCACCCTGCATGTATTTACTCCATTCACTGCCAGCAAGCAGCCTGAATGATACAACTTCCCACCTCTGCTGCCTCTATTCTCTGCTGTAATATATCCAAATGGTACAACTCCATACTTCTGCTGCTTTACCATTTTGCTGCATATTTAAATGTGCTTGCTAAAGCTTTGGTATAATTCACTTGTTGCACTGTATGTAATACTTACTGCTTTAGATCTGTGACTGGGGCCTTTCTAGATCTTATCAGGTGGAAGGTGCTATAGCATTCTGCCACATCTTGGTCTAGTGCCTTTGATCATCTAACCATCCCCTGGTGTGCTGGCCCCAGCTGCCAAATTATACCCAACCAGCTCCCACAATCCCTCTCTCCTGACCCTGTAGTGTGGCCTATATATGTAGTAGTTGCTAAGGGGAAGCACGCAGTGTGGGGTACAGCACGCAAGCATCCCATAAGCAAAGCATCACAGAAGATAAGCATCTAGCAAAACGGCAGTTATACATGGCAGTTAGTCAGGGCAGGAGTCAGGTAACCCACACTTTGCTTTCCCCTTTAACCATGTGCTTTATTTTTATCCTCTTGTGTTCCCTTGCCATCCACATTCATCACCCTATCCCCCCTCCATCACGACTCATACACATCAGCCCCTCTATACTTCCTTCTCCCATGTACAGCTCCCATGCACTCCTCACCTTCCTGAGAAACCTCAGCCCATCTTGCCCAAACACATCGCAGAAAAAAACTACTTACAACTCCAACAACTATTGGCTCTTTATCTTCCTTCTCCTACTGATTTCAGGGGACATCTCCCCCAACCCTGGTCCACCATCCCCCAACCTCAACCCCTACCCTACCTCATATCGAAACCACAATAATCTGATTAACATTACTTGCACTCCCTCATCTCAATCTTTTAATTGTGCCCTCTGGAATCCACGGTCTGCTTGTAACAAGCTTCCTTTCCTACACAACTACTTTCTGAACAACTCTCTTAATCTGTTGGCCCTCACTGAAACCTGGATTCAGGATTCTGACACTGTCTCTCCTGCTGCCATTTCCTACGGTGGCTTACAATTCTCTCACTCCCCGAGACCCACAAACAGACCTGGTGGTGGAGTTGGCATACTCCTATCCCCACAATGCACTTTCCAGGTCATCCCCCCAGTCCCATCACTCTTATTCCCTTCTTTTGAGGTCCACACCATCAGGCTCTTCCGTCCCCTCTCCCTCAGGGTAGCGGTCATATACCGGCCCCCAGGCTCACCCACCCACTTCCTTGACCACTTTTCAGCCTGGCTGCCACACTTCATGTCCTCAGAACTACCAACCCTCATCCTGGGAGACTTCAACATCCCCATTAACAGCCCTAATTCCACATCTGCATCCCAGCTTCTATCACTAACCACCTCTCTAGGCCTCTCACAGCTTTCAACCTCTGAGACACATAAGGACGGTAACACCCTTGATCTGGTCTTCTGCCGGCTCTGTTCAATCTCCCACCTAAACAACTCACCGCTTCCACTCTCTGACCACAACATTCTCTCCTTCACACTCACAAATCCTCGTCCACCCCAGCTCATTCCTACCTACCACACAGTCAGAAATCTACAAGCTATTAACCCTCAGACACTTTCAGATTCCCTACACTCATCTCTGTCCCCAATCTCCTCTCTTTCCTGTCCTAATCTGGCTGTTCATCACTACAATGACACTCTTAGAAGCACCCTTGACCAAGTAGCTCCCCTCACCATCAGAACCTCCAAACACAGAGTAAAACAGCCCTGGCTCACATCGCAAACTCAACTTCTCCAGCAATGCTCCAGGAGTGCTGAACGCCTATGGAGAAAAACCCGCACACCAGAAGACTTCATCCACTTCAAATTTATGTTAAGAACCTATAACGCTGCCCTTCACCTTGCCAAACAGACCTACTTCACCACCCTGATCTCCTCACTAGCCAACAACCCCAAGAAACTTTTTGACACTTTTCACTCCCTCCTCAGGCCAAAAGCACAAGCCCCTATCACAGACATTTGTGCTGATGACCTGGCCTCCCACTTTACAGAAAAAATAGATAATATCCGTCAAGAAATCTGCTCCCAACCACCAAGTGCTGTGACTCCCATCCCTTCCTACATCTCCTCTGGCTCACTCTCCACATTTGATCCCATCACAGAAGAAGAAGTCTCCAGACTCCTCTCTTCTTCTCGTCCGACTACATGCACTACCGACCCCATTCCCTCACATCTCCTCCAGTCTCTCTCTTCAGTCGTCACAACCCACCTAACTACAATCTTTAATCTCTCCCTCTCCTCGGGCATTTTCCCATCCTCCTTCAAACACGCCATCGTTACTCCATTACTAAAGAAACCTGCTCTCAACCCATCCTGCACAAACAACTACAGACCAGTCTCCAATCTCCCCTTCATCTCTAAACTATTGGAACGCCTAGTTTACTCCCGCCTTACCCGTTACCTCTCCATTCACTCCCTTCTAGACCCTTCACAGTCCGGCTTCCGCCCCCTACATTCGACTGAAACTGCACTCATCAAAGTGACCAATGACCTTCTGACAGCAAAACGTAACGGTGACCACTCTCTGCTCATTCTTCTTGACCTATCTGCAGCTTTCGATACTGTTGACCACCATCTCCTACTCTCTAGGCTCCAGTCACTAGGCATTAAGGACACTGCACTCTCCTGGTTCTCTTCCTATCTCTCTGACCGCTCCTTCAGTGTTTTGTTCTCTGGCTCCACGTCATCTCCTCTTCCTCTTGCTGTCGGGGTACCTCAGGGCTCAGTCCTTGGCCCCCTTCTTTTCTCTCTCTACACGGCCCCAATTGGACAGACCATCAGCAGATTTGGCTTTCAGTACCATCTTTATGCTGATGACACACAACTATACACGTCTTCCCCCGACCTTACCCCCGCTGTACTACAGAACGCCAGTGACTGTCTGTCCGCAGTCTCCAATATTATGTCCGCTCTCTATCTGAAACTCAACTTCTCCAAAACTGAACTTCTTCTGCTCCCGCCGTCTACTAACCTCCCTAAATCTGACATTTCCCTCTCCGTGGGTGGTACCACAATAACACCCCGGCAGCAGGTGCGCTGTCTGGGTGTTATGTTTGACACCAATCTCTCCTTCACATCCCATATACAATCCCTTGCCCGCTCTTGCCGCCTACACCTAAAGAACATCTCTAGAATCCGCCCTTTTCTCACTATGGAAACAACAAAAACCCTCACTGTTGCATTGATCCACTCTCGCCTGGATTACTGCAACGCTCTATTAATTGGCCTCCCCGTCACTCGACTATCCCCTCTCCAGTCCATACTTAATGCAGCGGCCAGGATCGTCCATCTGGGTAATCGGTAATCGGACGCGTCCGCTCTTCGCCAGTCCTTACATTGGCTGCCCATTCATTATAGGATCCAATTCAAAGTACTTGTTCTCACCCACAAAGCTCTCCACAGTGCGGCACCCCCTTACATCTCTTCTCTCATTTCTGTCTATCGGCCTAGCCGATCGCTGCGCTCTGCAAACGACTTTCGACTAACCTCTGCACTAATCCGTACCTCCCACTCCCGACTCCAAGACTTCTCCCATGCTGCTCCTATCCTCTGGAATGCTCTACCCCAAGAAATCAGGACTATCCACAATTTGCATAGTTTTAGGCGCTCCCTCAAAACACACCTGTTCAGAGCGGCCTATCACATTCACTAATCAAAGTCATTCTCTGTGTAAGTGTGCGTGTGTAGCCCATTCACTATCTCCATCCATCCTTCACTCCCGCAAGATGGCTGGACCTTCATTGTAAATACACCATTGTAAATACACACCTGTACTCTGTATCTCCCTCACCTCATTGTAGATTGTAAGCTCTCACGAGCAGGATCGTCTTATTTCGTCTTATTTTGCTTTAATTATTGTATTGTTAGCGTTGTTACTTATGACTTGTGTTTTGAAACTGTTAAACTGTAAAGCACTGCGGAATATGTTGGCGCTATATAAATAAAGATTATTATTATTATTATTTTCCCTGGGGTTGTATGCCGGATCCTGGAGAGGGCATCAGCGTGTACATTTTCTGCTCCTCTTTTATAGATGGTCTTATAGTTGGACTTGGCCATCCGGGCCACCCATCGCTGCTCCAGAGCCCCTAGTTTGGCATTTTCCAAATGGGCCAGCGGGTTGATGTCGGTCCGCACCACCACCTCGGAGCCCGCCAGGTACTCTGCGAACCGCTCCGTCATGGCCCACACTACCGCGAGGAGCTCGAGCTTAAAGGAGCTGTAATTGTCAGGGTTACGCTCGGAGTCATGAAGCGATCAGCTACCATAGGCGATCACTCTCTCCTGGCCGTCTTGAACTTGTGACAATACAGCCCCTAACCCGTGGAGGCTCCCATCGGTGTGCAGTATGAACAGTTGCGAGAAATCCGCATAAGCTAACACTGGGGCACCCTAGAGTGCAGCCTTAAGGTCTTGGAAAGCTTCTTCTTGCGGTTGTTGCCAGTGGATTTTTCGCCCATTCGCCCCGGCAGGAGCCCCCTTTAGCAGGTCCTGCAGGGCTCGGGCTCGGTGTGCAAAATTCTTTACGAAACGACGGTAGTATCTGGCCAACCCCAGGAAAGCCCACGTTTTTTACCGTCTCGGGGGTAGGCCATCCCTGAATGGCGGCAACCTTTTCCAGGGACGGTCTAACGCCCTCGGCGGAGACGATATGCCCCAGATAGTCGATCTGAGTGCGAAACAGGTGGCATTTCTGGGGTTTTACCTTCAACCCATACTTCTGCAGCCAGCCGAGCACCTGCCCCAACCGCCGCAGGTGGTCCTCAAACATGGCAGCATAGATGATGATATTGTCCAGATATATCAGCGTGGCTTCGAAGTTGAGATCTCCGAGACACCGCTCCATCAGCCGCTGAAAGGTTCCTGGGGCGTTGGCCAGCCCAAACGGCATCCGGTTGAACTCAAACAGTCCCATGGGGAGAATGAACGCCGTCTTGGCCCTGACTTCCTCTGATATCGGCACCTGCTAGTACCCACTGGCCATATCTAAAGTCGAGAAGTACATCGTCTTCCCCAAGGCGGACAGGGACTCTTCTATGCGGGGCAGCGGGAACGAGTCTTTGATGGTGCAGGCGTTCAGCTTCCGATAGTCCACACAGAATTGCAAGGTGCCATCCATTTTCCGGACCAACACGATGGGAGCCGCCCAGGGGCTCTGGCTTTCTCGTATGACCCCCTTCTGGAGCATTTGGCCCAGTAAAGTTTTCACCTCCTGGTAGAGCTGTGGAGGGATTTGCCAATATCGTTCCCAGATGGGGGCCGTTCCTGCTGTGGGAATTCCATGCATGATGGCTGTGGTGCATCCAAAATCATCCTCGTGGCTGGCAAATACCTCGTGGTACTGTCCGAGTAGTGTTTCTACCTGGAGGAGTTGGGCTGGAGTCAGGCCAGAGCGTTCGGCCCGCATTCTTTCCAGAATGTTTCGACCCTTCTCCTGGGTCGAGGACTCGGCAGTCTGCAGAGTATGAATAGTCACTGCCCAAGGGTCCTTGGGTTGCACCTTTAACCGGACCGTAGGGGCTGGCAGCACCTCTTCCAAAGGCCTTACCAGCTTGGCCATTTAAGCCCGGGGCTTTAAGACGATGTTTTGGTCTTCTAGGTTGACGCAGTGCACCAGGACGGTCCCTCTCCACTCCGTGGTCAGGGAGCAGGCCACCAGTATGCCAGGAGGCAGGCGTTCCGAGTTGCATGGCTCCACCTGTATCTCCACACCCTCCAAAGGTATCGGGGCTCGGTTAGGCAGGGCCATCACTGTCTGCCTGGGGGGAGCCGCTGCTGGCGCGATGACTTTGCCCAGTGCCTCTCCCTCCTAGCAGTCCTGGAGGACTTGCACCTCCCGCACCAACTGCTGGAGACCTGCTCTTGGGCCGTGCTGGAACCCCACTGGTTCAGGGTCTCTTGCGTGGGGTCGTTGGGGAGTAAATTGCGGTCTGTCCTCTAACTCTGCTCCCCGGAAACAGACCCCCTAGGAACTTAGATGACGGTCCTCTTGGTTCTGGCCCGGACACCCGGCGGGGGCCCTTCCTCCTACAAGGAGACCATGCATATCAGGATAGGGGGTGAGGGGACCATGCATACCAGGAAAGGGGGTGAGAGGACCATGCATATCACAAAAGGGGGGTGAGGGGACCATACATATCAGGAAAGGGGGGTGAGGGGACCATGCATACCAACATAGGGGGTGAGGTGGACCATGCATACCAGGATAGGGGGGGTGAGAGGACCATGCATACCAGGATAGGGGGGTGAGAGGACCATGCATACCAGGAATGGGGGTGAGGGGACCATGCATATCAGGATAGGGGGGTGAGGGATATCATGCATACCAGGATAGGGGGGTGAGAGGACCATGCATACCAGGATAGGGAAGGTGAGAAGACCATGCATACCAGGATACCGGAGTGAGAGGACCATGCATACCAGGATAGGGGGGTGAGAGGACCATGCATACCAGGATACGGTTGTGAGAGGACCAGGCATACCAGGATATGGGGATGAGGAGACCATGCATACCAGGATTGGGGGGTGAGAGGACCATGCATACCAGGATTGGGGGGTGAGAGGACCAAGCATACCAGGATTGTGTGTGAGGGGACCATACATACCAGGATAGGGATGAGGGAGCACCATGCATACCAGGATTGGGGGGTGAGGGGACCATGCATACCAGGATAGGAATGAGGGGTGCCATGCATACCAGGATAGGAGGGTGGCAGCACATACCAGGATGGGAGACCATATACCAATAAAGATGCTCGCCACCCAGGCATAGAACGGGTTCATAGCTAATATATATATATGTATATATATATATATATATATATATATATATATATACTGTATATATATATAACCTCTTGAATCAATAAAAAGATATGTTAAAAAACTAAATTTAAAAAAGTAATCTAACTTTTTTAAATTTAGTTTTTTAACATAGTCTAATAAATTGTAGAAAAATAGTGATTATGATAACAAATGAAATTGGAATTTTAATGTGACTCAGCTATAAATATAACATGCAATGCATAAAGTTATATTGAACAAGTAACATAAAACAGACCAACTATACAGCTGTCAAGAATATTTAGACAAAAGTGTTTTAGACTTTTGACGTGCAACAGGATCGCTATAAAACATATTATAAATGTTCCAATACCAGTCTCCTGCCACTCAGAAGGTTCATTTTCCATAATTTTGTAAAGATGAATCCGAAAAGTGTGTGAAAGGGTCAAAATAAATGAAACATGCTGCAGTAGAAAGTATTTGAAAGATCTGTTTTAAAAAGATTTGCCAGATGCATTTGTACTCACCATCTTGTGAATATTTTCCTGGTTATACGTGTAGAGATAAAAAGATTACGCTAAATATTCCTCTTATTCTCCTCTGAGAATTCTTCTCTTCCACTCTAAGTGAATTTTTCGTATTGAAACTGTAACACATCAAGCTGTACGCTTTTAAACAGTGTTCCTCATCCAGATGTACGGAAGCCACATAAGTCTCTCTCAAACTCTGCAAGCGGCTCCCTAGCGGCTGACAACTATAGACACTATTGTGAGCAAATAGAATCAGGAGTATTATAAGTTTAGTAAAACTTGGCCCCATAGTTAAGCCCATATCATTGACAGTTACCACAAGGCCAAAAGCTCAGGATCAGTTAATAGACACTAAGAACTATATTTGGCATGGCAGAAAAAGACTTTGAACAGCAATAATGCAATTAACAAGCACCATACTTAACAAGAAAATATTTTTTTGTTTGCTTTTCTATTTGTCATTCTGGTGTTGATTTTAGCATGTTAATACATTTCTATGAGTATATAACATGTGTACAGGACTATAGGTAGTGTTGGTCAATTTCTATATTTTCTGCAGTGTGCTTTGGGTTGGTAAATTTTAAGACCTTGCTCCTTATCGACCTATACTTCCAAGACTGCTAAGCATAGATGGATTGTTTGCTTCATTTAGGCTTTAAGCCTATGCAGGTGGGCCTTTTACATTGGGTCCCACATGAAAAAGAGATTGCCTTATCATTGGCAGATGAGCTCACACACTTTGATCAAAAACGTGTGCAAAGTACCCCACATTTTTAAGTATTGTAGCTACAATTAAGCACAGTAACTGAAAATGATTATTATATTGGAAAAGCACAGGGGTATTTAAAGGAAACCTTTCAGGTTTGATAATGCTATTAATATGCAGCGTTACAAAGGTGCCGGGCTGCCATAATGAAAATGAACTTGCAGTCATACAGGGGCCCAGGTGTAGCTTCAGTCACTGCTCAGTACGTAATGAGCGTCATCTTGGCACTTTGAATGAGCAGTGTGCGACTGTGCAGAGCTGTCAATTAAAGTGCTAAGGCATGGTTATTATTATTATTAAAGTTGAGCGACTTTGGTCGGATCGGGTTTCGTGAAACCCGAATGAAACAAAATTTGAGTCGGATGAAACTGGTCAGACTAGGGCAAAAAAAGTTGGCGTTTCGTCCGAAACCCGACCCCAATGCAAGTCAATGGGAAATAAAAGTCGTCATTGAGCGGATGACATTCATCCACTCAATGCCGACTTTTATTCCCCATTGACTTGCATTGGGGTCGGATTTCGGACGAAACTCCGACTTTTTTTGCCCTAGTCGGACCAGTTTCATCCAACTCAAATTTTGTTTCATTCGGGTTTCACGAAACCCGATCCGACCAAAGTCGCTCAACTCTAATTATTATTATTATGCATTTATATAGCGCCATTATTCCATGGCGCTTTACATGTGAAAAGGGGAAATATAGACAAGTATAATAAACATGTGTAAGACAAGGGATACACAAGTACATAAGGAGAGGGGACCCTGCCCTCGAGGGCTTATAGTCTACAGGAATGGGTGAGGATACAGTAGGAGAGGGTAGAGCAGGTCATGCGGTGGTTCAGTAGACCAAGGATCATTGCAGGCTGTAGGCTTGTTGGAACAGGTGGGTCTTCAGGTTCTTCTCGAAGGTTTCCATTGATGGTGAGAGTCTGATGTGTTGCGGCAGAGAGTGCCAGAGTATGGGGGAAGCACGGGATAAGTCTTGTATGTGGTTGTGGGAAGAAGAGATAAGGGGGAGTAGAGAAGGAGATCTTGAGATGATCGAAGGTTGCGTGCGGGTAGGTACCTAGAGACCATGTCACAGATGTATGGAGGAGACAGGTTGTGGATGGCTTTGTATGTCATGGTTAGGGTTTTGAATTGGAGCCTCTGGGCAATAGGAAGCCAGTGAAGGGCCTGGCATAGGGGAGGGCTGGGGAATAGCGGGGAGACAAGTGGATTAGTCGGGCAGCAGAGTGTAGGATGGTCTAGAGCGGTGCCAGAGTGCTAGAGGGGAGTCCAGAGAGTAGGAGGTTGCAGTAGTCGAGGCGGGAGATGATAAGAGCATGCACTAGTGTTTTTGTCATTTCGTGGTTGAGGAATGAGCGGATCCGGGAAATATTTTTGAGTTTGAGGCGGCAGGTAGAGGCGAGGGCTTGGATATGTGGTTTGAAAGAGAGCGCAGAGTCGAGGATCACCCCAAGGCACCGAGCGTGCGGGACAGATTACAGCCTGTCACAGTACATGACTATAGCAATGCTGACATGCCTGTATGAATAAATGCCGACGGCACCTGGAAGGAATAAAGTTCATTTTCTCCTGGGTGCTGAACGTTCAGGTTCCTTCCTAATGCTATTCATTTTTACATTACCCCTATATCGGCAGGTGAAATAATGTTATCTGACCTGATGGGTTCTCTTTAAAGGGTGTTATTATTATTTATTATTATAGTGACATTTATTCCATGTCGCTTTACATGTGCGAAGGGGTATAAATAACAAAAAACAAGTACAATAATCTTGCACAAAATGAATCACCGACTGGTATAGGAGGAGAAAGGACCCTGCCCGCGAGCTCTCACAGTCTACAAGGGATGAGTGAGGATACAATAGGTGAAGGTACTATGGCCACTTTTGTAGAATTTATAATTCAAGTTAAAAGATGACCAATTTTGTATTTCTATCTTTGCTCTGACCGTGACTATATTACAGTATGTCCATATGAGGTGAATTTGCAGCAGGCCTTTCCTGCAAAAATCTGCTGTGATTTCATCCAAACATGAAGCTAAATCCTGTTATGATTAGGTCAAGGGGAGGATAGCCGGAGAATAAGCTAGGCAACCAGATAACCAGAAAGGTTGGTAACTTAGCGGATTGCAGACCCCTAAAACTAACAACACAACTAGAATTAGCCATTGGGTCGTACCTACAATGCCCTAGAGGCCTCGGCACAGTCAAAGAATTAACTAAGCCTAAAGCAAGAAAGGGGAAAGCTAAACTGCCCCGGAGTAGAACCCCAAAGGAATAGATAGCTCCCAAACATATATTGCCGATGAGACAAGATGAGGCACAAACACAGGCAGAAAATAGAGTAAGCAAATGATGGGGCCCAAGCTGTCTAGATAGAACAGGAAAGGAAAGATACTGTCTGCAATCATGCAAAAAAACCTAACAAAAATCCAACATATCTGATATGCAAAAATACTGAGGCCACACGACCTCTCCCCCCACTAGATCAGAATTCTGGTGTGAACTGGAAGCAAAACAAAAGATACTGATATAACAGGGGATTAGCAATACTGAACAGACTGACATGAGCTGTGGCATATGGAACGGGGTCCAGCACAGGTCCAAGTAGGAAACAATGCTGAACCCACACAACAAAGCAGAAAGCAGAGAAAGGCAAAAACTGGATCAAATGCAAGCAAATAACTTATCTGAATGATGCAGGACCAAGCAGGGGGCAAGGGGACTTCAAAATGCACAGGAAGAAAACTAAAATCACCAGCAACAACTGAGGGAATCCTGCTCACTTAAATCTCTGCAGTCTTTAACACCTGACCGCCAATCATCCTCTTCAGGTGATTGACTTCTATCAACTCGACCAGCTCCATTACCCGCAGCAATCCCCAGAGGGAGCCCAAACTCAGAAGTCAGGTCACAAGTGTTCACAGCAAAATCTGCATGTTTTGTCAAGCATTTGTGGTGGATTTCACCTAATGCCCTGAAAAGGGTGAAATTCAGTGACATGATCTTCATTAAACAATGTGGATGAGCCTTGTTAAAATCTGCTATTGTAATACGTAAAGAAATTTCTGCTGGAAAAACGTATGAAGCTTAATGCACCACTCCAGCATCTTTTTTTATTGAATTGGTACAGCTAATAATCTTAGATCCCCCAATCTTAAACTTACCCACCAATGTTTTAACCTCTGTGAGAATCATGTGGGAATAGTGGATGAGGGCAGGTATATCTCGCCCAGATTCCTTTCCTATGTGGCCTAGTCTGGTCAGTATCGCACCTGCTTACTAATGGATAATGGGAGGTGGATATAAAAGGATGCAAGGTGGTTGTGTGAGTGTCTCAGCCTGGGAACACAGAGAGCCTGTCTGTGTGAGAGACACACACGTGAGTGGAAGCAGTGCCCACTGCAACTGTGGTTTTGGCTGGACGGGAGAAGCCCGCCAGTTGGTAGTTAGGTTGTACTTTGTTTAGTTAGTGCCGGACAGGCAAGGATTTGTTTTATGTTTTATTTCCTTTTGCATTGCTTTCACCTTGAATAAACCTGACCCAGTGTCAGTTATACCCGAATCCAGCTCTGCGCCTGAGTTTCATACTGAACGCACGTGACCTTTGACCCCAGCAAAGGAGATCCCGGAGTGTTTTATCACATTGTGGTGGAGAACGTGGGCATCACGTTGCAAGCATGAGCATGGAGGACGTGGTGAAAGCGCTGGTACAGTCCACCGCCGTCCAGCAAGAAGCTAATCGGGTGATGATGGCTCAGCTGAAGGAGTTGGTGGACATGACAGCTACCGATCGTTCGCTTCTCCAGCAGGTGGCGCAGCGCCTGGCAAGCCTACAGGAGGTTAACCTGGAAGCCGAGTCGAGAGTGATTCACGTGAGTCGGTACTGGCAGAAGATGACGACCGAAGATGACGTCGAGGCATACCTGACCACGTTTGAACGGACGGCGGTGCGAGAAAAATGGCCGAAGGCACGATGGGCCGACCTGATTGCCCCGTTTCTTTCCGGTGAGGCCCAAAAGGCTTATTATGACATAGAGCCTGAAGCTGCGCAGGACTCTGACAAACTGAAAGCCGAGATCTTGGCCCGGCAGGGAGTGACGACCGCTGTCCGTGCACAGAGAGTGCATCAATGGACTTATCAGCCGGATAAACCACCACGGTCACAGATGTTCGACCTGATCCACGTGACGAAGAAGTGGCTACAACCCGAGGTGCTGACAGCGCCAGAGATAATCCAGAGAGTCGTCATGGACAAGTACCTGAGAGCTCTACCGCCAGCCCTGAGGAAGTGGGTAAGCCATGGAAATCCTACGACGGCAGATCAACTGGTGGATCTGGTTGAACGTTACTCCGTGGCGGAAGGACTCAGAGACGATGTTACCCCACCTCGTTCTTCATCATCTCCACGTGGAACCAGTAAGACTGTTCCAGGGAGTAGGGGAGATGGAAAAATCCCTAAGACAGTGGGGGAGGAAAACGGGACTGCCCGCACTGCGAGGCCGAGAGTAACGAACTATGGTCTAAGCAAGGGGCCCGTTAGGTGTTTCTGCTGCCAAGAGATGGGACATATTGCTGCGAACTGTCCGGTCACTACTGAACCCATGCAGTGCGATGTCACAGACTCTAAAAACCGCATGTCTATGGTGGCACGGGTAGTGAGTGTGAATGCCGGTCAAAAAGATGTGGAAAAACATTTGTGTGATTTAACTGTTGATGGCAAAAATGTGGTGGCATTGTTAGACTCGGGAAGTGTGGTGACTCTGGTGAAGGCCAGTCTGGTGTCAGCCCCGCCTGGACCATCAGACAAATTTTCTGTAACGTGTGTGCATGGAGACACCTGTTCGTACCTCACCGCTGTCGTATGCATTACTACTTCCTATGGGTCTGTGCAACATAAAGTGGGACTCGTCCCGGCGTTATTGCATGATGTTATCCTGGGCCGGGATTTTCCCCACTTCTGGCAATTGTGGGAGAATCAGTTGATGCCCTCGGGTAATAGTGTACATGATTCTTCTCCCAGGGCACGTGTGAGTCCCGAACCCCTGGAAGAGGTCTCCCCGGAAGACTCTGGAGAAGAGTCTGCGGGAAATGACCTGCCGTTTCCGTTTTCAGTCATGGCGGGTGATACTTAGGAGACCGGGGAAGAGGAGGAGGCCGACAGCCGTCCACCTCCCCGTTTGCCGGATTTAGAAGTTCAGAAAGATGACTTCCAAAGCGAGCAAATAAAGGATCCTACCCTTTCTCAGGCTAGGACAAATGTAAAAGTGATAAATGGGGTACCCGTAGAACCTGGCTCTAGGCTGGCATATCCTTACATGGTTCTGGAGAATGATTTACTCTATCAGATAGAGAAAAAGGGGGAAGATACGGTGCAACTATTAGTCGTGCCAAAACCCTACCGGCGGCAGGTGCTGGACCTGGCCCACGGACATGTGATGGGAGGTCACCTGGGAGTCCAGAAAACCACCGAAAGGATATTACACTGTTTTGTTTGGCCAGGCATGCATCACGATATTCGAGTATATTGTGAGTCTTGTCCTGACTGCCAAGCCTCTGCACCTAAGCCCCGGTTCTGTAGCCCTTTGGTACCCCTACCTATTATTGAAGTCCCGTTTGAGAGGATTGGGATGGATTTAGTTGGGCCCCTTCCACGGTCTGCACGTGGACACCAACATATCCTGGTCATCTTGGATTATGCCACCCGTTACCCGGAGGCCATCCCTTTGCGTAACACGGCCACCAAGACGATTGCCAAGGAACTGGTGCATGTGTTTAGTCGGGTCGGTATCCCAAAACAGATACTCACCGACCAGGGGACCCCCTTTATGTCCAGGGTAATGAAGGAGCTCTGCCGATTGTTACAAATCGAACCGTTACGCACATCCGTGTATCACCCTCAAACAGACGGGTTGGTCGAACGGTTCAATAAAACTCTGAAGCAGATGCTGAGAAAGGTGATAGACAAGGATGGGAAGAACTGGGACTATTTACTTCCGTATTTGCTTTTTGCCATCAGGGAAGTACCCCAGTCTTCCACGGGATTCTCGCCTTTCGAGTTATTGTACGCCCGACGTCCTCGCGGACTGTTAGACGTTGCAAAAGAAACCTGGGAGGGTCAGGTCACTCCGTTTAAAACAGTGATAGATCACGTCACACAAATGCAGGACCGTATTGCGGCTGTTATGCCTATCGTCAAAGAACACATGATACATGCTCAAGGAGCCCAAAAAAGAATCTATGATAGGGGCGCCAAGATCCGTACGTTTGCACCCGGAGATAGGGTGTTGATCCTGGTCCCCACGGTGGACAGTAAGTTCCTGGCAAAGTGGCAGGGCCCCTTTGAGATCAAGTAAAGAGTTGGTGAAGTAAACTACAAAGTATACCAGGCAGGTAAACGGAAACCTGAACAGATTTATCATGTAAATCTGATAAAGCCCTGGAAGGATCGGTCTGCCTTGTCAGCGGAGCTGGCCCGTCCTGTCTGCTCGCATACCGTACCGGAGGTACGGGTTGCAGAGACTCTCTCGGAGCGGCAAAAGACGGAAGTCAGGCAGTTTCTACTTCACAACCAAAAGTTTTTCTCAGAAAAACCCGGGCAGACTATGCTAATGAAACATGACATCGTAACGGAACCTGGTGTCACAGTTCACGTAAAGCCCTACCGAATCCCGGAAGCGCGCCGTGAAGCCGTTTCCCGAGAGGTGAAGGCAATGTTAGAGTTAGGAGTCATTGAGGAATCGCACAGTGCGTGGTCCAGCCCGATTGTGCTAATTCCTAAACCGGACGGCACCATCCGGTTCTGCAATGACTTCAGGAAACTGAATGCTGTCTCAAAATTTGATGCCTACCCCATGCCCCGGGTCGACGAGTTAATAGATCGGTTAGGAAAAGCCCGGTATATTACGACCCTAGACCTAACAAAGGGGTATTGGCAGATCCCTCTGGTGGAGGCTGCCAGAGAAAAGACAGCATTTGCTACGCTGGAAGGTTTATTTCAGTATGTGTATATGCCGTTTGGACTGCACGGGGCACCGGCGACCTTCCAGAGACTGATGGATCGAGTCTTGAGGCCATATAGGCAGTATGCTTCGGCCTATTTGGATGACATTGTCATTTACAGCTTGGACTGGGAGACTCATCTCCAGAAAGTACAAGCTGTGATTGACGACCTGTGGGAGGCAGGTCTAACCGCGAACCCCAAGAAATGTCACATCGGGCTAGAAGAAGTCCGGTATTTGGGGTATGTAATTGGGAGGGGTGTTGTTAAACCCCAGGTTGATAAGATTCAGGCGGTTCAGGACTGGCCACAACCTGTCAACAAGAAGCAGGTGCAAGCCTTCCTGGGGATCGCCGGTTATTATCGCCGGTTCATACCCAATTTTGCAGCCATCGCTACCCCCCTGACGGATCTTACAAAAGGGAAAGACTCCGTCATGATTAAATGGAGTTTAGCGGCTGAAGAAGCCTTACATAGCCTAAAACGGGCACTTTGCTCTCAGCCCGTACTGGTGACTCCGGACTTCCGCAGCTAGTTTGTGGTACAAACGGATGCCTCTGATACCGGTATCGGGGCCGTACTCTCACAAGTGAGGGACGGAGTGGAACACCCAGTCCTCTATCTCAGCAGGAAGCTGAATAAACACGAGCAAAGGTATGCAGTCGTGGAAAAAGAGTGCCTAGCCATTAAGTGGGCTCTAGAGGCCCTCAAATGTTACCTGGTGGGCCGAAAGTTCAGGCTGATCACTGACCATGCCCCTCTCAAGTGGATGCACTTGAACAAGGAACGGAATAGCCGGGTGACCCGGTGGTTCCTTGCCCTGCAGGCCTACACTTTTACGGTGGAGCACCGCCCAGGAGTACAGATGGGAAACGCAGATGCCCTGTCCCGAGTGCACTGTTTGGCGGGTGTCATTGCTCGACCGGAGTGGTCTGAGCAGAGGGGGGGGATATGTGAGAATCATGTGGGAATAGTGGATGAGGGCAGGTATATCTCGCCCAGATTCCTTTCCTATGTGGCCTAGTCTGGTCAGTATCGCACCTGCTTACTAATGGATAATGGGAGGTGGATATAAAAGGATGCAAGGTGGTTGTGTGAGTGTCTCAGCCTGGGAACACAGAGAGCCTGTCTGTGTGAGAGACACACACGTGAGTGGAAGCAGTGCCCACTGCAACTGTGGTTTTGGCTGGACGGGAGAAGCCCGCCAGTTGGTAGTTAGGTTGTACTTTGTTTAGTTAGTGCCGGACAGGCAAGGATTTGTTTTATGTTTTATTTCCTTTTGCATTGCTTTCTCCTTGAATAAACCTGACCCAGTGTCAGTTATACCCGAATCCAGCTCTGCGCCTGAGTTTCATACTGAACGCACGTGACCTTTGACCCCAGCAAAGGAGATCCCGGAGTGTTTTATCACACCTCCTATTGCGACTGCTCCCATCATCGGTCTCCAGAAGTCAGAAATCTGCCAGATCGCTCCAGCGAACACTGAGCAGGAAGGCACTTTTCAATGCTAGTCTGTGAGAGCCTCGTTCAGGCTTTCATAAACTTGCATTGAGCATTTGTCACTGTTATTTCTGACTTTCAGACATTCAGAATTTGCTTTTACAAAATTGCCCTGTGGGAACGGAGTGTCGCTCATAAAAAGTAAGAAGGCAGTGGATAAGTATACTTTAAGTCTATGATCAGGGTCCTTAGATTAAAAGTACCACTACAGTACTGAAAAAAAAAAAGAAGAAATGCTGGAGTGGTGCTTTAATCTGCTGCAGAAAATCCCTAGCCCGAATTCTACTGCCAAGAATCGAATTCAGTAGTTATAATAGACAGGACATCTTCATTGATTGATCAGCAGAATCATCATGTATGATTGCGCTTGAGTGGCAGGAATGAATCATTCGGAATATTTAGATAGATGTTCACAACTCCAACACAATTATTTCCTGGAATAGAAAAGTTAATTGGAGAATACAGGGACCAACTCATGAAGGTGTTTTTTCAGTTTTCTGGTTAAAACCATGATCCATTGTCAAAGAATGTTTGTGACTTGTGGCATCTATACTCCAGTCTCAACCTACTCTGCTAAAATGGATGCCAACCGAACCCATCTAATTCATGGACATTTTACCAGAAATTTACTCCAGTCTCTGACTTTTTTGGCGGTGACACATGCCCGTTGTAAGATGCACCTAATTCATTAAGTGGTGTGTGCTTTAGTACATCTCCCTACAGCACTCTCTATCATTAAGACTAATCTGCACAACACTAGTGTGAAAGGAAATCAGGCAGTAGGATCATCCCTCTTAAGCTGTCTATATGAGTGTGTCGTGTCGCCCTCCCAGGGCTGTGGGGTACTCAGACCGGGCCGGTCTCTCAAAGGGGAATGTCACAGCAGCGGTGACCCGGTCCGTGGCCCTGGGCGCCCATGTAAAAGGGGTTAAGTGATGGAATGAAGTTTATGAGTGAATGATTCGTGGCGCCACCTGTGGTGTTCGGCAATGAAGATGTTAAGCCGACGCTGCAGACAGATCCCCTGGGACAGATGGTGTGGTGCAGCTATGATGTTGTGGCCTTCCACTGGTAGGGCAGTAATCCCAGGGCAGTGAGGATAGGTGTTGAGGAAGAGGGTGTAGTGTCTGGCACAGAGATGTAGCAGTGCTGACGGGGTTGCAGGAAGAAGGCAAGGACACAACAGGGTGCAGTTTCTTTAACTTTACTTTGCTTGGTAAATGCAGTCCAGGGTCCAGATTACAGATGGCACAGGAGCTGGCTAGCCTGGAAGCAACTTAGGAATCTCTCTATGCAGATGGGTTGTGTAGTCTCCTTCCTAGCGCTTATTTTTAGGTACTTGCAGTACTGTGTTACACTGAAGTTCCACTTGCTTATTCTCTTTAGAACTCCCTTGTATGGCAGACAGCTGAAGCCTTCCTCTTCTGGCTCACACGTTGCTGTTGTGCCTCTGAATCTTATATGGGAATAGAGCATTTACAGCTTCCTATTCCTCCGGTTTCTGTTGCAGGACCATCAGTGTCCGTACAGCCTTGGAGACCGGGCTCCTGATCATGCACTGTTGTGAACTCATTTTCTGCTCCACCAGTTGAGAGTTCTCCTTCCGTTCTCCCTCTGGTGGTGACAGGAGGTAGTGAGGTTGGTTTAATTGGTAGTGATCTGCCACCTGATGATGAGGATAACGATTGGATCTCTGGAGTATCAGACTGGATATAAGACAGCCGACGCCCTATCCTGGTGCTGGTGATTCAGTCTGCTTCTCTGGTCTTGGACTTCAGCTCTGTTCCAGTCTTCTCAAGCTAATTTTTTTTGCTAATGTTCACACTTGCTTTTGTTGGTCTATTCAGTTTTTTGTGTGGTCAGCCAGCCCCGGCTGGGGCTGTGCTGAATTTCCACTCTTATTTATCTGTATTTGCCAATTTGCCTTTTTTATCCATTATTAGATTGGCCACTTTTTGCTCTGTCTCAGGATATTTCAGAGTGCTGATATAGAGGGAGAAGTCTAGTGACGTCAGGGTTAATTTTGCTATCAGAAGTGTTGGATATTATTTTTGTAGGGTTTTTGGCAGATTGCAGACAGTGTCTTTCCTTTCCTGTCCTTTCTAGTTAGTTTGGCCCCATCGTTTGCTCAGCCTATTTTCCTGCCTGTGTTTGTGTTTTCATCTTGTTTCACCGTCAATACATGTGTGGGGGCTGTCTTTCCTTTGGGGTATGCTCTGGGGCAGTTAGTTTTCCCCTTTTCTTGCTTTAGGCTTATGTAGTCCTCCGGTTGTGATGAGGCATCTAGATTCATCATAGGTACGCTCCACGACTGCTGCTAGTTGTGTGGTTAGGATCAGGGATCTGCAATCTGCATAGTTACCAACCTCTCTGGTTTTCTGAGACTTAGCTTGTGTTGTTTTTTCTCCTCGGTGACCCATTCATAACACTGCGCTATAGCTGGGAATGAGCCTGAACTCTCTGCTCAATCTCCCAGCTCTTCTCCTCCATGTCCACACACGTTGCCCTCTTCACACGAACTCCCAAATCTTCCTTCCTGGCCCCCAGAGAGTAGCTCCTCCCCCAGGTTTGGTTCAGAGCTCCCTCTGCTGACCTGGAATGGAAACTGTGTTGTGTGTTGTAGTTAACTGCTAGAGAGATCCTTTATTGCTTCCAAGCATGTCATCACATTCCCAAGGAGGAAGACAATGCCACTGTGGTGACCATACTCCTGGGGGCGCCACATGAGCGTGTAGGACATAGGAAGCTGAAACCTTGATATCTGCGATCATATGTTTTATTTCACAGAATCCCTTGTTTTCCTTGTATGTAAATGAGCTGTTCAGGGCTGTAGGGCGCTAATGTGCATGAGAATCTGACTACAGAGACTATTGTACATGATTAGGGCAGTTACCAGTGTGATGTGTAATGGCCACTCTCCTGATTTCACTGCAGAGCTGTGTGTGGCTATACCTGACACATCTGCAGGTTCCTCTCAGCTGCACCTCCCATCTCACAAGTAGACAGCGATGCAATATTGATGCAATACAGCAGAGCTATAAGAACCACAAAAAATGTGTTTGCAAGTAGCCAACATTCAGTTCTACTGTGCTGTGTTAGTTACATGTCTCACACTGGTAACTACCCATTTTATTTAGAAAAAGATCTGGAGGCAGATTCTCATATGGATCAGTGTCTGGGGCATAGTCCAGAACAGCTCATTTACATATTAAAAAAGTCATGGATCTCTGGAATAAAACATCAAATCGTAGATATCAAGGTATCATTTTATTCAGCTTTCTATGACCTACACGCTCGTATAGACATCTCAGGAGGGCTGATCATATTGATAGATTGAGGAATCAGGCCTTTATTTTCTTAAACAGATAACAGCATCATAACTTCTCTACTTAAAGGGAACCTGTCAGCTGTTTTGGCCACTATAAGATGCAGCCACTGCCTTTCAGGGCATATCTACCTATTTATCTATCGTCTCCACGACTTTACACGTGCTGCGCCAATTCTTTGGAATGCACTTCCCAGGTCAATACGATTAGTCCCCAATCCCCACAATTTTAAGCGTGCCTGGAAACGCATTTATTCAGACTGGCCTACCGCCTCAACACATTAACCTAATCTATCCCTGGGTGGCACAGTCAAAAGTTTTACCATAACCAGGTTCCCCGCATCATGTTCCCACATGCTTTATGCATCCATTAGCCCTCTGTGTCTGTACTGTTACACACTAAACATTATGGCTGGTCTAAACAATCAGGGCAATTGTTACCACCCACCTTTCGTGTCTACCTCTTTCCTCATAGACTGTAAGCTTGCGAGCAGGGCCCTCATTCCTCTTGGTATTTGTTATAATCTATGTGATTATTGTTATGCTGTAATGTTTATTGTCTGTACAAATCCCCTCTGAAATGTAAAGTGCTGCGGAATATGTCCGCACTATAGAAATAAAATTTATTATTATTATTAGTATTACTAGATTATGGCCCGATGCTATCGCATCGGGAGGATGCGATGGCATCACACCTCTTGCCATGTTAACCCTCAACACACACACTCCTCTCACCTTTCACCATCTCCACTCACTCTTTCACTCCACATACGACCCCTTCTCTCACTCTGTCTCTCAAATTCACGCCGTCATCACCGCTGCTCCACGATCCCCGACATCTTCTTCCGCCGGCGCCATCCTGGATCCAGACGTTGTCCACGCCGGCGACATGTTCTTGCGGCGACGCCATCTTGAGTATCGTGAAATCCCGCGATACTCAAGATGGCGTTGCCGGAGGAACATGTCGCCGGCGTGGACGACGTCGGGATCCAAAATGGCGTCGGCGAAATCTCGCGAGTTTTCGCCGACGCCATTTTGGATCCCGACGTCGTCCTCGCCGGCGACATGTTCTTGCGGCGATGCCATCTTGAGTATCGCGGGATTTCGCCGATCCAAAATAGCGTCGCCGCAGGAACATGTCGCCGGGGTGGATGCCGTTGGGATCCAAAATGGCGTCGGCGAAATCTCGCGAGATTTCGCCAACGCCATTTTGGATCCCGACGTCCTCCACGCCGGCGACATGTTCTTGCGGCGACACCATCTTGACTATCGTGGGATTTCGCCGATCCAAAATGGCGTCGCCGCAAGAACATGTCGCCGGCGTGGAGGACGTCTGGATCCAGGATGGCGCCGGCGGAAGAAGATGTCGGGGATCGTGGATCAGCGGCGATGATGGCGTGAGTATGAGAGACAGAGTGAGAGAAAGGGTCGTATGTGGAGTGAAAGAGTGAGTGGACGTGAGTGGAGATGGTGAAAGGTGAGAGGAGTGTGTGTGTTGAGGAGGAGTGGTGTGTTGAGGGTTACCATGGAAAGAGGTGTGCGGTGACGTCACCGGTTACAACTGGACGGAAGTTGTTACAACCGGAAGCTGCTTAGGGCATTTATTATTATAGATTATTATTATCTACAGCATTCTATAATGCTGTAGATAAGCCCCCGGTCTGACCTGCCAGATAAGAAAAATAAGTTTTATTATACTCACCCGGGGGGGCGGTCCGGTCCGATGGGTGTCGCAGGTCCGCATCCGGCACCTCCCATCTTCTTGCAACACCGCCCTCCTGCTTGCTTCATGGCTCCCCAGCATCGTGCTCCTGAACAGGTGTACTTCCTGCCCTGTTAAGGGCAAAGCAAATTCCTTCAGTGTGCAGGTGCTGGGCCTCTCTGACCTTTCCCAGCGCCTACACACTGCAGTACTTTGCTCTGCCCTTAACAGGGAAGAGAAGTACACCTGCGCAGGAGCACAATGCTGGGGAGCCATGAAGAAAGCAGGAGGGCGGTGTTGCAAGAAGATGGGAGGTGCTGGGCCCGGACCTGCGGCACCCATTGGACCAGACCACCCCCGGGTGAATATAATAAAACTTATTTTTTTATCTTGCAGGTTGGATCGGGGGCTTATCTACAGCATTATAGAATGCTGTAGATAAGCCCTGAAAGGCGGTGGCCGCATCTTAAAGCGGCCAAACCAGCTAACAGGTTCGTTTTAATGAAAGCTTTTGATACATTGGGCTTGATTCATTAAGACAGGCATTGTGCACACCAGTCTTTATGATTGGGACCATTGGAGTAAGATGCAACAAATTCCTTAAGCCCTTCACAAAGGACCAATTTCCGTTTTTGTATTTTCATTGTTTCCTCCCCTTCTTCCCAGAGACGTAACTCTTTTATTTTTCTTACCACATAGACATAACAGGGCATGTTTTTTGCAGAACAAATTGTACTTTAGAATTGCACCATTCATTTTACCACATAGTGTACTGGAAAAAAAATAAAAGTGTGTAGAAATTGTGAACAAATGCAATCCTGACATTGTTTTTTTGGAAATTGTTTTCGAAGATGGCCTTAGTACCATCACCAAGTGCAATAGTTTACGGGCCCCTGGAGAGCAGGTGTATGTGCCTGGTTTTAAATATCCAAATATGGCCCATATGGTAAATTGTCGTATTCTCTCCCAAAATGGCCTAATAACTGGGCATACCCATAGACAATGTCTTCTACCAATGGTATTCTGGGGAATATAGTATAATGAAAACCTGGCACTCAACTTAAATGCTTAAATGGAACAGTTTATTTGTAGTACCAAACAAAACGTTTCGGTCGGTGCAGACCTTCATCAGTTACGTGCTCAAAGATTGTCTGTACTTAGATTGGAGGGCGCTTTTTGTATGTCCCTGTAAAGCCAAATGTCAGTGTGCTGCTGGAGTGCAGTTAAGTCTTATCTGTCTGTCAGGGAAAGTGCAAGCCTGGTCCTCCTGGACGCCCTCCAATCTAAGTACAGACAATCTTCGAGCACATAACTGATGAAGGTCTGCACTGACCGAAATGTTTTGTTTGGTTCTACAAATAAACTGTTCCATTTAAGCATTTAAGTTGAGTGCCAGGTTTTCATTATACTATATATGGTTTGGGAACTTACCTCGGCACCACCACAGTTGTGCACACAGCGTTTTTTCCTAGGTTTCTGGGGAATGGCATATAAAGCACCTGGACGTTGTGTACAGCCCCATTCTATGATCTTTTTGTGGGGTTAGGTAGGATCTGTGGCAGATTTTTTGTCTCATCTCCAGGAAACGATCCGAAGGGAGAAATTTATAGGCTTGGTCTAAAGCTTTCAAAATGGTGTTGCAAGTTAGGCTGGAGTCTTCAGTCTGCCATTTTGCTAATGAGAATTTGGATTGTCCATAATGCAGGGCTACATGAATGAATTTATAGTTAATGGCTATTTGGCCAGATTTGGAATAAGGTTTGGTAAACCATCTGAGCAGAGATGGCCTCCATTCATGGTCAGTGAGACTTGCTAAAACTTTTGTTGCATAACTTTTACCTTGCAAGTATTGGAAGGGAGGGAATATGGCGTTAGGGTATTTACATTGCAACTCCCCCATTGAGTACACCCGTCGCTCGTCAAGGTGGACTAAATATTTAATAGATGTTATGCCCTGAGAATACCATTGGTAGAAGGCAGGGTGAGAGCACCCATCCTGAAAATGGGGGTTACTAATGAGTGTGAGAAGCAGAGACATCCAAGGAGAAAGCTGGAAATGTCGGCGTAGCTTCTGCCATGCCCTCCATGTAGACATTAAAAGCGGGTTGACTTTCACCTCAGCTGGCAATTCAGTATAAGCAAGATGTAGGAGGACAGGGAGAGCCAGTCCCGTGACAAGACAGCACTACAAATCATGTCAGGAAAGCTTATCCCCCTGTTCCCTCTCGGCTGTTGGAGTAGCTTGAAAGCAATGTGGGAATTGTAATCTAGCCTGATGAAGGGGCCTTTTGAGCCCTGAAAGCTTGCTTGCAAATATAATTTCTCTGGTTAGCCAATAAAGGTATCACACCTTGAATACTTTTCTCAATTTTTTGGGGGGACATAAGTATTTACATCTATTTTTCTGGCTAACACGGTACCACAATTTTATTTTGTATTGTACATCATATTCATTGATCGACACCCAAGTATATGCATTTGTATAAAAATATTGGACATATTGCAGACACTTTGAACCAAAGTTCCCCCTACCCATGACCACATACAAGAAAGGCCATGCCACCTTGTCAAAGGCCTTTTCAGAATCAAGAATTGATGGTGGTCCCGATGCACCTTGAGCCAGAACTGTCACTGTGCTACCATGTATGTAGGTGCAGGCTCCACTAGATGGCAGTAGAGTATAAACAGGGCTGCACCTAAACAGAGCTGGCCTACAGCGCAGCAGTGAGGCTACAACAGGTGACACAGTTATGACGGAAGGCTGGCGAGTAAACTGGGACCAGGGGCACCTTTCCTGGCCCTGACACTAGGGGGCACCCTAACTCGCCCTGTTCCCCAGGATACGTCAGATGGCGAAGACACCAGGGTCTCTGCCCTAGCCCTGTCTCCTAGCTTCAGCCCTGCGTCTGTCCCCTTCACCCCACGCAGGGAAGAGAGGGGCTACTGTGCACCGGAGTACACAAACCCAACAGACAGGGGAACAAGACAAGGGTAAAAGAAAATTCCACTCGCAAATAATACTCTCGCAAACCACAGAGGTATACACCAGGGTGTGAAGGATAGGGGAAGAAAATAAAGCAGGATGGGATGAGGAATTTCCAAGTGTACAAACCAAGCACCAGTTGCACAATAAATTCCTCCAGCACTCCAACCACTAGCTTCTCCTTCTCCTTCTCCAGATCTTAGTAGCAAATGCTAACTCAGACAAAGATCTGGCCATCAGACCTAGCTTTTATATGAGAGAGGAGTGGTTAACCAAGCACAGTTGGTAGCAGGGCTTTACACATGGCAGATTAACCCCTGTCCTGCTGAAAGAAAACAAACACCCTTAATATGCTGGAAAAGTGCTTCTTCTCAGTGGCAAAGCAGGAGCCGTCAGACACTGCGGTCTCCCGGCTCTGTTCTGTCGCGGTAACCCCGTGACAAGGACTGTGGCTGCCACCGCCATGCATATGTTTGCCACACTACTGCGACCTTGGGTGAATCCTGTCTGAGCCTCAGATAGGTTAGGCAGCAACATTTGCAGACAGTTCACCAAGATCTTTGCCATTAGTTTGTAGTCATGATTGAGAAGTGAGATTGGGCAGTAAGATTATGGTAATAGCAGGTCTCTATTACATTTGGGGATTTGGGAATTTCTATTGTGTGTGAGTCTGTAAATTGGTCCATGGTAGCTTCTTGAAGAAAAGCTTGGTTAAAGAGATTAGTCAAGATGGGTACTAAGTCGGGGGAGAGAATCTTGTAGTATTCTGCAGAAAAACCATCAGGACCTGAGGCCTTACCATCAGAAGCGCCTGAAATGCCTTGCCTCACTTCGTCCTCTGTTATTTCTGAGTCTAGCATCACTTGTTCCTTAGCAGTCAGCGATGGTAAATTAATAAGGTTCAAAAAGGAGTTGATTGTGGGGAGATTGGCAGGGGAGGCTCTGCAGAGGTTTTCGTAGTAGTCACTAAAAATTTGTGTGATCTCTCTACAGTCAGTCGTTTGTAAGCCTGTTACAGGGTTCTGCAGTTTAACAACTTGTTTGTAGGCTTGTTTGTTTTCAGTCAGAGTAGCTAGTAATTTGCCCGTCTCATTTCCCCAGTGGTAAAATTTAATCCGGATTAATTGAATTTGCCAGTGTGATTGAGAATGTATGAAGGAGTGTAGGAGATGTTTGGCCATAGAATAAAGCCCCCTTCTCACATAGCGAGATCGCTGAAGCGTCACCGATTTTGTGACGCAACAGCGATCTCGCCAGCGATCTCACTACATGTGACACGCAGCAGCGACCGGCTCCCCCGCTGGATATCGCTGAACGTGCTCGAATGTCCTTGGCCATTTTTTCGTCATCGGCGTCCCGGTGGCCAGCGCGCATCGCTGTGTTTGACGCCGACGAGCGACCTCGTTGACGATGCAGAACTCAGGGACGTAGGTGGGAATTGTTTGAAAAGCTGCTGTGTGGCAAGGTACCACACGGATCGTGCGGGGGCCTCCGGGCTTTGAGGAAATGCCGGGGGAGCCCCCCACGGAGCACAGAGAGCGGCTGCCCCTGCACTGGAGCACAGCCCGCCGCCACCATCACACCACAGAGCCCCGCGGCACCCGCACCAGCCACCAGCCATGGTCGCAAGTGAGTATATTGCGAGACCATAAGACGCACCCCCCACTTATCCCCAAAATATTGGGGGAGAAAAGTGCGTCTTATGGTCCAAAAAATATGGTATATGTATATATTTTACCATTTTTTTGTGTGAAAATAACCGTGGCATTTACTACATGTCCCTTGATCCGTGTCCTTTGATTTGTGGTTTTCACTTCTTTATATGATTCATATGGATATATAAAAAAAACAAAAAAAGAAAATTTTTACAATAAAAATATTTTTGTATTATTTTTTGCTTCAGTCATCCTTTTTTCTCCATTCATTTTTGGAGTTGTGTGTATTATTCTTGCATTTTGGATGTTTGCAATTTTCATTTCATTAGGCTATGTTAATTAATATTTTTTTTATGTATTTTATGTAGTAATAGTGGGATCTTGTAACAATATATAGCTTAAAACAACCTATCATTTTTTTATATGCAGTGACACTGTTTAAAGTATCAATATACTTCTTTTTTCCAATTGTCTTCTGTGGTTTTAGGTCCACCTAAAGGTCCCGTTACATTTAGCAATGCACCAGCGATCCTGACAACGATACAACCTGGTCAGGATCACTGGTGCATCGCTAAATGGTCGCTAATGAGCTGCCAAACAGGCAGATCTCACCAGCGATGCTCGGTGGTCGTTAGTTACCTGTCACACGCAGCGTTGATGACGACTTCCGCCTGCGTCCATGCATCGCTCGTTGGCGCCAGCGGGATGCCAGCGAGAAGAAAACGGCCCAGAACGTTCTCGCGCGATCAGTGATATCCAGTGGGGGGTGGTCGGAGGTAAGTGTCACATAAAGCGAGATCGCTAGCGATATCGCTGTTGTGTCACAAAATCGATGACGCTTTAGCAATATCGCTATGTGTAAAAGGCCCTTTAAGGTACTGTCACACTTAGCGATGTACCAGCGATCCCGACCAGCGATATGACGTGGTCAGGATCACTGGTACATCGCTAAGTGGTCGCTAGTGAGCTGCTAGTGATCATCGCAGGGGTCGGGGGTCACTACTTACCTGTCAGACGAGGCGATCCTGACGTCCTCCCGCCAACGTCCACGCGTCGCTCGTCGTCACAGCAGGAAGCCCAGCAGGAAGCTGACGAAGAGAAACGGTCCAGGACGTTCTCGCGCGATCAGCGATAACCAGCGGGGGAGCGGTTGGAGGTAAGTATCAGACATAGTGATATCGCTATGATGTCACAAAAACCAGTGACGTTATTGGGATATTGCTAGCGATATCGCTTAGTGTGACAGGCCCTTTATTCTCTGCTGCAGTATCACCTGATGCCATTTATGACTGCACACAGGCTACATGAGTCACTGTGCTACCTGGAGGTCAGTGTTGTTTGCATCCCTGACTTCCAGTAAACTTCAGAGTGTGAAACTAGCACCTCCCAAGCTTGTAATCCTCATTGCTCCTCTCAATCTCTGCTCTGCTGCCTTTCTGCTAATCAGAGCAATCTAATTTTGCTTGGAAGTCAACTCTGCATTGTGTACCGCTCCCTGCAGTAGCCCTGAATTCAGGTACTTAATTACATGCTGCCAACACACATTTATTAAATTTGCTGTCAGTAGATTCTGGCTTGGCACTGATGTTACTGTTCATTGCAAAGACTACAGCAAAGTCATGGAAAGATGATGTAATTTTTTCACAACAACCTTAATATGACAATATTTTTCTGTGACTACCATATAGTACTTTTTTCAGTGCTTGAACATTATTTTCATGCAATTGATTCTCGTTACTTATTCTTTATAAAAAGTCCTGCTTTGACACTAATGACTGACCCCCTCTTCATCAAGCACATTGGGGAATATAATAGTGGTTAGAATCCCACTCTGACATGTTTCACTGTTGGGTCGTACAAGAAGTCTCTAGTATTGAGAACATGAGGAGAAAGCCACCCAAGATCACGGATGGACCAATGATTTAACTGTTTGGATACAACGGAGCAGACAATAGGAAGAGACGTGAATGTGCTATATTTACAATAAAAATAAAACAACATAATAATATACCTATACCCACAACCTATACTTTTACAGGTTAGTAGTGTTGACATGCCAGTTGAGTCTGTGCTTCATTGAGAAGGTTTTTCTGCAGATTTCATGTGCACAAATAAATGGCTACATGTTTCATGGAATCAAACTACTGTATCTGGAGATGCTGCTCATCTCTTCACTGGGGATTTTCTTGTGATTCTTTATCTTAATGTGCTTTTGAATGTATGATTACAGACACTACAGGTAAGGCCGGGGTCTCACTTGCGAGTGTGATGCGAGAAACTCGCGCAAGTCGCTGGCACTTGGGACCGGAGTGCGCGGCTGCATAGAAATACATGCAGCCACACGCTCGGGTCCCGAGTGCTGGCGGCAGCACCGGGTATTGATGCGAGAGACTCGCGCGAGTTTCACGCATCACACTTGCAAGTGTGACCCCAGCCTAATTCTAAGACTATGTTCACACGTTACGTTGTTTGCTACTTTTTTAATGCAAATTTTAAGCTGCGTTTTACAGTACCTGCAAAAGCTATGAGGTTTCAGAAATTTCATACACAGATTGTTTTTTCCTGACTGATTTGGAAAACTGCTGCGCTTTTGGAAACTGCAACATGTCTCTTCTTTCAGCCTTTTTTCACCATAGAATGTAATGAGTAAGCACAAAAACACAGCAAAAAAAAAAACCCAAAAAAACACAGGCAACAGGTTTTGCTGCATTTATGGTACAAAAACCTTAAGGAAGTTGCATCATGATTTTCTAAAGAGACACTAAGCTTTATCTGCATGCACAACAGACAATAAAAATGCAGCAAACACACAGCAAAACCTGTTTTTGCAAGCAGCTTCTTTACTGCCAGGAGAGCAGGTTTTGCTTGCTGAAAAAAAGTAGCAAAAAGTTAAACGCAATCTGTGAACATAGCCTTACTATACAGCTTTGAGTATTACAAATATTGTAACCAGGTTTTCCCCTCAAATGTACCAATGCTAACTTTTTGGCACAACTGTCAATAGTGGTCATTTGATTTCCCTGCCAGTAGGAAAATCAAGATCAGCAGCGCACTTAGCATTAAGTATGAAGCAGTGGTGCCTCAATTGTAGATGACTATAGAATATTTTTTGGTTTTGTTTTGTTTCTATTCTTGCATCACCTTGTGTCCATTAATAATATCTTCGTATGGCAGTAGAAATGTTTAATATTTGCAGAACTTAGAATAGGCAGATGCAGATCTAGCTATTCTGCTGAATGGGTTGCTTCCAGTTACTGTTCTGGAAGGTGATGTATAGCCGTAGGGCTCATTTACACTGAAAGCTTAATGTGAGTGACCATTTATAAGAACACTGACTTCATGTAGCGTAAACATGCTGCCAATCACTTACAGAACAAGCACCAATGAAATGATCTTTTGTGCTGCACAAAAGATCATCATTCTTTGCAGCGCATTATCCTCTGTATTTAGGCCTCATAATGAGAAATGCAATGACAGCCTATGCATATTGAGTGGTCTATAAGAGATCATTCAGTGCACATCATATAGTGCACTATGCCTGTGTGAAGAGGCTTCTAAACCACAGCTGATCTGTAAATATTTACCAATCGACATTCATTTAAAACTAAATCCATCAGCAGGATTTCACACGTCAAATTATTTATATGCGTATGTAGCTCTTTCAGTGACAACTCCAGCTGTCACGATTCTTCCACTTAGTGTGCCTTGGATATGGTGACTGACAGCTCAGTCATCCAAACTGGTGCAGGTGTGAGATGAGCTTTAAGTGTTTTGATGGACAGCTCAACCATCCAATCTGGGTCTGTGACATGCTGAGCTTCTTTCAGGTATTCCCTGTTCCAGGTAATTACCCAGCTACTTAGCTGAGCTGTCAGTCCAAGATCTCTGTCAGACATATCATCTGCTCTGTGGCTTGCCTTGTATTTCTGTGTTCTGTTTGTTGTTCTGCTGCTGCCTGACTCTGCACTTCATTCTGACCATCTGTTTGCCTAGCCCCTTTGCTCTGATCTGCTATCTTCCAGGTATTCTGACCTTGGACCATGACCTGACTTTGCCTGGCACTCACATGTGGTAACGGCTTCCTGACAGGCAGTAAATTCTTTTATTTAGCATGATTACTGATTGTCCTACTTGTGGATTCTAATGAGAGTTAGACTGATCTCGCATATTTCAGATGTAGGCTTGACAAAGGCTTAGATTAGTCGAAACGTTGGCTTGACAAAGGCTTAGATTAGTCGAAACGTTGCAAGTGTCTGAATGTTCAAGAATATTTTTTTTTAAAGGGTTGTGTCTTATATGCCCTGATTTTCTTTTGTAAAAGCCTCTGCCTGACATTTTGCGAGAAAAAATAATAATAAAAACAATTTTGAGTGCCGAAGCTTTTCTGACTATTCTGACTTTGCCTTTGTCTTTTCCCTTAGTTTACTACATGCTCTTTTGGTACCTGACCCCAGAACATTTGATTAGCCTGCCTCACAACCTGTCCATGAATAATGACTAGCGTCAACCAGCAATACCTTTCCATGTCCAGCCTGTTCCCTCTTTACTGAGAAATAAGCATTTCAATTGATATGTAAATGTTTATGGTAGATCTGAAACCTCTGTCACTAAAGCCCCCGTCACACACAGCGATCTCGCTGGCGAGATCGCTGCTGAGTCACAAGTTTTGTGATGCAACAGCGATCTCACCAGCGAGATCGCTGTGTGTGACACTTATCAGCGCCCGGCCTCCCTGCTGGGTATCGCTGATCGTGCTCGAATGGCCTGGACATTTTTTTGATCGTTGGTCTCCCGCTGGCCAGCACGCATCGGTGGCAGGTGGGAGACCAGCAATCAGCAAGGTGGAGCTGGTAACCAAGGTAAACATCAGGTTTCTATGCGCCGCGCGGCACTTAGAAACCCGATGTTTACCTTGGTTACCAGCTCCATGCACCAGAGTGCTGGTATCTTAACGTACACTGCGGGTAACTAAGCGACGTGCGTCGCTTGTTACCCGCGTGTCGCTGTCCTGATCGCTGCTGAGATTTTCCTGTTTGGCAGCTCACCAGCGATCATGTAGCGACACACCAGCGATCCTGGCAAGTTCATATCGTTGTCAGGATCGCTGGTGAGTCGCTATGTGTAACGTGACCCTAAAGTTTGATTCCCCATTCATTGCTACCTCCTCCTGTTTGCTGGCTCCTTTGCCTGAAGTCACACAACATAGAGACTGTCAGTCAAGCAGGATGAGATTGTACTGGGCTGGGAATAGAGCTGGAGTGACAGAGGCAGCAGATGAACCATAGACCACAGACTGGTGATACAAAGGTATTGCTGGACTTCTCTTTGAAGTAGCTACATAGTTTGGGGTGTGACGTCTTGCTGACAGATTCCCTTTAATGTTGCAAGTTCGTAAACCCACTTTAATAGTTTTAGAGCATTCTTCAGACTGTATTTTGACTTTATTTAATAGTCAAGTGATCTTTACCAGACATGATACTTATGTTCAGTGCTACATTATGCCTCATGCTATTGGCCATATCAGTAGCATATATATTGACTATGTATGTTGATTTCTTGCCTGGTATCAAATGAGATAATAAAATTACAAGGGCCACTGGAAGAAATAAAGCTTTTAGATAGAACTATGTGTGCAATTGTGTTATAACCATGAAAACACAGGTATAATAAGATATTGTTTTCTCTTTCATGTAATAGAAACTTGTATTTCAGCATTAGCTTTTTTTGTCGAAAGAAGTATTTGAACAAGAGGACATGACCTGGGGTTGGATGAGAGGTGGAGGGACCATATCACAATATTACGTTTTACAAAAGCTTATGGATGAATGGAATAGCCTCCCAGCAAATAGTAAATGGATGTGTTATTTTTTTTATCTGCAAGCCTTGTACTTGCCATTGCTCAGTAATACCTTGTGTTGAGCAATGCTGTCAGAACCATCACAGCAATGAAAACAGTACTCGAGAAGTAAGAAGAGATTATCCACCTGCCTGATTAATGTGGGTGGATCTGGTTAAATGCCAGAAATGAAGAAGGAAAATGAGAAGGCATTGAGAAGGAGGTAGAAAGTAGTTATAACTTGAAAGTTATGTTTATCTCTTTGATATTCTCGCCCTGGAGCATTTAGAAATGGGCTAGAATTGAACATAACGACATATATATCTAGTTGACAGAAAGCTGACAATAGGTAATACACTTACAGCTTTGTAGTTTCCCTGGACAGGTAACTGCAATATAATAATCTGAAACGTTCCTGCAATGAACTTGAGACACACAGAGTTTCCATATGTTTCAGAGATAGCATTGAAAGATGACATCTCTACTGTGAATTACTTATAATTATGTTGGAGATTAAAACAAAATAACTTGAAATGTTCACTTCCAATAGACCATAGAAATGCTCTTTAGTGACAAGAGGAATTTTCTGTTTTTACTAAAGGATCAATTTCAAATTCCGACTGTCAATCTGAGCTGGATAACTTAAACCTAAAGAAATGATTAAAATGTACCAGCTGTAAAATATACATATTGGTACAATAATTTGTTGCTGCCATTACTAGTTTTATAACTTGAGAAAATCATCTTACTTTTTTAATACAGTATTTCTCTGCATTATGGTCAAAAGCACATCAATTATATATAAAGCTAGGCTACAGTGCTATACATGCACATACCTCTTATAAACCAGAATGTAACGTGCATATTTATATAAAGCCAGTTTCACACGTCCTGATATTTCCAGTTCCGGAAAAAACAGTATCGGAGATATCTGTGTCTGTGTGTCCATGTGTAAATTTTGTGACATTCGTGTGGCTGTAAAGGAGAGAGATTCATTGGATGCAGTGAAGAGTCAGAAGCAGAGAAGGGGATTTACTGAACAGGCAAATTAAACAAGGAATACTCCACACAGGGAGGCAAGACTAGCAACGGCAGCGACGAGAACTGCACACAAACACAATGCTTGACAGAAAGATATATAAAAATCAAGGTAACTTATCACTTGCAGTTCTTGCACGGGAAAGGCTGGAAAATCTCCTGACGGTGTCGCAAATCATGGACAAAGTCTCAGGCTCTGTTACGGAGGTACGAGAAGCACTGTTTCTCGACAATGCTGATGGATCTGGTCCTGCTTGGCTTGAGTGCACAGGAACATAGAAACAGTCCTTTGTGGAGATTCCTCAGGGATGGTGCTGTAGCAAGAACCATGGTCACTTTCACAGACCGTGGCAGCGGGCGGTCCTCTGGAGTAGTCTCTAGGAATGGAGCAAGTCAGCTTATCTGCATCTGGGAAGAGCTGTCCAACAAGGCAGGGTCAGTAGTCTGCTCGGTCGTGACACAGTCTATCGTAGAGTAAGTACACTGGGGAATGAATGGCGTGGGGTTAGCAGTCGGAGCAGCGGAGAATGAGTCAACCTTCTCCGGTCGCTATTCCACCAAGTCTCTCTTGTTTCTGCGCCCAGTCCTACTTATATTCCCTGCTCCCCATGCTGTCCAGCGTGAAGGTCCTTCCCTCCTCATGGTTAGTGGTTGGGTGAAGTGTTATAAATGGGTCACTGAGGAGGATGGCAGGAACAGGCTAAGCCACCAGAAAACCAGAGAGGTTGGTAACTAAGCAGATTGCAGACCCCTGATCCTATCAACACAACTAGCAGTAGCTGTGGAGCGTTCCTATGATGCCCTAGATGCCTTGTCACAGCCAGAGAACTAACTAAGCCTAAAGCCAGAAAGGTGAAATCTAAACTGCCCCGGAGCAGCTCCCCAAAGGAATAGACAGCCCCCAAACATATATTGTCGGTGAGACAAGATGAGACACAAACACAGGCAGAAAACAGACTGAGCAAACAGTGGGGCCCAAGCTGTCTAGACAGGACAGAAAAGATACTGTCTGCAATCACGCACAAAACCCTAAAAAAATCCAACACTTCTGATGTACGAAAAACCTGAGGCCACACGACCTCACCCCCACTAGATCAGCACTCTGGTACAAACTGGAAGCAAAGCAAAAGATACTAACATAACAGGGGACTGAACAAACTGACACTAGCTGTAACATATGGAGCAGGGCCCAGCGCTGCCCCCAGCAGGGAGTACGCTGAACCCTAGCAACAAAGCAGAAAGCAAAAAAAAAGGCACAACCAGATAAGATGCAAAGGATTAGCAAAAGAATCACTTAACTGAACCATGCAGATCAGGCAGGGGACAAAAGAACTCCAAATGCACAAGTAGGAAAAATCACCAGCAACCTCCAAGAGCAGCCAGCTCAATTATATGCTCCCAGGCAGTAATCCCAGGTTCCCAATTATCATCAACAGGTGGGGAACTTCCATCAACTTGGCCAGCTCCACTACTCTCAGTAACCACCAGAGGGAGTAGAGGGAGCTTCGGCTCAGAAATCCGAGCAAGGGAATTCACAACAGTACCCCCCCTTGAGGAGGGGTCACCGAACCCTCATCCACACCACCAGGCCGATCAGGATGGGCCCGGTGAAAGGCACAAATCAATCTCTTGGCATGGATGTCAGAAGCAGAGACCCAAGAATTATCCTCCTGGCCATAACTCTTCCACTTGACCAAGTACTGAAGTGTCCGTCTAGCCAGACGAGAATCCAATATCTTCTCTACCTCATACTCCAAATTACCCTTAACCAGTACAGGGTCAGGGGGTGCCGCCATGGGAACTACTGGCTCCACAAACCTTTTCAACAAAGATTTATTAAAAACGTTATTAATCTTAAAGTAACTGGAAGAGCCAAACGGAAAGAAACGGGGTTAAGGATTTCCAAAATCTTATAAGGTCCAATAAACCTTGGCTTGAATATTGGAGATGCAACCTTCATGGGAATATTTTTTGAGGACAACCAAACCATATCACCCACTTTAAACCGGGGACCCATGGTCCTATGCTGGTTGGAAAACCATTGGGCCTTTTCCTGAGAGTGGAACAAATTATCCACTGCTTTGTCCCAAATCTTCTGCATTCTCTCTAGCATAGAATCCACACTTGGGCAGGCAGAAGCTTCCACCTACCCCGAAGAATTTGGCCAAGGGCGCGAATTTGGCCAAGGGCAAAAATGAGACCCAATTTTCCTGATCAGCAGATATGAAACATCTCAAATAGGACTCCAAAGTCTGGTTTGTTCTCTCAGTCTGCCCATTGGTCTGAGGATTAAATGTAGAGGAGAAAGACAACTGAATTCCCAGTTTGGAACAAAAAGCTCTCCAAAATCTGGAAACAAACTGGACCCCTCTGTCCGACACAATGTTCTAAGGAATCCCGTGCAAACGAACCACTTGTTGTAAAAACAAGGGCACCAACTCAGAAGAAGATTGCAACTTTGGGAGAGGTATAAGATGGACCATCTTAGATAATCTATCACAGATAACCCAAATAACAGTCATTCTCTGAGAGATAGGGAGATCAGAGATAAAATCCATTGAGATATGGGTCCATGGCCTCCTGGGCACCGGCAGGGGCATCAACAAACCACTAGCACGAGAACAGGGCTTAGACCGAGACCAAGTCCCACAGAACTGCACAAAATTCCTGACATCACAAGATAAGGCAGGCCACCAAAAAGACCAACTCACCAAATCTCTGGTACCAAAGATACCTGGATGACCAGCCAATGCGGAGCAATGAATTTCAGACATTACTCTTTTCCTCCACTGGTCAGGGACATACAATTTTCCCATAGGGCATAGTTCAGGTTTATCCTCCTGAAATTCCTCCAGGGCAAGTCTCAAATCAGGAGAGATGGCGGAAAGGACTACACCCTCATTTAGAATGGTAGTAGCCTCGGTCACATCGAGAGAATCGGCAAAGAAACTCCTAGAAAGGGCATCCGCCTTAACATTCTTAGTGCCCGGAAGAAAGGAGACCACAAAATTAAAACGCGTGAAAAACAAGGCCCACCTTGCCTGTCTAGGATTCAAGCGCTTGGCTGATTCAAGAAAGATCAAATTCTTGTGATCGGTGAGGACCACAACTTGATGTCTAGCTCCCTCCAACCAATGTCTCCACTCTTCAAATGCCCACTTCATGGCCAATAATTCCCAATTCCCCACATCATAGTTACATTCAGATGGAGAAAATTTTCGAGAAAAGAAGGCACAGGGATTCATCTTAGAGGTTACTGGATCACTTTGAGACAAAACGGTTCCTGCACCAATCTCAGAAGCATCTATTTCCACCTGAAATGGGAGTGAAACATCAGGTTGCCGTAGAACCGGAGCAGAAGTGAATCTCTGCTTAAGCTCCTGAAATGCTGAGACTCCCTCTGGAGACCAATTCACCACATCAGCGCCCTTTTTGGTCAAATCCGTCAGAGATTTAACAATACCAGAAAAATTACTTATAAATTTACGGTAGAAATTAGCAAAACCCAAAAACTTCTGAAGAGCCTTCAGAGAAGTGGGCTGAACCCAATCATAAATGGCCTGTACCTTGGCCGGGTCCATTTCAATAGCAGACGAGGACAAAATGAATCCCAAAAATGAAGTAATCTGCACACCAAAAAGACATCTTGATCCCTTAACATACAGAGTATTTTCCCTCAAAATCCGGAACACATTCTGAACAGGTTCCACATGAGAATCCCAATCACTGGAAAAAATCATAATATCATCCATATAAATGATCAAAAACTTATCCACAAGGTCCCGGAAAATATCGTTCATAAAAGATTGGAAGACGGAAGGGGAATTAGTGAGCCCAAAAGACATCACCAGGTACTCAAAATGTCCCTCCGGAGTATTAAACGCCGTCTTTCATTCATCCCCATGCTTGATGCGAATAAGATTATACGCCCCCTGAGGTCAAGCTTAGTAAACCAGCAGGCACTCTTAACTCTGGAGAATAAATCAGACATCAGAGGTAATGGATACTGATATTAACCGTCATCTTGTTAAGGGAACGATAATCAATACATGGTCTTAATGAACCATCTTTCTTGGCCACAAAAAACAACCGGCGCCTAAAGGTGACGAGGATGGTCTAATATGACCCTTCTCCAATGACTCCTTAATATAGGATCGCATAGCATCATGTTCAGGTACTGATAAGTTGAAAAGCCGACCCTTGGTAAATTTACACCCAGGCATCAACTCAATTGCACAGTCATAACTCCAATGAGGAGGCAAAGACGCAGACTTACTCTCACTAAATACATCAGAGAAATCGGCCAGATAATCAGGAATATCATGAGGCTGAGGAGAGGTGGAGAAAAGGGGAGGGGGGAAAAATAATAAATTACTGATAGGGGTTTGTTATAAGTCTCCAAAAATAATGGAAGCAACAGAGAATATCCTTATAAAGCAAATAGATGAAGCTGCGACTCAAGGAGAAGTCATTATTATGGGGGACTTCAACTATCCTGAAATACATTGGGGAACCGAAACCTGCAGTTCCAGCAAAGGTTATAGGTTTTTGACAACTATGAGAGACAATTACCTTTCACAACTGGTTCAGGACCCAACAAGAGGGGGGGCACTGCTAGACCTAATATTATCCAACAGGCCAGACCGCATATCAAATGTAATGGTTGGGGGTCACTTGGGTAATAGTGATCACAAATTACTAAGTTTTCATGTATCCTTTAATAAAATGTGTAGTAGAGGGGTTATAAGGACACTAAACTTCAGGAAAGCAAATTTCCAACGGATGAGAGATGATCTTGGTGCAATTAACTGGGACGATATCCTGAGACATAAAAATACACAAAGAAAATGGGAGACGTTTATTAGCATTCTGAATAGGACATGTGCACAATATATACCGTATGGGAATAAACATGCTAGAAATAGGAGGAAACCACTATGGCTAAATAGAGCTGTAAGGGGTGCAATAAGAGATAAAAATAAAGCATTTAAAGAATTAAAGCAAGTAGGTACTGATGAGGCATTAACTAAATACAGAAGATTAAATAAATTCTGTAAAAAGCAAATCAAAACAGCAAAGATTGAGACAGAGAGACTCATTGCCAGAGAAAGTATAAATAATCCCAAAATATTCTTTAACTACATAAATAGTAAGAAGCTAAAAAATGATAATGTTTTCCCCCTTAAAAATAGTCTGGATGAAATGGTGGAGGAGGATGAGGAAAAAGCCAATATGCTAAATGACTTTTTTTCGACAGTGTTTACACAAGAAAATCCCATGACGGATAACATGATCACGGATAAAAATTGTCCATTAAATGTCACCTGCTTAACCCAGCAGGAAGTACGGCGGCGTCTAAAAATCACTAAAATTGACAAATCCCCGGGCCCGGATGGGATACACCCCCGAGTACTGCAGGAATTAAGCACAGTCATAGATAGACCATTATTTTTAATCTTTAAAGATTCCATAATAACAGGGTCTGTACCACAGGACTGGCGTATAGCAAATGTGGTGCCAATATTCAAAAAGGGGACAAAAACTGAACTTGGAAATTATAGGCCAGTGAGTTTAACTTCAACTGTGGGTAAAATCCTGGAGGGTTTTATAAGAGATACTATACTGGAGTATCTGGAGAAGAATAAACTTATGACCCAATATCAACATGGGTTTACAAGGGACCGTTCCTGTCAGACTAATCTGATAAGCTTTTATGAAGAGGTAAGTTCCGGACTGGACCAAGGGAATGCAGTGGACATGGTGTACATGGACTTTTCAAAAGCTTTTGATACGGTGCCACACAAAAGGTTGATACATAAAATGAGAACAATGGGGATAGGGGAAAATATGTGTAGGTGGGTTAAGAGCTGGCTCAGGGATAGGAAACAAAGGGTGGTTATTAATGTAGCACACTCGGACTGGGTCACAGTTAGCAGTGGGGTACCACAGGGGTCAGTTTTGGGCCAGCTTCTTTTTAACATATTTATTAATGACCTTGTAAGGGGCATAGAGAGTAGAATTTCAATATTTGCAGATGACACTAAACTTTGCAGGGTAATCAATACAGAGGAGGACAATTTTATATTACAGGAGGATTTATGTAAACTAGAAGCTTGGGCTGATAAATGGCAAATGAGCTTTAATGGGGATAAATGTAAGGTCATGCACTTGGGTAGAACGAACAAGATGTATAATTATGTGCTTAATTGTAAAACACTGGGCAAAACAGTCACTGAAAAAGACCTGGGTGTATGGGTGGACGACAAACTCACATTTAGTGGCCAGTGTCAGGCAGCTGCTGCAAAGGCAAATAAAATAATGGGATGCATTAAAAGAGGCATAGATGCTCATGAGGAGAACATAATTTTACCTCTATATAAGTCACTAGTGCGACCACACTTAGAATACTGTGTACAGTTCTGGTCTCCGGTGTATAAGAAAGACATAGCTGAACTGGAGCGGGTGCAGAGAAGAGCGACCAAGGTTATTAGGGAACTGGGGGGTCTGCAATACCAAGACAGGTTATTACACTTGGGGTTATTTAGTTTGGAGAATCGAAGGCTTAGGGGTGATCTTATTACAATGTATAAATATATGCGGGGACAATACCAAGACCTTTCTAATGATCTTTTTACTCTTAGACCTGTGACGGGGACAAGGGGGCATCCTCTACGTCTGGAGGAAAGAAGGTTTAAGCATAATCACAGACGCGGATTCTTTACTGTACGAGCAGTGAGACTATGGAACTCTCTGCCATATGATGTTGTAATGAGTGATTCCCTAATAAAATTTAAGAGGGGACTGGATGCCTTTCTTGAAAAGTATAATATTACAGGGTATATACACTAGTTTCCTTAGTGTTGCGTTGATCCAGGGAGCTAGTCTGATTGCCGTATGTGGAGTCGGGAAGGAATTTTTTTCCCCAATGTGAAGCTTACTGTTTGCCACATGGGGTTTTTTTGCCTTCCTCTGGATCAACATGTTAGGGCAAGTTAGGATAGGATATGGGTTGAACTAGATGGACTTAAAGTCTCCCTTCAACCTTAATAACTATGTTACTATGTAAAACAGAAGTGTCCCTAAGAACACACTGACAACCCCAACTCACCACAGACACAGATTTCCAATCCAAAACTGGGTTATGAGTTTGCAACCAGGGGAAACCCAGATCAATAGTATCATGCAAATTATGCAGCACCAAAAATTTACAACTTTCTTGGTGGTCTGGGGCAACTCGCATTATCACCTGGGTCCAAAACTGAGGTTTATTCTCCGCCAAAGGAGTAGCATCAATACCCCTCAAAGGAATAGGCGTCTGCAGAGGCATCATGGAAAAACCACAACGTTTAGCAAAGTCCAAATCCATCAGATTCAGAGCTGCTCCTGAATCCACAAAAGCCTTAGTGGAAAACGTGGATAAGGAGCAGATCAGAGTAATTGCCAAAAGGAACTTAGGTTGTACACTGCCCACAGCAAATGTGTGTGCAAAACGTTTCTCTCGTTTAGGGCAGACAGAAATAGTATGAGAGGCGTCTCCACAGAAAAAACACAGCTTATTACGCCTTCTAAACTCCTGACATTGCGCCTTAGACAAAACCCCATCACATTGCATAGGTTCAGACATTCGTTCAAAAGGTGGCAGCGCCTCCCGTGTAGTTTTACGTTGACGTAAACGTCGATCAACTTGAATGGCTAATGACATAGAACCATCCAGACCAGAGGGAACAGGAAATCCCACCATAACATCTTTTACGGGCTCTGATAACCCCCTCCGAAAGAGAGCTGCCAATGCACTATCATTCCATGTAGTAAGGACCGCCCACTTTCGGAATTTTTGACAGTATAACTCTGCAGAATCCTGACCCTGGTTTAATGCCAACAGGGTTCTCTCAGCTTGATCAACAGCATTAGGTTCATCATAGAACAACCCCAAGGCTTGAAAAAATGCATCCACATTAGTCAGAATAGGATTTTCAGGTGTCAGAGAAAAAGCCCAATCCTGGGGATCGCAGCGCAGCAAGGAGATGACAATTTTAACCTGCTGCACAGAGCTCCCTGATGAGATAGGCTTCAAGGCAAGAAATAATTTACAATTATTCTTAAAATTCAGAAATTTAGACCGATCCCCAGAAAACACATCAGGAGTAGGGATCTTAGGTTCAGCAGCATGTGACTGAATGAGGGAGGTGGAAATTCCCTGTACTTCAGCAGCAAGTTGCTCCACATGATCAGAAAGCTGCTTAATCTCCATTAGGGAAAAAAAAAAATCTCCGACGGCCCCAGAGAAAAAGAGGAAAAAATACATAAAAAAAAAAATTCTGACACTTTTTTATAACAATTCTTTCCTGCTTTTGAGTACCCTAGAATCTGCGGTATGGCTGGTGATTCTGTTATGAATGGGTCACCAAGGAGAAAAACAACACAAGCTAAGTCTCAGAAAACCAGAGAGATTGGTAACTATGCAGATTGCAGATCCCTGATCCTAACCACACAACTAGCATGAATCTAGATGCCTTGTCACAACCGGAGGACTACATAAGCCTAAAGCAAGAAAAGGGGAAAACTAACAGCCGCAGAGCAGACCCCAAAGGAAAGACAGCCCCCACACATGTATTGACGGTGAAACAAGATGAAAACACTAACACAGGCAGGAAAATAGGCTGAGCAAACGATGGGGCCGAACTAACTAGAAAGGACAGGAAAGGAAAGACACTGTCTGCAATCTGCCAAAAACCCTACAAAAATAATGTCCAACACTTCTGATAGCAAAATTAACCCTGAAGTCACTAGACTTCTCCCTCTATATTAGCACTCTAAAATATTCTGAGACAGAGCAAAAAGAGGCCAATCTAATAAGGGACAAAAAAGGCAAGTTGGCAAATACAGATAAATAAGAGTGGAAATTCAGCACAGCCCAGCCGGGGCTGGCTGGCCACACAAAAAACTGAATAGACCAACAAAAGCAAGTGTGAACATTAGCAAAAAACCTTAGCTTGAGAAGACTGGAACAGAGCTGAAGTCCAAGACCTGAGAAGCAGACTGAATCACCAGCACCAGGATAGGGCGTCGGCTGTCTTATATCCAGTCTGATACTCCAGAGATCCAATCGTTATCCTCATCATCGGGTGGCAGATCACTACCAATTAAACCAACCTCACTACCTCCTGTCACCACCAGAGGGAGAACGAAAGGAGAACTCTCAACTGGTGGAGCAGAAAATGAGTTCACAACAAGTATGTATGTATGTTGTATGAATGTAGTATATATGAAGTATGTATATAGTATGTATGTTGTATTAATGTAGTATGTATGTAGTATGTATGTAATATGAAGTGTGTATGTAGTATGTATGGAGTATGTAGTATGTATGTATGTTGTATGAATGTAGTATATATGTTGTATGTATGTAGTATGTATGTATGTTGTATGAATGTAGCATATATGAAGTATGTATGTAGTATGTGTGTATGTTGTATGAATGTAGTATGTATGTAGTATGTATGTACTGTATGTTGTATGAATGTAGTATATATGAAGTATGTATGTAGTATGTAGTATGTATGTATGTTGTATGAATGTAGTATATATGAAGTATGTATGTAGTATGTATGTATGTATATTGTATGAATGTAGTATATATGTAGTATGTATGTATATTGTATGAATGTAGTATATATGAAGTATGTATGTAGTATGTATGTATGTTGTATGACTGTAGTATATATGTAGTATGTATGTAGTATGTATGTATGTTGTATGAATGTAGTATATATGAAGTATGTATATAGTATGTATGTATGTTGTATGAATGTAGTATGTATGTAGTATGTATGTAGTATGTAGTATGTAAGTAGTATGTATGTTTTTTGTTTTTTTTTTACATTCAACACATTAGCCGGATGATGGGACTACTACTGTCCCATCATTGGCTAATGTGTCAATCACTGTCATTGTAGCAGGCATCGCCCGATGGGACATGTAGTCCCATCGGACGATGCCTGCACACACACAACCCCCGGCAGGCCCGCACAGTCCCCCGGCAGGCCCGCATAGACCCCCGAGAGGCCCGTACAGGCCCCAGCAGGCCCGCACAGGGCCCCGGCAGGCCCGCATAGACCCCCGAGAGGCCCGTACAGGCCCCAGCAGGCCCGCACAGACCCCTGGCAGGCCCGCATAGACCCCCGAGAGGCCTGTACAGACCTCCAACAGCCGGCACAGGCCCCCGGCAGGCCCGTACAGACCCCCGACATCCGGCACAGGCCCCCGGCAGGCCCATACAGACCCCCCACAGTCGGCACAGACCGCGCATCATGATGCGCACAGACCACACATCATGATGACATCATTTCAGCAGCCAATCACAGCCACAACAGTGGCTCATTGCATTATGGGGACTTCCGATTCCGGTATCAGATATTGAAAAAATATCGGTACTCAGTATCGGAATTCCGATAAAGCGAATATCGGCCGATACCCGATACCCCTGGTTCAATGCCAATAAGGTTTTCTTAGCTTGATCAATAGCATTAGGTTCATCATACAACAACCCCATGGCCTGAAAAAATGCATCCACATTAGCCAGAATAGGATCTCCAGGAGTCAGAGAAAAAGCCCAATCCTGGGGATCACCGTGCAGCAGGGAGATGACAATTTTAACCTGCTGAACCGAGCTCCCCGATGAATTAGGCTTCAAAGCAAGAAATAGTTTACAATTATTCTTGAAATTCAAAAATCTTGACCGATCCCCCGAAAACACATCAGGAGTTAGGGATCTTTTGTTCTACAGGAGATGATTGAGCGAGATAGGCAGAAATTCCCCGCACTTCAGCAGAGAGCTGCTCAACACGATCGGACAATTGCTTAGTCTCCATTAAGGAAAAAATCCTCCTTCGGCCCCAGAGAAAAAGAGGAAAAAATATATTAAAAATTTCTGACACTTTTTTTTTTTTGTAATTCTTTCCTTCCTTTGAGTACCCTAGAGTCTACAGTTTTGGCTGATGATTCTGATATGAATGGGTCACCGAGGAGGATGGCAGGAACAGGCTAAGCCACCAGAAAACCAGTGAGGTTGGTAACTAAGCCGATTGCAGACCCCTGATCCTATCAACACAACTAGCAGTAGCCGTGGAGCGTTCCTATGATGCCCTAGACGCTTTGTCACACCCGGAGAACTAATTAAGCCTAAAGCCAGAAAGGTGAAATCTAAACTCCCCCAGAGCAGATCCCCAAAGGAATAGACAGCCCCCAAACATATATTGTCGGTGAGACAAGACGAGACACAAACACAGGCAGCAAACATTGGGGACCAAGCTATCTAGACAGGACAGAAAAGATACTGTCTGCAATCACGCACAAAACCCTAAAAAATTCCAACACTTCTGATATACAAAAAACCTGAGGCCACACGACCTCACCCCCACTAGATCAGCACTCTGGTACTAACTGGAAGCAAAGCAAAAGATACTAACATAACAGGGGACTGAACAAACTGACACTAGCTGTAACATATGGAGCAGGGCCCAGCGATGCCCCCAGCAGGGAGTACGCTGAACCCTAGCAACAAAGCAGAAAGCAAAAAAAAGGCACAACCAAATTAGATGCAAAGGATTAGCAAAAGAATCACTTAACCGAACCATGCAGATCAGGCAGGGGACAAAAGAACTCCAAATGCACAAGTAGGAAAAATCACCAGCAACCTCCAAGAGCAGCCAGCTCAATTATATGCTCCCAGGCAGTAATCCCAGGTTCCCAATTATCATCGTCAGGTGGGGAACTTCCATCAACTTGACCAGCTCCAGTACTCTCAGTAACCACCAGAGGGAGCAGAGGGAGCTTGGGCTCAGAAATCCGAGCAAGGGAATTCACAACAGTACCCCCCTTGCAGAGGTGTCACCGAACCCTCATCCACACCACCAGGCCGATCAGGATGGGCCCGGTGAAAGGTACGAATCAATCTCTTGGCATGAATGTCAGAAGCAGAGACCCAAGAATTATCCTCCTGGCCATAACCCTTCCACTTGACCTAGCACTGAAGTCTCCATCTAGCCAGACGAGAATCCAATATCTTCTCTACCTCATACTCCAAATTACCCTTAACCAGTACAGGGTCAGGGGGCGCCGCCATGGGAACTACTGGCTCCACAAACCTTTTCAACAAAGATTTATTAAAAACGTTATGAATCTTAAACGTAACTGGAAGAGCCAAATGGAAAGAAACGGGGTTAAGGATTTCCAAAATCTTATAAGGTCCAATAAACCTTGGCTTGAATATTGGAGATGCAACCTTCATGGGAATATTTTTTGAGGACAACCAAACCATATCACCCACTTTAAACCGGGGACCCATGGTCCTATGCCGGTTGGAAAACCATTGGGCCTTTTCCTGAGAGTGGAACAAATTATCCACTGCTTTGTCCCAAATCTGCTGCATTCTCTCTACCATATAATCTACACCTGGGCAGGCAGAAGCTTCCACCTGCCCCGAAGAATTTGGCCAAGGGCGCGAATTTGGCCAAGGGCAAAAATGAGACCCAATCATCCTGATCAGCAGATATGAAACATCTCAAATAGGACTCCAAAGTCTGGTTTGTTCTCTCAGTCTGCCCATTGGTCTGAGGATTAAATGTAGAGGAGAAAGACAACTGAATTCCCAGTTTGGAACAAAAAGCTCTCCAAAATCTGGAAACAAACTGGACCCCTCTGTCCGACACAATATTCTAAGGAATCCTGTGCAAACGAACCACTTGTTGTAAAAACAATGGCAACAACTCAGAAGAAGATTGCAACTTTGGGAGAGGTATAAGATGGACCATCTTAGAAAATCTATCACAGATCACCCAAATAACAGTCATTCTCTGAGAGACAGGGAGATCAGCGATAAAATCCATTGAAATATGGGTCCATGGCCTCCTGGGCACCTGCAGGGGCATCAACAAACCACTAGCACGAGAACAGGGCTTAGACCGAGAACAAGTCCCACAGGACTGCACAAAATTCCTGACATCACAAGATAAGGCAGGCCACCAAAAAGACCCACTCACCAAATCTCTGGTACCAAAGATACCTGGATGACCAGCCAATGCGGAGCAATGAATTTCAGATATTACTCTTTTCCTCCACTGGTCGGGGACATACAATTTTCCCATAGGGCAACGTTGAGGTTTATCCTCCTGAAATTCCTCCAGGGCAAGTCTCAAATCAGGAGAGATGGCGGAAAGGACTACACCCTCATTTAGAATGGTAGTAGGCTCGGTCACATCAAGAGAATCCGCAAAGAAACTCCTAGAAAGGGCATCCGCCTTAACATTCTTAGTGCCCGGAAGAAAGGAGACCACAAAATTAAAACGCGTGAAAAACAAGGCCCACCTTGCCTGTCTAGGATTCAAGCGCTTGGCTGATTCAAGAAAGATCAAATTCTTGTGATCGGTGAGGACCACAACTTGATGTCTAGCTCCCTCCAACCAATGTCTCCACTCTTCAAATGCCCACTTCATGGTCAATAATTCCCGATTCCCCACATCATAGTTACGTTCAGATGGAGAAAATTTTCGAGAAAAGAAGGCACAGGGATTCATCTTAGAGGTTACTGGATCACTTTGAGACAAAACGGTTCCTGCACCAATCTCAGAAGCATCTATTTCCACCTGAAATGGGAGTGAAACATCTGGTTGCCGTAGAACCGGAGCAGAAGTGAATCTCTGCTTAAGCTCCTGAAATGCTGAGACTCCCTCTGGAGACCAATTCACCACATCAGCGCCCTTTTTGGTCAAATCCGTCAGAGGTTTAACAATACCAGAAAAATTACTTATAAATTTACGGTAGAAATTAGCAAAACCCAAAAACTTCTGAAGAGCCTTCAGAGAAGTGGGCTGAACCCAGTCATAAATGGCCTGTACCTTGGCCGGGTCCATTTCAATAGCAGACGAGGACAAAATGAATCCCAAAAATGAAATCCTCTGCACATCAAAAAGACATTTTGATCCCTTAACATACAGAGTATTTTCCCTCAAAATCCGGAACACAGTCTGAACAGGTTCCACATGAGAATCCCAATCACTGGAGAAAATCAAAATATCATCCAGATAAATGATCAAAAACTTATCCACAAGGTCCTGGAAAATATCGTTCTTAAAAGATTGGAAGACGGAAGGGGCATTAGTGAGCCCAAAAGACATCACCAGGTACTCAAAATGTCCCTACCGAGTATTAAACGCTGTCTTTCATTCATCCCCGTGCTTGATGCGAATAAGATTTTGCGCCCCCCTGAGGTCAAGTTTCGTAAGCCAACAAGCACTTTTAACTCTAGAAAATAAATCAGAAATCAGGGGTAACGGGTACTGATATTTAACAGTGATTTTGTTAAGGGGACGATAGTCAATACATGGCCTTAATGAGCCATCTTTTTTGGCCACAAAAAAAACAGCACCCAAAGGCGAAAAGGAAGGTCTGATATGACACTTATCCAATGATTCCTTGATATAAGATCGCATAGCATCATGTTCAGGTACCGATAAATTGAAAAGCCGACCCTTGGGAAATTTACAACCGGGCATTAACTCAATTGCGCAGTCATAACTCCTATGAGGAGACAAAGACGCAGACTTACTCTCACTAAATACATCAGAAAAATCAGCTAAATAGTCAGGAACATCTTGAGACTGGGGAGAGGTGGAAAAAACAGGAGTGTCACTAAGAACACATTGACAACCCCAACTCACCACAGACACAGATTTCCAATCCAAAACAGGATCATGGGCCTGCAACCAAGGAAAACCCAACACAACAATATCATGCAAATTGTGCAACACCAAAAATGTACAATTCTCTTGATGGTTCGGAACGACCCGCATTATTACCTGGGTCCAAAACTGGGGTTTTTTCTGCGCCAAAGGGGTAGCAACAATCCCCCTCAAGGGAATAGGGGTTCGCCTGGGCACCATGGGGAAACCACAACATTTGGCAAAGTCAAGATCCATCAGATTCAAAGCTGCTCCTGAATCAACAAAGGCTTTAGCAGAAAATGTAGGTAGACAAGGAGCAGATCAAGGTAACTGCCAACAGGAACTTAGGCTTTACACTGCCCATCGCAAATGTGTGAGCAAAACTTTTTTCTCATTTAGGGCAGACAGAAATAACATGAGAGGCATCCCCACAAAAGAAGCATAACTTATTACGCCTTCTGAACTCCTGACATTGTGCCCTAGACAAAACCCTATCACATTGCATGGGTTCAGAGGTTTGTTCAAAAGGCAGCACCGCCTCTCGCATACTTTTATGTTCACGTAAACATCAATCAATTTGAATGGCTTATGACATGGAGTTGTTAAGACCAGAGGGGACAGGAAATCCCACCATAACTTGTTTTACAGTTTCTGCCAGACCTTTCCGAAAGAGAGCTGCTAGTGCATCATCATTCCATTTAGTAAGGACCGCTCACTTTCAGAACTTCTGGCAATATAACTCCGCAGCATCCTGACCCTGGTTCAATGCCAATAAGGTTTTCTCAGCTTGATCAATAGCATTAGGTTCATCATACAACAACCCCATGGCCTGAAAAAATGAATCCACATTAGCCAGAATAGGATCTCCAGGAGTCAGAGAAAAAGCCCAATGCTGGGGATCACCGCGCAGCAGAGAGATGACAATTTTAACCTGCTGTACCGAGCTCCCCGATGAATTAGGCTTCAAAGCAAGAAATAGTTTACAGTTATTCTTGAAATTCAAAAATCTTGAGCGATCCCCCGAAAACACATCAGGAGTAGGGATCTTTTGTTCTACAGGAGATGATTGAGCGAGATAGGCAGAAATTCCCCGCACTTCAGCAGCGAGCTGTTCAACACGATCAGACAATTGCTCAGTCTCCATTAAGGAAAAAATCCTCCTTTGGCCCCAGAGAAAAAGAGGAAAAAATATATAAAAAAATTCTGACACTTTTTTTTTGTAATTCTTTCCTTCCTTTGAGTACCCTAGAGTCTACAGTTTTGGCTGATGATTCTGTTATGAATGGGTCATCGAGGAGGATGGCAGGAACAGGCTAAGCCACCAGAAAACCAGAGAGGTTGGTAACTAAGCGGATTGCAGACCCCTGATCCTATCAACACAACTAGCAGTAGCCGTGGAGCGTTCCTACAAAGCCCTAGATGCTTCGTCACAGCCGGAGAACTAACTAAGCCTAAAGCCAGAAAGGTGAAATCTAAACTGCCCCAGAGCAGATCCCCAAAGGAATAGACAGCCCCCAAACATATATTATCGTTGAGACAAGACGAGACACAAACACAGGCAGAAAACAGACTGAGCAAACGGTGGGGCCCAAGCTGTCTAGACAGGACAGGACAGAAAAGATACTGTCTGCAATCATGCACAAAGCCCTAAAAATCCAACACTTCTGATATACAAAAAACCTGAGGCCATACGACCTCACCCCCGCTAGATCAGCACTCTGGTATAAACTGGAAGCAAATCAAAAGATACTAACATAACAGGGGACTGAACAAACTGACACAAGCTGTAACATATGGAGCAGGGCCCAGCGCTGCCCCCAGCAGGGAGTACGCTGAACCCTGGCAACAAAGCAGAAAGCAAAAAAAGGCACAACCAGATTAGATGCAAAGGATTAGGAAAATAATCACTTAACTGAACCATGTAGATCAGGCAGGGGACAAAAGAACTCCAAATGCACAAGGAGGAAAAATCACCAGCAACCTCCAAGAGCATCCAGCTCAATTATATGCTCCCAGCCTGTAATCCCAGGTTCCCAATTATCATCATCAGGTGGGGAACTTCCATCAACCTGGCCAGCTCCACTACTCTCAGTAACCACCAGAGGGAGCAGAGGGAGCTTCGGCTCAGAAATCTCAGCAAGGGAATTCACAACAGTGAAGCCATTTATTGTCAAACTACTGTGTTTTCTCTTTTTAAATCATAATGACAACTCAAAGCATCCAAATGACCCTGATCAAAAGTTCACATGCCCTGGTGATTTTGGCCTGATAATATGCACAGAAGTTGACAAAAATTGGTTTGACTGGCTACTAAAAGTGACATCCTCCCTTGGGACCTGTGACAAATGCCAGAAAAATTGTTCGGGATTTAAAGAAAAATCCACAAATACCATTAGCTGAAATACTGGACTCTCTGAAAACTAGCGGTGTGGCTGTTTCAAGATTCACAACAAAGAGGCACTTGAAGAAAAATGAACAGCCCAGAAAATCGGGAGCCTGCAAAACACTAAACCAGTGGTTCCCAAACTCCAGTCCTCATGGACCCCAACAGGTCATGTTTTCAAGATTTCCATAGTGTTACACATGTGAGAGAATTCCTGATGCCGTGATGATACTTCTATCACCTGTGAAACACTAAGGAAATCCTGAAAACTTGACCTGTTGGGGTCCGTGAGGACTGGAGTTTGGGAACCACTGCACTAGACCAAAACTTAAAAAATGAGCCAGAAGATATGTTGGTATAAGTGTAATGAATAGGTGTGCATTCACACTCATAAACTATTGCAAAGCATTACTACTACTACTACTAATAATAATAAAACATCCCAGATTATTTTAGCATGAAAAATGCCACATGGCTGCAATACTATGCTAACGTAAATGTGCCGCTAAAAGCCACATAATCCTGACTCATTTCACAAGTTTAGTGGGGAAGGTTTAACAGTGTAAAAAACGGAAAACTGTCCTTGTCTACAGCAACTAAACAGTACGTGACCCATTGTTTAACCCCATCAACCCCGAAACCTCACCTTTCTGACTAGACCAAATTTTAGAATTGTGACTAGTGTCACTTTGTCTGATAATAGCTCAGGAACGCTTCAATGTATCCAGGTGATTCTGAGAATGCTTTTGTGACCCATTGTACTTTATGTTAGTGATAAATTTAGGACAATTTTTTTTGCATTTATTTGTAAAAATGCAATATTTTTGCTAAAATTTTTTAAAAAATTTGCAATTTTCAAGCTTTCAATTTTTGTATACTTAAAACAGTTAGTCAAGCTGTACGAAATAATTTATAAATAGCATATATCATGTCTACTTTACATCAGTATAATTTTGAGACTTTTTTTGTTGGTAAGTTAGAAGATTTATTATTATTATTATTATTATTTATTTATTTATATAGCACCATTGATTCCATGGTGCTGTACATAAGAAGGGGTTACATACAAATTACAGATATCACTTACAGTAAAGAAACTTAGAATGACAGACTGATACAGAGGGGAGAGAGGACCCTGCCCTTTCGGGCTTACATGCTACAGGATGGTGGAGAAGGAGACAGTAGGTTGATGGGTTGCAGCAGTTCCGGTGTTGGTTGAGGGGAAATCTCCGGTAGTGCTGAGGAGGCAGCTAGTGGTGAGGAGTTAAAAGTTTATCAGCAATTTCTCATTTTTGCAACAAAATTTACAAAAACCATTTAAGTGATTTTGAGGGGCCTATGTGATAGAAAGTAGTAGCGCCCATACATTGTAGTACCTATACATTGTGCCCAGCTTGTGCCCCTGGAGACATGGAACCTGTAAATTAAGCAGACTCTCATTGCTACAAAAATGCCAATCTTGGATGCTAACTGCGGTTTAATCACAATGTGGAGCTCAGTAGGGAGAGGCACATTTGGATTGGGAGGACAGAATTCACTGGATTTATTTTTGAGCATGAGATACCATAGCTCTTTGCCAGAGCCTATGAGCTACCAGTAACATGGAGGCCCCATATATTTCCATTGTCATACGACAGATCTGAGTGGGGAATTGCTTTTTTTGAGGGTTGAGTTGAAGTTTTTATTGGGAACATTATACATAACATTTTGGATCACATTTATCCTGCACTCTACGCTGAGCACTTACATTGGGGTTTCCATCTCTATTTCTGAATGACGGGATTCAATGAAACCCCCAAGGGATCCATTCATTATAATAAGGCTGCAGAGTTACTCTTTACTCCATTTGGACTCTTTTCAGAGGTGTCCTTTTTTTCAGAGGTGCACAAAACTGGTCAACCATGCTTTAATGCACACTTAAAAAGACAGACACCGCTAGATCATAGGCCAGACCGCATCCACAGTGTCTCCATCTCCCTCATTATACAGAATCTCCCATAGGTGGCTCCATCTGAATTCACGTATTTTAGAGATTTACACGGAAACTCCGGTGTAAGTGCAAACGCGCTGTGCCTATCAGAGCATAGAGGGAGCTCTCTTCCCCTGCTATGTCGCTGTCACTATTGAGGCCATTGCTGCATGGTGTCAGCTCACATATAGTGCCAACACTGGCTTTTCATTGCTCTGAGCGCCAGTGCAATCTTTACGCCATACATGTACGCGAGAATGCACTTCACGCAGTGCCATACATGTTCAGCGGATGCCGTGAAAGGGATAAAATGCTGTGAAAAAAAATCAAACATGCATAAATATTAGTTGCTATGGCCACTTTTTCTGTTACACATTAGTGATATATGAGAGAGATGACTGTTAGTTTGGATTCAGCTGCCAGTTTTAAAGTTCTCAAACTATTGATATATTTCAGTAATGATATGACATTCTTAGTGTTATAAATGTTCAACAGCTAGGTGGAAACAAGATTGTTTGTGGTTCACCAGTGTTGTATCTTTATACAGTTAAGTGGCTCTTAGCATACATTTCATAGCTTATCAATTCATTTTAATAATGACATGTATGTAATAACTGCACAATAAGGGATTTTAAGGCTATGTCCACACATTGTGCTTTTTCATTGTTTTTTGCCACAAGCAAAACTTGCTCTCTTGGCAGTGAAGAAGCTGATTAGGGTTTTGCTGAGTTTTTGCTGCATTTTTTGCTGCATTTCTATTGATGAACTTTTGTTGTCCCTTCCGCATGTTGATACAGTTTAGTGGCCTCCAAAAAGCATGATTTAACTTTCTTAAGTTTTTGCACCAAAAATGCAGCAAAAACTGATTTCTGCGTTTTTTGCTGCGTTTTTGCACTTACTCGGTGGAGAAACACTGCAAATACGTTGAAAAAACGCTGAAAGAAGTGACATGCTGCAGTTTGCAAAAGCGCAGCAGTTTTTCAAATCAGTCAGGAAAATAAAACACAATGAGTGCCTTACCAAGATCATTTATTTGTATGACCGTATTGTTAAACTTAAGAAGAAAGTAAATAAAAAAGTAATAATAAATAATTAATTTATAAAAAAAAATTATTGGATTGTATAACAAAATAATTACAGTAGTTCAAAAATCACCCTGTAAATGCATATATTGCAATGTTACTGAGTAGAATTATGGCTGACTAGATAAGTACAATAATGTGCCAAAATCCAAATTTAAACTGTCAAAACAATACAAAGTGAAAAGATCAATTAGGTTTATTCCAGCCCCTGGCTGGTGTTATGCTTTCAAGAGCCTTTTCCCATGAGTGCTTTATCTGTGTGAAATCTGCTTCATTGTGATATATCTTTGATCCCCATAGTTTATGTTTAGAGGGGAGAACAAGTACATACAGTACATATTGTACGGTTTATGTTCTGTTGACTCTTAAAGGTTCAGGTAAAGAACACTTTGTAGAATGTTAACAGCCAAGTATTGTAACAATAAGTAATGCCACAACGAGACGCAAATATATATTTACAGATATACATATGTATATATAAGTGTTTATAGAAGGTGTCACAAACAGAATTAAAATGCTATTAAAGAAGGTTTCCCATCAAACATATTTAACATCTATCTATAGACAGACTACATCAAGAAAAAGATTTTTTTACAGATGATATAAAGGTGTTATTACTAGGTAAAATTCGTGTTTACATGCAGACACCTTAAAGGAGTTACCCAAAGGCAAAGTAATTTTCATTCTATATCCCTATCTATTCAATGCCATAATCTATATATATAAAAGTGAATGTATGTATTTGTGTGTGTATCACCAATCATGAAGCATCTTTCATTTCACCAGAGCTGTTTAAAAGAAGCTGAACTGTGATTGGTTGCTATGAGCAACAGTTTTCCTTGCAACCAATCACTATGCAAAGAACCTGAGCTGTGCTTGTTTGCAATGAGCAAAAGTTCTCACTCCACGACAACACCTCAGCAGACACTGCCATGGTGGGATAAATCTAGCATTTCCAGGAACATAAGCTCCCAGCCATTGTCTGCCCCTAGAAAGGAGCAGAGAGCACATGACAGAAATGAATCCCCCCTCCTTTCCATATACCCATCACACATCCTCCATTCCATAGGCACATGTTCCCTCTTAAAGGGTTCATTGTTATGGAAGTCAGGGCAAATCAATCCAGCGCTTTGGTTTTGACCCCAGGCCTCTCTTAAAGGGATCCCCGGTATGGAAGTTAGGATGTGGGATATTAGGGGTAGTAGTCTGGCGGCTCTGACAGGATGATTTAAAATATTAGGGGTAGTAGTCTGGTGGCTCTGATGGGATGATGTGGGATATTAGGGATAGTAGTCCAGTGGCTCTGGCTGACGGGATGATGTGGGATATTAGGGGTAGTTGTTTTGATTGGGTCACCGAGGAGGAAAACAAGACCAAGCTAAGCTACAGAAAACCAGAGAGGTTGGTAACTAAGCAGATTGCAGACCCCTGATCCTATCCACACAACTAGCAGTAGCCTTGGAGCATGCCTACGATGATTCTAGATGCCTTGACACAGCCGGAGAACTAAATAAGCCTAAAGCAAGAAAAGCGGAGATCTAAACTGCCCCAGAGCAGACCCCAAAGGAATAGACAGCCCCCAAACATATATGGTCGGTGAGACAAGATGAAAACACAAACACAGGTAGGAAAATAGGCTGAGCAATTGATGGGGCCCACACTAACTAGAAAGGACAGGAAAAGAAAGATACTGTCTGCAATCACGCAAAAAACCCTGCAAAAATGTCCAACACTTCTGATAGCAAAAACTCTGAAGTCACTAGACTTCTCCCACTACAGTATATCAGCACTCTGGCATATTCTGAAAGCAGAGAAAAAAGAGGCCAATCTAATAAGGGACAAAAAACAAACTGACACAAACAGTAACATAAGGATGGAAATTCAGCACAGCCCCAGCCGGGGCTGGCTGACCACACAAAACTGAATAGACAAAACCAAATCAAATGTGAACAATAGCAAAGAACACTTAGCTTGAGCATGCAGGGACTGAACTGGAAACTAAGACCTCAGGAGGCAGGAAAAATCACCATCAGGGATAGAGGGAGTCGGCTGTCTTAAATCCAGTCAGAGACTCCAGATGTCCAATCGTCGTCCTCATTATCAGGTGGCAGGCCTCTGTCAATTAGGTCAGCTCCATTACCTCCTGTAACCACCAGAGGGAGCCCGGAAAGAGAACTCGCGACTCCTCTGTCAATACAACCAGCTCCACTACCTTCACTAGCAACCAGAGGCAGGCCAGAAAGTGAATTCACAACAGGTAGTAGTCTGGTGGCCCTGGCTGACTGGATGATGTGGGATATTAGGGGTAGTAGTCCGGTGGCTCTGGCTGACAGGATGATGTGGGATATTAGGGGTAGTAGTCCGGTGGCTCTGGCTGAGGGGACGATGTGGGATATTATAGTGAATGTGGCTATGCAGAGTGGGAGGGGCTTTACACTCAGCTATATATATATGTATATATATATACAGTATATATATATATATATATAAAATCATTATAATTTGTTATAGCTAACCATAGTTAGTTATTATGCGCAGGCAGCACCGGGCTCTTCAGCTAGTCTAAAATATTTTCTAATATACAGTACTTGCATTAAAAATTCTCTACCGGTCCCTTACTACACCATCTAACTACATTTCTATTTTTTCTCTACATCCTTTCTGATGACGCTTTGTTTGAGAATCCCCAGTGCATGCTGGGACACTCAAACAAAGCGTCATCAGGGGGCAGAGGCTGCGGCAACAAAGTTTCATTAGTGACGCTTATTTCAGGGACTGGGCTAGTCCTTGCGGGCTGTACACTGTGCGATGTGCCAGTAAGAAGGCTGCTTGTACCATTGCAGACAAAATAACACTCCATGCAAAATCGCAAATCCTCTCCACTCCTTTTCTCAGAGATTAGTTCTCAAAACACTGCATAGAAAATAAGAAAATATTAGACAAAATATGAGAATAGAAACAGCTTAACCCTTCTCAATCCTCTCAAACCTTTTGTAAATTGTATAACTTACACCATCTGGTTAGTTGGTATCCGCACAGGAGCTTCTGTCTCTTGGGTCTAGTACCCATGAGGGGACTTTCTACTTGCTTTACCCATCCAACATAAGTGTGGACACCCATAGTAATGGTCATTCATCATTTGGGACTTATAATACACCACAGATGATTCCCTACTGGAACTCTTGACACATACACTATTGAAGAACCTTGATAATACATATCTCATTGCTTTTTATAGCTACATAGAGCAAAATACAAAATAATAATATCTTCATATATGGAATAATAATATCTACAGAATCAATTGATATTCTCACCACATGTAATGACACCATGGTGTGGAAGACTGAACCATAATCCACTATGGGGAATGGGGCCTGAATGTGGGATCCCAGTCTGTATTTTGATGACCAGTCTCTCTACATTTGGATCGTACTCCCTCTATCACATCTGTCCCCCAGGTTGTGTTATATTTAGCTGGAACTGGAGGTAAGTTACCCATCTGGCTACTGTTAGTGTGGCAGACACTTCATGATGAATATCCTTTCCCCAAAACCTGGATTTAATCCAGGTTTCATTTTGTATGCAATTTGCTGTCAAAACCTCCCTTTCAAAGGTAAGGCTAAATATGGCATAATCCTGGAAGATAATGGACTGTGTGTGTAGATCAAACAGACCTGGGACCTATCTCCTTCCATGTCCTCTATGGGAGAAGTATTGTGCTGTATAAGTTTATTGTCCCAGTCTTCATTAAAAATCTTATCTAGTGTCATTTTTTATCATCATGTTGTTGTGTCAGGACTGCTGTAGCATGACCTGCTTGTTCCGTGAAGATCAAGGAAAATGGCTGATCACAGCTTGAAATGTCTAGGGCTGAGGCTGATATAATGAGCAATTTGAAAGAAAAAAATAAATCAATGGCTTCTTGGATAAGATCAAAAAATTCTGGTAACAAACAATTATAAAGTGTTTACCTTATTTGAGAGGCTGACCTTATATAAAGCCTGCAATAAGACACTAAGCCCCAAAAGGTGCGTAACTTGGTGTGATCTTTGAAGGAGGAAAATTTTGGACTGCTTGTTTTTTTCTCAGTCAGGTGTCTAGCAGCTTCAGAAACACAATCGCCTAAAACTGTCACAGGGTGGTTACAGGGTGAGGTGTTTTGCACCAGAGCTTCTGCCTGGATATATTCTCTTATATCCTTAGTTAAGGCCATTGATTGGGCTAGGCTTAAGGGATACTGCTTTAAACATAGTGTGGCTTCCTTATTTAATTTAATCACGACCGAAGGGATGGGGAGCCACCTCACATCAGTTTTTCCCCTTTGTTCACAAGGTTTGTGGCACCTAGTGCATTTCCATATCCTTAAACAATCTGGCATTAGGTGTTCTCACAGATATTGACATATGCACCATTCCTATAGTTTGCATAAGTGTTATCTGAGGAGGAACTTGTGAGTGTAATATCTTCAGGAGTAGCACTCACTAGTGCTTCTACAGGCCTGAGAATGTTTGGAATACTTTCTCAACGGTTAAGAATCTCATCATGGAATAAGATATTGCAGTGTAATCATAGAAAACATAACCTTCATTGGTTATTAGAAGTCAACACAATCCAAGGTAGTGCCAAGTTTTTTCCTCAATTTTTGTGATTGTTCTTGGGTCACCAGTTTCTTCCTTCTATGTCTTTTGCGGTACCTCTGTTTCCCAACATACATGACAGGTCACTTATTCAACTCCCTTGTCACTTGCAAAATGTCTTTTAGGACCATGCTTTCTCCATTCTGGCCTAGCTGTCTATTCTGCCTCCCAAAAACCTTATTCATATCACCAGCAAATGCACACATCAGTATCTTAACAGCTAGAGGATTTCTTGAACTATACCCCATATATGCCAACCTCAGCTATAACCGCCCAAAGAACATCGCTAAACTTTCGCCTTTTGCTGTGTCACATAAGTTAGGCATCTGCTTTAGCATAGTATATTATTTCAGTGCTTCACAGTACATCTCCCTGGACTCTATAAACTTCAGCATGTTCATTTATTGAGTACATCTGGTTCTTTATCACATCTCTATGGGTCCTGGTTATGTGTCCCAGTATCTCAAATGCTTTTGATATCACAAGACTCTCTAGGTCTGCCCAAGAGCACTTATGCGTCCGCTTTATTATCTGTAGCAAGTTAGTCATATGGACCCTAGAGATAATAGTCCTGTGTCTGTCTGATCTTAGTCTCCTTCCCTGGCCTTGTTGCAGCTGATGGTGGTGGTAACAGGACTGGTGTGGTGGTGGTAACAGGTAACCTCCCTCCCTCTAAAGGTTACTATCAGCTTTCTCTCCAAAATAAAGTGCTCCCACTACTCTCATGTTAGCATACTCTTTCATTAAATGTGACCTTGTCCGGACAGGATTCAAGGTGACTCACTTGGGGCAGTGGCACCACAAGAGCAGAGGCGTCACAAGTCAACAAATGTCTCCCCAGTCTGGGTTTTGCTGACCAAAAGGATTACATGTCCATTGGTCAAGTCCAAGTTTCTGGTTATAAGGAGGTAGGGCAGAAGCAGCAATGATTGTGTTAAGTTCTGGTGTGTCAAACACACATATTACACCATGTGTCCTATTGTACTTTCTCTACACTTGTACTGCTGCATTTCCTCAGCCACGCAACACCATTTATTAATTTGCTATTACTTTCCTTTGTCTTTTATCCAACACTTGTTCTCTTTCCTGAAACTGTGCAATTTTTTAACATACAAACAACCACACTCTGACTTATTTGTCTATTACAGTCTTGGTCCTACATTCTTCACTGTTTCCTTTCCTTCCCTGTTTTTTACTACTTGTTTAGCTGTTTTTAATTCTATTTAGAGCTTGGCATGCGCACTGAACAAGTTGGCCATGACCTCAATTTGTTCATCCTATAGCCCACATACTCAAATTTCCTTCCCAGTGTGCCTGGAAATTTATAAACAAGCCACATTTCTATGGCAAATCATAATGAGCTCTCAAGGTGTACTGCGAAGGTATATCAATCACACAAAACGCTGCAGGAACAAACACATATTGAATCAAAACAATTATGTCTAGGTTTCCATTAGTAGACATGGTACCACTTTCAGTTTTATTTCAGGTCTGTCTCCACATGTTGTATGGTGAGGTCTGATGGTGTTGGGTCTTTCTGCACAACACCGTCCCTTTGCCAAAACACATGGGAGTGCAGATATGGTGTAGATAATACTCAGTCCTTTGTGCTCAAATCAAAGTCAACATACACTTCACCCTCCCACTGGTTGTGTTAAGAGTAGAGTTGAGCTAAACGGGTCGAAAAATTTCAAAAGTCGCCGACTTTTGGCAAAGTCGGGTTTCATGAAACGAAACCCGACCCTAGGATGAGGTCGGCCACGAGGTCGGCGACTTACGCGCCAAAGTCGCGTTTCAAAAGTTTGTTTTGCGCTCTTTTTCAGCCAATCAGGATCCACGGACACTGTGGGCAACGTGATGACATAGGCAGGGGTCACCACCATCTTTCAGAAGGGCATGCAAGTGATTGGCTTGCTTTGGTGGGCGTCACAGGGGGCATAAAAGGGCGTGCACGCTGACCGCCATCTTACTTCTGCCGATCTCAGTATAGGGAGAGGTTGCTGCTGATTCTGTAGGGAGAGCGTTAGGCAGGGAAGAAGACAAAAAAACTGCTTCTGCTGCTAGCGATTTGGCCTGCACAACACACCAGTCACTGTTTGTGCAGTGCAAGGGGAGGCTATATAGTGGTGTATCAGTGGTGTTGGTTGTTGGGCTGCCTTCTAAGGCTTCCTGACATTCCTGCATTGCTGTTTACCCACTGCTCCGCAAACTGCTTTTTTAAAAGCAATCCCAATTTTTTTTTTTTGTCCTGCTGAGAAGAAAAAAAACTGCTTCTGCTGCTAGCGATTTGGCCTGTACAACACACCAGTCACTGTGTGTGCAGTGCAAGGGGAGGCTATATAGTGGTGTATCAGTGGTGTTGGTTGTTGGGCTGCCTTCTAAGGCTTCCTGACATTCCTGCATTGCTGTTTACCCACTGCTCCGCAAACTGCTTTTTTAAAAGCAATCCCAATTTTTATTTTTTGTCCTGCTGTGAAGAAAAAAAAACTGCTTCTGCTGCTAGCGATTTGGCCTGCACAACACACCAGTCACTGTGTGTGCAGTGCAAGGGGAGGCTATATTGTGGTGTATCAGTGGTGTTGGTTGTTGGGCTGCCTTTTAAGGCTTCCTGACAGGCTGGCATTGTTGTTTACCCACTGCTCTGCAAACTGCTTTTTTAAAAGCAATCCAATCTCCCTTATCCTCTAGTCACTTTTGTCACAGCTGTGCCATCGAGCCTGTGACATAGCGCTCAGATATCAGTGGGCCTCACACAATCCAAAAGTGTCCAGTGTCCACAAGTGTCTGCAGAAATTCAAAATCTCCCTTATCCTCTCGTCACTTTTGTCACAGCTGTGCCATCGAGCCTGTGACATAGCGCTCAGATATCAGTGGGCCTCACACAATCCAAAAGTGTCCAGTGTCCACAAGTGTCTGCAGAAATTCAAAATCTCCCTTATCCTCTAGTCACTTTGGTCACAGCTGTGCCATCGAGCCTGTCACATAGCGCTCAGATATTCATTGGGCCTCACACAATTCAAAAGTGTCCAGTGTCCACAAGTGTGTGCAGAAATTCAAAATCTCCCTTATCCTCTAGTCACTTTGGTCACAGCTGTGCCATCGAGCCTGTCACATAGCGCTCAGATATTCATTGGGTCTCACACAATCCAAAAGTGTCCAGTGTCCACAAGTGTGTGCAGAAATTGAAAATCTCCCTTATCCTCTCGTCACTTTTGTCACAGCTGTGCCATCGAGCCTGTGACATAGCGCTCAGATATCAGTGGCCCTCACACAATCCAAAAGTGTCCAGTGTCCACAAGTGTCTGCAGAAATTCAAAATCTCCCTTATCCTCTCGTCACTTTTGTCACAGCTGTGCCATCGAGCCTGTGACATAGCGCTCAGATATCAGTGGGCCTCACACAATCCAAAAGTGTCCAGTGTCCACAAGTGTCTGCAGAAATTCAAAATCTCCCTTATCCTCTCGTCACTTTTGTCACAGCTGTGCCATCGAGCCTGTGACATAGCGCTCAGATATCAGTGGCCCTCACACAATCCAAAAGTGTCCAGTGTCCACAAGTGTCTGCAGAAATTGAAAATCTCCCTTATCCTCTCGTCACTTTTGTCACAGCTGTGCCATCGAGCCTGTGACATAGCGCTCAGATATCAGTGGCCCTCACACAATCCAAAAGTGTCCAGTGTCCACAAGTGTCTGCAGAAATTCAAAATCTCCCTTATCCTCTCGTCACTTTTGTCACAGCTGTGCCATCGAGCCTGTGACATAGCGCTCAGATATCAGTGGGCCTCACACAATCCAAAAGTGTCCAGTGTCCACAAGTGTCTGCAGAAATTCAAAATCTCCCCTGTCCTATAGACACCTTGTACCTTGTTTTACATTACTATATAGTTTGTTGGATTTTGTCTACATTTCTACCAAAAATGAGGAAGGCTGGTGGAAGAGGCCGTGGAATTGGGCGGGGGTTGGCAGCTGGTAATGATGGTGTTGGTGGTGGATCTGATGGTAGTGGCAAGAGCAAAATAGGACCGAATGCAGGAGGTGTTGAGCCTGCGTCATCGTCTGGCTACATAAGGCCTCGAACGCTTAGTTTTCTAGGAGTTGGCAAACCGCTTTTAAAGCCCGAGCATCAGGAAAAAGTTTTGTCTTACATTGCTGACTCAGCCTCCAGCTCTATCGCCTCCTCTTCTTCAGTTGTAAAAAGTAAAAGCACTGAGTCGTCATTGGAGGCTCATGTTCATGAACCACACCTTTCCTTGTGTCCTTCACCCCAACCAAGATTGAAGGATGACGCAGGCCATACTACTGATTACTCCATGGAGCTGTTTTCACATACCATGCCTGGATTATCAAGTCAAATGGTGAATTACCCAGGCCAAGATGAATCTGACATGGAGTGCACTGATGCACAGCCGCTGATGGATGATTCTGCTGGTACATTCACTCAGAGCACTACATTGTCCTCGCAGTGTACAGAGCCAGATTCTGACCCTGATGAGACTCAGGTGCCCCTTCCCGCACACTATACCACCATACACGGTGACACAGAGGAAGGTGCACATGACATAGAAGAGGAGGTGATGGATGACCCAGTTGTTGACCCAGATTGGCATCCATTGGGGGAAGAGGGTGCTGCTTCCAATAGCTCAGATGAGGAGCATCCACAGCAGACATCGACATCGCAACAGCTGTTATCTGGCAGGCCCGGAGCACTCCAAAGACAGATTCCAAACATCAAAAGAGTTGCTGGACAGCTTGTCCAGAGGGTCAAAAGATCACAGCGTGCTAGGCCGCAAAATGTCTGCCAAAGTAGGAAGAGTGCAGTGTGGCACTTTTTTGACCAAAATCCTCATGATCAGGCCAAGGTTATCTGTAAGAAGTGCGCAAAGACCTTTAGCCGAGGGAAAAATCTGAAAAATTTGAATACCAGTTGCATGCTTAGACATTTAACCAGCATGCACTTGCAAGCGTGGACACAACACCAAACCTCAAGTGCCACATGTGCAACTGATCACAACGAAGGTAGTCAGCAACGCTACATTGTTTCCCCCACTGTAAGCCCACCGGTTAGCACAGCAGCAAATGTTGAGGTGTCGTTGCAAGGCCACAGCAGTCAGGGAATCCCACTGTTATATCAACGAAAGACTGATTCTAGGCCATCAGAAAGAACACCAACTCCATCACCATCATCAACCCTCTCTCAGTCCGCCCTGTCCACCGCTACTTCCACCATATGCAGCTCTCAAGTCCAGCTCACCCTCCCAGACACTATGAGTAGGTCAAGAAAGTACTCAGTCTCTCATCCGCGTACACTGGGTTTGAACGCCCACATTGCCAAACTAATCTCGTTTGAGATGATGCCCTTTCGGTTGGTGGAAAGCACAGCTTTCCGCGAACTCATGGCCTATGCAGTACCACGCTATGACCTACCCAGTCGCCACTTCTTCTCTCGCAAAGCCATCCCAGCCCTCCACCATCATGTGGAAGACCGCATTGTCCATGCACTCAAGCAGTCAGTGAGCGGAAAGGTGCACCTCACAACTGATGCATGGTCCAGTCGGCATGGCCAGGGCCGTTACGTGTCCATCACTGCGCACTGGGTTAATGTGGTGGATGCAGGATCCACAGGGGACAGCGGTGGTGGGACAGTGCGGCCTAGCCCACGGTATAGGAAACAGTTGGCTGTAGGCGTTCGACCCTCCTCCTCCTCCTCCTCCAGAAGCGAAAGCTCGTCCACAGAGCGCAGTCGTACGAGCACTCCATCTGCAGCTGCCACTGTTGCACACGATGTGTCCCCCTATCGAGCAGCTAGTGGAAAGCGTCAGCAGGCTGTGTTGCAGATGATGTGTTTGGGCAACAGACACACCGCCGAGGTGCTGGCCGAGTACTTGAAGCGACAAACTGAGTCATGGCTGGGCAGTGTACATCTTGAGGCAGGCAAGGTAGTTAGTGATAACGGCCGTAATTTTGTGGCAGCCATAGCCCTTTCAAAACTCAGCCATATACCTTGCTTGGCTCACACCTTGAACCTGGTGGTGCAGTGCTTCCTCAAAAATTATCCGGAGTTAACAGCCCTGCTCCAGAAGGTGCGAAGACTGTGCGCGCACATCCACCGGTCGCCTGTACACTCCGTTCGTATGCAGAAGCTGCAGCGATTGCTCCACCTTCCCAACCACCGCCTCATTATCGATATTGCAACAAGGTGGAACTCCACCCTGCACATGGTGGAGCGGCTGTGCGAGCAGAGGCAGGCCATAATGCATTTGTGGGAGGATACACGGCCAAGCACTTTGAGAGCAGACATGGAGTTGACAGGTGTGCAGTGGTCGAAGCTGAAAGACCTCTGTAAAGTCCTTCAGTGTTTTGAGGAATGTACACGGCTGGTAAGCGCAGACGACGCCATCCTAAGCATGAGCATCCCACTTATGCGTCTGCTCATGCAAACTTTGACGCACCTTAAGGAGCAGGTGTCTGCAGCCAATGTTGATGAGGAGGAAGAGGAGGAGGGAATCCTTGATGACATTCAGCCATTGTCTGCTCAGGGACCTCTCCTGGACGAGGTGGAGGAAGAAGAAGAGGAGGAGGAGGAGGATGATGGGGATGATTACTTAGGGGAGGGGGATGCATCTCGTGGGGCAAGTGAAAATGTTGGCGTGGCAAGGTCTGGTACAGGGTTTGTGCGTGACTGGAGGGATGTGGATTTGCCAGAAAGTGCTCCTCCAACCAGCACTCGCAGTGCATCATTGACACCGGGAACATTGGCCCACATGTCAGATTATGCCTTGCAGATCCTAAAAAGGGACCCACGCATTGCCAAAATGATGAAAGATGACGACTACTGGTTGGCCAGCATCCTGGATCCACGCTATAAAGGCAAATTACAAAACATCATGCCACAGGAGAACCTTGACCTAATATTGGCTAATAAACAAGCAACTCTGGTAAATCGGTTGCTTGAGGCATTCCCAGCACACAGCAGCGGTGATGGTTCTCACACGAGCCGTACGGGCCGGGGGCAGCTTGGCAGAGGTGTTCGTGGTGCACACAGCAGAAGTGGCGTTGGAGACAGGGGTTTCATGACAATGTTGTGGACTGATTTTTCAAGTACCGCTCACACAACTGGTAATACTGCATCGATGGAAAGTGACAGGAGACAGCAGTTGTCAACTATGGTTACAAACTACTTTTCCTCCCATATCGATGTTCTCCCACACAGGTCATTCCCCTTTGACTATTGGGCCGCTAAATTGGACACCTGGCCTGAATTGGCACAATATGCCTTACAGGAGCTCGCTTGCCCAGCTGCAAGTGTGCTATCGGAAAGTCTTCAGTGCAGCTGGATCAATCCTGACAGAAAAAAGGACCCGTCTGCCAACCCAAAATGTGGATGATCTAACCTTCATTAAAATGAACCACGCATGGGTTTCCAAGGATTTTGTCCCACCTTCCCCTGATGACACATAGGGTGACAGAAAAATGGCTTGCTTTGGTCCACCTCTTCCTGGGACTTGACCTATTTCACCTTTTGCATCAGCTGAATGTCCAACATCAACATATGCCACTTTCTAAAACTCCCTAACTGTGCTGCCTCCCCCCCCCATGGCCGGGGTCACCACCTAGCGCACGACACCGTGCGAGTGCCGTTGCCCTGGACAGGTGGGTAGGCCGACTCTTGGGCGCGGGCACTGGCACAGGGTCCTTCATAGTGCAATCAAGTGTCTCTGACGGTGGTGGTGCACACCCGCCGTCAGACACACCGCCGTACTATGAGGGGCCCAGTGCCAGTACCGACGTCCACGAGTGGGCCCCCCTTGCTTGGGCAGGGCCCCAGCATTTGCAATCTTTACCTCTCCCTGCTCCTCCGCTGTGTAGTCTGGGCCGTCAAATCCATACTGTGCCTGACACCGTCTGAGCCTGCCTCCTGATGTATAGACATATATTTTGAATGTGTACGCTATCCATACATGTTATCTGGGGATACGGTACCCTTTCTAACCTTTGTGCAATCACGTGCAATCCATACTGGGCCTAACACCGTCTGAGCCTGCCTCCTGATGTATAGACATATATTTTGAATGTGTACGCTATCCATACATGTTATCCGGGGAAACGGTACCCTTTCTAACCTTTGTGCAATCACGTGCAATCCATACTGGGCCTAACACCGTCTTCCTGCCTCCTGATGTATAGACATATATTTTGAATGTGTACGCTATCCATACATGTTATCTGGGGATGCGGTACCCTTTCTAACCTTTGTGCAATCACGTGCAATCCATACTGGGCCTAACACCATCTGAGCCTGCCTCCTGATGTATAGACATATATTTTGAATGTGTACGCTATCCATACATGTTATCCGGGGAAACGGTACCCTTTCTAACCTTTGTGCAATCACGTGCAATCCATACTGGGCCTATCACCGTCTGAGCCTGCCTCCTGATGTATAGACATATATTTTGAATCTGTACGCTATCCATAAATGTTATCTGGGGATACGGTACCCTTTCTAACCTTTGTGCAATCACTTGCAAGCCATACTGGGCCTTACACCGTCTGAGCCTGCCTCCTGATGTATAGACATATATTTTGAATGTGTACGCTATCCATACATGTTATCCGGGGATACGGTACCCTTTCTAACCTTTGTGCAATCACGTGCAATCCATACTGGGCCTAACACCGTCTGAGCCTGCCTCCTGATGTATAGACATATATTTTGAATGTGTACGCTATCCATACATGTTATCTGGGGATACGGTACCCTTTCTCACCTTTGTGCAATCACGTGTAATCCATACTGGGCGTGAGAACGGCTGGCGAGCTGTTAAGCAAGCTACAGCACCTGTGGTTTGCACACGTAAGTTTTTCATTTTTTCAGGAATGACGGTTAGGCCTAATTCCGGAACTGCGGTTGACCTGCACTTACTGGGAAATCATTGTTCGCGGGTAATAATTGTTATCAGTGATCCCCATCACTAACGTTGTTCAGCGGGTTATCTGCACCTGTAAGCGACAAACGCTGGCCTTTTCAGTGTAGCGCACATGCAGCCACGGACATGTAAGGGCATGACACACCAGTTATTGGCCAATCTCATGTGCCAGAGCCTCACGTGTCCCTCTAGTAAGCCGGACTCGGACCGCGGGGCATGACGGAGTCTCGTTCGTTAACGGAATTAAGCTTGCAATGTGTGCATCTGTTCTGTAGCTGGCATGGTTGAGGTTTCCCAGGTGGAGTCGAATTTAACCGTAGGCTCCACTCCTGGTGGTGCCCTTCTGGACATTCCTTTAAGGTTCAGCTTTGCAACCATACTGCCCACGTAAAACAAACACTTTGCCTTCATGAACGCTGTTTGGAGGGTCATGACTCGTGGGAATAACGCCGACCAATCAGTTAACCTGCTAGAGAGATCGTTCGTTGCTCCCAAGCATGACATCACACTCCCTAGGAAGAAGGTAATGCCACTGTGGCGACCGTACTCCTGGGGGCGACACAAGTGCACTGATGCCCAGCCACTGCTCGATGAATCTGCTGGTACATTGACCCAGACCACTACATTCCCCTCGCACGCTACACGACCTGAATCTGACCCTGATGAAACTCAGGTTACCCTTCCCATATACAGTTCCATCTTACACGGTGACAAAGAGGAAGCTGCAGATGAAAGTGCAGGTTCGGCCCACCCGCCATCAGACACACCACCGTACTATCAGGGGCCCTGTGCCAGTGCCGTCGCCAACGAGTGGGCCCCCCCTGCTTGCTCAGGATCACAGCACTTGCAAAGTTGAAATACTGTGCAGTGAGATGGAAGATGGGGACGACGAGGAGTCCAGACAAGTACAGGGATTCCCTAGCGAGGAGACTTATTTGATTGTTTTCAATGTTGGGACAGCAATTTTTGGGGAGCACTATACTCTGGAGAATGATAGATGGGGCCCACCATACACTGGAACATTCCAAAGGTGGACATCAGACACTGGAGCAGCATTTACAGGGCCCATTATACACTAGAGCATTAGAAATGGGGCCCATTATGTTTGGAGCATTATTTGGGCCCATAAGACAGTGGAGCTTCATCCATGGGGACCAACATATACTGTAGCATTATGTGGAGCTCATCATATACTGTTTCAAACATTATATGGGACCAATGATTTTGTATGGAGAAATAGATGGGCCTCGTCATGAGATGTAAAAAGTGAGGTATTTTTCATTGTACTATACCGCTATTTCTCTGCCGTATCGGAGCATGATGAGTTGTGGTATGTGTTAAAGGGGTGCGCTTTCGCCCAGGGCACATGAAAACCTGCAGTCAGCCCCCCCCCCACAACTTTAGCCAAATAACCCCCCATTTTTCAGTGCGTAACTTGTATTATGAAGTTAATTAAGGTTGACAAGCTTAAGTAAGAAGAATTGATGCTTTTGGCATTCAAATGGGCACTGTAGGTGTGTTTCCTGTCCTCCTCTCACTGCCGACTTTTATTCCCCATTGACTTACATTGGGTTTCGTGTTTCGGGACGACCCCGACTTTTCCCTATAATCGGACGATCTTGCTCGACCCGACTTTTGGAAAAGTCGGGTTTCACGAAACGAAACGCGACCCTAAAAAACCAAAAGTCGCTCAACTCTAGTTAAGAGTATGCTTATATAAGGACTTTTTCTGTTACTCTCCCTGATTCATACATAGTGTTGAGCATTCCGATACTGCAATATCGGGTATCGGCCGATATTCGCGGTATCGGAATTCCGATACTGAGTTCCGATATTTTTAGTATATCGAATACCGGAATCGGAAGTTCCCATAATGCAATGAGCCAGTTTGATTTTATTCAGCCAATGAGGATCCTAAGAAGTGTGGGCACATCCTGTTAGAGCATGTTAGACATGTAACTACTGGCATGGCTGTGATTGGCTGCTGAAATGATGTCATGATGCACTATAAAAGCCGCCGCCGCCGCCATTTTGGGTTCACTCTGCTGTGAATTCAGTTAGGGATAGGACGATGCTGTTCTGAGGGACAGTGTGACCTAGCGATTTGCTATATTGTGTTTTACCAAGGCTACTTTATCAACCGCTGTAGCTTTCTTTTGCCTTGCAGAGCTGTTCATGGCTGTCTGCGAGGTATCTGTATGTGACTGCAGCTCACGCTGTAGTGTGTTCTGCAGTCAGCCACCTCCGGTTGTAGTCCACTCAGCGTGCGTCACTGCCTCATACATTGTCCTTTTTTGCATTAGTGCTGCTCATTTGTCCTGATTTCTCCTATTAGTGTGGTTCCATCCGTATCCAGCTAGATTGCTTGCAAACACTATAAAGGAGTAGATAGAGGAGCCTTTCTGCAGCCTTGTGCCCTGCAGCCCCAGCCTGATTAGTATTACCCTATTTTTTGGAGCCTCATCTATTGCATTGTAGGTTACCTTCCTGCATTGTAATAGCTGCAAAATGTTTGTGATACTATCGGTTTTACATCTTTGAGCACATACAGTGTCTTTTTGTGAAAAAATAAAAAGTTAATAAAGTTCACCAAACACTCCACTTTACAGTTGTGTAGGCCACATTAGCTCATATTAAAGTCTAGTCCACACTTTATAAAATTAGTGTTTCTTATACCTGTTAGCAGCTGTTCAGGAATAAGTACACTAAGTCCTTAGTACTTTTCTGCCTATCTTTATCAGTCTACCAAGATGAAGAAGGCAGGGAGTAAGGCACGTGGTCATGGGCGTGGAGTTTCTGCAGGGAGAGGACGTGGGGATTCTGTGCCTGCTGCGGGCACCAGTGACTCAGCATCCCCCAGTTTTACCAGGGAACAGTCCTTTATACGCAGCTTTGTAGGAGCTCGCCGTACCCCACTGCTGCGGGACGAACAAATTGAAGCAGTTGTCAGATGGATGGCAGCTAAGGCATCGACTTCAATTAGTTCCACATCCTCTAAGGTCCAGAGCACTGAAGAGCACCCATCTGTCTCTTCACCACCTGCCAAATTGCCCAGGAAGTCAGAGAGCCCTGGACAGGAGCCATCTCTACTTCTGGTCTCTGAATCTCTTGGCTTGGAAAGAGGGGGCCAGCCAAGCAGCATTCTAGAATTTGAAGAAGAGGTAGGATGCAGTGATGCGCAACTGCTTTGTCTCTCTGAATCTGAAGAGGCGGGTGGGCCAGTGCCTAAGGTCAGCACACCTCAGTATGCATCTGATGATGAGACTCAGGTGCCACTTTATGGTGCGTACTGTGCTGTCGAGACTACCCAGGAGAAGCAGCTGTTTGAAGAGGGTAGTGTAGATGATGAGGTCCTTGACCCATCATGGCGTGAGGTACAGGAAGGTGGTGGGAGCAGCTCTGAGGAAGAGATTCCCCGAATGGCCCAAAAAGGGGTAAGAGGGAGGGGGCAGACTCAGTTGCCTGTAGCCTCCACTTCGGCACCCATTAGGAGCATGCAACTTCCAAAACCCAAAACGGGCGCTCCCAAGACTTGCAGTACCTGGTCCTTTTTTGACACAGTTGCAGATGATGTTTGCTTTGTCAAATGCAAGCTGTGTAATCAGAAAGTGAAAAGAGGGAAAAGTGTCAGTAACCTCAATACCACAAATATGTGGAAACATGTGCGGACCAAGCACGTGGTGGAGTTACAAAGACACACTGAAGATGTAGGCCGACCTACAGCGCCACCTACCACCTCTTCAGCTCGTGTTGTAGCCTCTTCCTCCAGCTCACACACAGCTGGTTCGGCTTCCTCACAGGATCGCCATGGAAGAACCTCTGGCACTGTTGTACAGAGATACAGTGTCATTCCACCCACAGCACCACGTTCCCTGTCATCCTCACACTCCCAGGCCAGTCTACAGCCATCGGTAGCACAGGCATGGGAGAAAAGGCGCCCATACTCGGCAAACCACCCCCGAGCACAGGCTCTGAATGCTGGCATTGCAAAACTACTGGCCCTTGAAATGCTCTCATTCAGGCTGGTGGAGACTGACACCTTCCGTAACTTCATGGCATTGGCAGTCCCACAATACAACGTGCCCAGCCGCTTTTGTTTCAGCAGGCATGCCGTGCCTGCCCTGCAAAAGCATGTGGAGGGAAAAATTAAACATGCGCTACTAAACGCCGTCAGTAGCAAGGTCCACCTGACCACCGATGCGTGGACCAGTAACCATGGACAGGGAAGATACCTTTCCCTCACTGCCCATTGGGCAAATGTTGTGGAGTCGGGTTCAGATCTTGAGAGTGGCGCTGTACGTGTTCTGCCAACTCCAAGGATTGCAGGAATCCAGTCTGTACACATTGACTCCTCCTCATACTCCAGTTCCTCTGGATCAGCGCTGCAGGAGCCGTCACAGTCTACCTCCACATGGACCCATAAACGCTTACCTGTTATGACCGATATGAGCACAGCCATGGCCAAACGCCAACAGGCCGTATTGAAATTAATTTCTTTGGGGAATCGAAGCCACACAGCGCAGGAGCTCTGGAATGCCATCAAGCAGGAGAGCGACGTATGGTTTGTGCCAGCGAATCTCCAGCCAGGCATGGTAGTGTGTGACAATGGCCGAAATCTGGTGGCAGCTCTGGGCCTAGGCAACCTCACTCACACCCCATGTCTGGCACATGTGCTCAACTTGGTCGTGCAGAGTTTTTTGAGGGACTCTCCGGATCTTGATGCACTGCTGCACAAGGTCCACATAGAGTGCACTCACTTGCGGCGTTCCAGCATGGCAAGATCGCGCATTGCAGCTCTGCAGTGCCGATTCCGCCTTCCAAAACATTGCATCATATGTGACCTACCCACCAAGTGGAATTCAACGTTACATATGTTGGAGAGGTTGTGTGAGCAGCAGGCAGCAGTAATGGAGTACCAGCTGCATCAGGCGCAAACAAGTCGCACGGCGCGCCGTTCACACTTCACCACCACTGAGTGGGCCTCTATGAAGGACATCTGCCACGTTTTGCGTGCCTTCGATGATTCCATGCGGATGGCGAGTGCAGATGATGCACTAGTCAGCATGACTATCCCCCTTTTCTGCCTGCTTGAAAAAACACTGCAAGCACTAAGGGAGGAGGTTTTTGAAGAGGTGGAGAATGAGGAGTCACAAATGCCATCTGCTTCTGGACAGTCTGTGCAACGTGGTTCCTCACAAAGGCCTAGGCAGGGGACACTTTGTGAGGAGGATGAGGAGGAGTCAATGGAGGAGGAAGACATCTGTCCAGAGGAGGGAGGTACACAATACTCTAGTAGTCAGTATGTAGAGCGAGGGTGGGGTGATGCAGAGCAGGCAGAGATGACGCCTCAAGCAGGGGACAGCGTTTCTTGGCCAGTTGGCAGTCTGCAGCACATGGTTGATTTCACGCTGCAGTGCCTGAGAAACGACCGCCGCATCACCCACTTTCTCAACACGGCTGATTATTGGGTGTATACCCTCCTAGATCCTCGCTACCAGGACAACTTACAAAGCCTCATAACACCGTTGAACCGGGAGCGTAAAATGCGGGAGTATCAAGACACACTGGTGCATTCCATCATGTTCTCCAGTCCACCCGAGAGCAGTGCTGCTAGTGCTTTACAAAGCAGCTCAGTGCATCGAGGTAGTGGAGGAAGCTCTGCACAAAGAGGGAGCAGAAGCAGCACCTCAGCACAAGGCAAGACCAGTATGGCTCAAATGTGGCAAAGTTTTGTGTCCTCGCTACAAATGTCTACACCATCACAGACGGCTCCAGTCAGCAGGAGGCAACATTTCCGTCAGATGGTGACAGACTACATGTCTTGCCCGCTCAGTGTTCTCCTAGACGGCTCTTCCCCCTTCAAGTTTTGGGTCTCTAAGCTGGATACATGGCCAGAGCTTAGCCAGTATTCATTGGAGGTGCTGGCTTGCCCTGCTGCTAGTGTATTATCGGAACGCATCTTTAGTGCCGCAGGTGGTGTACTAACAGACCGTCGCATGAGACTATCCTCCAATAATGTTGACCGGCTTACTTTTCTGAAAATGAACAAGGCCTGGATCTCGCAGGAATTTGCCAGTCCTCTTCCAGATTAAATAATTGGTTGGCAACAGTATCCAGGTCTCCTGTTGTGTTCATGTTTCTACCACCTGAACTGTAATCCCTGGGCTCCAACACCGCCAGTTGCTGCTCATAAGTGCCGTCTGCACAGACAAGACATGCTCCAGTGTTATTAGGGTTCAGTAACGTCAGCTGATCCCCAGCTGTGTGTCCGGCAATTTCTCCTGCTCTGTCCATATTCACACTACTACTGATATTAAACTTGCTCCAATTTGGCCTCTGGCTTCACTCTGTTTCTAGTATTTAATCTGGGCTCCAACACCGCCAGTTGCTGCTCAGAAGTGTCTTTGGCACGGGTACTCCCTCCTGCCCAGCCTGGTTCCAGCACGCCAGCTGTTTCCGGGTAGTGTCAACGTCACTTTGCCTCCAATACGTTGTCCTGTTGGGTTGCGGTCAGGTTAGCCGACTCTATGGTGCCTGCAGTTTAGGTGCTTCCTATGTGGGCTGCGGGATCTGGCAATGAAGGCTGGTTCCGTAGTGCCAATAGGACAAGCACCCCCTGTAGGACTGTGGGTTTCGGTAATTCCGGCCGGCTCGCGGCCTTGCAACTTTTTTTTCATGTGTACCTTCTGCTGCCTATCTGAGTTCCAGTACCATTAGCTGGTTCTTTGGAAGACAATCTTGAATATGTCCCCCTGGGTTCCAGTAACATCAGCTGGTTCCAGGCAGAGCCTTTGGCTTAAGTGCCTCCTTCTCGGTATCCAAGTTCCACCAACGCCTGCTGGTCCTTGGTAGTGCTTTCTGGCACATGTACCTCCTGCTTAGTAACTGGGTTCCAGTACCATCAGCTGGTCCTCGGTAGTTCCATTGGCTCTTGTACCTTCAGCTACCCATCCGGGTTCCAGTACCGTCAGCTGGTTCTCGGCAGTTCCTCAGCCTTCTTGTACCTTCTGCTACATTTCCAAGTTCAAGCTTTTTGAAATGGTTTTTGGTAATCACTCTGGATCTCCCTGACGACAACCCTGAAGACGACGACCCTGAAGACCACCCCGAAGAAGATGACGACCCTGAAGACGACGACCCTGAAGAGGATGACCCTGAAGACCGCCCTGAAGAAGACGACGACCCTGAAGATGATGACCCTGATGACGACGATCCTGAAGACCACCCTAAAGAAGACCAAGAAGATGACCCTGAAAAAGATGACCAAGAGGACAAAGAACAAGAAGACAACCTCCAAGATACAGAAGAACAAGAGACAGAAGACCAAGAAGCAGAAGAACAAGAAGCTGCAGAACAAAAAGCAGAAGAACATTAAGCATAAGACTGAAAATCAGAGCAAAAGATATTATCTAAATTATAAGCAGAAGAAGACTAAGCAGTGTTTGGGGGTGAGTCCGTTCCTCCTCGTGGTGCCCCTGGAAAATACCTGCTGCTGAAGGCCAAACTGAACGTGGACAAATCCTGTTGTAAATCTTTTGTGACAGGCAGAACGGAAGGTGTAATCTTCAAACTTTTATAGATAACATCTACAGGAATGCCTGTCACAAATAAGAATATGATGAAGAAGAAGAATATGAAGAAGATGAAGAAGTAGAATATGAAGAAGAATAATAGTTGAATAAGAAGAATATGAAGAATGTAAAAGAAAAGAATAATAGGAAGAAGGTGAAGAAGAAGATGAATAAGGAGAAGAAGTTGATGAAAAAGATGCTGCTCCTGAGGATGATGAAGGAGAAACTGTGGGAGAAGTAAAAAAGAAGGTGAAGAGCATGGAAGTAGTGAATAGTGTTGAGCATTCCGATACCGCAAGTATCGGGTATCGGCCGATACTTGCTGTATCGGAATTCCGATACCGACTTCCGATATTTTTTCAATATCGGAATTCGGCATCGGAATCGGAAGTTCAGTTGATTGACGGCCTGACGTCATCATGATGCGCGGTGTGTGCGCATCATGATGCGCCGTCATTTCGGGCCTTCCGGGGGTCTCTGCCGGCCTGCCGGGGGGCTGTGCCGGCCTGCCGGGGGGCTGTGTGGACTGCCCGGGGTCTGTACCGGCCTGCCGGGGGGCTGTGCCGGCCTGCCGGTGGTCTGTGCACCCTGTGGGGGTCTGTACCGGCCTGCCGGGGGGCTGTGCCGGCCTGCCGGGGGGCTGTGCTGATGTCCGGGGGTCTGTGCAAGCATCGTCCGATGGGACTACAAGTCCCATCGGGCGATGCCTGCTACCATGACAGTGATTGACACATTAGCCAATGATGGGACAGTAGTAGTCCCATCATCCGGCTAATGTGTTAAATGTTAAAAAAAAAAAAAAAAAAAAAAAAAAATACTACATACATACTACATGCATGCTACATACATGCTACATATATACTACATACATACTACATACATACTGCATGCTACATACATACTACATACATACTACATACATACTGCATGCTACATACATACCACATACATACTACATATATACTACATGCATGCTACATACATACTACATGCTACATACATACCACATATATACTACATACATACTACATATATACTGCATGCTACATACATACTACATATATACTACATGCATGCTACATACATACTACATGCTACATACATACTACATATATACTACATGCATGCTACATACATACTACATATATACTACATGCATGCTACATACATACTACATGCTACATGCATGCTACATACATACTACATGCATCAGATGATGCTGCCGTTCTCTACGGGCTGCAGGAATCCAATGACGGAAGGTAGGTATCCTTCCGCACTGTATTCCTCCGCCACTTAAAAAAAAAAGTCCCTAGTCTCACTTTATGTCATTGGATTCCTGCAGCCCGTAGAGAACGGCAGCATCATCTGATGCTGCAGTTCTCTACCCAAGATCGTCGTGGGACACACTCGTGGACTGCTTCGGATCGTGGGTGAGTATTTTTGTGGTTTGTTATGTTAATATTTATTCCGTAGACGACAATGGCTTCGGGGAACAATGTGACAAGTATTGGTAAGTATGTTACTCTATGTTATATGTACTGTATGTCTATGTATGTATTGTATGAATGTATTGTATGTATGTAGTATATATGTGGTATGTATGTAGCATGTAGTATGTATGTAGTATGTATGTAGCATGTATGTAGCATGTAGTATGTATGTAGCATGCATGTAGTATATATGTAGTATGTATGTAGCATGCATGTAGTATGTATGTAGTATGTATGTAGTATGTATGTGGTATGTATGTAGCATGTAGTATGTATGTAGCATGCATGTAGTATATATGTAGTATGTATGTAGCATGCAGTATATATGTAGTATGTATGTAGTATATATGTGGTATGTATGTAGCATGTAGTATGTATGTAGCATGCATGTAGTATATATGTAGTATGTATGTGGTATGTATGTAGCATGTAGTATGTATGTAGCATGCATGTAATATATATGTAGTATGTATGTGGTATGTATGTAGCATGCAGTATGTATGTAGCATGCATGTAGTATATATGTAGTATGTATGTAGCATGTATGTAGTATGTAGTATGAATGTAGCATGTATGTAGTATGCATGTTGTATGTATGTAGCATGTAATTTTTTTTTTTTTTTTTTTTTTTTTACATTTAACACATTAGCCGGATGATGGGACTACTACTGTCCCATCATTGGCTAATGTGTCAATCACTGTCATGGTAGCAGGCATCGCCCGATGGGACTTGTAGTCCCATCGGACGATGCCTGCACAGACCCCCGGAGCCTGCACAGCCCCCCGGCAGGCCGGCACAGCCCCCCGGAGCCGGCACAGCCCCCCGGCAGGCCGGCACAGCCCCCCGGAGCCTGCACAGACCACCGGCAGGCCGGCACAGACCACCGGAGCCTGCACAGACCCCCTGGCAGGCCGGCACAGCCCCCCGAAAGGCCCGTACAGACCCCAGAGAGGCTGTACAAGGGCAGGAAAGGGTTTTTCTTATTCCGATACCGGAAGTCCCATAGACTTGAATGGGACTTCCGGTATCGGAATCGGCGATACCGATACTTTTTTTAAAGATCGGCCGATACCATCCGATACGATACTTTGAAGTATCGGACGGTATCGCTCAACTCTAGTAGTGAAACATAAATATCTGACAAAATATAAAAAAGCTTAACATAGTCAATATCTTTGTAACTCCGAACGTCTTAAAAAAAAAATAATTCCTGCTATTCCATTTGATTGGACTAAACCTCTATGCCTTTAATGTCTCCTCCACCTCCCCCAATACATTCTACATTATTCTTAGTTGTTTTCCTTCATGTAGAATTAACCTACAAGGAAAGAAAGGGTTTATTTTAATTCCGATATTTGGGTCCCATTGACTTGCATTGGTTTCCGGTATCGGAATCAGCGATATCCGATATTTTTTGGGTATCGGTCCGATCCAATCCGATCCGATATTTCCCAATATTGGAAGGTATCGCTCAACACTATTCATACATTCACACAACTGACTGGTGATGCCAATTTTTGAAATGTGCATACAACCTTACCCAAAAAGACAGGGGAAACACAAAGAGTTAATTGTAAGGATGAACAGCTTTTTATCTTGTTACAGTTGGTTGTTTCACTGTTGCGGGAATTACCTGTATGGTTTCCGAATAGGCTAGTTGGCCACATTTTTGGGTTAGGCACCCGGATATGTCGTAGCCATTCAGTTTTGACTCAGTCAGATTATAGGATCACCTGTGATGCCTAATTCAGAGAGGTAAGTATGGCTATAGGTAAACACTCGAAGAACTTAGATACACATAGTGTCATGATCACGTGTGTCAGGTCGCAGATGATGCCGCAAGGCGAACCCATAACACACGTGACCCTGGATACACCGCCTCCAGTGGGGCGAATTTAAATAATAGAACGTGCAGGTGGATACGCCGCCTCCACCTGGCAAATTTAGGTATTACACGTTATGCATATATATCTGGAAACACCGCCTCCAGTAAGGCGCATTTAAATAATAAGGGGGGAACCTGGGTAACTTTAACAATGGTGGGCCCTGCGATAGGGAATGGGGGACGTGGAGACCTCCTAAGCTCCCCTGAGCCAGTGTCCCTGCACTCCTTACGTTCCCTATACAGGCTCCGCACCTGTCGCCGCACGCGAACCTTAACCCCTTGCTCGCCCTGACCCTAAACCCTCACTAGGGAATAGGTCGGTGCGGAGACTAATCCCACCACTGCACTAACAACACACATGAGGAAATAGACAATACAGGGGAAACACCACTTAGCTTTGCTCTGTTGCGTGCGCTCCTAGCAACAGAGCCCACCACCTGTGTGCATCTTCTCCTCCACCCTGATCCATCACCATAACTGGATCCGTCACCATCGTACAGCCTGGGAGCAGAGTCCATCACCACTTGCAGCAGTCCAGTACACAGAGTCCCAAGATGAGTCCAGCCTCTGCCAAGAATCCAAGCATGCTCGAGTCCAGTTCTCAGCAACCAAGTCGAGCATGCTGAGTGCAACTCTCTTCCTAGTCGCCACTCCTCTAAGCCATGCCCGCACTTCCCGCCGACACCATAAACTGCGACTCCACCAGGCCATGCCAGTCCTTCCTGCAGACACCATTAGCTGGCACTCGTTCTCTCTGGCTGACTGCGCAGGACTCCTATCCAGCTCCATCCTTCCACCAGGCTCTCCAACAACTCAGCAAGAAATATCACCAGCAGTGAGTGAACACCCTGAGACCCATTTATAGAGTGTCACACCTGAACCATAATTAAGTGCAACCTAACCTAAGGTGCAATACCACTAACCACCACCGGGGACAGTCAAAACACCTTTGAACTTAACCAAAGTAAAAAAAGTTCACTTTGTGCTTTTAATACCGCCAGATCCAACACTGGATCATGACAGTACCCCCTCCTTAATGAGGGGCCTCTGGACCCTCAAGACCACCCCTCATTAGGGAAACACCTACAGCGGGGATGCCCAGACCCTGAGTTCACCCTACCACTACCTGAAACTTCAGGTTTATGACAAACACCGCTGATATTGGCAACAAAGTTCCTTTTGGAGGCACCACTCATCTCCACAGTGCCGACCTGGGGAACGAGTTAATGTATGTGTATGTTTGCTCAGAGCTGATCAGACTCCACAACACATTTCCACAAGATGTTTTTTGGTGGCACCCATACATGCTCGTTCACACACAGGTCCGGACCTGAACGTTTATTGCACACATACATTTGTCATTTTTTGGTGAACTCACTCTGGACTTGACAACAGAGGCGTCCCCCTGTATCACTACACTCACACCCCCGCTATTCACCAAGGGACACCACCCTCCAACCCTTTCACCATGAGGACTGCGCCTCCTAGGGTTGGTTAATGGCGAGGGTAGAGATTTGTCCCTACTCCCCCGCAGCACACCTGCTGCACACACCAGGAGGAGAAGGGGACCGGGAAATGGAGGAAATATACTCTCACTGGTCACCTCCACACGACCAGGAGGGCTGCTTCTTCGATGGTATGAAGATTTGGCGTAAAACCCCGCGGACTATCACACCAGTCAGCTCACCACAGGGGCGCACCCCTTCACCTCGGGGAATACCAGGCAGCTCCGTGGGGCACCATTCCTCCCACCTGCCTGGGTGCGCCCGCCTGCATGAACCAGTCCTGCTCCCCAGCAGCGACTCTAGGGGGTTTTAGCACCATAGCCGCAGGAATATGGAGGAAAATATATACACTCGCTGGTCGCCTCCACACGACCAGGAGGGGCGGCATCGAAGATTTGTCATGAGCCCCGCGGACTATTCACCAATCTGCTCACTACAGGGACGTACCCCTTCACCTCGGGGAATACCAGGCAGCTCTGTGGGGCACCATTCCTCCCACCTGCCTGGGTGCGTCCCATGTAAGAGCAAGTCCCGCTCCCCAGCAGCGACTCTAGGGGCTTTTGCCAGACCGCAGCCGCCATTTTTGTTTCTCTGGTTATCTGAGCAGAGGCCCCAGACCCTGATAACTGCTGCTGCAGCGGCTCTAACACACCATGCCGCTCCCCACTGCACCTCAGTGAGGCCCGGCAGCAATTACCACAGGTCTCCACATGGCCAAAGCTCACCAGAAAAAAAAACTGTATGGCTGGTGATAATGTCATGATCACGTGTGTCAGGTCGCAGATGATGCCGCAAGGCGAACCCATAACACACGTGACCCGGGATACACCGCCTCCAGTGGGGCGAATTTAAATAATAGAACGTGCAGGTGGATACGCCGCCTCCACCTGGTGAATTTAGGTATTACACGTTATTCATATATATCTGGAAACACCGCCTCCAGTAAGGCGCATTTAAATAATAAGGGGGGAACCTGGGTAACTTTAACAATGGTGGGCCCTGCAATAGGGAATGGGGGACGTGGAGACCTCCTAAGCTCCCCTGAGCCAGTGTCCCTGCACTCCTTACGTTCCCTATACAGGCTCCGCACCTGTCGCCGCACGCGAACCTTAACCCCTTGCTCGCCCTGACCCTAAACCCTCACTAGGGAATAGGTCGTGTGGAGACTAATCCCACCACTGCACTAACAACACACATGAGGAAAGAGACAATACAGGGGAAACACCACTTAGCTTTGCTCTGTTGCGTGCGCTCCTAGCAACAGAGCCCACCACCTGTGTGCATCTTCTCCTCCACCCTGATCCATCACCATAACTGGATCCGTCACCATCGTGCAGCCTGGGAGCAGAGTCCATCACCACTTGCAGCAGTCCAGTACACAGAGTCCCAAGATGAGTCCAGCCTCTGCCAAGAATCCAAGCATGCTCGAGTCCAGTTCTCAGCAACCAAGTCGAGCATGCTGAGTGCAACTCTCTTCCTAGTCGCCACTCCTCTAAGCCATGCCCGCACTTCCCGCCAACACCATAAACTGCGACTCCACCAGGCCATGCCAGTCCTTCCTGCAGACACCATTAGCTGGCACTCGTTCTCTCTGGCTGACTTGCCAGGACTCCTATCCAGCTCCATCCTTCCACCAGGCTCTCCAACAACTCAGCAAGAAATATCACCAGCAGTGAGTGAACACCCTGAGACCCATTTATAGAGTGTCACACCTGAACCATAATTAAGTGCAACCTAACCTAAGGTGCAATACCACTAACCACCACCGGGGACAGTCAAAACACCTTTGAACTTAACCAAAGTAAAAAAAGTTCACTTTGTGCTTTTAATACTGCCAGATCCAACACTGGATCATGACACATAGCTGGTAAGTAGGGATGGGCGGACACCTGGATGTTCGAGTCCAGCGGGTTTGGCTGAACAGTTACAAAAAGTTCGGGTTCAGGTACCAGAACAGTGTTCCGACCCCAACCTGAACCAGGACCCCATTCACTTGAATGGGGGCCTGAACATCCAGTGTTTGCCATGCTGTCATGTGCACGACGGCGCGACAAACACCGCTTCTGAAATCATCCCCGCCAGTCAGAGAGCCACGGTTCCCATGCTGTCTTTTGCGCACTCAGCTGTGATCGGAGGTATAAAGTTTACCTCTGATCACTGGTGTCAGCTGATGGGACTATTGCTCCCATCATCCAACACCTGCTGCCGCTAATAACAATGAGAGCAGGAACGGCGGATGAGAGTATTCATTAGCCGCCTCCTGCGCTGTAAATAAATAATTTAAAAAAACAGCGTAGGTTCACCTGCATTTTTGATAACCAACTAGGCAAAACTCACAGATAGGGGCTGCAACTCTCAGCTGTCAGCTTCAGCAAGGCTGGTTATCAAGAAAAAAGGGGTAGCCACGCTGTTTTTTTTAAATTATTTGAATAAATAATATAGAAAAAGTATGGGGCCCTCCTCATTTTTGACAACCAGCCTTGCTAAAGCAGACAGCTGGGGGGGGCTGGTATTCTCAGGTTGGTAAGAGGCCATGGATATTGCCCCCCCAGCCTAAAAATAGCAGCCCACAGCTGCCCAGAAATGGCAGATCTATTAGATGCACCAATTCTGCCACTTTGCCCGGCTCTTCCCTGTAGCAGTGGCAAGTGGGGTGATAGTTGGGGGGGTTGATGTGATCTTTATATTGTCAGGTGACATCAAGCCTGGGATCCAGCAGTCTTTGCTGATGCGACAGGACGGGACTTCCAGCGTTATTCTGATAGCAGGCTCACCCAGTTAGGCAGCGGGGATCCGGCTGTCAATCAGAATGACGCCTGAGGTTCCACTCCGTTGACAGAGTGGAGCAGTAAAGAAGTCTGCACTCTGTAGATATTACGTCAGTGGAAGCTTCTGCATCACCTTAAAGAGTGATCTGTGACTGCTCTGTGCCGGGGAAGAACGGTGCCATGTACAACAGACAGGTAAGTTGCAATTACCTATCTATTGGTGCTTAGGTACATTTTTTGTTTTTTATAAAGTCTCTGATACCCTCTTTGGCAAAAAAAATCTATTTTTAATCTATTTTTCTTAAAGTACAATTTAGAAACTTGAGATTGAACATAATAAGGGCATGTAAACATTTTGGCCCAAAAAATAGCAAAAAGAATGAGCATATACAGTACAGTACAATATCAAAAAGTACAAATGTTCTGTCCTTTTCTCTACCTTCTGTAAATGGCTTCAAGCTTCAAAAGCTGTGAATCGACTTAAAGAAGTGACCTGACCATTCTTCAAGTGCTTCTGTTTGAAATTTACTTGTCAGCTTTGATACAGATTTAAAAAAAAAAGTGCCAAAAAGTTACCTAAATATTGCTAAAGAGTTCACTGAAGGAAAACTCTAGTCTGAAGTATCTCCTTTTTCAAAAAGTCTGTGGGTAGACAAGCATACAGTATAAGAGAGGCCATGTGCACATACCCTAATAGGCTGAAAAAAATAAGGAGGCTAACTAAACACTGTATTTTTAAATAATAGAGAAGCAGAATATTCAAAGACGTGTGTTAATAAGGATTATTCACAGTTAAGACTACATAGGATTTAAGTGTAAGCAATGGGCCTCAAAAATATGGACATTAGCCTGATAACTAAAAATAATATTACAGTAGCCCCGTTCAGATACTGCTCTACCATTGGGTTGCTATATTGCAATGTTTGTTATTATTATTGGTTATGTTGGTTGACTTATTATGAATATGTCAATGTTATGGATATGATTATTTTGACATGGAAAGATTTTGTCAGCTTTAAAATAATACAAAAATGCCAGGTGCCTATATTGGAAACGTAAACCACGCCAAAGAATAAAGCACATAAATGGACAAGTTTGCACAAGACAAGTTCCAGACAAGAATCTAAAATATATGTAGAAAAGACAAAAAAACAATATTATCTCTTGCAGTAGGAAAAAATGACTTGGGATAAACAACAAAAGATTTAACCACAGTTTTGTTAAAGGAGGAGAAAGGGTAATGGAAATAGATAATATAATACAATTACCTATACTAACAGAAGTAATTCAGCTCACCTACAGTGAAGGAAATAATTATTTGATCCTTTGCCGATTTTGTAAGTTTGCCCACTGACAAAGACATGAACAGTCTTTAATTTTAAGGGTAGGTTAATTTTAATATTGAGAGATAGAATATCAAAAATAAAATCCAGAAAAACACATTGTATAAATTATATAAATTTATTTGCATTTTGCAGTGAGAAATAAGTATTTGATCCCTCTGGCAAACAAGGCTTAATATTTGGTGGCAAAACCCTCGTTGGCAAGCACAGCAGTCAGACATTTTTTATAGTTGATCATGAGGTTTGCACACGTCGGGAGGAATTTTGGTCCACTCCTCTTTACAGATCATCTCTAAATCATTAAGATTTTGAGGCTGTTGCTTGGCAACTAAGAGCTTCAACTCCCTCCATAAGTTTTCTATGGGATTAAGGTCTGGAGACTGACTAGACCACTCCATGACCTTAATGTCCTTCTTTTTGAGCTACTCCTTTGTAGCCTTGGCTGTATGTTTTCGGTCACTGTTTTGCTGGAAGACCCAGCCACGACCCACCCATTTTGAATTTTCTGGCAGAGTGAAGGAGGTTGTCACTCAGGACTTTTCAGTACATGGCTCTGTAAGGCAGCCAGGGTGGTAGTCGTGGCAACGGGCTGTAGCACTCCCACACCCTGGCGCTCCACAGATAAAACACAGTGTCCCTATTTCTGCATCCTTTCAGTCCTGTCATCCTGGCTCTGCATTTCCAAGCTCCACAAAACATTTCAGAGACACAGTTCTTTTCCAGCAGTTGAACTTTACTAATCAATAGGGCATTCATCACATTTGCAGCACAAGTTTCACAAAGGGACATCTTCTGATCTTTCCCTGCCTTCCGGGCAGCCTCTACTCTTCTTGTAAACTCCGTTCTCTTCTTCCAGCAATCCCTGCCTTATCACTAGACAATCTCTGTCTCAACCATATCCTCAGTGTCACCAGCTCCCTGCCAGCCCCACGTCCGGTTCCAATAGGGAAAGGTGCTGGGAACACCATCTCAGCTACTCCTGTCCCGGTCTTAGACACTGGATCCTTCTTGGGGATGGTCCTCCTTAGCTTGTGCCCTCAGCCTGGGACCTGCAATGAGTAGATCACCGAGGAGGATAAACGGAAAATAAGCTAGGCAACCAGAACACCAGAAAGGTTAGCAACTTAGCGGATTGCAGACCCCTAAACCTAACATAGCAACTAGAATTAGCCGTGGGACGTACCTACGATGCCCTAGACACCTCGGCACAGCCAAAGAGTTATCTAAGCCTAAAGCAAAAAAGGGGAAAGCTAAACTGCCCCGGAGCAAAACCCCAAAGGAATAGATAGCCCCCAAACATATATTGTCAGTGAGACAAGATGAGGCACAAACACAGGCAGAAAATAGAGTAAGCAAATGATGGGGCCCAAACTGTCTAGATAGCACAGGACAGAAAAGATACTGTCTGCAATCACACAAAAACACTAAAAAATCCAACACATCTGATATGCAATAATACTGAGGCCACACGATCTCTCCCCCACTAGATCAGCATTCTGGTGTGACCTGGAAGTAAAACCAAAAATACTGCTATAACAGGGGATTATCAATACTGAACAGACTGACATAAGCTGTGGCATATGGAGTGGGATCCAGCACCGGTCCCAGCAGGGAACAATGCTGAACCCACACAGCAAAGCAGAAAGCAGAGAAAGGCAAAACTGGATGAAATGCAAAAAGATTCCAGGAAACAAATAACTTATCTGAACGATGCAGGACCAAGCAGGGGACAAGCGGACTTCAAGATGCACAGAAAGAAAAACAAATCACCAGCAGCAACTGAGGGAAGCTTGCTCATTTAAATCTGCTCAGTCTGTAACACCTGACTTCCACTCATCGTCTTCAGGTGATGGACTTCTGTCAATCCGACCAGCTCCACTACCCGCAGTCTCCACCAGAGGGAGACCAAACTCAGAAGTCAGGTTAAGAGTGTTCATAACAGTACCCCCCTTGAGGAGGGGTCACGGAGCCCTCATCCAAGCCACCAAATCACGGCCAGATCGCGCAATCATAACTCCTATGAGGAGGCAAAGACGTGAACTTACTCTCACTAAATACATCAGAAAAATCAGCCCAATAGTCAGGAACATCATGAAACTGGGGAGAGGTGGAGAAAACAGGAGTGTCACTAAGAACACATTGACAACCCCAACTCACCACAGACACAGATTTCCAATCCAAAACAGGATTATGGGTTTGTAACCCAGGAACCAAGGAAAACCCAGTACAATAATGTCATATAAATTATGCAACACCAAAAATTTATAATTCTCTTGGTGGTTCGGGGCTACCCGCATTATCACCTGGGTCCAAAACTGGGGTTTATTCTCTGCCAAAGGGGTAGCATCAATACCTCTTAAAGGAATAGGATTCTGCAGGGTTACCATGGGAAAACCACAACATTTGGCAAAGTCAAAATCCATCAGGTTCAGGGCTACTCCTGAATCAACAAAAGCCTTAGCAGAAAATGAAGACAAGGAGCAGATCAAGGAAACCGCCAAAAGGAATTTAAAGTGTACACTGCCCACAGCAAATCGTTTCTCCCACTTAGGGCAGATAGAATTAGTATGAGAGGCGTCCCCACAAAAGAAGCATAACTTATTACGCCTTCTAAACTCTTGATGTTGCGCCCTAGACAAAACCCTATCACATTACATGGGCTCAGAAGTTTGTTTGAAAGGCAACACTGCCTCTCGGATAGTTTTACGTTTACGTAAACGTCGATCAATTTGAATGGCTAATGACATAGAGTCGTTAAGACCAGAGGGGACAGGAAATCCCACCATAACATCTTTTACGGTTTCTGCCAGACCTTTCCGAAAAAGAGCTGCTAGGGCGTCATCGTTCCATTTAGTAAGGACCGCCTACTTTTGGAATTTTTGACAATATAACTGCTGCTTTCTGACCCTGGTTCAATGCCAATAAAGTTTTCTCAGCTTGATCAATAACATTAGGTTCATCATACAACAAACCCAGGGCTTGAAAAAATGCATCCACATTAGCCAGAGTAGGATCCCCAGGAGTCGGAGAAAAAGCCCTATCCTGGGGGTCACCGCGCAACAGGGAGATGACAATTTAAATTTTTTTTCCGTTCTTTAGAGTACCCTAGACCCTAGGCTGGTGATTCTGTTATGATTAGGTTACCGAGGAGGATAACCGGAAAATAAGCTAGGCAACCAGAACACAAGAAAGGTTGGCAACTTAGCAGACTGCAGACCCCTAAACCATACATCACAACTAGAATTAGCCGTGGGACGTACCTACGATGCCCTAGACGCCAAAGAGTTAACTAAGCCTAAAGCAAGAAAGGGGGAAGCTAAACTGCCCCGGAGCAGAACCCCAAAGGAATAGATAGCCCCCAAATATATATTGCTGGTGAGACAAGATGAGGCACAAACACAGGCAGAAAATAGAGTAAGCAAATGATGGTGGGCCCAAACTGTCTAGATAGCACAGGACAGAAAAGATACTGTCTGCAATCACGCAAAAACCCTAAAAAATCCAACACATCTGATATGCAAAAATACTGAGGCCACACGGCCTCTCCCCCATTAGATCAGCATTCTGGTGTGAACAGGAAGCAAAACCAAAAACACTGCTATAACAGTGGATTAGCAATACTGAACAGACTGACATAAGCTGTGGCATATGGAGCGGGGTCCAGTACCGGTCCCAGCAGGGAACAATGCTGAACCCACACAGCAAAGCAGAAAGCAGAGAAAGGCAAAACTGGATGAAATGCAAAAAGATTCCAGGAAACAAATAACTTATCTGAACGATGCAGGACCAAGCAGGGGACAAGCGGACTTCAAGATGCACAGGAAGAAAAACAAATCACCAGCAGCAACTGAGGGAAGCTTGCTCACTTAAATCTTTTCAGTCTGTAACACCTGACTTCCACTCATCGTCTTCAGGTGATGGACTTCTGTCAACCCGACCAGCGCCACTACCCGCAGCCACCACCAGAGGGAGCCCAAACTCAGAAGTCAGGTTAAGAGTGTTCACAACAGGGACCCCTTTGTGCCATAACAGCGCTATCACCACAGCCGGCCGTCTGTCTCCTTTAATGCGCCTTACACCTCACCCTGGGCAAGGTTGTCCGAGCTCTGCTGCCTAATCATGAAGTGTCCTAACTATATCCCTATGCTCTGCCCTGCTCTACTCTAACTCCTCCCTACTACAACACCCATATGCTAACTGCCCCTAGCGAACACTCCTAATCTATTCTATTCCCTATATCTATGATGCCCCCACTATTCTTATACCCTGTCCTATACTACCTAAGATCCTATCCTAACCCTAACTATGCAGAACACATTTTAAAGACATCCACATTATAGTATATAACAAGTATAATGTCGTTAGTAAACAATGAGGTGCCGCACGCAATCATATGAACAGCATCCAGGGGAGATGAGGGATGTGAGGGTCACCGCCACCTCCTTACAGCTCAATCCATTCTCCCATTGATGCGGTGAAGTAGTCCTGTGCCCTTAGAAGAGAAACACCCCCAAAACATAATGCTTCCTCCTCCGTTTTTGACAGTAGGGATGGTGTTCTCTGGGTCATAGGCAGCATTTCTGTTGTGAGTTCATTTTCCCCTTCACCGTTGATGTCTGATGAGCTCCCTCTGCTGGTGAAGAGAGGTAGTGAAATTGAGTGGGTTGGGAATAACCTGTCATCTGAACAGGTGGAGCCTGATTGGACACCCGGAATCACTGAGTGGATATAAGGCAGCCGACGCCCTACAGGGGTGCTGGTGATCCTTTCTGCTCTGAGCTCCTACAAACCAGTTCAGTACCTGTCTTCTGAAAGCTAAGTATTTGCTCTCTTATTTTTCCATGAGATGTTGTCTGTTTACTTAGTGTTTGTGTTCTGCCTTCCCTTGTTGGTACAGGCTGAGCTCCATTTTTGTCTCTGGTCAAGTTGATCTTTTTCTCAGTCTTCAGAATATACCTGAGTGCTGATATAGTGATTTTGAAGTCTAGTGACTTCAGGACCTTTTTTCTATCATACGTGTTGGACATTATTTTGGCAGAATTTTTGCGGATTGCAGCAAGCATTTTTTCTGTCCTGTCCTATCTAGTTAGTTGGGCCCCATCATTTGCTCAACCTGTCTTTCTGTCTGGGCTTGTGTTTTCATCTGCTTTTCACCGACAATACATGTTGGGGGCTGTCTATTGCTTTGGGGTCTGCTCTGGGGCAGTTTAGTTTTCCCCTTTCTTTCTTTAGGCTTATTTAGTTCTCTGGCTGTGAACGAGGGGTCTAGGGCACCGTAGGAACCCCCCACGGCTACTGTTAGTTGTGTGAATAGGATCAGGGGTCTGCAATCCGATAGCTACCAACCTCTCCGGTTTTCTGGACTTAGCTTGTATTTTTGTTTTTTCCTCCTTCGGTGACTCACTCATAACAATTTCTCTTCCTCCAAACATGGCAAGTTGAGATAATTCCAAAGACCTCAATTTTTGTCTCATCTGACCACAGCACCTTCTCCTAATCACTCACAGAATCATCCAGGCATTCACTGACAAACTTCAGGTGGGCCTGCACATGTGCCTTCTTGAGCAGGGGGACCTTGGAGGAACTGCAGGGTTTCAAACCTTTATGGCGTAATGTGTTACCAGTGTTTTTCTTAGTGACTGTGGTCCCAGCTGCCTTGAGATCATTAACAAGTTCCCCTCATGTAGTTTTAGGCTGATCTCTCACCTTCCTTATTATCAAGGATAACCCACAAGGTGAGATATTGCATAGTGCCCCAGATCGATCTCGATTGACAGTCATTTTGTATTTCTTCCATTTTCTTACTATTGCACCAAAGGTTGTCTCCTTCTCACCCGGCGTCTTACTTATGGTTTTTTTGCAGCCCATTCCCACTTTGCGCAGGTCTATGATCTTGTCCCTGACATCTTTATGAAGCTCTTTGGTCTTGCCCATGTTGTAGAGGTTAGAGTCTGACTGATTAATTGAGTCTGTGGACAGGAGTCTTTTATAAATGTGACTATGTAAGACAGCTGTCTTTAATGCAGGTAACGAGTTGATTAGGAGCACCTAACTGGTCTGTAGGAGCCAGAACTCGGCTGTGTGCACACGATGCAGATTTGCAGCGGATTTTAACGCGCAGAAACGTTGCATATCCGCATTGTGATGTACAGTAGCCTTAAAATCAATGTAAAAAAAAAACGCTGTGCAGACACTGCGGATTTTTCCGCGGTACAAAATCCACAGCATGTTACTTCTTTTGTGCGGTTTTCCATCTCCCCTGTCACCAAATCCGCAGGGGGAAAACCGCGATGGAAAACCGCACAAAAACTGCATGAAAACCACATGAAAAATGGAAGAAATCCGCAGGAAAAATGCAGGTCATTTGACCTGCGGATTTCTTCCATTCTGCGTGGAAAAATCCGCAGGGCCAAAAAGTACGTCTGCACTCAGCCTTAATGGTTGGTAGGGATCAAATACTTATTTCTCACTGCAAAATGCAAATAAATTTATATCATTTAAACAATGTGATTTTCTGGATTTTAATTTTGATATTCTGTCTCTCAATGTTAAAATTAACCTACCCTTAAAATTATAGACTGTTCATGTCTTTGTCAGTGGGCAAACTTACAAAATCAGCAAGGGATCAAATAATTATTTCCTTCGCTGTATGTCCACATATCTTGTGATGACTTCCACAGCATGGATTTCACCCTGGCAGGTGCATAAATGTGCAGGAAAAAAAAGTTTAAATCTTTTAGCCACTTGCTAGTTGATTACTTCTGCATATTTTTTTTTCTATTTATCTAATTACTCACATAATTACTTGACACTAAACTACATTAACATATTAACTAAATAAAAAAATATTCCCCATAAACAATAATAGACTCAAAACTGATGGCCCCTACAAAAATAATCTGCATTAAATGGTTTATAAGGATGAGGAAAAGGACACTCTATTACAGTTGTGCTCAAAAGTTTACATGCCCCTGCAGAATTTTTGCTTTCTTGACCTTTTTTCAGAGAATATGAATGTTAACACCAAAACTTTTTCTCCACTCATGGTTAGTGGTTGGGTGAAGCCATTTATTGTCAAACTACTGTGTTTTCTCTTTTTGAATCATAATGACAAAAACATCCAATTGACCCTGAACAAAAGTTTTCACACCCTGGTGATTTTGGCCTGATAACACGCACAGAAGTTGACACAAATGGGTTTGAATGGCTACTAAAGGTAACATCCTCACCTGTGACCTGTAGCAAATTCCATGAAAATTGTTCGGGATGCAAAGAAAAACCCACAAATAACATTAGCTGAAATACTCTGGACTCTCTGAAAACTAGTGATGTGGCTGTTTCAAGATGCAAAATAAGGAGGCACTTGAAGAAAAATTGGCTGCTTGGTTGAGTAGCTAGAAGAAAGCCAAATGATCCTGATCAGAAATTCACATACCCCATTTCGGAATACCATATATTGCCCCCTCTAACATCAATGATAGCTTGAAGTCTTTTGTGGTAGTTGTGGATGAGGCTCTTTATTTTCCCAGATGGTAAAGCTGCCCACTCTTCTTGGTAAAAAGTCTCCAGTTCCTGTAAATTCCTGGGCTGTCTAGCATGAACTGTAAGCCCAGAGTGGCTCAATGATATTTAGATTAGGAGACTGAGATGACCCCTCCAGAACCTTCACTTTGTTCTGCTGTAGCCAATGACAGGTTGACGTGGCCTTGTGTTTTGGATCAATGTCATGTTGGAACGTCCAAGTTCATCCCTTGAGCAGCTTCCGGGCTGATGATTGCAAATTTGCCTCCAGTATTTGCTGATAACATGCTGCATTCATCTTTCCTTCAACTTCGACCAAGTTTCCTGTGCCTTTGTAGCTCACACATCCCCAAAACATCAGCGATCCACCTCCATGCTTTATAATAGAAATGGTGTTTGTTTCATCATAGGCCTTGTGGCCCTCTCTCCAAATGTAACATTTATGGTTGTGGCCAAAAAGTTCAATTTTAGTCTCATCATTGCAAATTACCAGTGGCGTAACTACAAAGTTATGGGCCCCGATGCAAACTTTCAAATGGGCCCTCCCATCCCAGGCTGCCACTAGGAATTTCGGGGCCCAATACTAGCAAAATTTTTGGGGCCCCCTTAAGACCAGCCCGGGCTCCATCCCTCAAACTTATTCCAAACAAAGGAGATTAAAGAATATTTTACCTAAATTCTTTTATGTAAATTTAAGTAGATACTAGAGTTGAGCGATACCGTCCGATACTTCAAAGTATCGGATCGGAATGGATCGGCCGATCTTAAAAAAAAGTATCGGTATCGCCGATTCCGATACCGGAAGTCCCATTCAAGTCTATGGGACTTCCGGTATCGGAATAAGAAAAACCCTATTTTTGCATTGTACAGCCTCTCTGGGGTCTGTACGGGCCTTTCGGGGGGCTGTGCCGGCCTGCCAGGGGGTCTGTGCAGGCTCCGGTGGTCTGTGCCGGCCTGCCGGGGGGCTGTGACGGCCTGCCGGTGATCTGTGCAGGCTCCGGTGGGCTGTGACGGCCTGCCAGGGGGCTGTGCCGGCCTGCCGGTGGTCTGTGCAGGCTCCGGGGGGCTGTGCCGGCCTGCCGGGGGGCTGTGCCGGCCTGCCGGGGGGGCTGTGCAGGCTTCGGGGGTCTGTGCAGGCATCGTCCGATGGGACTACAAGTCCCATCGGGCGATGCCTGCTACCATGACAGTGATTGACACATTAGCCAATGATGGGACAGTAGTAGTCCCATCATCCGGCTGTGTTGAATGTAAAAAAAAATAAAAAAAAAAAAAATTACGTGCTACATACATGCTACATACATACAACATGCATACTACATATATACTACATGTAACATACATACTACATATATACTACATGCAACATGCATACTACATGCATGCTACATACATGCTACATACTACATACATGCTACATTCATACTACATATATACTACATGCATGCAACATACATACTACATATATACTACATGCATGCAACATACATACTACATATATACTACATGCATGCAACATACATACTACATATATACTACATGCATGCAACATACATACAACATATATACTACATGCATGCAACATGCATTCTACATATATACTACATGTAACATACATACTACATATATACTACATGCATACTACATACATGCTACATACATACTACATGCATGCTACATACATTCTACATGCATGCTACATGCATGCTACATACATACTACATGCATGCTACATACATACTACATGCATGCTACATACATACTACATGCGTGCTACATACATTCTACATGCATGCTACATGCATGCTACATACATACTACATACATGCTACATACATACTACATGCATGCTACATACATTCTACATGCATGCTACATGCATGCTACATACATACTACATGCATGCTACATACATACTACATGCATGCTACATACATACTACATGCGTGCTACATACATACTACATGCTACATACATACTACATACATACTACATATATACTACATGCATGCTACATACATACTACATGCTACATACATACTACATACATACTACATGCATGCTACATACATACTACATGCATGCTACATACATACTACATGCTACATACATACTACATACATACTACATACATACTACATGCATGCTACATACAATACATTCATACAATACATACATAGACATACAGTACATATAACATAGAGTAACATACTTACCAATACTTGTCACATTGTTCCCAGAAGCCATTGTCTTTTACGGAATAAATATTAACATAACAAACCACAAAAATACTCACCCATGATCCGAAGCAGTCCACGAGTGTGTCCCACGACGATCTTGGGTAGAGAACTGCAGCATCAGCTGATGCTGCCGCTCTCTACGGGCTGCAGGAATCCAATGACGGAAGGTAGGTATCCTTCCGCACTGTATTCCTCCGCCACTTAAAAAAAAAAGTCCCTAGTCTCACTTTATGCCATTGCTGCGTGGGAAATTCCCACACAGCAATGGCATAAAGTGAGACTAGGGACTTTTTTTTTAAGTGGCGGAGGAATACAGTGCGGAAGGATACCTACCTTCCGTCATTGGATTCCTGCAGCTCGTAGAGAGCGGCAGCATCAGCTGATGCTGCAGTTCTCTACCCAAGATCGTCGTGGGACACACTCGTGGACTGCTTCGGATCATGGGTGAGTATTTTTGTGGTTTGTTATGTTAATATTTATTCCGTAAAAGACAATGGCTTCGGGGAACAATGTGACAAGTATTGGTAAGTATGTTACTCTATGTTATATGTACTGTATGTCTATGTATGTATTGTATGTAGCATGCATGTAGTATGTATGTAGTATATATGTGGTATGTATGTAGCATGTAGTATGTATGTAGCATGCATGTAGTATGTATGTAGTATATATGTGGTATGTATGTAGCATGTAGTATGTATGTAGCATGCATGTAGTATGTATGTAGTATATATGTGGTATGTATGTAGCATGTAGTATGTATGTAGTATGTATGTAGCATGCATGTAGTATGTATGTAGTATGTATGTAGTATGTATGTAGCATGTAGTATGTATGTAGCATGCATGTAGTATATATGTAGTATGTATGTAGCATGTAGTATGTATGTAGCATGCATGTAGTATATATGTGGTATGTATGTAGCATGTAGCATGTATGTAGCATGCATGTAGTATATATGTAGTATATATGTAGCATGTAGTATGTATGTAGCATGCATGTAGTATATATGTGGTATGTATGTAGCATGTAGTATGTATGTAGCATGCATGTAGTATGTATGTAGTATGTATGTAGTATGTATGTGGTATGTATGTAGCATGTAGCATGCATGTAGTATGTATGTAGTATATATGTGGTATGTATGTAGCATGTAGTATGTATGTAGCATGCATGTAGTATGTATGTAGTATATATGTGGTATGTATGTAGCATGTAGTATGTATGTAGCATGCAGTATGTATGTAGCATGCATGTAGTATATATGTAGTATGTATGTAGCATGTAGTATGTATGTAGCATGCATGTAGTATATATGTAGTATGTATGTAGCATGTAGTATGTACAGTATGTAGCATGCATGTAGTATATATGTGGTATGTATGTAGCATGTAGTATGTATGTAGCATGCATGTAGTATGTATGTAGTATGTATGTAGTATATATATATATATTTTTTAAACATTTAACACATTAGCCGGATGATGGGACTACTACTGTCCCATCATTGGCTAATGTGTCAATCACTGTCATGGTAGCAGGCATCGCCCGATGGGACTTGTAGTCCCATCGGACGATGCTTGCACAGACCCCCGGACATCAGCACAGCCCCCCGGCAGGCCGGTACAGCCCCCCACAGGGTGCACAGACCACCGGCAGGCCGGCACAGCCCCCCGGCAGGCCGGTACAGACCCCCACAGGGTGCACAGACCACCGGCAGGCCGGCACAGCCCCCCGGCAGGCCGGTAAGACCCCGGGCAGTCCACACAGCCCCCCGGCAGGCCGGCAGAGACCCCCGGAAGGCCCGAAATGACGGCGCATCATGATGCGCACACACCGCGCATCATGATGACGTCATTTCAGCTGTCAATCAACTTTGAACTTCCGATTCCGATGCCGACTTCCGATATTGAAAAAATATCGGAAGTCGGTATCGGAATTCCGATACAGCAAGTATCGGCCGATACCCGATACTTGCGGTATCGGAATGCTCAACACTAGTAGACACCTTAAATATATAACCAAAAAATTCTGCTTAAAAAGGAAAAAACTCCAAAGGTAAGTAATCATCAAAATATTTAATTTTTATTATTATTTTATCACAAAGACACCAACAAGGTTTTAGATTCATTCTCTATGTGAAGGTGGAGTTATGGGAGCGGTGGGGCTGTGGACAGTTCGAGGGATGGAAAAAACTCCAAAGGTAAGTAATCACCAAAATATATAATTTTTATTATTATTTTATCACAAAGACACCAACAAGGTTTTAGATCTAAAAACTTTTAATCAATGGCTTCACCCAACCACTAACCATGAGCGGAGAAAAAGTTATGATGTTATCATTCATATTCTCAGCAAAAAGGCCAAGAAAGAAAAAATTCTGCCGAGGTATGTAAACTTTTGAGAACAACTGCAAGCGCTGAAGTCTGAAGATCGTTTTTCCTTAACATGTACAATGCACACTTGTCGAAACTACAGTTGTGTGAAAAAGTGTTTGCCCGTTCCCGGTTTCCTATTCTTTGCATGTTTGTCACACTTAAATGTTTCAGATCACCAAACAAATGTAATTATTAGACAAAGATAACACAAGTAAACACAAAATGCAGCTTTTAAATAAACGTCTGTATTATTAAGGGAAAACGAGAATCAAACCTAAAGGGCCCTGTGTAAAAGTGACTGCCCCCCCAAAAAAACAAAATTACCTCAAGAACGCAGTGACGACTCATCCAAGAGGTCACAAAAGACCCCATAACAACATTCAAAGAATTGCAGGTCTTATTTCTCTCAGTTCAGGTCAGTGTTCATGATTCCACGATATGAAAGAGAATGGGTAAAAATGCCCTGCATGGCAGAGTTGCAAGACAAAAACCACAGCTGAGCTCAGTTTTGCCAGAAAACATCTTGATGATCCCCAAGACTTTTGGGAGAATACTCTGTGGACTGACAAGACCAAACTTGAACTTTTTGGAAGTTGTATGTTCCATTAAATTTGGTGTAGAAATGACACAGCACTTCAGGAAAGTAACATCATATCAACAGTAAAATATGGTGGTGGTAGGGTGATGGTCTGGGGCTGTTTTGCTGTTTCAGGACCTGGATGACTTGCTGTGATAAATGGAACCATGAATTCTGATGCTACCAAAAAAACCTGAATGATAATGTTCCGCTTTCTGTTCGTGACCTCAATCTGAAGCACACTTGGGTTATGTAGCAGGACAATGATCCAAAACACACCAGCAATTCCACCTCTGAATGGCTTAAGAAAAACAAAATTAAAACTTTGGAGTGGCCTAGTCAAGTCCTTACCTTAGTCCAATTGAGATGCTGTGGCATGACCTTAGAAAGGCGGTTCATCCTCGGAAACTCTCCAATGTGGCTGAATTACAACAATTCTGCCAAGATAAGTTGGCCAAAATTCCTCCAGAGCATTGAAAAAGACTCATTTAGGCTGTGTGCCCACGTTGCATTTTTTAAGCATTTTTGATGCGTTTTTCGGGGTCAAACTACATCAAAAACACTTAAAAGAAGCATCCCATTCATTTTAATGCATTTTGGCATTTTTGTGGCAATGGATGCGTTTTTTACTGCTAAGGAAACGCTTAGCGGTAAAAAACGCAGCATGTTCATTAATTTCCGCTTAGGTCCGCGTTTTTGACTATTTCCTATAGTCCAGAAGACGTGCGGAAAAAACGCATCATAAACGCACGTTTTTTCCGCAAAAAACGCAGCAAAAAATGCGTGTTTTTTCCGCGCATTTTCTGGGAAGGAGACCCGTTTCCTGAGCGTTTAAAAATGCTAATGTGGGCACATAGCCTAAAAGTTATTGCAAACCCTTGATTGCAGCTGTTGCTGCTAAAGGTGGCGCAATCAGTTATTAGATTTAGGGACAATCACTTTTTTACACTGTATGTTTGGATTTTTTTTTCCTTAATAATAAAGACCTTAATTTAAAAATGCATTTTGTGTTTAGTTGTGTAATCTTTATCTAATATTTAAGTGTATTTGATGATCTGAAACATTTAAAGGGAATCTGTCACCCTTTTTTGGCTTTTCAGCTGCCGACATAGACATCGGGGGCTTATCTACAGCATTCTGTAATGCTGTAGATAAGCCTCCGATGTAACCTGAAAGAGAAGAAAAACACGTTATATTATACTCACTGAGGTGGGCGGTCCGGTCTGATGGGTGTCGCTGTCCCGTCCAGCACCTCCCTTCTTCATGCGATGACGTCCTCTTCTCCCATCCTATAATGGCTCCGGCGCAAGCGCACTGCTCTGCCCTGTTGAGGGCAGAGCAGAGTCCTGCAGTGCGCAGGCGTTGGGAGAGGTCTTGCGCCTGCACACTGCAGAATTCTGCTCTGCCCTCAACAGGGCAGAGCAATGCGCCTGCGCCGGAGCCATTAGGACGGGAGAAGAGAACGTCATCGCATGAAGAAGGGAGGCGTTGGACTGGACCGCAACACCCATCGGACTGGACCGCCCCCCCGGTGAGTATAATCTATCGTGTTTTTCTTCTCTTTCAGGTTACATCGGGGGCTTATCTACAGCATTACAGAATGCTGTAGATAAGCCCCCGATGTCTATGCCAGCAGCTAATAGGGCAAAAAAAGGGTGACAGATTCCCTTTAAGTGTGTCAAACATGCAAAAGAATAGGAAATCAGGAAAGGGCAAACACTTTTTTCACACAACTGTAGATATTAACAACCACCACAGGCACAACTAATCCCATAATAGTAGGTATAGGAAGAGGAAGAGATCCCAACAACAGAATAATAATAAAACCAATATTTTATTATACACTATTAAAAATACATATAAAAAAGCAAAATGCAGTTGGGTCACCACAGAACACCACTGGAAGAATATAATAATGGGGGGAATAAAATACAATGGTGGTACTACAATACCGAAAATAAATAATAGACTAGCATCTCATGTGATACACAACATCAGCATAATGCATCAATATCCCATATTAATAGGTAATACAGCATTAGTATCTCAACATATATGCAGATATAACTAGCAATCTGTCGGTATAAAGATAATAATAAACAATAGATTCCCTCAAAAATAATCCAGAAATCCCAAATAGCACAACTTGCATAGGCAACAGGGCATGACTCCAATGGTAAAGTTAAATTCACTATATTACTGAGCAAGGTAATGCAGGGACGCATAAAGGAGACATCAGATTCATAACCATAATATCCCCAAAGTTATATCAGCTCCATATAATACCCCAATATCACATATACCATATGGTAGAAGTACCCAATTTAAATGTGCAGTCTATACAACATCATGGAGGAATTCATTACCTTCCAGTAGCAGTGCTCTTGGTATCCCCTCACCCTGACACTCGTTTCGCTTCCTGCTCTGTTGCATAAAACTTTGTTCTCTGTTGTAAAGAATATAATTGCTCTGTTGCATAAAAGTCTTTTTTTTCTGTTGCAAAAAATCCTATTACTCTATGCCATATAAATCTTGTTTTCTGTGGCAAAAAATCCTGTTGCTCTGTTGCATAAAAAGCTTGTCCTGTGTTGCGAAAAATTCTATTGCTTTGTTGCATAAAAACCTTTTTCTCTGAGGCAAAAAATCCTATTGCTCTATGCCAGTGGTGGCGAACCTATGGGTTCCTGCGGGTATGCGCAGCATTTCCTCAGCACGACCAGGTGGAGCTCTGTGACAGGGGTGGGGTAGCAGGTCAGTTCAGCTGTGCAATGTAGACCCCGAAATGCTGCGATCGAACACGATCTCAGCATTTCAGGATCAGGCAGAGGGCTGACAGCCCCTCTGCCTTTGGATCGGATACCCCGCGGCATGATGCGGTGTCCCAATCGCTGCCATGGTAACCCAATGTCGTCATGACGACATCCGGGTTACCAGAGCTGAGAAACTTCCTGTCATGCGCAGTGCATGTCAGGAAGTCTCTCAGGTTAGTGTGCACTGAGCGCAGCGCTGACAGCTACTATAGCTGCTTCATCTGCATGCTATAGAAGCGATCAGCCTGCAAAAAATGATTGTCCCATAGTGGGACAAAGTGTAAAAATTATAATTAAGTAAAAAAAAATTTTTTTATCATTGTAAAAATATTTAAAAAAATATAAAAAAAATCAATATTTATTCTATCACTAAATGAATATTTGAATGAAAAAAATATAAACAATGAAAGTACACATATTTGGTATCGCCGCGTCTGTAATGACCCGACCTATTGAACTGTCCCACTATTTAACCCCTTTAGTGAACACCATAAAAAAAGGCAAAAAACAATGCTTTATCATCATACCGCCAAACAAAAAGTGGAATAACACGCGATCAAAAAGACAGATATAAACAAGCATGGTACCGCTGAAAACATCATCTTGTCCCGCAAAAAACGAGCCATGATACAGTGTCATCAGTGAAAAAATAAAAAAGTTATAGCTGTCAGAATAAAGTGATGCAAAAACAATTATTTTTTCTATATAAAAGCGCCAAAACATAAAAAATTATATAAATGAGGTATCGCTGTCATCATACTGACCCAAAGAATAAAACTGTCTTATCAATTTTACCACACAAGGAACTGTGTAAACACCCCCTCCCAAAAGAAATTCATGAATTGCTGGTTTTTGCTCATTTTGTCTCCCGAAAATCAGAATAGAAAGTGATCAAAAAATGTCATGAGACCAAATATTATACCAATAAAAATGTCAGCTCGTCCCATAAAAAACAAGACCTCACATGACTCTGTGGTATAAAATATGAAAAAATTATAGCTCTCAAAATGTGGTGATGTAACAACTATTTTTTGTAATATAAAGCGTCTTTTAGCGCGTGACAGCAGCCAAACATAAAAACCCACTATAAGCCTCTTTCACACGGCCTGATATTTCCGGTATCGGAGATGTCAGTGTCCATGTGTGAAATACTTGCGGCACACGTGTGGCATGTGTGTGCCATATCAGTACCACACGGACGGGCACCAGGGAAGAAGTGTTGTAGTAAGCGCTGTTCTCTGGCACCAGGTGCTGAATACGGCTTTCATCATTCTCCCCTGCTCTGCCAGTGATCGGCGCGAGCAGGAGAGGATGATGAGAGTTACATTTAACCCCTTAACGACCAACGATATGTCTTTTAACTGGTACTTAAACCACAACGCCGCTTTTTAATGGCGCTGAGGTTTAAGGTTACAGCGCTCCCCAGTGTCGGAATTTCTCCGGTGAACATGATTCAGGTCAGTTTTTACCGACCTCAGTGTTGCGATCGCTGTTATTAATGGTATAGTGGTGACTGCAAAAAAAGTCAGATTTTCCATGTAATTTCTCTCTCCTCTGATGTGATTGCACATTAGATGAGAAATAGGGTACCCGGTACACCCCTCCCAGTACCTCCATTGTCACTGCAGGCCCCCTTAAAGTCACCCGTGCCACCCCCTTTATCACCCCCTTAGAGAAAAATAATAAAATTTAAAAAAGTATTTATTTCCATTTTCCCATTAGGGTTAGAGTTGGGCTAAAGTGAGTTGGGCAAAAGGTAGGGTTAGGGTTGGGGCTAAAATTAGGATTGGGGCTAAAGTTAGGGTTAGGGTTGGAGCCATAGTTAGGTTTAGAGTTGGGGCTAAAATTAAGGTTAGGGTTGGCGCTAAAGTTAGGGTTAGGGTAGAGGCTAGAGTTGGGGTTACTGCTTGAATTACGGTTACGATTGGGATTAGGGTAAGGGTTGAGATTAGGGTTAGCGGTGTGTTGGGGTTAGAGTTAGAATTGGGGGTTTCCACTGTTTAGGCACATCAGGGGTTCTCCAAAAGCGACATGGCGTCCGATCTCAATTCCAGTCAATTCTGCGTTGAAAAAGTCAAACGGTGCTCCTTCCCTTCCGAGCTCTGCTGTGCACCCAAACAGTGATTTACCCCCATATTTTGGGTATTGGCGTACTCAGGGCAAATTGGACAACAACTTTTGGGGTCCAATTTCTCCTGTTACCCTTGTGAAAATAAAAAATTGTGGGTGAAAGATGATTTTTGTGAAAAAAATATGATTTTTTATTTTTATGGCTCTAAGTTATAAATTTCTGTGAAGCATTTGGGGGTTCAATGTGCCCACCACACATCTAGATAAGTTACTTAGGGGGTCTAATTTCCAAAATAATGCCACTTGTGGGGGGTTTCCATTGTTTAGGCACATCAGGGGCTCTCCAAACACGACATGACGTCCGATCTTAATTCCAGCCAATTTTGACCTGAAAAAGTAAAACTGCACTCCTTCTCTTCCAATCTCTGCCATGTGACCAAACTGAGGTTTACCTTTACATATTGGGTATCAGCGTACACCGGACAAATTGTACAACAACCTTTGGAGTCCAATTTCTTCTGTTACATCCTGATCTGATGTAAATTTTTTGTGAAAAAAAGTTAAATGTTCATTTTTTTTAAACATTCCAAAAATTCCTGTGAAGCACCTGAAGGGTTAATAAACTTCTTGAATGTGGTTTTGAGCACCTTCAGGGGTGCAGTTTTTGGAATGGCTTCACTTTTGGGTATTTTCTATCATATAGACCCCTCAAAGTGGCTTCAAATGTGATGTGGTCCCTAAAAAACAATGGTGTTGTAAAAATGAGAAATCGCTGTTTTACTTTTAACCCTTATAACTTCCTAACAAAAATAAATTTTGGTTCCAAAATTGTGCTGATGTAAAGTAAGCATGTGGAAAATGTTACTTATTAAGTATTTTATGTGACATATCTCTGTGATTTAAGGGCATGAAAATTTAAATCTGGAAAATTGCGAAATTTTCGCCAAATTTCCTTTTTTTGACAGATAAACGCAAGTCATATCAAAGAAATTTTACCACTGTCATGAAGTACAATATGTCACGAGAAAACAATGTCAGAATCACCGGGATTCATGGAAGCGTTCCAGAGTTATTAGCTCATAAAGGGACAGTGGTCAGAATTGTAAAGATTGGCCTGGACATTAACATGCAAACCACCCTTGGGGGTAAAGGGGTTAATGGTGTTGCAGCCTCTAGTCTTCCAGAGAAGGTGTGTGTATATACTGACAGACCATGTGAAACTTAGATTACACACAGGTGGACTTCCTTTCACTAATCATGTGACTTGTGAAGGTAATTGCTTGTACCAGAAATTCTTTACATTACTTATAAGAAAATAAGACATTTTTTTGCTGTTTGATCCCATAAATTTAATTCATGCCTATATTTTTCTCACTTCACCAACTTAGACTATTTAGTGCTGATGAATCACATGCAAATCGGATTAAAAAAATATTTAAACACAAGTTGTAATGTAACAAAGTAGGTTAAAAGCCAAGGGGGTGAGTACTTTCGCAAACCACTGTATATACCTAAAGGACATGGGACTGGCACTATACCCTTCATTGTACCATGGTTAGGCCACACTGATGGTATACAAGTCTGTTAACTCATGACTGCAGGTTGTGACTTTTTATATTCTGCCATACCAAGTAATCAGCTCACAGCTCTGGGTCCCGCTGCTGTGACCCCAAGATCAACTGACGTCACAAGGAGAATCTTGACAGTCAATAAGTGACCCTGAATATATTTTACAGTCCTTTGCAAAACACATGGTCTGGATAAATCATCAGTCGTGTAATCAACGGGGTTCACAACAAGTAGGAACCCAAAATGAGAAGAGGAGGTAGAAATCTGGAGAGAGCTGAGTGAGCAAATTCAGGAGTGACAACACCCTGAAACACGTGTCTGTAAATTGAGATTCTGATTCGGTTTTTATCCGAAGTCATGTGACAAGACTTGTTAAAGCGTCGATATTAACTTTTAGGATTGCTACTTCCAATAGCTGGCGAAGAGGTAATTTGCACAAATGCAAAAGAAAATAATGAGAATGCTTGGAGGCATCACATCCTGAACAGGTCACTCAGCAGGATTCACAGTATGCCGGACATGTTACCACTGCTGCAACTCAGGAAGTGTGCGGCTTCAGTCCCAAGAAATCCATACAGATATTTACCATTGCAGGCTTTGCTGCCACCTCCCCACCAGCAAAAATGTCCCCAATCCACATACACTTGGGGTCACAGATTCACCTCAGCTGCTTGTGCAATTTCCATCCTATTAAGAGCTAGGAGGTATGGAAGGAACCGATTATTCAGAAATGCTATTGGTTCCAGGCCTATTGTACGTACTGTAAATGAACTGCCAATAACATCCAGGAACTGATCCGCTCCACACGGGACAGAAGACACTACATGACCCGCTGCAAAGAACTCTGCGGCTTCTCCCTATATATTTAGGATGGTACAAGCCATTAGTTTCCCCGAATCGGTCTCTCCTCCTTTACATAATACAAAGCCACCAACAGGAAACATCAACAAACCAAATAAGTTACAAAGTGGAAACAATGTGCAAATGAGTCCTATAAAGTCAGGACAAGGGCAGGAGCTGGCAAGCCTTGTACTGGTATAGTAAGTACACCCCGTCCGAGCATCCATGTGCCACTGCTGGAACTGGCACAAGAAGTGATGGCCCTGTATCTTGTTGCTAGTTACAACCCCAGCCTGACAAGGGGAGCAAACCCTTGTGGTGTGGGTCTCCTGGGCACTGCCGAGGCAGGAATAACACATGAGCTGCCAGACAGAGCTAAAAGAGATGGGCAGAGTCATCATCTCCCTCTGTGCCCCAGGCAGGAAAGGGTGCTGCATGTTGTGCCTCTGCTGGCATTGCTTAGTGTAAACTGCACATCATAATCTGGGAAAACACAGCTGACCCAGAAGGAGAGACTACTAAAAATACATGATGACAAGCTCACAGCACCAATGACCCAGCACACCGACAGGCACAGCAGCGCCGGCCAGGCGACAGGCACAGCAGCGCCGGCCAGGCGACAGGCACAGCAGCGCCGGCCAGGCGACAGGCACAACAGCACCAGCTAGGCGACAGGCACAGCAGCGCTGGCGAGGCAACAGGCACAGCAGCGCCAGCCAGGCTACAGGCACAGCAGCGCCGGCTAGGCGACAGACACAGCAGCGCCAGCTAGGCGACAGGCACAGTAGTGCCGGCTAGGTGACAGGCACAGCAGCACCGGCTATGCAACAGGCACAGCAGCGCCGATTTGGAGACAGGTACAGCAGCACCGACTAGGCGACAGGCACAGCAGTGCCGGCTAGGTGACACGCACAGCAGTACCAGCCAGGCTACAGGCACAGCAGCACCGGCCAGGCAACAGGCACAGCAGCGGCGGCTAGGCAACAGGCACAGCAGTGCCAGCTAGGTGACAGGCACAGTAGTGCCGGCTAGGTGACAGGCACAGCAGTGCCGGCTAAGCGACAGGCGCAGCAGCGCCGGCTAAGCGACAGGCACAGCAGCGCCGACTAAGAGACCGGCACAGCAGCGCCGACTCGGAGACAGGTACAGCAGCGCCGACTAGGAGACAGGCACAGCAGCGCCGACTAGGAGACAGGCACAGCAGCACCGACTAGGAGACAGGCACAGCAGCACCGACGATGAAACAGGCACAGCAGCGCCGACTAGGAGACAGTCATGAAACGCGCCGTAGGGCCAGGGGAACTCGGTACCGGGCCTTTCAGACTCTTTGAATGGGAAGTGAGTCACGGTGGTGATGGTGACCCGGTCCGTGGCCCTGGGGGTCCAGTGTAGATGATGGAAGTACAGATGAAGGGGAAAGATGGTAGGAAAATTAATTATTTAATAGGGGAAAAGGGGATTTGTGACGCCACCTGTGGTATTCGGCAATACAGGTGTTAAGCCGACGCTCCTCTGCAGATCCTCTGGGATGGTGTTAGGGCAGCGGGTGTCACGCCGTGCACACCTGGGGGCGGGACCTCGGGCCCGACATCATCTCTTCCGGAGCCGCGGTCACTCCGGGGGTCCCGTCGGGTGCGCACGCGCAGCTCTCGTCCCCGGGTTTCCTCCTACATGTCACGTTTGCGCTTGCGCGCTCCTGTCAGTGCTGTATAGGGCTCGGTCCTCTCTATGGTAATGGAGGACCTGACCCGGAACCTGTAGTGGTCATGTGCTTTCTGGCTAGGTCCTGAGCCGGAACCAGTAGTAGTCATGTGCTATATCAGATGACCTCCCCCTAGGGGAGGTGCCTGATTATTCTTGTGCTTCCTGGCTTGGTCTGCCGTGTCCCTGCCTGGCTGTGTGCTGTAATCAGGTCCCCTGCCTTGCACTCTGTTGTGCCTCTTGGCACACGCTCTGAATCTGCACTCTGCTTTGTACTTGGTTGTGCCTCCTGGCACACGCTCTGACCCTGTGCTCTGTCTCGTACTTGGTTGTGCCTCCTGGCACATGCTCTGACCCTGTGCTTTGTCTCATACTCAGTTGTGCCTCTGGGCACATGCTCTGATCCTGTACTCAGTCTCTTACTCTGTTGTGCCTCCTGGCACATGTACCAATCCTGTGCTCTGTCTTATGCTCAGTTGTGCCCTCTGGCACACACCCTGCTCCTGTACTCTGTTACACCTCCTGGCACACCTGCTGCCTGACTCAGTGCTCTGACGTGCTCCTTGCACGCATCCTGCTTCGCTCACACCCGGACGAATGAAGTTTCTGTATACCACGTGTTCCCGTGTCCATGCTTTACACATTCCTGCAGACACACTCACCCACTCGTGTCTCCTGTGAGCCGGCCGCCTGGTGCCAGCAGTCGTGGTGCCTCACCCCCTGGGGCTTGCCCCTGACACTCCCTGTATAGAGGGTGGTCTTCACTAGGTCAGCTCGCCCTGGGAGGGTTGGTGTCACGACCCAGAGGGTCCACTCCAGGAGTCGTCACAATATAATTAGGCCATGGACCCCGCTGGTACCACCACCTCCATCCAAAAGGAACTGGTGTTCCTACGGGAGAGTCAGACCAGGATTATGGCCTTTTTGAAATCCATGGAGTCCCGTTTGTCGGCCATACAATCCGTTTCTGCCCAGTCCTTGGCCCCATGGGGTGAAGGCAATCCAACGCTTCCTTGGTTTTGTGAACTACTACCGACAGTTCATTCCTCATTTCTCCTCGTTGGTTCGCCCCATCTCGTCCATTATCTGCAAGGGAGCTAACCCAAAGGCTTGGCCCTCTGAGGCTGAAGAGGCCTTCCAGTCGTTGAAACAAGCCTTCGCCGCTGCTCCGGCGCTTCACCGACCTGAGGTTAGTAGACCTTTCACTCTCGAGGTGGACGCATCCTCTACTGGGGCTGGCGAAGTCCTTCTGCAGAAATCCTCTTCTGGACGTTTTGTCACCTGTGGCTTCTTTTCTAAAGTATTTTCCTCCACTGAGCAGAACTACTCCATTGGCGACAAAGAGCTATTGGCCATTAAGTTGGCCTTGGAGGAGTGGAGGTACTTGCTGGAAGGTGCCATACATCCATTCAAGATCTTCACGGACCATAAGACCCTGGCGTACATCCAGTCCGCACAGAGGCTCAATCCTCGGCAAGCCAGGTGGTCCCTATTCTTCGCCCGCTTTGACTTTGAGCTACATTTTCGGCCCGGCGATAAGAACGTTAGAGCGGATGCGTTGTCAAGATCATTCCTGTCGTATGATGCAGAGGAAGAACCCTCTCATATCATTGATATATCCAAAGTAATTACGGTGGCTCCTGTCAAGTTAACCACGTTACCTCCGGGAAGAAACTTTGTGGCTGAGAATAACCGAAAACGAGTGCTAAATTGGGGACATTCGTCCAAGATTGCCGGCCACGTTGGTGTCAAAAAGACTTTGGACTTAATCTCTCTCCATTATTGATGGCCATCACTCTCCCAGGATGTTAAAGACTTTGTAGCATCTTGCCCGTCCTGTGCCCAGAACAAGATACCCAGACAACCACCCTCCGGTCTTCTGTTCCCTCTTCCCGTTCCGTCGGCTTCATGGCAGCACATAGCCTTGGATTTCATTACGGATCTGCCTTGTTCTTCCGGTTGTACTGTGGTCTTGGTGGTTGTAGACCGATTTTCAAAGATCGCCCACTTCATTCCTCTTCCCGGACTACCCTCTGCTCCTGACTTGGCGAAGATCTTCATTTCCCATATCTTCAGGATTCACGGCTTCCCCCAGCACATTGTGTCAGACAGAGGGGTCCAATTCACCTCCCGATTCTGGAGAGCTCTATGCGGACTCATGAAAGTGTCATTGGATTTCTCTTCCGCCTATCACCCCCAAACCAATGGGCAGGTGGAACGTACCAACCAGATCCTTACATCCTACCTCCGGCATTTTTCTAATGCTCATCAGAATGACTGGGTCGGTCTACTTCCTTGGGCTGAGTTCGCCTACAATAATCACTCCAGTGAATCGTCTACCAAGTCTCCTTTCTTCATCGTCTTTGGACAGCATCCCAATGTGCCTCTACTGGTACTTCCTGTCTCGGGGGTACCTGCTGCCGATTCTCTGTCTGTGGAGTTCTCCAGGGTATGGCAGGAGACCAAAACCGTTCTTGAGAAAGCACGGGACAGAATGAAATTACACACTGACAAGAGGCGCCTGGACGTTCCTCCATTTCTCCCTGGTGACAAGGTGTGGCTCTCCACCAAATACGTCCGCCTTAAGGTACCATCTTACAAACTGGGTCCCCGTTACATTGGTCCTTTTGAGGTCCTCAGGCGGATTAATGATGTTGCTTACAAATTGAAGCTGCCTCCTTCACTCCGTATTCCCAATTTCTTCCATGTGTCTCTCCTAAAACCTGTGGTTCTTAACCGATTTCATCCTTCTCCAGGCCACACACCCCAGCCTGTTGGCTTGGGGGATGAGTTTGAGGTGAATGATATTTTGGCCATGAAGAAGGTAAGAGGGAGAACCATGTTCTTGGTCGATTGGAAGGGTTTTGGCCCCGAGGAGAGGTCATGGGAACCCAGGGAGAATATCCACGCACCCCAGATATTGTCTAAGTTCCTCTCCAGTTTTAGAAAGAGGGGGCGTAAAGGGGGTAGTACTGTCACTCCGTGCTCACCTGGGGGCGGTACCTCGGTCCCGACGTCATCTCTTCCGGAGCTGCGGTCACTCTGGGGGTCCCGTCGGGTGCGCACGCGCAGCTCTCGTCCCCGGGTCTCCTCCTACATGTCACGTTTGCGCTTGCGCGCTCCTGTCAGTGATGTATAGGGATCGGTCCTCTCTATGGTAATGGAAGACCTGACCTGGAACCTGTAGTGGTCATGTGCTTTCTGGCTAGGTCCTGACCCGGAACCAGTAGTAGTCATGTGCTATATCAGACGACCTCCCCCTAGGGGAAGTGCCTGATTATTGTTGTGCTTCCTGGCTTGGTCTGCCGTGTCCCTGCCTGGCTGTGCGCTGTATTCAGGTCCCCTGCCTTGCACTCTGTTGTGCCTCTTGGCACACGCTCTGAATCTGCACTCAGCTTTGTACTTGGTTGTGCCTCCTGGCACACGCTCTGACCCTGTGCTTTGTCTCATACTCAGTTGTGCCTCTGGGCACATGCTCTGATCCTGTACTCAGTCTCTTACTCTGCTGTGCCTCCTGGCACACGTACCAATCCTGCGCTCTGTCTTATGCTCAGTTGTGCCCTCTGGCACACACCCTGCTCCTGTACTCTGTTACACCTCCTGGCACACCTGCTGCCTGACTCAGTGCTCTGATGTGCTCCTTGCACACATCCTGCTTCGCTCACACCTGGACGAACGAAGTCTCTGTATACCACGTGTTCCTGTGTCCACGCTTTACACGTTCCTGCAGACACACTCACCCACTCATGTCTCCTATGAGCCGGCCGCCTGGTGCCAGCAGTCGTGGTTAGAGTTGAGCGACTTTTGGTTTTTTAGGGTCGAGTTTCGTTTCGTGAAACCCGACTTTTCCAAAAGTCGGGTCGAGCAAGATTGGCCCATTATAGGGAAAAGTCGGGGTCGTCCCGAAACACGAAACCCAATGTAAGTCAATGGGGAATAAAAGTCGGCAGTGAGAGGAGGACAGGAAACACTCCTACAGTGCCCATTTGAATGCCAAAAGCATCAATTCTTCTTACTTAAGCTTGTCAACCTTAATTAACTTCATAATACAAGTTACGCACTGAAAAATGGGGGTTATTTGGCTAAAGTTGTGGGGGGGTAGGGCTGGCTCCAGGTTTTCATGTGCCCTGGGCGAAAGAGCGCCCCTTTAACACATACCACAACTCATCATGCTCCGATACGGCAGAGAAATAGCGGTATAGTACAATGAAAAATACTTCACTTTTCACATCTCATGACGAGGCCCATCTATTTCTCCATACAGAATCATTGGTCCCATATAATGTTTGAAACAGTATATGATGAGCTCCACATAATGCTACAGTATATGTTGGTCCCCATGGATGAAGCTTCACTGTCTTATGGGCCCAAATAATGCTCCAAACATAATGGGCCCCATTTCTAATGCTCTAGTGTATAATGGACCCTGCAAATGCTGCTCCAGTGTCTGATGTCCACCTTTGGAATGTTCCAGTGTATGGTGGGCCCCATCTATCATTCTCAAGAGTATAGTGCTCCCCAAAAATTGCTGTCCCAACATTGAAAACAATCAAATAAGTCTCCTCGCTAGGGAATCCCTGTACTAGTCTGGACTCCTCGTCGTCCCCATCTTCCATCTCACTGCACAGTATTTCAACCTTGCAAGTGCTGTGATCCTGAGCAAGCAGGGGGGGCCCACTCGTTGGCGACGGCACTGGCACAGGGCCCCTGATAGTACGGTGGTGTGTCTGATGGCGGGTGGGCCGAACCTGCACTTTCATCTGCAGCTTCCTCTTTGTCACCGTGTAAGATGGAACTGTATATGGGAAGGGTAACCTGAGTTTCATCAGGGTCAGATTCAGGCCGTGTAGCGTGCGAGGGGAATGTAGTGGTCTGGGTCAATGTACCAGCAGATTCAACGAGCAGTGGCTGGGCATCAGTGCACTTGTGTCGCCCCCAGGAGTACGGTCACCACAGTGGCATTACCTTCCTCCTAGGGAGTGTGATGTCATGCTTGGGAGCAACGAAGGATCTCTCTAGCAGGTTAACTGATTGGGCGGCGTTATTCCCACGAGTCATGACCCACCAAACAGCGTTCATGAAGGCAAAGTGTTTGTTTTACGTGGGCAGTATGGTTGCAAAGCTGAACCTTAAAGGAATGTCCAGAAGGGCACCACCAGGAGTGGAGCCTACGGTTAAATTCGACTCCACCTGGGAAACCTCAACCATGCCAGCTACAGAAAAGATGCACACATTGCAAGCTTAATTCCGTTAACGAACGAGACTCCGTCATGCCCCGCGGTCCGAGTCCGGCTTACTAGAGGGACACGTGAGGCTCTGGCACATGAGATTGGCCAATAACTGGTGTGTCATGCCCTTACATGTCCGTGGCTGCATGTGCGCTACACTGAAAAGGCCAGCGTTTGTCGCTTACAGGTGCAGATAACCCGCTGAACAAAGTTAGTGATGGGGATCACTGATTACAATTATTACCCGCGAACGATGATTTCCCAGTAAGTGCAGGTCAACCGCAGTTCCGGAATTAGGCCTAACCGTCATTCCTGAAAAAATGAAAAACTTACGTGTGCAAACCACAGGTGCTGTAGCTTGCTTAACAGCTCGCCAGCCGTTCTCACGCCCAGTATGGATTACACGTGATTGCACAAAGGTGAGAAAGGGTACCGTATCCCCGGATAACATGTATGGATAGCGTACACATTCAAAATATATGTCTATACATCAGGAGGCAGGCTCAGACGGTGTTAGGCCCAGTATGGCTTGCACGTGATTGCACAAAGGTGAGAAAGGGTACCGTATCCCCGGATAACATGTATGGATAGCGTACTCATTCAAAATATATGTCTATACATCAGGAGGCAGGCTCAGACGGTGTTAGGCCCAGTATGGATTGCACGTGATTGCACAAAGGTGAGAAAGGGTACCGTATCCCCGGATAACATGTATGGATAGTGTACACATTCAAAATATATGTCTATACATCAGGAGGCAGGCTCAGACGGTGTTAGGCCCAGTATGGATTGCACGTGATTGCACAAAGGTGAGAAAGGGTACCGTATCCCCGGATAACATGTATGGATAGCGTACACATTCAAAATATATGTCTATACATCAGGAGGCAGGCTCAGACGGTGTTAGGCCTAGTATGGATTGCACGTGATTGCACAATGGTGAGAAAGGGTACCGTATCCCCGGATAACATGTATGGATAGCGTACACATTCAAAATATATGTCTATACATCAGGAGGCAGGCTCAGACGGTGTCAGGCACAGTATGGATTTGACGGCCCAGACTACACAGCGGAGGAGCAGGGAGAGGTAAAGATTGCAAATGCTGGGGCCCTGCCCAAGCAAGGGGGGCCCACTCGTGGGCGTCGGTACTGGCACTGGGCCCCTCATAGTACGGCGGTGTGTCTGACGGCGGGTGTGCACCACCACCGTCAGAGACACTTGATTGCACTATGAGGGACCCTGTGCCAGTGCCTGCGCCCAAGAGTCGACCTACCCACCTGTCCAGGGCAACGGCACTCGCACGGTGTCGTGCGCTAGGTGGTGACCCCAGCCATGGGGGGGGGGGAGGCAGCACAGTTAGGGAGTTTTAGAAAGTGGCATATGTTGATGTTGGACATTCAGCTGATGCAAAAGGCGAAATAGGTCAAGTCCCAGGAAGAGGTGGACCAAAGCAAGCCATTTTTCTGTCACCCTATGTGTCATCAGGGGAAGGTGGGACAAAATCCTTGGAAACCCATGCATGGTTCATTTTAATGAAGGTTAGATCATCCACATTTTGGGTTGACAGACGGGTCCTTTTTTCTGTCAGGATTGATCCAGCTGCACTGAAGACTCTTTCCGATAGCACACTTGCAGCTGGGCAAGCGAGCTCCTGTAAGTAAGTAAGTGATTCTTAAAGAACTGGCGCACCAAAGTGAGTCTTAAAGGGCCGGCGCGCCTAATCGAAAGCTGAGTGACCCAAGGCTCCAAATTGGAGGCTGATCGACCCTGGCCTCCAAACCGGACCCAGCGTGGCCCCGGCCACAAAATCGGATCCTGAGGGGCCCCGGCCACAAAATCGGACCCTGAGTGGACCCGGCCACAAAATCATACCCTGAGGGGCCCCGGCCACAAAATCGGACCCTGAGGGGCCCCACCCACAAAATCGGACCCTGAGGGGCCCCGGCCACAAAATCGGATCCTGAGCGACCCGCCCACCAAAATAGACTCAGAGTGACCCCGCCTGCCAAATCTGCTCCCAAGTGGCCCCGCCCGCCACATCGGCCCCCGAGTGGCCCCGCTCACCAAATTGTCCCCCGAGTGGTCCCGCCCACCAAATCGCCCGAGTGGCCCTGCCCACCAAATTGGCCCTGCCCTCCAAATCGGCCCCCGAGTGCGCCCCCACCACCAAATCGGCCCCGAGTGGCCTCGCCCACCAAATCGGCCCCCGAGTTGCCCCGCCCGCCAATTCAGCCCCCGTGTTGCCCCGCCCGCCAATTCGGCCCCCGAGTGCCCCGCCCACCAAATCGGCCCCCGAGTGGCCCCGTCCACCAAATCGGCCCCCGAGTGGCCCAGCTCACCAAATCGGCCCCGAGTGGCCCCGCCCACCAAATCAGCCCCCGAGTGGCCCCTCCCACCAAATCGGCCCCCGAGTGGCCCCTCCCACCAAATCGGCCCCCGAGTGGCCCCGCTCACCAAATCGGCCCACTAGTGGCCCCCCCACCAAATCGGCCCACGAGTGGCCCCCCACCAAATCGGCCCCCGAGTGGCCCCCCCACCAAATAGGCCCCTGTGTGGCCCCGCTCACCACATCGGACCCCGAGTGGCCCCTCTCACCAAATCGGACCCCGAGTGGCCCCGCTCACCAAATCGGACCCCGAGTGGCCCCGCTCACCAAATCGGCCCCCGAGTTGCCCCTCCCACCAAATCGGCCACCGAGTTGCCCCTCCCACCAAATCGGCCCCCGAGTTGCCCCACCCACCAAATCGGACCGAGAGTGGTCCCGCCCACCAAATCAGACCCTGAGGAACCCCGCCCACCAAATCAGACCCCGAGGGGCCCCGCCCACCAAATCAGACCCTGAGGGGCCCCGCCCACCAAATCGGATCCAGAGTGGCCCCCCCCACCAAATTGGACCCAAAGTGGCCCCGCCCACCAAAATGGAACCAGCGGGCTCCACCCACAAAGTCAGACCCTAAGGGGCCCCACCCACAAAATCGGACCCTGAGTGGACCCGGCCACAAAATCAGACCCTGAGGGGCCCCAACCACAAAATCGGACCCTGAGGGGCCCCACCCACAAAATCGGACCCTGAGGGGAAACGGCCACAAAATCGGACCCTGAGGGGCCCCGGCCACAAAATTGAACCCTGAGGGGCCCCAACCACAAAATCGGACCCTGAGGGGCCCCAAACACAAAATCGGACCCTGAGAGGCCCCGGCCACAAAATTGAACCCTGAGGGGCCCCAACCACAAAATCGAACCCTGAGGGGCCCCGGCCACAAAATCGGACCCTGAGGGGCATCGGCCGCAAAATCGGACCCTGAGGGGCCTAGGCCACAAAATGAGACCCTCAGGGGCCCCGGCCACAAAATCGGACCCTGAGGGGACCCACCCACAAAATCGGACCCTGAGGGGCCCCACCCACAAAATCGGACCCTGAGGGGTCACACCCACAAAATTGGACCCTGAGGGATCCCGGCCACCAATTCAAACCCTGAGGAACCCAGGCCACCGAATCAGATCCTGAGGAGCCCCACCCACCAAATCAGACCCTGAGGCCAAAATGGCCCCTGAGAGGAACCCACACTTAAAATGGATCCTGAGTTGAAAGTCTTGCAGGGGCAGCAGGCAAGTCTCTCTTAAAGGGGCAGCCCGGGCACCATTTCAAACCACTATCTGTACTTCCTTCAGGAAATACACATCTAGTTGACAACTGCTGTCTCCTGTCACTTTCCATCGATGCAGTAGAATCATAGAATCATAGAATCATAGAATCGTAGAGTTGGAAGGGACCTCCTGGGCCATCTGGTCCAACCCCCTGCTCAAAGCAGGATTCGCTAAATCATCCCAGTCAGATGTCTGTCCAGCCTCTGTTTGAAGACTTCCATTGAAGGAGAACTCACCACTTCTCGTGGCAGCCTGTTCCACTCATTGATCACTCTAACTGTCAAAAAGTTTTTTCTAATATCTGATCTGTGTCTCCTCCCATTCAGTTTCATCCCATTGCTTCTAGTCTTTCCTTGTGCAAATGAGAATAAAGTTGATCCTTCTACAATGTGACAGCCCTTTAGATATTTGTAGACAGCTATTAAGTCTCCTCTCAGTCTTCTCTTTTGCAAACTAAACATTCCCAAATCCTGCAACCTTTCCTCATAAGACAGGGTTTGCAGACCGGTCACCATTCTGGTCGCTCTTTTCTGAACTTGCTCCAGTTTGTTGATGTCTTTTTTAAAATGTGGTGCCCAAAACTGGACACAATATTCCAGATGAGGTCTGACCAAAGAGGAGTAGAGGGAAATAATGACTTCACGTGATCTAGACTGTATGCTTCTGTTAATACATCCTAGAATTGCATTTGCCTTTTTTGCTGCTGCATCACACTGTTGACTCATATTCAGTCTGTGATCTATTAGTATACCTAAGTCTTTCTCACATGTGCTGTCACTTAGCCCTATTCCTCCCATTCTATATATGGTTTTTTCATTTTTATTGCCCAGATGTAGTACTTTGCATTTCTCCCTGTTAAAAACCATTCTGTTAGTTGCTGCCCACTTCTCCAGTTTATTTAAATCTTTTTGAATCCTCTCTCTCTCTCTTCTCTAGTATTAGCTATCCCTCCTAGCTTTGTGTCATCAGCAAATTTAATCAGTTTACCCTCAATTCCTTCATCTAAATCGTTGATAAAGATGTTGAACAATACAGGGCCCAGGACAGAGCCCTGTGGTACCCCACTTGAGACATTCTTCCAACTGGATGTGCAGCCATTTACGACCACTCTTTGGGTCCGATCACTAAGCCAGTTATGAATCCACCTAACAGTTGCCTTGTCCATTCCATACTTAGTCATTTTTTCAATAAGGATTGTATGAGAGACTTTGTCAAATGCTTTGCTGAAGTCAAGATATACTATATCTACAGCATTTCCTTGATCCACCCAATCAGTGATACCGTCATAGAAGGAAATTAAGTTAGTCTGACATGACTTATTAGTTACAAACCCATGCTGACTCTGTTTAATCACTTCATTCTTATCCAGGTATTGACATACATGTTGTTTAATAATTTGTTCAAAGATCTTTCCTGGTATAGAAGTCAGACTCACCGGCCTATAGTTGCCTGGGTCCACCTTCTTCCCCTTTTTGAAGATAGGAACAACATTTGCTCTTCTCCAGTCTTCTGGCACTTCTCCTGTTTTCCAAGAATTTTCAAAGATTATGGAGAGGGGTTCAAAAATTTCTTCTGCTATCTCCTTCAGTACTCTGGGGTGTAATTCATCTGGACCTGGAGACTTGAATTCATTTAGGTTAGCTAAGTGTTTCCTCACTATCTTTCTGTTTATAGTTATCCTGGATTCTTCTATTCCCTTAATAGGACAGTGAAGAACAGTTGATGTTACATTTCCTTTCTGAGAGAAAACAGATGCAAAATAGGAATTTAAAAGTTCAGCCTTCTCAACATCCTGTCTTACCATTTCATCATTTTCATCCTGTAAAAATCCTATAGCATCTTTGACTTTTCTTTTACTTTTGACATATCCCCAAAATCCTTTATTATTGCTTTTGACATCTCTTGCAAGCCTCAATTCATTTTCAGCTTTAGATAATCTGATTTGTGCCCTGCAGGTTCTGCAGACAGCATTATATTCTTCTTTAGATATGCCTCCCTCTTTCCATTTTATAAACATTTTTTTCTTCCTTTTTAGCATGTGCTTAAGTTCTGTGTTCATCCATCCTGGTTTCCTTAAATGCTTCCTATTCTTCCCTCTTTTCGGAATTGTTAACAACTGTGCTTTGAGAATTTCATTTTTCAAGATTTCCCATCCTTCCTGGACATTTTTGTCTTTAAGGATATCCAGCCATTGGATCCCTCCAATTCTCTTTCTGAATCCCTTAAAATCTGCCTTTCTGAAATCTAACCTTGACGTCTGAGTCTTCACAGGTCTTCCGCCTCTAGTTATCCAAAATTCTAAAATAGCATGGTCGCTACCTCCTAGGGTCCCAGCCACTTTTACCTCCTCAACCATTTCCTCCCTGTTTATAATGATTAGATCCAAGGTAGCAGTACCCCTTGTTTTCTCCCTTACCTTTTGGAAGATAAAGTTGTCAGCAAGAGAGGATAAGAATTTCCTTGACCTGTTAGTTTTGCCTGAGAGTGATTCCCAACAAATGTCTGGATAGTTGAAATCTCCCATGACAACTATGTCATATTTTTTGGAGAACTTGGCCATTTGATGCATAAAGAGTTCATCCATATCTTCAGCTTGCACAGGCGGCCTGTAGTAAATGCCTACAATGGTGTCCTTTCCATTGTTCTGTCCTTGTATTCTTACCCAAACAGGTTCCACAGAACTCCCAGTCTCTGAAGCTTCAATCTCTGTGCAGATATACGCGTTTCTAACATACAATGCGACACCCCCTCCTCGTTTATCAAGTCTGTTTCTTGCAAATAAGTTGTATCCTTCTAGTCTTGTATTCCAATCATGTGTATCGTCCCACCAAGTTTCAGTGATTCCAATGACATCATATTTCTTTTCCTGTGTTAGTAGTTCCAATTCTCCTTGTTTGTTGCCCATGCTTTGTGCATTAGTATAGAAACACTTTAGTTTGTGATTGGTTTCTCTTTCTCCAATATTTTTATTAATTAGATTCTTTCGTCTTTGTTCTTCCTTTCCACTTCTAATAGCAGAGTTCTCAATAGCATTTGTCAGGTGTATGGCTTTTTCTGGTCTTTTGCTTCCCTTCCCATGTTGTTCTAGTTTAAAGCTCTCCTTACAAGTGTAGCAAGGCGACTTCCAAATACATGCTTTCCAGTCTTCGTAAGGTGCACCCCATCTCTAGCAAGTAGTCCATCGTATAAGTAGTTCACTCCGTGATCCAGAAATCCAAATCGTTGCTGACGGCGCCATCGACGTAGCCAGTTGTTCACCTGCAGAATCTTATTCCACCTCCTTGTTCCATGGCCATCCACTGGGAGGATGGAAGAGAAGACCACCTGCGCTCCCAGTTCTTTCACTTTCTTGCCTAAGTCTTCAAAGTCTCTGCAGATGGTTTCCAGGTCGTTTCTTGCGGTGTCATTTGTCCCCACATGTAGTAGCAGGAATGGGTAGTCATCTGTAGGTCTGAAGAGTCCTGATATCCTGTCAGACACATCTTTAATTTTTACACCTGGAAGACAGCACATTTCTCTTGAAGTTATATCCGGTCTGCAGATAGCGGCCTCTGTTCCTCTCAACAGGGAATCCCCCATGACCACCACTCTCCGTTTCTTCTTCACAACATTTTTCTTTCTCCATCCAGGAGGACTCTGAAGGCGTACAAGGTTGCTGTTTGTTGGCAAAGTCTTATCCTGATGTATTTCTTCATCGTTTTCCTGCGTGAGAGCCTGGTACTGGTTCCTGAGCAGTATGGGTGCTGACTGCCTCCTGATCCTCCTGCTTCTCTGGGTCACATGTCTCCATTCCTCTGTTTCTTCAGGTGCACTTCGAATTTCTTCTCTTTCTGTAACATGAAGAGATAATTCTGCTCTGTCCAGTATTACCAGTTGTGTGAGCGGTACTTGAAAAATCAGTCCACAACATTGTCATGAAACCCCTGTCTCCAACGCCACTTCTGCTGTGTGCACCATGAACACCTCTGCCAAGCTGCCCCCAGCCCGTACGGCTCGTGTGAGAACCATCACCGCTGCTGTGTGCTGGGAATGCCTCAAGCAACCGATTTACCAGAGTTGCTTGTTTATTAGCCAATATTAGGTCAAGGTTCTCCTGTGGCATGATGTTTTGTAATTTGCCTTTATAGCATGGATCCAGGATGCTGGCCAACCAGTAGTCGTCATCGTTCATCATTTTGGCAATGCGGGGGTCCCTTTTTAGGATCTGCAAGGCATAATCTGACATGTGGGCCAATGTTCCCGGTGTCAATGATGCACTGCGAGTGCTGGTTGGAGGAGCACTTTCTGGCAAATCCACATCCCTCCAGTCACGCACAAACCCTGTACCAGACCTTGCCACGCCAACATTTTCACTTGCCCCACGAGATGCATACTCCTCCCCTAAGTAATCATCCCCATCATCATCCTCCTCCTCCTCTTCTTCCTCCACCTCGTCCAGGAGAGGTCCCTGAGCAGACAATGGCTGAATGTCATCAAGGATTCCCTCCTCGTCAACATTGGCTGCAGACGCCTGCTCCTTAAGGTGCGTCAAAGTTTGCATGAGCAGACGCATAAGTGGGATGCTCATGCTTAGGATGGCGTCATCTGTGCTTACCAGCCGTGTGCATTCCTCAAAATACTGAAGGACTTTACAGAGGTCTTTCAGCTTCGACCACTGCACACCTGTCAACTCCATGTCTGCTCTCAAAGTGCCTGGCCGTGTATCCTCCCACAAATGCATTATGGCCTGCCTCTGCTCGCACAGCCGCTCCACCATGTGCAGGGTGGAGTTCCACCTTGTTGCAATGTCGATAATGAGGCGGTGGTTGGGAAGGTGGAGCAATCGCTGCAGCTCCTGCATACGAACGGAGTGTACAGGCGACCGGCGGATGTGCGCACACAGTCGTCGCACCTTCTGGAGCAGGGCTGTTAACTCTGGATAATTTTTGAGGAAGCACTGCACCACCAGGTTCAAGGTGTGAGCCAAGCAAGATATGTGGCTGAGTTTTGAAAGGGCTATGGCTGCCACAAAATTACGGCCGTTATCACTAACTACCTTGCCTGCCTCAAGATGTACACTGCTCAGCCATGACTCAGTTTGTCGCTTCAAGTACTCAGCCAGCACCTCGGCGGTGTGTCTGTCGCCCAAACACATCACCTGCAACACAGCCTGCTGACGCTTTCCACTAGCTGCTCGATAGGGGGACACCTCGTGTGCAACAGTGGCAGCTGCAGATGGAGTGCTCGTACGACTGCACTCTGTGGACGAACTTTCGCTTCTGGAGGAGGAGGAGGAGGGTCAAACGCCTACAGCCAACTGTTTCCTATACCGTGGGCTAGGCAGCACTGTCCCACCACCGCTGTCCCCTGTGGACCCTGCATCCACCACATTAACCCAGTGCGCAGTGATGGACACGTAACGGCCCTGGCCATGCCGACTGGACCATGCATCAGTTGTGAGGTGCACCTTTCCACTCACTGACTGCTTGAGTGCATGGACAATGCGGTCTTTTACATGATGGTGGAGGGCTGGGATGGCTTTGCGAGAGAAGAAGTGGCGACTGGGTAGGTCATAGCGTGGTACTGCATAGGCCATGAGTTCGCGGAAAGCTGCGCTTTCCTCCAACCGATAGGGCATCATCTCAAACGAGATTAGTTTGGCAATGTGGGCGTTCAAACCCAGTGTACGCGGATGAGAGACTGAGTACTTTCTTGACCTACTCATAGTGTCTGGGAGGGTGAGCTGGACTTGAGAGCTGCATATGGTGGAAGTAGCGGTGGACAGGGCGGACTGAGAGAGGGTTGATGATGGTGATGGAGTTGGTGTTCTTTCTGAAGGCCTAGATTCAGTATTTCGTTGATATAACAGTGGGATTCCCTGACTGCTGTGGCCTTGCAACGACACCTCAACATTTGCTGCTGTGCTAACCGGTGGGCTTACAGTGGGGGAAACAATGTAGCGTTGCTGACTACCTTCTTTGTGATCAGTTGCACATGTGGCACTTGAGGTTTGGTGTTGTGTCCACGCTTGCAAGTGCATGGTGGCTAAATGTCTAAGCATGCAACTGGTATTCAAATTTTTCAGATTTTTCCCTCGGCTAAAGGTCTTTGCACACTTCTTACAGATAACCTTGGCCTGATCATGAGGATTTTGTTCAAAAAAGTGCCACACTGCACTCTTCCTACTTTGGCAGACATTTTGCGGCCTAGCACGCTGTAATCTTTTGACCCTCTGGACAAGCTGTCCAGCAACTCTTTTGATTTTTGGAACCTGTCTTTGGAGTGCTCCGGGCCTGCCAGATAACAGCTGTTGCGATGTCGATGTCTGCTGTGGATGCTCCTCATCTGAGCTATTGGAAGCAGCACCCTCTTCCCCCAATGGATGCCAATCTGGGTCAACAACTGGGTCATCCATCACCTCCTCTTCAATGTCATTTGCACCTTCCTCTGTGTCACCGTGTATGGTGGTATAGTGTGTGGGAAGGGGCACCTGAGTCTCATCAGGGTCAGAATCTGGCTCTGTACACTACGAGGACAATGTAGTGCTCTGAGTGAATGTACCAGCAGAATCATCTATCAGCGGCTGTGCATCAGTGCACTCCATGTCAGATTCATCTTGGCCTGGGTAATTCACCATTTCACTTGATAATCCAGGCATGGTATGTGAAAACAGCTCCATGGAGTAATCAGTAGTATGGCCTGCGTCATCCTTCAATCTTGGTTGGGGTGAAGGACACAAGGAAAGGTGTGGTTCATGAACATGAGCCTCCAATGACGACTCAGTGCTTTTACTTTTTACAACTTCAGAAGAGGAGGCGATAGAGCTGGAGGCTGAGTCAGCAATGTAAGACAAAACTTTTTCCTGATGCTCTGGCATTAAAAGCGGTTTGCCAACTCCTAGAAAACTAAGCCTTCGAAGCCTTATGGAGCCAGACGATGACACAGGCTCAACACCTCCTGCATTCGGTCCTATTTTGCTCTTGCCACTACCATCAGATCCACCACCAACACCATCATTACCAGCTGCCAACCCCCGCCCAATTCCACGGCCTCTTCCACCAGCCTTCCTCATTTTTTGTAGAAATGTAGACAAAATCCAACAAACTATATAGTAATGTAAAACAAGGTACAAGGTGTCTATAGGACAGGGGAGATTTTGAATTTCTGCACACACTTGTGGACACTGGACACTTATGGATTGTGTGAGGCCCACTGAATATCAGAGCGCTATGTCACAGGCTCGATGGCACAGGTGTGAAAAAAGTGACTACAGGATAAGGGAGATTTTGAATTTCTGCACACACTAGTGGACACTGGACACTTTTGGATTGTGTGAGGCCCACTGAATATCACAGCGCTATGTCACAGGCTCGATGGCACAGGTGTGAAAAAAGTGACTACAGGATCACAGAGATTTTGAATTTCTGCACACACTTGTGGACACTGGACACTTATGGATTGTGTGAGGCCCACTGAATATCAGAGCGCTATGTCACAGGCCCGATGGCACAGGTGTGAAAAAAGTGACTACAGGATCACAGAGATTTTGAATTTCTGCACACACTTTTGGACACTGGACACTTATGGATTGTGTGAGGCCCACTGAATATCACAGCGCTATGTCACAGGCTCGATGGCACAGGTGTGAAAAAAGTGACTACAGGATAAGGGAGATTTTGAATTTCTGCACACACTAGTGGACACTGGACACTTTTGGATTGTGTGAGGCCCACTGAATATCACAGCGCTATGTCACAGGCTCGATGGCACAGGTGTGAAAAAAGTGACTACAGGATCACAGAGATTTTGAATTTCTGCACACACTTGTGGACACTGGACACTTATGGATTGTGTGAGGCCCACTGAATATCAGAGCGCTATGTCACAGGCTCGATGGCACAGGTGTGAAAAAAGTGACTACAGGATAAGGGAGATTTTGAATTTCTGCATACACTAGTGGACACTGGACACTTTTGGATTGTGTGAGGCCCGCTGAATATCAGAGCGCTGTGTCACAGGCAGAAATTGGCTAGTGTATCACAAACTACAAGGTGTATGTAGAATTGGGCAGAATAGGAATCTCCCTAGAGTGTAGGTCTGTAAGAACGGAACAAGTCCTCCACTTATCCTTCCACAGTGACACACAGATAGCTTCACTGTGGCCGTGATAACAGCCGTTACACGGTACTGAGAGGAGCGTGCACATACACGGCTGTCCGGTGTACGTAAAATTGTCAAGCTCCGTGTTTTTTAAGTATACAGACTGACACACGCTGTCGCTCTATAGTTTTGAATGTGATCAAACAGCAAATATATTTAACTGTTTGAAAGCTAGACAAAACTAGTAGGTGCAGGTCTCTAAGAATGGAACATATCCTCGACTTATTCTCACAGAGTGACACACAGATAGCTTCACTGTGGCTGTGATAACAGCCGTTACACGGTACTGTGTGAGGAGCGTACACCGCTGTATGGTGTGAAAAAATGCACGCTCAGTACCTCAGAAGGACAAAAAAAAAAATTGGGATTGCTTTTAAAAAAGCAGTTTGCAGAGCAGTGGGTAAACAGCAATGCAGCTGTCAGGAAGCCTTAGAAGGCAGCCTAACAACCAACACCGCTGATCCACCACAATATAGCCTCCCCTTGCACTGCACACACAGTGACTGGTGTGTTGTACAGGCAAAATCGCTAGCAGCAGAAGCAGGTTTTTTTTCTTCTTCCCTGCCTAACGCTCTCCCTACAGAATCAGCAGCAGCAACCTCCCCCTATGCTAAGATTGGCAGAAGTAAGATGGCGGTCGGCGTGCACGCCCTTTTATAACCCCTGTGACGCCCACCAAAGCAAGCCAATCACTTGCATGCTCTTCTGAAAGATGGTGGTGACCCCTGCCTATGTCATCACGTTGCCCACAGTGTCCGTGGATCCTGATTGGCTGAAAAAGAGCGCAAAACAAACTTTTGAAACGCGACTTTGGCGCATAAGTCGCCGACCTTGTGGCCGACCTCATCCTAGGGTCGGGTTTCGTTTCATGAAACCCGACTTTGTGAAAAGTCGGCGACTTTTGAAATTTTTCGACCCGTTTCGCTCAACTCTAGTCGTGGTGCCTCACCCCCTGGGGCTTGCCCCTGACACTCCCTGTATAGAGGGTGGTCTTCACTAGGTCAGCTCGCCCTGGGAGGGTTGGTGTCACGACCCAGAGGGTCCACTCCAGGAGTCGCCACAGCGGGGGATGGTAAAGTTCTCCACATGTAGAGCTGTCTCCCAGGGCAGTTGAGCCGGTGACGGTGATGGTGATGTTTGCAGTGTGAGGCAGGCAGTTGTAAAATAGCTCAAAGGACATGGTTGGGTGCAGTTTCTAGGTTTTTTTACTCACAAGTTTCATGTACACGTTGGTCCACTTAGTGCTGCGTCCTCCGAGGGAGGGGTCCGGCAAACTGCCAGGCAGATTGGGTACACCTTTCAGGACTCCTCCTTGTGTGACATCACCGCTATTCACTGAAGCTGTTTACATTGGAAACCAGCGTCCAGAGTCGCTGATCGCTGGTTTCTCGCTGCCACACACAGCGATGCGTGCTGGACAGCGGGAGACCAACGATCAAAAAATGGCCCAGGACGATCCTGCACGATCAGTGATACCCAGCGGGGGGGGGGCGGTCGCTGATCCATGTCACACACAGCGATTTAGCTCGCGAGATCGCTGTGGCGTCACAGAATCAGCGATCTCGCCGGCAAGATCGCTGTGTGTGACGGGGATCAGCGACCGGCCCCCCTGCCGGTTATCGCTGATCGTCCTCGATCAGCCTGGGCCGTTTTTCGATCGCTGGTCTCCCGCTGCCCAGCACCCATCGCTGCGTGTGGCAGCGAGAGACCAACGATCAGCGACGCTGGTTTCTAATGTAAACATCGGGTATCCAGGAGCCGCGGCTCCTGGATACTCACTATTTACCTTGGAAACCGGCGTACACGCTGGTTTCCAAGGTAAACAGCGGGTATCCAGGAGTCGCGCGGCTCTTAGATACCCGATGTTTACCTTAGAAACCAGCGTCCAGCGTCGCTGGTCATGATCGCTAGAGGGGCTGTCTTGTGACAGCTCACCAGCGATCAGCCTAATGAAGTCCCAGTGATCCCATCATGTCGGATCATTGGTGGGATCGCTGAGACATCGTTATGTGTAACGGGGGCTTAAGACGAGGGAGATGTGCCCGTCCCAGGGCTGTGGGGTACTCGGTACCGGGCCGGTGTCAGGGGGATGAGGTGTCACAGCAGCGGCGACCCGGTCTGTGGCCCTGAGTGCCCAATATCAATGGTGGTTGATGTTTGTAATGTAGTTTATATGGATAGTTCGTGACACCACCCGTGGTGTTTGGCAAGTAAGATGGTAAGATGCTTGCAGATCCACTGGGACTGATGGTGTGATGCAGCAAAGATGGTGTAGCTCCCCACAGGTGGAGCTGTAGTCCCAGGGCAGTGTAGGTGCAATGGATGAGGATAGGTCCAGCATGGTGTAGATGCGGATACCCAGATGTAGCGGTGCTGATGCGGGAATGAATGGAGGACATCAGGGCTTGCAGTTTCAAAGCTTTACTCACAGTTCGTAGTGCACACAGGTGCCCGCTTCAGTACCGTGTCCTCCGGGGCAGAGGCCCAGCCAACCTCCAGGCGAGATAGGACTCTCCCTGCCAGCACCCCACCAACATGTGCCTTTCCTGAACGACTCCTCTATTGCGCCTTTTAGTGTGAAGAAATCCAGTACCGTGGTTCCCTGAAGTTCCTCCTGTCAGATGTTCCTAACAACTCTACTTGCATGACAGACAGCTGTAGCCTGCTTTGGGGGACTCCCTTCTCCTGAATCCTGGCTCTCTATTCGTTTGCTGCTGTGTGCCAAGTCTTTGATGGGAGTAGTGCATTTACAGCCAACTACTCCACCGGTGTCTGCTGCAGAACCATAAGTGTCCATACAAGCTCGGGGACCGGGCCCCGGCTTTGCACTGAGAACCTATAGGCAGGGTTCCTATCCAACCCACTCCTCCTCTCTGTTCTCTCTCTTTGTTCCGTACTTGTCTTCCTCTCTCTTATGGAAATGCAGGTTACAGTTCTACGTCTCTCCTTCTCCTTCCTTTCCCGTGCCAGCTGGCTCAGGTCACTGAGGCAGCTGCAGCACTCCTTCCTCCATCCCTTTTTCCAGGGATCCCCATTCCTCACTGAGTGGCTTCCTACTCCGCCGACCTTCTGTCAGACTAGCCCCTAAGGGACTGACCTGTAATTCTAAACCTTCCCCATCTTTTATATAAATCTCAACTCCTCCCAGCACATCTCGTGTTACGAAGCAAGGATCCACGAAAGGTGCTCTGCTACCCACTAAGCATGAGCCGCAATGTGATCAGTGCTGAACTATCCTGTGTGTAGGATGCAGGTGTTGGAGTGTGGCAAGGAGTTCCCACCTTACCTGGATGGTGGGGCACTACACCTTAGGAGAAGGTGCAGTACCTCTGTGGCAACTGAGCCTCAGGGGCGCCACATATACATAAGGACAGGCGTGAGATAGGTAATCAGGTAAAGCAATCATTCCATTAGTGTCTCAGAGGCTTCAATTGAGCTTTTGTTTCATATGAGACTGTACGTTGACTCTTGATGTATGTTAATTTGGAAATGCCTGCTGAGTACCTATTGCATCAGCCAACTGCAGTTTACTAATCTACACAATTTCTGGTCAATTAAACAATCGAACAATGAAGGATCACCCCTCCCTAACTTCCCAAAATCCTGTGGAGGAATGTCCTGAGTGGGAGCTGTGGGTATAAAGTCTCTGGCTCCCTATGCAGAGGGTGTCTTCAGGAACATCCCAAGGAACCATGGCTCCATCTGGTGGAATACAGATTTGCTCTTCTGCCCATCACTGAACCCACAAAGACATTTGGAGTAACCCGGTTGGGACTATACTATATGTTGATGTCGGTTAGAGCTGGTACATGTGCTATGATCGTGATATTCATCATCTGGATGTGAGGAACTATTTTCAGGATTGTTGTTGCTGGCTGGAGTGGGATACTTGTGCTATGGTCATGATATCTATCATGTGGAGGAGCATGGACTGTAACTACTGATTATACTTGCGGAAGATGCAAAAGCTGTGGTCCAACCAAAAGTTGGGAGACGGTGGGTATTGTTTAGTATAGGGGCAGTGGAACTACCAGCCGTGATTGGGATTTTATGGATTGGTTGGTATTGCATTGTGGTAATCTACCCGGAATTGCTTTAAGACCATGGACGTAAGGAATAAAAAATACTTGCACCGTTAACCTGCCTAGGTGATTATTACAACCCACAACCTCAGGTCTTCACAGGGACATTACACGGTATGGGGGGGCAAAGAGGGGGACATTGTACTATATGTATCCAGTAGCAAATTATTTAACCACATACACAGAAGTTTCAGACTTTATAGGCTACTTATGTTGTATAAGCATTCCAAAAAGTATCTATTTTTGGGAGACAGATGTATGCTTTACTGTTATTTATTTTCACTGTTGTACTGTTCTGGAAGCCTGGTAGCTGTTAATAGAGCTTCCGCAAGCAGGCTTGGCCCAAGCCACTCTGTTTTCCAGATATTAGAGGTTGCAAGGGCATTCACCCTTTAACCCCTGTACATGGATCGAGACTTAGGGTCCCGTTACACTAAACGACGCACCAGCGATCCCGACAACGATACGACCTGGTCAGGAGCATCGCTACATGATCGCTGGTGAGCTGTCAAACAGGCAGATCTCACCAGCGATCAGGACAAGCGAGGACGCTGGTATCCAAGGTAAACAGTGGGTAACTAAGCCCCTTACACAGGGGCCCTGGGCTGGGGCCACAGAGTCAACTGTTGACCGGTGGAGAAAGCTTAAGGTATGGAGGGTTGCCATGTGGGGTCATGTGAGGGACAATTATCTACGCCTTCCATTTCCTTCCCACTTGTACACTTGCCAAAGGAAAAGGAGACCAAATGTGATCTGCATTTTGTAGTACTACTGCTGGGAATATGCTACCAGCAATGCCAGCTGTTTTTAGTTTTTTTTTTTCTGTTGCCCTACCATGTCCATTGCCCATGTCACTTTTGCGTTTAGCATTCAGTTTGGACGTAAGAATAATGTTTCATTTGTTTCTAAACTTTTGTTGGCAATCTAAGGCCTGTTTCACACTTACGTTTTTCAGATCAGTTGTAATCCGCGAAAATGGCGGAAAACGGATCTGTCGGTGTTTTGACAGCAACGTGTGCCACCGGGCCGTTGTTTTGACCGATCCGCTGAAGGTTGAATTTTAAAGGAAGCCGTGCACGGAAAACCGAGAGAGAGAGAAAGAGAGAATTGTTTTTATGATCCTGGAACGGCATTACTGCGTTAAAAATGATCCCGGAGCAAAGCTTCCGGGCATGCGCACATGAAAATAGCGTACCGTCAAGAAGAAAAAACGTTGCAGTGTCCGTCTCATCCGCCCGGGAGCCAGAAAAATTTTGGCGGATCCGTCAAAAAACGGGGGTGACGGACGACCGTCAGTCAAGATCCACCAATAATGTAAGTCTATGGGGGAAAAAAAAACGGATCCGCCCCTTTTTTGGTGGATCCGTTTTTTTTCAAAAATTGGCGGATTATGACTGACGTGAAAAAACTGAAATGTGAAAGAGGCCTTAGCTAAGAACGAAAAAATATGACATCAACTAGAAATATTATACACTAGCAGATTTCACGTGGCAGACAAAGAGGATAATTTAACAGCCTACCTGTAAATTATATAGTGTGTATGTGTCTCCAGTCTAACAATTTAAAAAGGTGTGGCAAAACAATCCTGCACAGTTTAATGTCTCGATTTACTGCAATAATTCATTTAAAAATATTTGATTGCTAAGAGCAGGAGGGAGAGAGGGAAGGGGTGGGTGGGTTGTTTTAGTTTTGGTGTGTTATACACTGTATTGTTGAAAAACTTCATTCAAAGATCTTATCCTAATTTTTTAAAAAATGTTTAGAATTGTTCACATGACTTCCCCCTAACCACAAAGGTCTGTGTAAAAAGCAATGCCAGGAGGTAGGAAAGCTGCCTAAAAATGCAGTAATAGACCACAGTATAATTATTTGGTGTGCCTTTGAAAAAATAGAGTATTGAAAAAGGTAGGCAAAAGGTAAAACGTGTGTGTGCGGTAACTTTTTTTTCCAATTTCTTTTTCTCGGGTGAGGAGATATTTTTGGTTTAACACGCTGAACCAAAGATGCTTAACCATAAATAAAGAGGTCGCTATGTAGATATACCGTAAGCATGAAAAGTAATTTGCAGCAACAGCAGTATTGTTGTGACACCTACAGTTGTTAAATGCAATTATATACACCAAGAAAGAGGTGGAAATTTAAACATAGGCCATGTGTAAAATCAATAATTTTACTAATTTTATTAATCAAGCAAATCTAAAACCAAAGCTATGTACATATAAAGAGAGAGAAAACACAGAAGAGACAAACCTGGTATACCTGGATATTCATATACATATAACAGTAAAATGGATTGTGTACAGTATACTTTTATTATGCACAAACTGTTTTACTGTTACCTGTATACAAATATCCAGGTGTACCCACCATTTGTCTGTTCTGTGGTTTCTCACTTTTTATATGTACTTATCTTTGGTTTTATATTTGCTTGTTTAATAAAATTATTGATTTTAAAAGTGGACAATCATAGAATCCTAGAATCATAGAATCGTAGAGTTGGAAGGGACCTCCTGGGCCATCTGGTCCAACCCCCTGCTCAAAGCAGGATTCGCTAAATCATCCCAGTCAGATGTCTGTCCAGCCTCTGTTTGAAGACTTCCATTGAAGGAGAACTCACCACTTCTCGTGGCAGCTTGTTCCACTCATTGATCACTCTAACTGTCAAAAAGTTTTTTCTAATATCTAATCTGTGTCTCCTCCCATTCAGTTTCATCCCATTGCTTCTAGTCTTTCCTTGTGCAAATGAGAATAAAGTTGATCCTTCTACAATGTGACAGCCCTTTAGATATTTGTAGACAGCTATTAAGTCTCCTCTCAGTCTTCTCTTTTGCAAACCAAAGAATCCCAAATCCTGCAACCTTTCCTCATAAGGCAGGGTTTGCAGACCGGTCACCATTCTGGTTGCTTTTTTCTGAACTTGCTCCAGTTTGTTGATGTCTTTTTTAAAATGTGGTGCCCAAAACTGGACACAATATTCCAGATGAGGTCTGACCAAAGAGGAGTAGAGGGAAATAATGACTTCACGTGATCTAGACTGTATGCTTCTGTTAATTCATCCTAGAATTGCATTTGCCTTTTTTGCTGCTGCATCACACTGGTTGACTCATATTCAGTCTGTGATCTATTAGTATACCCAAGTCTTTTTCATATGTGCTGTTGCTTAGGCCTATTCCTCCCATTCTGTATATGCTTTTTTCATTTTTATTGCCCAGATGTAGTACTTTGCATTTTTCCCTGTTAACCCCTTCATGACCCAGCCTATTTTGACCTTAATGACCTGGCCATTTTTTGCAATTCTGACCAGTGTCCCTTTATGAGGTAATAACTCTGGAACGCTTCAACGCATCCTAGCGATTCTGAGATTGTTTTTTCGTGACATATTGGGCTTCATGTTAGTGGTAAACTGAGGTCGATAATTTTTGCGTTTATTTGTGAAAAAATCAGAAATTTGGCGAAAATTTTGAAAATTTCGCAATTTTCAAATTTTGAATTTTTATTCTGTTAAACTAGAGAGTTATGTGACACAAAATAGTTACTAAATAACATTTCCCACATGTCTACTTTACATCAGCACAATTTTGGAAGCAAAATATTTTTTTGTTAGGAAGTTATAAGGGTTAAAAGTTGACCAGCGATTTCTCATTTTTACAACAAAATTTACAAAACGATTTTTTTTTAGGGACCACCTCACATTTGAAGTCACTTTGAGGGGTCTATATGGCAGAAAATACCCAAAAGTGACACCATTATAAAAACTGCACCCCTCAAGCTACTCAAAACCACATTCAAGAAGATTATTAACCCTTCAGGTGTTTCACAACAGCTAAGGCAATGTGGAAGGAAAAAATGGACATTTTAATTTTTCCAACACAAATTTCCTTTCAGCATCAATTTTTTCATTTTCACATGGGCAACAGGATAAAATGGATCCTAAAATTTGTTGGGCAATTTCTCCTGAGCACACCAATACCTCATATGTGGTCATAAACCACTGTTTGGGTGCACGGCAGGGCCCGGAAGGGAAGGAGCGCCATTTGACTTTTTGAATGGAAAATTAGCTCCAATCGTTATCGGACACCATGTCGCGTTTGGAGAGCCCCTAAACATTGGAGCTCCCCCACAAGTGACACCATTTTGGTAACTAGACCCCTTAAGGAACTTATCTAGATGTGTAGTGAGCACTTTGAACCCCCAAGTGCCTCACAAAAGTTTATAACATAGAGCAGTGAAAATAAAAAATCATTTTTTTTTCCTCAAAAATGATTTTTTAGCACGCTATTTTTTATTTTCACAAGGGTAACAGGAGAAATTGGACCACAAAAGTTGTTGTCCAGATTGTCCTGAGTACGCTGGTACCCCATATGTGGGGGGGCACTGTTTGGGTGCACGGCAGGGCGCAGAAGGGAATGAGCCCCATTTGACTTTTTGAAATGAAAATTAGCTCCAATCGTTAGCGGACACCATGTCGTGTTTGGAGATCCCCTGTGTGCCTAAACTTTGGAGCTCCCCCACAAATGACCCCATTTTGGAAACTAGAACCCCTAAGGAACTTATCTAGATGCATAGTGAGCACTTTGAACCCCCAGGTGATTCACAGAAGGTTATAATGCAGAGCAGTGAAAATAAAAAATCTTATTTTTGTCCTAAAAAAAAATTTTTTAGTCTGCAATTTTTTATTTTCACAAGGGTACCAGGATAAATTGGACCCCAAAAGTTGTTTTCCAGTTTGTCCTGAGTACGCTGGTACCCCATATGTGGGGGGGGGACCACTGTTTGGGCACACATCGGGGCTCGGAAGGGAAGTAGTGACATTTTGAAATGCTGACTTTGATGGAATGGTCTGCGGGCGTCATGTTACATTTGCTGAGCCCCTGTGTGCCTAAACAGTAGAAACCCCCCACAAGTGACCCCATTTTGGAAACTAGACCCCCCAAGGAACTTATCTAGATGTGTGGTGAGCACCTTGAACCCCGAAGTGCTTCACAGAAGATTGTAACGCAGAGCCATGAAAATAAAAAAATCTTTTTTTTTCCTCAAAAAATGAATTTTTAGCTCGCAATTTTTTTATTTTCACAAGGGTAACAGGATAAATTGGACCCCAAAAGTTGTTGTCCAGTTTGTCCTGAGTACGCTGGTACCCCATATGTGGGGGGAAACCACTGTTTGGGCACACGTTGGGTCTCAGCAGGGAAGTAGTGACATTTTGAAATGCTGACTTTGATGGAATGGTCTGCGGGCGTCATGTTACATTTGCTGAGCCCCTGTGTGCCTAAACAGTAGAAACCTCCCACAAGTGACCCCATTTTGGAAACTAGACCCCCCAGGGAACTTATCTAGATGTATGGTGAGCACCTTGAACCCCCAAGTGATTCACAGAAGTTTATAACGCAGAGCCATGAAAATAAAAAATCATTTTTTCCCTAAAAAAAATGATTTTTAGCCCGCAATTTTTTTTTTCACAAGGGTAACAGGATAAATTGGACCCCAAAAGTTGTTGTCCAGTTTGTCCTGAGTACGCTGATACCCCATATGTGTGGGGGAACCATTGTTTGGGCACACGTCAGGGCTCGGAATGGAAGTAGTGACGTTTTGAAATGCAGACTTTGATGGAATAGTCTGCAGTCGTCATTACGTTTGCAGAGCCCCTGATGTGCCTAAACAGTGGAAACCCCCCACAAGTGACCCCATTTTGGAAACTAGACCTTCCAAGGAACTTATGTAGATGTATGGTGAGCACTTTCAACCCCCAAGTGCTTCACAGAAGTTTATAATGCAGAGACATGAAAATGAAAAAATTGTTGTGCAATTTTTCCTGAGTACGCTGATACCCCATATGTGGGGGTAAACCACTGTTTGGGCACACGTCGGGGCTTGGAAGGGAGTGAGCACCGTTTGACTTTTTGAACGCAAAATTGGTTGGAATCAAAGGTTGCACCATGTCGCGTTTGGAGACCCCCTGATGTGGCTAAACAGTGGAAACCCCTCAATTCTAACTCCAACCCTAACCCCAACACACCCCTAACCACAACCCTAACCCCAACACATCCCTAATCCCAACCCTAACCCTAACCCCAACACACCTCTAACCCCAACACTAACCATAACACTAACCACAAGCCTAACCCTAATTCTAACCCTAACCCTCTTTCCAACCCTAACCCTCTTTCCAACCCTAACCCTAATTCCAACCCTAACCCTCTTTTCAACCCTAACCCTCTTTCCAACCCTAACCCTCTTTCCAACCCTAACCCTCTTTCCAACCCTAACCCTAACCCTCTTTCCAACCCTAACCCTCTTTCCAACCCTAACCCTAACCCTCTTTCCAACCCTAACCCTAACCCTGATGGAAAAATAAAAATAAAAATATTTTCTTTATTTTATTAGTTCTGCCTACCTATGGGGGTGATAATCGGGGGGTTCATTTACTTTTTATTTCATTTTGATCACTCTGAGAGTGATCAAAATGAAATAATGGAATCTGCAGCCGGCAGATTCGGGCGGGCGCACTGCGCATGCGCCCGCCATTTTCCAAGATGGCGGCGCCCATGAACCGGACCCGCCGGACACCGGGAGCGACAGGGGGACTTGGAAGGTGCCGGGGGCGGTGAGAGTGGGTGAGGGGGGATCGGAAGCTGGCGGGGAGCGAAGGGAATGGGAGGGGGGCAGATGATGACAGCGGCGGCAGATCGCCGCTGTCTTTCAGTGGCAGGGGGGGCGATCGCCGGTGGGGGGGGTCAAATCGGTGTCTCCAGCCATGTCCGATGCTACTGCAGCATCGGCCATGGCTGGATTGTAATATTTCATCAATTTTCATTGATGAAATATTACTATCGCTCTGATTGGCTGTTTCACTTTTAACAGCCAATCAGAGCGATCGTAGCCACATGGGGGCGAAGCCACGCCCCCTGTGGTGAATTACAAAGCCCCCTGTATCTGCAGGTCAGGTGACCTTTCATTGACCCCTGTCACCCGACCCGCAGGGGGGCTTTGAATTCATGACACAGGGTATGCGTCATAGGTCGGATTGGCACCGACTTTCATGACGCATACGCTGTCACAGGTCGGGAAGGGGTTAAAAACCATTCTGTTAGCTGCTGCCCACTTCTCCAGTTTATTTATATCTTTTTGAATCCTCTCTCTCTCTTCTCTAGTATTAGCTATCCCTCCTAGCTTTGTGCCATCAGCAAATGTAATCAGTTTACCCTCAATTCCTTCATCTTAATCATTGATAAAGATGTTGAACAATACAGGACCCAGGACAGAGCCCTGTGGTACCCCACTTGAGACATTCTTCCGACTGGATGTGCAGCCATTTACGACCTCTCTTTGGGTCCGATCACTAAGCCAGTTATGAATCCACCTAATGTTTAAACTCCTCCTCTTTCTTCATGTATATAGTGCTATGCTTTATGGCTTAGCTATTATGATACTTGTTTAGGTGTTTATGTTAAAAGCAACAAGAAGTATAAGCAGTAATCTTTTATTTTTTTTAATTTTTTTATTTTTTGTATTTATTTAAATATTGACCATTTTCTCCCTTCAACCAAACTAAAATGTAATTTAAAGGGAATCTGTCACCACATTTGACCTATCTAAACTATTAATATGCTCATACAGGTTATACAATGCTGAAAAAAGTGATGCCTATATGCCTCATAAGAGATGTCTTGTTAAGAAATCATCTTTTATCACATTATGCAATTGACCTCTTCCAGGCTCCGGGGAGGATGTTGCCTAGAATATGACTCTGCCCCCAGAGCTTATTTTACATGAAGGGGAGTTACCAGTGTGATGTGTAATGGTTACCACTATGCTGTATGATGGCCGCTCTCTGCTCTCTTGATCTCACTGCAGAGCTGTATGTGATTATACCTGACACATCTGCAGGTTCCTCTCAGCTTCCATCTCACATGCAGAGAGGGTTGTAATATTGTTACAATACAGCAAATCTCAGAGAGAAGCAAAAAATGTGTTTGCAAAAAGACAAGGTTCAGTTCTCATGTTCTGTGCTAGTTTTATTTCTCACACTGGTAACTCCCCCTTCATGTAAAATAAGCTCTGGAGGCAGAGTTATCTTCCAGGAACCATCCTCCTCAGAGCATGGAAGACGTCATTTACTTAAAGTGAAAAAAAAAAAGATTTTTCCACAACAAGGCATTTGATATAATATTCTCTTTAAGGAAACTGAAAATGCCATGCTTCAATTTTGCTACACATAGGTTTACAACCAGAAATGATGTGGCAAAAGCAGGCAGCATGGTTCTGAGGGTATGGTATCTAAAGTAGATATTAAAAAAATAGAGAGACCTTTTATACTAAAGGGGAAAGAAAAAGACACATCTGTGTGCCTATAAAAATAGGATGGAACCAAAAAATGTTCCGCATTTTCTGGCGTATAAGACGACCCCCAACTCTTCCACTTAAAATATAGACTTTGGGATATACTCGCCGTATAAGTTGGGGGTCATCTTATATGCCGAGTGTCATCTTATACCACAGGTGCGGAGCTCTGCAGTCACCGCATACAGTGCGGGGAGCGATCCTGATTACGAGGTGCCCCACTGAGAAGGTGTAAGTGAATCAAGCCTGCCCTTGTATCATATAAGATGACACCCAGCGTATAAGAAGACCCTCGAATTTTGAGAAGTTTTTCAGGGGTTGAAAAGTCGTCTTAGGTCTCTTTCACACATCCGTCTTTCAGCATCAGTCAAAATCTGCCGTTTTGCAAAAAAAACGGATCCGCCATTTTTGTTGGCGGATCCGTTTTTTCCCCATTGACTTGCATTAACGGCGGATCTTGACGGATGTTCATCCGTTGGATCCATTTTTGTGTGGATCCGCTAAAATTTTAGCGTCTGCTGACATGGCAGGACGGACACTGCAACGTTTTTTCGTTTGCCAAATCCGCATATCTAGACTGCGCATGCCCGGAAAATATCTCTCTCTCCTCACCCCGCGATCTCATCCGGATCTCTTTTCGTAGCCGTCCCGCGATCTCCCCCCGACCCCGGTCTCTTCTCGCTCCTCGTCCCGCGATCTCCTCCCGACCCCGGTCTCTTCTCGTGGCTCTTCCCAGTCCCGCGGCCCCGCTCTCTCTCTTCTCGCAACCCCGCTACCACAGTACTTTTGGATTTCCTGCGGTTTCTTTAATCGGCGGACCCCGTCAATGCAATGGTCCGCTGGCACCCGTTGGTGTCTCGACGGACACGGATCCGTTCTCCGCCTTTTTGGCGGATTGCAACTGACGCCAATAACGTAAGTGTGAAACAGACCTTATACGCTGGATAACAGGGTTGTTAGGCTCACATCCCAAATGCAAGAACCTAAAAAATATTTAAATGAAGGCACTTGCTTTGGTAGGTGGATAGCTATGTTTATATTTCAGGATTACGGAGAATTTTCTTGTAAAACAAATAGCTTGCGTGCCTCAGAAAACAGGAATCGAATAACACGCAAAAAGCTTTGAATCAGATGTTTGTAACAATGAGGGTTTTAAAATTGACCCTACTTGCATTGTGTAAAAAAAAATGTTAAGGGCTGTTACTGCAGTATATAACAGATCCATCAATTCACAGTCACACTGAGTACACAGTTTAAACAGTTCCCTATATATCACTTGGATCTCTGGATTAGTATTCATAGACTGAGGCTATTATTCGCAATTTCAACCTGCCTCATCAGCACTGAAGCATAAAGCCCCCTGTTACACATAGCGATATCGCTAGCAATATTGCTGTAACGTCACCGATTTCGTGACGTAGCAGCGATATTGCTAGCGATATCGCTATGTCTGATACTTACCTCCGACCGGCTCCCCCGCTGCTCATCGCTGGTCGAGCGAGAACGTCTTGGACCATTTCTCGTCGGGCGCTTCCTGCTGGGCTTCCTGTGGCGCCGACGATCAATGCGTGGACGCGGGCGGGAGGACGTAAGGATCGCCGCGTCTGACAGGTAAGTAGCGACCCCCGACCCCTGCTATGTCGCTGGTGAGATCTGCCTGTGTGGCAGCTCACTAGCGACCACTTAGCGATGCACCAGCGATCCATATCGTTGTCGGGATCGCTGGTGCATCGCTAAGTGTAATGGTACCCTTAGGCCTTCTTCTATCCCTATCCTAAGTGCTTTGAGCACTTACACAGTCCAGGCATACAATGGTTTTCCTTGGCTGGCCCGTATATTTTATACTATTTATAAGCTCAATACCCTTTGAGTTTGTATTCCACACTCAGTACACACGTAGCATACTTAAAACCCAACCAAAAGGCTTACCATAAAGTTTGATGGCAAACTAATAGCAAGGTTTGGTTTGCCATCATGCTTAATTGAAGGTCATTTGGTTGCGTTTTAGTTATTCCACATGAGTGTATCTGGGTGTGGAATGCAAAAGAAAAGGGTATTTATGTCACACCGCCTTGTGGGATGCAGGCCTAGTATCTCGGAGGGTGGTTCAGTCGCTGTGACTCCGTTGGCTCTAACAATCCCTAGGTTACGTGGCAATTATAAAAGGGGAGTTTACGGATATATGAGACTGAGGGTTATGTTGATGCCTGCAAGGTATGAAGCTGCAGAGGAAAGAAGCATACACCGGAGGTCCGGTGCAAACTTGAAAGATGAATTTTACTGAAGGCTTGAAACAATTCATGGATAGCAGATACAATTTTCCTTAAACATTGTGTCAGTCAAAGCCTTTTCTCGGTCCCGGCCTGGGGAGGATGGCAGTAACTTTTCATATAACTCACTGTGCTGCGTGAAGGGGGAGGATTAGCTGACCTTAATCGGATTGGAGTATCCGGATAATCTGCTGCGCAGCTCTGCAGCTCCTTCGCTTGTCTCAGCACTTTGTTGCTGTAAACACGGGGCACTCCAAGAAAAAGGTGCTTTTTATTATCCGCTTGTCCTAGACGAGGAGCTTCATTTTCCTGCCTCCTCTCACCACCAAGACTGCACGTAACAACACGTTTTTTCAGTCTTCCACACCACCTCCAACTGCCACTTATTTTCCAGTCAGAAAAACAAGTTGTAATGCCAAACTAAGGCAAAAGAGGCCAGCATAGTACTACAAGTTGTAATACTAAAACAAGGCAGGAGAGGGCAGCATAATAAGTAATTTACCTCCTCCCAAGGCAAAACAGAAAACCGTTGACACAAATGCAATCATTTATTAGTAGTGGTTTTTCCTGGTCACTACATATACCCCCCTGGTTTAAACAGAGCCGCTCCCGGTGTTTGCCATATATTTTATAAAATAATACAGGTCAAAGTCTGGTTTGAACCAAAGTGCTTTTATAGTCACAATTCCCAAACAGCAGGGTGTGACACCAGCATCTACACCTTCCCAGTACGGGGTGTAGACTGGTAACTGAGCAACATGTAAGTTGCAGTGGGGCGCTAAGTGAGGGCAGAACCCAATGTCTATAGCAAATCTATGGGGTCCATACAATACTTCCCCCCATAGGTCACATCGGAACTCCAAGATAGAATTCTGTCAAAGGTAAATTGGCAGACCTGTAAATATATCGATGGAAACCCGAATGACTGCAAAATTTGTACTGAGGTAGATGTTGAGGTACCAGAAATAATCTAAAAATCATGAAAGTATTGTAGCATCCGATAAACATGCATTTTAGTGCAACAATAAACTTTATAAGCCAAACCTTGGTTTCACTGTAACAGGAAAACTTATCATTTCTTCATAACTCAAAAAATACACAACTACTAGAGTCTTTCCAGAGGTAGAATATCTTCTTCTTGTAGCAAATCTTCCTGTTCCTAGATGAAAGTAACAGTCTTAAAGTAATGCATAAAATGTGTAATTGTTTTGGGTCCCCGGGTGCAGGGTCGGGGCACACAGTCCATCAACGTGGCTGCACCGTTTTTCTTTTTTTTTAAGCATAAAGTAGTCCCGGTGTTTCAATAAGAAGGGGCATAACGTGTTAGAACCAACAAAAATTAACCAAATATTCTCTAACAAACTGAGGAAAAGTCACAGTAATTTCTCTATGCTTAACAGGGGAAGAATGTAGTCTTTTCTAGAAGTAAAAAAAAGTGGGGAAAAAAAACGTGCAGTTCATATTTCAAGTTCTAGTCCAGATATCTAGCTGGTAAATGACCTTTGTTGATCCTTTGAGAGCATCGAACCAGAGTGAATTCCTCCATAGGGTCAGGATATATCTCTTCAGGGTCAGTTCTGATTTTAGTTGTTCTTGAAAGGGGCAACTCTTGGACTCCGGAAAAGGTTCGCACTCAAATAACTTTTCCTCAGGTGTTGAATCAGGATGGAGGTATTCTGACTTACAGAGTTTTAGTCGATTCCTGTGAACAACCTTGGGTTGTTGAGTATCTCGCTGGATACAATAAATGTCATTCCCCGGGTATGGGATATCTAGGATGATGTAAAGCCCCCCCCATCACACATAGCGATCTCGCTAGCGAGATCGCTGCTGAGTCACAAGTTTTGTGATGCAACAGCAATCTCACCAACGAGATCGCTGTGTGTGACACTTCTCAGCGACCGGCCCCCTTGCCGGATATCGCTGATCGTCCTGGAATGGCCAGGATATTTTTTTGATCGCTGGTCTCCCGCTGGCCAGCACGCATTGCTGCGTGTGACAGGCGGGAGACCAGCGATCAGCGAGCTGCCGCTGGTAACTAAGGTAAACATTGGTTTTCTAAGCGGTGCGCAGTGCTTAGAAACCCAATGTGTACCTTAGTTACCAGCGCGCTGGTGCAGGGAGCAGATAACCAAGGAACATATTGGGTTTCTAAGTGCCGCACACTGCTTAGAAACCCGATGTGTACCTTGGTTACCAGCTCCCTGCACCAGCGCGCTGGTAACTAAGGTACACAGTGGGTAACTAAGCGACGTGTGTCGCTTGTTACCTGCGTGTCGCTGGTGCTGATCGCTGGTGAAGCTGCCTGTTTGGCAGCTCACCAGTGATCATGTAGCGACACACCAGCGATCCTGACAGGGTAATATTGTTGTCGGGATCGCCGGTGCGTCGCTGTGTGTGACGGGGCCCTAAGGTTGTCTCTCCCATTGTGTATCAAGCTTTCCTGTACGATGACTGTTTCTCAACCAGATCTTATCACCTACATGTAAAGGTGTAGCTTTCGCTTGTTTATCAAAATCATGTTGATGTCTTTTGCAAGCTTCTTACATACGGGTATCCACAATTTCTTGGGCATTCCACTAGGCGTCTTTGATGATCGCTCACCCACTCAGTAGCAGGCAGAGGATTAATTTAATCGGAGACAGTCACTTCTAGAGCAAGGTCTGTGGGTAGTTTACCTTGGCGTCCAAACATCAGATAATAAGGGGTGTATCCCGTAGAACATTGCGAGGTATTATTATACACACAGATGAGCTCTGGGAGTAGTGTTGGCCAGTCAGCCTTTCTGTGAGCTGGAATAGCTCTTAGCAAGTTCAGGATGGTTTGATTCATCTTCTTGCAAAGCCCATTGCACTGCGGGTGGTATGCCTTAGTCCTGAGTTTCTGACAATTGTAGTACTTGCACAATTCTTGGAAGAGTTGTGATACAAAGGCGAGACCTTAATCAGTCAAAATCTTCTCCAGGCATCCATAAGGTAGCCAGAAGGCTTTCCAGAGGATAGCAGCGGTAGTCTGGGCAGTTAAATCCTTCAAAGGGACGGCCACTACAAATTTGGTGAAGTGATCAAAGATGGTTAAGACATAGCTATGACCTGTCCTGCTGGGTTCTACCTTCATATGATCAATGGCTACCATTTCTAATGGACCTCGACTCACAATCGGTTGCAGTGGTGCTTTCTGATCAGCTTTCACAGCTTTCCTAGTCACACACGTGTAACATTCTAGGCACCATTTTTCAATGTCCCCCCTCATGCCAATCCAATAGAATCGTCTGCGGACTGTGGCTTCTGTCTTTTGTACTCCTAAGTGACCAGACTGATCATGATAGGCGGTAAGAACCATGTCTACATCTCTCCTTGGGATCTCAATTTGATGAAGACAGCTACCTGTGATGGGATCCACGCTACTGCGATACAGCAACCCTTTCTTCACAAAGAACCGCTTTCGCTGTTTCCACAGACTTATCAATTCAGGGTCAGCATCGCCTCTGCGAATTCTCCCAGGAGGTTTCCCAGTGATTAGGAATTCCAAAATTTCTGCAAGAACTCTACTTTCAGTCTGTACCAGTATCCATCTAGTTTCCTCTAGCGGAGGGTCTGAACTAGCTCCCTGGGATTGGGAGGCGGAAGTCTCCTGCCAAAGGGCACTGGCCACATTTTGTTGAGCAAATCGGGCATAAAAGTTCGGCATCTCCACTTCCTCCCAGTGATCTTCATCTGGCAGGGGATCTAAAGAGGTTGGTAATCGGGACAAGGCATCGGCATTTTCATTGGACTTCCCAGCACGATACTTGATGATAAAATCGTAGTTAGCTAGTCTTGAGGCCCATCTCTGTTCTAAAGCTCCCAATCTAGCTGTGCTCAAATGAGCAAGAGGATTGTTGTCAGTGTAGGCGATAAATGGAGAGGCAGCTAGATAGTCCTTGAATCGCTCCGTAACGGCCCATACGAGAGCAAGAAACTCTAGTTTTAAAGAACTGTAATTTTGATCATTCTGTTCCGCTCCTTTAAGAGATCTGCTAGCAAAAGTGATTACTCGCTCTTTTCCATCTTGCATCTGGCTTAGGACTTCTCCTAGCCCCTTTAGATTTGCATCGGTGTAAAGACGGAAAAGCTTGCTGTAATCCGGGTAAGCTAGAATAAGGGGAGTGGTAAGCTTTTTCTTGAGATGCTGGAAGGCAGCTTCCTGCTCTTCTGTCCAATGACTGATAATAGATCTTTTTCCTTCCTTTTTTGGGTGACCACGCAAAAGTTCTTGCAACGGTGCAGCGATTTGATCATAGTTAGGTATAAAGCGCCTATAGTAGCCCGTAAATCCTAAGAAACTCTGGACTTCATTCAAGGTAGTAGGTGTGGGCCAATTCATGACCAAAGCGGTCTTGTCCGGATCAGGTCTCACTCCTTCAGCACTCACAATATGTCCTAGATAGCGTACTTGGGTCTGCAGTAAGTGACAATTTGAAGGTTTGACTTTGAGGCCGTGTTTGATGAGAATCTGGAGAACTTCTGCCAGGTGCTGTAAGTGATCCTCATAAGATTTTGAGTAGACTATGACATCGTCTAGATAAAGCAAAACGGTCTCAAAGTTTTTGTGGCCCAAGCAACGTTCCATTAGCCTTTGAAAAGTTCCTGGGGCATTGCAGAGTCCGAAAGGCATGTCACTGAATTCAAAGAGGCCCATTGGGGAGGTAAACACCGTTTTCTCATGATCTTCCTCCGACATAGACACTTGCCAATACCGACTTGTTAAATCTAAGGTGGAGAAATATGCAACAGACCTCAGAGCTGTTAGTGACTCTTCAATGTGTGGTAATCGATATGCGTCTTTATGGGTAATGCTGTTTATCTTGTGGTAGTCCACGCAGAATTGGATACTGCCGTCTTTTTTCTTCACCAAAACTAAAGCTGCAGCCCAAGGGCAGTGACTTTCACGAATTACTCCAGCATCTTTCATTTCTTGCCTCATTTTTTTGACAGGCTGATACATGACCGGTGGAATGGGTCGGTACCGCTATTTAATGGAAGGATGAGAACCAGTTGGGATGGTATGCTTTATCTCCCACGCCTTACCATAATCCATAGGATGTTTGCTAAAAGCTTGATGGAAGTCTCGAGCAAGGTTCAGTACTTCTTCGATTTGTTTAGATGAGGTGGTTACCTCTCCTACATGTATGTCAGACCACCACGGGGCTTTTGGAGCTACACTGTCCCCCTCTACTACTTGAGTCGCCTGTTGGGCTTTGTTTTGAGTTGGACTCACTACATCCTGGTAGGTAATGATGGATAATTTAGCTACAGAATAGTACCTTCTCAGTTCCACTGCAGTGTCACCTAGGTTTAACAGACAAATTGGTACTTTTCCTGCAGTTACCGTAACAAGACTCCTTGCAGTCATAAGCATAGGATGCTCTGCAATGGGTAGGGATTCTACTAGGGCATGATAGTCTTGTCCTTGGATCCCTGGTCGAGCACGACACCACAGCATAGTTTCAGTGTTGGGTTGCAAACTGACAGGACGTACTGTTATGAATGAGTCACCGTAGGAGGCAAAAACAGAAATGCTAGCTAAGTCCAGAAAACCAGAGAAGTTGGCAGACCCCTGAACCTATCAACACAACTAGCAGTAGCCGTGGGGGGTTCCTACGATGACCTAGACTCCTCGATCACAGCCAGAGAACTGCCTAGCCTAAAGACAGAAAGGGAAATCTAAACTGCCCCAGAGCAGACCCCAAAGCAAAAGGCAGCCCCCAACATATAATGACGGTGAGGCAAGAAGAAAGAACACTAACACAGACAGAAAGATAGACTGAGCAAAGACGGGGCCCAAGCTAACTAGATAGGAAAGGACAGGAAGGCTGCTGACTGCAATCCGTGGAAAACCCTACAAAAATAAGAGCCAACAAACTGACAGTGAAAAAAGGCCCTGAAGACGCTAAGCTTCAAAAAGCTATGTCAGTACTCAGGAATATTCTGAAGACAGAGCAACAGGCAAAAGGAGATTCAGCTCACCCCAGCAGGGAATGGCAGAATCCAGAAAAGCAAGGCAAACAAAAAACAAAACACAAATGCTAACAGGCAAAGCAGAAAACTTAGCTTTAGAGGAGCAGGAATCAGACTGGTCTCAAAGAAGTCCACAGAGAAATCACCCGCAGGGCAGAAGGGCGTCGGCAGCCTTATATCCAGTCCGTGACTCCACTCAGCCAGTCATCATCATTAGGCTCAGGTGCCTGATAATCAGGCTCATTACCTTCCTTTACCAGAATAGGGAGTTCACCAGACCTCAGTGACGAAGGGGAAAATGAACTCACAACAGTACCTCCCCCTTGAGGAGGGGTCACCGAACCCTCAACCACGCCACCCGGGCGATCAGGGTGAGCCCGATGAAAGGCACGCACCAATCTTTTGGCATGAATATCAGAGGCAGATAACCAAGAATTATCCTCCTGACCATAACCCTTCCACTTAACCAAATACTGGAGTCTCCGTCTAGCCAGACGGGAATCCAGTATTTTCTCTACCTCATATTCCATGTTACCTTCAACCAATACAGGGTCTGGAGGTGCCACCCCAGGAACAACTGGTTCAACAAACCTCTTCAACAAGGACTTATGGAACACATTATGGATCTTAAATGTGACAGGAAGAGCCAAACGAAAAGAGACCGGATTAATAATCTCCAAAATCTTGTAAGGTCCAATAAATCTAGGCTTAAACTTAGGAGAAGCCACCTTCATAGCAATATTTTTTGATGATAACCACACCATATCACCAATCTTAAACTGGGGACCAATGGTCCTATGTCGGTTGGAAAACCGCTGGGCCTTTTCCTGGGAGAGAGATAACTTATCCACCACTTGGTCCCAGATCTGGTGCATTCTCTCCACCACAGTGTCAACACCTGGGCAGGCAGAAGGCTCCACCTGCCCTGAAGAAAATCGAGGATGAAACCCAAAGTTACAAAAAAAAGGTGACATCAAAGTGGCAGAACTAGCTCTATTATTTAAAGCAAATTCGGCCAAGGGCAAAAATGAAACCCAATCATCCTGATCAGCGGAAATAAAACATCTCAAATACGACTCCAAGGTCTGGTTTGTTCTCTCTGTCTGCCCATTGGTCTGAGGGTGAAAAGCAGAGGAGAAGGACAACTGAATTCCCAGCTTGGAACAGAAAGTCCTCCAAAATCTAGACACAAACTGAACTCCTCTGTCAGATACAATGTTCTCAGGAATCCCGTGCAAGCGAACCACCTGTTGTAAAAACAGGGGCACCAACTCAGAGGAAGACGGCAACTTAGGGAGTGGTACAAGATGAACCATCTTAGAGAACCTATCACAAATCACCCAAATAACAGTCATTCTTTGAGAGACCGGCATATCAGAGATGAAATCCATTGAAATATGGGTCCATGGCCTCCTGGGGAACGGCAAAGGCATCAACAAGCCACTAGAGCGAGTACAAGATTTAGACCGGGAGCAAGTCCCACAGAACTGCACAAAATTCCTGACATCATGAGACAAGGTGGGCCACCAAAAAGAGCGACTCACCAGATCTCTAGTACCAAAAATACCTGGATGACCAGCCAATGCAGAGCAATGAACCTCAGACATCACTCTCTTCTTCCACTGGTCAGGAACATACAACTTTCCACTGGGACAACGCTCAGGTTTGTCCTCCTGGAACTCTTGAAGAGCAAGTCTCAAATCGGGCGAGATGGCAGAAAGAACTACCCCTTCGCCTAAGATGGTAGCAGGCTTGGTCACCACAGGAGAATCAGCAAAGAAGCTCCTAGAGAGGGCGTCTGCCTTGACATTCTTAGTTCCAGGAAGAAAAGAGACCACAAAATCAAAACGTGTAAAAAATAAGGCCCACCTAGCCTGTCTAGGGTTCAAGCGTTTAGCCGACTCTAGGTAAATCAAATTCTTGTGGTCAGTGAGGACCACAACTTGATGTTTAGCTCCCTCCAACCAATGTCTCCACTCCTCAAATGCCCATTTCAAGGCCAACAGTTCCCGATTCCCCACATCATAGTTACGTTCAGATGGAGAGAACTTTCAGGAAAAGAAAGCACAGGGATTCATTTTAGATGTTACAGGATCCTTTTGGGACAAAACAGCTCGTGCACCAATCTCAGAAGCATCCACCTCTACCTGGAACGGGAGTGAGACATCAGGTTGCCGCAAAACCGGGGCAGAAGTGAATCTTCGCTTCAGCTCCTGAAAGGAAGCAACAGCCTCCGGAGACCAATTCAACACATCAGCACCCTTCTTAGTCAGATCAGTCAATGGCTTGGCAATACTAGAAAATTTTGCTATAAATTTCTGATAAAAATTAGCAAAACCCAAAAACTTCTGGAGGGCCTTCAAAGAAGTGGGCTGAACCCAATCATAAATGGCCTGTACCTTGGCCGGGTCCATTTCAATAGTTGACGGAGACAAAATAAATCCCAAAAATGAAATCCTCTGTACTCCAAAAAGGCATTTCGATCCTTTGACATACAGGGAATTCTCCCTCAAGATCCGGAACACAGTCCGAATATGTTCCACATGAGAATCCCAATCCTTGGAGAAGATCAAAATATCATCCAGATAGATAATCAAAAATTTATCGACAAAGTCTCGGAAAATATCGTTCATGAAGCACTGGAAGACAGAAGGGGCATTAGTGAGCCCAAAAGGCATCACCAGGTACTCAAAATGTCCCTCCGGAGTATTAAACGCCGTCTTCCATTCATCCCCCTGCTTAATGCGGATAAGATTATACGCCCCCCTGAGGTCAAGCTTGGTAAACCAGCAAGCACCTCTAACTCTAGAGAATAGATCCGAAATCAGGGGTAACGGATACTGATATTTAATAGTAATTTTGTTGAGGGCACGATAATCAATTCAAGGCCTTAAAGAACCATCCTTTTTGGCCACAAAAAAAACCCCAGCACCTAAGGGTGAAGAGGATGGTCTAATATGACCCTTCTCCAACGCCTCCTTAATATAGGATCACATAGCCTCGTGCTCGGGTACAGATAAATTGAAGAGCCGACCCTTGGGAAATTTACACCCCGGGCTCAGTTCAATTGCACAGTCATAACTCCTATGAGGAGGCAAAGATGCAGACTCATTCTCACTAAATACATCATAAAAGTCCGCCAAATAGTCAGGAACATCATGCGACTGAGGAGAGGTGGAAAAAACCGGAGCCTCACTAAAGGCACACCGACAACCCCAACTCACCACAGACACAGATTTCCAATCCAAAACTGGATTATGAATTTGCAACCAGGCAAACCCTAGAACAACGGCATCATGCAGACCATGCAACACCAAAAATCTGCAATTTTCTTGATGGTCTGGGGCGACCCGCATGACCATCTGGGTCCAAAACTGAGGTTTATTTTTCGCCAAAGGAGTAGCATCAATCCCCCTCAAAGGGATAGGCGTCTGCAGAGGTGTCATCGGAAATCCACAACGTTTGGTAAAATCCAAGTCCATTAGGTTTAGCGCTGCTCCTGAATCCACAAAAGCCTTGGCGGAAAATGTGGACAGGGAGCAGATCAGAATAATTGCCAGAAGAAACTTAGGTTGAACACCACCAACAGAAAACGTGTGTGCAAAGCGTTTCTCTCGTTTAGGACAAACAGAAATAATATGCGAGGCATCTCCACAGAAAAAACAGCTTATTACGCCTTCTGAACTCCTGACGTTGCGCCCTAGACAAAACTCTATCACACTGCATAGGTTCAGACGTCTGTTCAACCGGTGGAAACACCTCTCGTGCAATCCTGCGTTCACGTAAACGCCGATCAACCTGAATGGCTAATGACATAGAATCGTCCAGACCAGAGGGAACAGGAAATCCCACCATAGTATCTTTTACGGCTTCTGACAAACCCTTCCGAAAGAGAGCAGCCAAGGCATTATCATTCCAGGTAGTAAGGACCGCCCACTTTCGGAACTTTTGACAGTACAACTCTGCAGAATCTCGACCCTGGTTCAATGCCAACAGGGTCTTTTCAGCCTGATCAATAGCATTAGGTTCGTCATACAACAACCCCAAGGCTTGAAAGAATGCGTTCACATTAGTCAGAATAGGATCATCTGGTTTCAAAGAAAACGCCCAATCCTGGGGATCGCCACGCAGCAAAGAGATGACAATTTTAACCTGCTGCGCGGAGCTCCCTGACGAGTTAGGCTTCAAGGCAAAAAATAATTTACAATTATTTTTGAAACTCAAAAATTTAGATCGATCCCCAAAAAATACATCAGGTGTAGGGATCTTTGGTTCAACAGCATGCGAACGAGCAAGGTAGGCGGAAATTCCCCGCACTTCTGCAGCAAGCTGCTCCACATGATCAGACAATTGCTTTATCTCCATTGAGAGAAAAAAAAAAATTCCCCCTACGGCCTCAGAGATATAGAGGAAGAATATACACACTTTTTTTTTTTAAACACAATTCTTTCCTGCTATTGAGTACCCTAGGATCTGCGGTATGGCGGGTGATTCTGTTATGAATGAGTCACCGTAGGAGGCAAAAACAGAAATGCTAGCTAAGTCCAGAAAACCAGAGAAGTTGGCAGCTATCGGATTGCAGACCCCTGAACCTATCAACACAACTAGCAGTAGCCGTGGGGGGTTCCTACGATGACCTAGACCCCTCGATCACAGCCGGAGAACTGCCTAGCCTAAAGACAGAAAGGGAAATCTAAACTGCCCCAGAGCAGACCCCAAAGCAAAAGGCAGCCCCCAACATATAATGACGGTGAGGCAAGAAGAACACTAACACAGACAGAAAGATAGACTGAGCAAAGACGGGGCCCAAGCTAACTAGATAGGAAAGGACAGGAAGGCTGCTGTCTGCAATCCGTGGAAAACCCTACAAAAATAAGAGCCAACAAACTGACAGTGAAAAAAGGCCCTGAAGACGCTAAGCTTCAAAAAGCTATGTCAGTACTCAGGAATATTCTGAAGACAGAGCAACAGGCAAAAGGAGATTCAGCTCACCCCAGCAGGGAATGGCAGAATCCAGAAAAGCAAGGCAAACAAAAACAAAACACAAATTCTAACAGGCAAAGCAGAAAACTTAGCTTTAGAGGAGCAGGAATCAGACTGGTCTCAAAGAAGTCCACAGAGAAATCACCCGCAGGGCAGAAGGGCGTCGGCAGCCTTATATCCAGTCTGTGACTCCACTCAGCCAGTCATCATCATTAGACTCAGGTGCCTGATAATCAGGCTCATTACCTTCCTTTACCAGAATAGGGAGTTCACCAGACCTCAGTGATGTAGGGGAAAATGAACTCACAACAACGTACATCACATATGCGGGCACGGCAGATCTCACCTTTAGGATTACTGTACTGGTGCTGCGCTGACAACACTTTGATAGTTCTCTGCAAAGTTCTTTGCTGTTCTTGTGAAGCAGTGGGTACTGATTTGCGAAGAGCCTCTAACATTTCGCCATAACAGCTGCACAGCACGTTCATGCCTAGTATTACAGAGGTGTCTGGCTTTTCTCGGACATTTACAACCAGAACTCCCTGTTGTGGAAGTTGGGTTTCTCCTGCACAAATGGTGGGTTCCCAATACCATGTTATAGGTACAGACTGTCCATTAGTGGCTATGATATCTAACCCCTGATCTGGAGGTTGCATAAGTAGGTTAGGGTCCCAATGTCTTTCAAAGGTGTCTTTGGTTATGGTGGTGACCTGGGAACCAGTCTCTAACAGTGCAGTAAATGGAACTTCATTAATGCACATGGTCACTTCCGGACGAGGTCCAACATGTCTGGAGAACCAAGTAACATTTTCGGGACCTATTGTCTGTCCTCCCGAGGGGCGGCCCTCTGCCTCAGGGGTTGTTCTTTTAAACGCCAACATTGACGTTCCAAATGTCCAGCTCGATGACAATATCTGCAGATTGGCCTACCCTGCTTGTCAAAACGATCGGTGGATCTTTTCCCGGATGGGGTTTGATATACCTGGCTAGTGCGGCCAGCAGGGAATTCCATTTGGGTTCTGGGCGTAGATTCTAGTCATGGGCTCTCTAACTTGTCTATCTTCTTGCTAGTCCGCTAGCTAACTCCGTCATCTGTTTCTGTAATTCTATCATAGCATTAGTATTTGGATCCTGCATTTGGGTGGCTTGCAACAGCAGGACATTATTTCTTGGAAAATTATGCGACAATTAAACTGTTGTATCACTGGCAAAGGTAGATAGTTCACGTTTTTTAGCCACTGGGAGAAATTCTCTTCCTAAAATCCGAATAGCAAGTTCTTTGAATTCCTGGAAGGAGCAATCTGCATGCTGTAGCGCTAACATTTTTAGCTGACTGTGTAGGGTTTCCATGGCAGCCCCTTCAATAAACTGCTCTTTCAAGACTTCATCTGTAACCCGGACCTGCTGGGGCTCCACATGTATTATAGCCCTCCAAGCTTCTTGCAAGGATAAAGTATAGTCTCTTAGTGACTCATTAACGTCTTGTTTTTTTCCAAAAAAATGCATTTTTAACTCTGCTGCGGAGCGGACCTCAAATATGCTTTCTAACCGCTTCAGGATTTGTTCTACAGTCCTTTTCTGAACTTTGGGCCGTGACTTGATTTCTCTTAAAGCTGCACCTTGGAGTTGGCCACTCAGGATTTGCACTTTTTGGTCATTGGTCATGGGGTACAGGTGAAACAATGCAGTCGTTTTTTCTCTAAATTCTCATAATTTGTTGGTTTCTCCATTATAGTGTGGCATCCAGGGAGCTCCCAAATAATATGGCATGGTGAGAGGCATAAATGCAGTGAAGGCTTTATCAGAAGTGCTGTTGCAAAGATGCTCATTTTGAGTGTCACTTTTAGAGTAGTGAGCTCTGTTAACACAGTCTTAGTAAACAGTTAGTCTACATGCAGGCACAGAAGGTAAATCCTGTTTGTGACGCCATATTAATTGTCACACAGCCTTGTTGGATGCAAGTCTAGTATGTCGGAGGGTGGTTCGGTCACAGTGACTCCATTGGCTCTAACAATCCCTAGGTTAGGTGGCAATTATAAAAGGGGGAGTTTACGGACATATGAGACTGAGGGTTATGTTGATGCCTGCAAGGTATGAAGCTGCGGAGGAAAGAAGCATACACCGGAGGTCCCATGCAAACTTGAACAATGAATTTTACTGAAGTCTTGAAACAATTCTTATGTTTTCCCATAAAACAGTCATGGATAACAGATACAATTTTCCTTACACATTGTGTTAGTCAACGCCTTTTCTCGGTCCCAGCCTTGGGAAGATGGCAGTAACTTTTCATATAACTCACTGTGCTGTGTGAAGGGGGAGGATTAGCTGACCTTAATCGGATTGGAGTTTTCCGGATAATCTGCTGCGTAGCTCTGCAGCTCCTTCGCTTGTCTCAGCACTTTGTTGCTGTAAACGCGGGCCACTCCAAGAAAAAGGTGCTTTTTATTATCCGCTTGTCCTAGACGAGGAGCTTAATTTTCTGCCTCCTCTCACCACCAAGACCGCACGTAACAACATGTTTTTTCAGTCTCCCACACCACCTCCAACTGCCACTTATTTTCCAATCAGAAATACAAGTTGTAATGCCAAACTAAGGCAGAAGAGGGCAGCATAGTACTACAAGTTGTAATACCAAAACAAGGCAGGAGAGGGCAGCATAATAAGTAATTTACCTCCTCCCAAGGCAAAACAGAAAACCGTTGACACAAATGCTATCATATATTAGTAATGGTTTTTCTGGTCACTACATTTAGTTTAGTAAATTTAAATCATATTTGTAACACCAGGAATGAGAACTGTAAGGCTATGTGCGCACATTGCGTATTTGATGCGTATTTGCTGAGTTTTTTTATGCACATAAATGGTCAAAAAACATAATGGAATACATATGCAAGGTAATTCAATGACAATCCTGAAGCGTTGTGCATATGATCAGTAAATTTCAGTCCGTATTTGCAGTGCGTTATTTTCTGCAGCATGTCAATTCTTTTTGCGTTTTTGCCTGCGTTTTTGACCCATTGAATGGTCTGGAAAAAAACGCATGCAAAAAACGCATAAAAAACACATGTATTTTCCGCTGCTTTTTTTGCCAAGAGATGCAGAAACCTTGCAGAAATTTCTGCCAGCAAATATGCAGCGCGTGCACAAAGGCTAAGTGTTCAATACAGCACAAACTGGATTTTAATGGTTGGTAAATAAAAGAGTAATTTTTCATCTTGGATTTAGCTGGACAATACCTATCCTTTATCAAATACCCATCATCACGTAGCAAAGGTGAATTCTCAGCCACTTGAGAACTAATTAGAATGAGTAAGCTGGCATTTCCTATCCATATGCTTTTTTAACAGAACCTGGACTTGCACCCCACATAGCTAAGGCAAGAATATAAATTCAGCCATTTGATGATTCACTGTTAGTACTTAAGTTAATTGTAGTCTAAGTCTATGGTCAATTTATAGTAGTTATCAGCATATGTGCATATTAAAGCATCCCAAGGTTTTAGAAGCCACAATATTAGCTCCAACAAAGTGTTAATCTGCACAGCGGGGAAGCCCATTCATTGCACAAGTGATTGTGTGAGCTGGTACTGCAAACATGCGTACCGCGGGAAGTGCTCCATGAACCGGGGTGCCACTCCAAAGGAATTAGCCACAATGGATACTGGTGACCAGTAGAAGCGCTACTGCAGCGCGAAACGGCTGTCGTCCTTTCCACTCCTGCTCCCATCCTCCCTATGCCGATGTTTCAAAGTATTGGAATAATGAAGTTTTAACCGGTGAGTGCCATCCTTTTATTTTTTTTTTTTTTGAAAGCACAATATTAGTTATTTAAAATATTCATGTAGCCAATCATCAATTTTGTCTTACTACAACTCAAAAATATAAATCTTAGCTAGTAATTTCCTCACCCTCTTCTGCAATTACATTATGTGCTGACAAGGCACTGACCACGTTTTTGTCACCTATATATTATTCTTTGCTTTAAGATCAGATAATTTTTTAAACAGGTCTGACACTTACGGAAAGGCAAATAGCTCATTTACACAGGATGGATAAAACTATAATTACCTCAAGCCACATACTACTCAATTTTATCACTACTAAAATAGCAAATGTGGCCTCAAAGCAATAGCAAACTCTGATTTATGACTATAGGAGTAGATCTCAGCTATACAAGAAAAAGTCCAGCTGTTTGGCCTGAAAAATTTAACAACCAGTCCAGCAGTCTAAACTTACACCCATTACAAAATCCGCTCCTATATTTCCCTCTTAATTCTATCATGACTTAGAATGGCATTATTTCAAGGCCTTCAAAATCTGAATGACCTCATAAAACTTCTGCATTTTGAAATAACACACAAAACATTTGAATATTTTCATTACTATAACTTTTTCTTTTCTTTGTTTTCTTGTTGGCAGCAGAATTGAGGCTTGACTATGGGAAAATAGGAAATGGGAAAAATAGAGAGTAAGAAAGAAATGTGATCTTTCTTTTTGCATAAAATGTATAAAAATTATATCCCAATTTTATTATAGAAATAGAAAATACACAGGTATGTATTTTGTAAAACATATACCAAAAACTCATGTGTTGTTCACCAAATTCGTGATATTGATGCCTTCTATATAATGGAGTGCACAGATTTCTCTGGCTTACTATAGAATTCAAGAGTAGACGATACTAGTTCAGTGTAGCCACTATCTTCTTTTATATATGTAAGTTATATGATTGTTAATGTAACAAAGGGATGACGCTAAGTGGGAAGTCAGAGATCAGTGGATGTGATTATGTGACTACATACCAGGCACTAAGTAAAGTTGTCACTGCTTAAGGTCCCATCACACACAGCGAGATCGCTGATCGTGCAGCAATGTCCTAGGCCATTTTTTGATCGTTGGTCTCCCGCTGGCCTGCACGCATCGCTCCGTGTGACAGCGAGAGACCAATGAAAACAGTGGGTAACTAAGAGCCGAGCGGCTCTTAGATACCTGCTGATTACCTTGGATACCAGTGTGCACGCTGGTTTCCAGGGTAAACAGCGGGTATCTAGGAGCCATGCGGCTCTTAGTTACCTGCTGGTTACCTTGGGTACCAGCTTGCTCGCTGGTCCTGATGGCTGGTGAGTCTGTCTATGTGACAGCTCACCAGCGATCAGCTATGTCCCAGCAATCCCATCCACGTCGAATCGTTGGTGGGATCGCTGGGACATTGAAGCGTGTAATGGGGCCCTTAATGCTGTGGGACATCTGCATGATTTGAGGCTGCTGGACAGTCTGAATACATGTGAGGAATATCTGTTTGTTAGGGAATCCCCACATGTATTCAGCCTGTCTAGCAACCGCAAATCGTACCGCTACGTCGACAGAAATAATAATAATAATAATAATAAATGCTTTAAAATTTAAGAACTAAATCTCCGAGCACGACAAAATACTCGGAGGACACCCAAGCATGCTCGTGAAAACCTGAGCAAGGAGTATACTCGCTCATCACTAGTCCCATCCTTTCTGACACTAACAGCCACATTTAGCTTTGAGAGAAGGTTGTGAGCCACATCCAGACCCCACTGTGTGGTGATATCCAGTTCCCTCCCTCCTCAAGGTAGTTACACAAAGAGCCCCCATTACTGGTGTAATAGCCAAGGCTTTCCTATTACTGATGCAGTATATTTATGTCCAGGGACTCCCACCATACCCCCATTTAGCATTAGTATTTAGTGCATATAGCACTCCCACTACACTGTTGTAACTTCAAACACCTCCTCTGACATGTAGTTTCATCCTATCTCCAGGTTTTTTTAGGCTTGAGAAAGGCCAGATAAGGCTGAAAAATTGCCTTGTCTTATCACTGTTGTGACTTATTTTTAAAATTATGGAATAAAGATTTGTAGTGCAGCAGGGTTTGTCAGTGTGACAAACAGGCAGTGACCGCAAGAAAGTTTACAGCAAAACGTGTTTAACGTCCACTCACACAGTGCACAGCACATGGTATCCTCCGGATCACAGCCGGGAAAACAGACAGTCGGTGAGCAGTTGCCGTTGAAGACTGCACCACCATGTACGCTGAGGGTGCCATGCCTTTTGGCTCTACTTGGCCCTGTGTTGCCTCACACAGGTTGAGCTCTGCAAAGCTTTCTGCTCTGCCTGCATGCAAGACCAAAACTGACACACCCCACACCTTTGCTGCAGGATTTTTACAACAGAACCTGTAGCTGTAGGCCACATGGAAAAGCTGGGGCCGGGAAAGGAAATGGACCACCCCACTTCCATCCTGTAGTTCATTTAAAAAACACAAACTCATGGCAGGATTTCTTAAATCCGCCTTGGACAAATAGCTTGCCCAAGATCAACGCTTACTTCTATTCTGCCTTGCCTTCTGACTGTGATACACTCCATCAGCCTCCATATGCTTCTTTACACATCCTGGGGGACACATAGCGACCCTCGCATATGACACCAGTCACTGCCTCACCGATCGAATTTTTATAAGTATCACTTTCTGGTATCTCAGATTTTCTGGATTCCAGGTTACCATATTTAATCGATTTCTGAACCCCCAAGGCCAGTATATGTGCTTCCTCCTTCAACATCTGCTCTTATATGTGGTGCAACTCCTAAAAGTCACCATATGAACTGTAGAACCATTCTTCATAACTGTTTGCTAGACCTGGTGCTAATTAATGCACCAAGCTGACAGACAGTCGTGATCCACACATTGCGGGCCCACAAACCAGGTTGGTGACCCCTGCCCTATATAACAATCGACCATTGATCACAAACCCACAAAGGATCCGTTGTTCATTTTTCGGATCTTCTGTGCTAGATCTAATTGACTTCACTAAACTGTTTTCATATCAAATGTGCGTGTATGATTTTTTTTCCACAACCAGAAGCAAACAAGTCTGTTTGCATAACACTGATTATAATAAGCAGGGCAACCTGTGCCAACCACCAGCAGGATAAAAGCTTCCTGTGTGCATGGTAGGGTCTGTCCATTATTTGAATGTACCTTGTACTTCTATCCAACGAGAGATAAACATTAGCAGAACAAAATGCAAAACAATGTTACCTGGCAGCTTTAATGGGACCACATAATATACTAGAGACAAAACACTTGCATGGTGGAGATGCTCAGATCCTGGAGGACAGGAAGCAGGAGACATTTATGTTTTTTCTAACCTTTTAAAACAAGGAATATTTGTGTTTATGCTCCTAATTCTAATCACACAGGGACCATACATTAGACTACTTTATATACATGCCTCATTAAAATGACACAGTTCTTGAACTTCACATGAACTCGAATCCTATAAAAATTTCCCTTAAAACAGTAGAGATCCAGCTGCAGTCAAGGCGGCAGATGTGACCACTCAAATCATTAATTTACAGTACCGTCTTCTGGACATCTTAGAGCTATTGGAAAATCACTTTGAGAAGCAAGGGAAGATTTGAGCATTAGGTCAAGAGGAGGGATGCTCCCTAAGCCAGGTGTATAAACATGACCAAAGAGACAGCGGCAAATCAAATACTGCTGAACTTCCATCTACAATGGAGTCTTGGAGGTACAGGAAATTGCATAGGGATAGGTGTACGGTGACATAAAAAAACACAGAGAGTAAACAGAGTGTCAGCAAGCAAGACTGATGTATACAAAAGCAGCACCTGCACTCAAGTGAAGCACAAAGTTTTATGGCTGCTCACACAATGAGATTTATTAGTCACTTTTTGCTTAAGATGTGTAAAAAATTTATGTTACTCAATTCAATGCAAAACCATTTCAGCCCATGATTCCACACATTACAATGTTAAGTTCTCAGTTATATATCTTCTTGATATAATGGTATTTGTGTTAGGGTAAGTTACAGTGTATTATACATTTAAGGCTGCATATTTTGTGTTCTTTGATTTTAAAAGTCTCCTATTACAATATATACTTTATATTTACAAGTGCTTCTTACAAAATTAGAATATCATCAAAAAGTTAATTTATTTCAGTTCAATACAAAAAGTGAAACTCATATTATATAGAGTCATTACAAACAGAGTCCTCTATTTCAAGTGTTTATTTCTGTTAATGTTGATGATTTTGGATTACAGCCAATGAAAACCCAAAAGTCACTATCTCAGTAAATTAGAATAATTAACAAAAAACACCTGCAAAGGCTTCGTAAGCATTTAAAAAGGTCCCTTAGTCTGTTTCAGTATGTTCCAAAATCATGGGGAAGACTGCTGACTTGACAGATGTCCAGAAAGCAGTCATTGACACACTCCACAAGAAGGGTAAGCCACAAAAGGTCATTGCTAAAGAAGCTGGCTGTTACAGAGTGCTGTATCCAAGTATATTAACCCCTTAAAGACCAAGCCACTTTGCAGGTTAATAACTAGGCCTTATTTTTTTAATGACCACTGTCACTTTCTGTTGTTATAACTCTGGAACGCTTCAACGGATCCCATTGATTCTAAGAATATTTATTGTACTTCATGTTAGTGATAAAATTTCTTCGATATAACTTGCGTTTATTTCTGAAAAAAACGTAAATATGGCGAAAATTGCTAATATTTTGCAATTTTCAAACTTTTAATTTTTATGCCATTAAATCAGAGCTATGTCACACAAAATAACATTTCCCATATGTTTACTTTACATCAGCACAATTTTGGAAACAAGATTTTTTTTTTTAGGAAGTTATAAGGGTTAATATTTGACCAGCGAATTCTTGTTTTTTCAACAAAATTTACATAGGACCACCTCACATTTGAAGTCACTTTGAGGGGTCTATATGGCAGAAAACACCCAAAAGTGACTTCTACAAACTGCACCTCTCAAGGTGGTCAAAACCACATTCAAAAAGTTTATTAACCCTTCAGGTGCTTCACAAAAATTGAAGCAATGTGAAAGGAAAAAAATTTACTCCGGACACAATTTTTTTATTTTGTCAAGGGTATCCGGAGAAAATGAACTACAATATTTGTTGTGCAATTTCTCAATTTTTACACCATTATCCCATAGCCAATAGGGAGTGAACAGAAGAAGCACACATCAAAAGAATCGTTAATAAATAGATAATATTTTATTAAATTTGATAACAAACACGGAATTTAACCCCTTTACCCCCAAGGGTGGTTTGCATGTTCATGACCGGGCCAATTTTTACAATTCTGACCACTGTCCCTTTATGAGGTAATAACTCTGAAACGCTTCCATGAATCCCACTGATTCTGACATTATTTTCTCGCGACATATTGTACTTCATGTTAGTGGTAAAATTTCATTGATATAACTTGCGTTTAATTGTGAAAAAAATGGAAATTTGGTGAAAATTTAGAAAATATCTCAATTTTCCAAATTTGAATTTTTATGCCCTTAAATCACAGAGATATGGCACACAAAAAACTTAATAAGTAACATTTCACATATGTTTACTTTACATCAGCACAATTTTGGAACCAAATTTTTTTTGTTAGGAAGTTATAAGGGTTAAAAGTTGACCAGCGATTTCTCATTTTTGCAACACTATTTTATTTTTATGGACCACATCACATTTTAAGTCACTTTGAGGGGTCTATATGATAGGAAATACCCAAAAGTGACACCATTCTAAAAACTTCACCCCTCAAGGTGCTCAAAACCACATTCAAGAAGTTTATTAACACTTCAGGTGCTTAACAGGAATTTTTTGAATGTTTAAAAAAAATGAACATTTAACTTTTTTTCACAAAAAAATCACTTCAAGTCCAATTTTTTTTATTTTACCAAGGGTAACAGGAGAAATTGGACTGCAAAAGTTATTGTGCAGTTTGTCCTGAGTACGCTGATACCTGATATATGTGGGGGAACCACTGTTTCGGCGCATGGCAGAGCTCAGAAGGGAAGGAGCGCCGTTTGACTTTTTCAATGCAAAATTGGCTGGAATTCAGATTGGACGCCATGTCACGTTTGGAGAGCCCCTGATGTGCCTAAACAGTGGAAACCCCTCACACATGACCTCATTTTGGAAACTAGATCTCCAAGGAACATATCTAGATATGTGGTGAGAACTTTGAACCAACAAGGGCTTCACAGAAGTTTATAACGTACAATTAAAAAATCATATTTTTTCCACAAAAATGATCTTTTCATCCCCAACTTTTATTTTCCCAAGGGTAACAGGACCCTCAAAGTTATTGTGCAATTTGTCCTGAGTACGCTAATACCCCATATGTGGGTGTAAACGACTATTTGGGCACATGGCAGAGCTCGGAAGTGAAGCAGCGCCATTTGACTTTTTTGGCTGGAATTGAGATTGGAATGCAGACTTTGATAGAATGGTCTGCAGGTGTCATGTTGCCTTTGGAGAGCCCCTGATGTACCTAAACAGTGAAAACTCCCCACAAGTGAACCCATTTTGGAAATTAGACCCCCTAGGGAACTTATCTAGATGTGTGGTGAGCACTTTGAACCCCTCAGTGCTTCACAGAAGTTTATAACGCCCGGGCGTGAAAATAAAAAAATGATATTTTTTCCACAAACATGATCTTTTAGTCCACAATTTTTTTTATTTTCCCAAGGGTAACAGGAGAAATTGGACCCCAAAAGTTGTTGTCCAATTTGTCATGAATATGCTGATACCCCATATGTGGGAGAAAACTACTGTATGGGGACACATCGGGGCTTGGAAGGGAAGAAGTGACATTTTGGAATGCAGACTTTGATGGAATGGTCTGCGGGTATCATGTCGTGTTTGGAGAGCCTCTGATGTGCCTAACCTGTTGAAACTCCCCACCCACAAGTGACCCCATTTTGGAAACTAGACCCCCCACAGAACTTATCTAGATGTGTGGTGAGCACTTTGAACCCCAAAGTGCTTCACAAAAGTTTATAACGCCCGGGTGTGAAAATAAAAAAATCATATTTTTTTCCACAAAAATGATATTTTTGCCCACAATTTTTTATTTTCCTAAGGGTAACAGAAGAAATTGGACCCCAAAAGTTGTTTTGCAATTTGTCCTGAGTAGGCAGATACCCCATATGTGGGGGTAAAACACTGTTTGGGCGCATGGCAGAGCTTGGATGGGAAGGAGCACCATTTGACTGTTTCAACGCAGAATTGTCTGGAATTGAGATCAGACGCCATGTTGCGTTTGGAGAGCACCTGATGTGCCCAAACAGTGGAAACCCACCAATTCTAACTCCAACTCTAACCCCAACACACCCCTAACCCTAATCTCAGCCCTAACTCTAGCCCTAACCCCAGCCCTAACCCTAGCCCTAACTCTAACCCTAACCCTAATCATAATGGGAAAAAGGAAATAAATACATTTTTTTAAGGGGTGGTAAAGGGGAAGTTGATTTACTATTTATGGTGGGTTTTTATGTTTGGCAGCTGTCATGCGCTAAAAGATGCTTTTTATTGCAAAAATAGTTTTTGCATCACCACATTTTGAGAGCTATAATTTTTCCATATTTTGACCCACCGAGTCATATGAGGTCTTATTTTTGTGGGACAAGTTGACGTTTCTATTGGTACCATTTTTGGGCGCATGACTTTTTTATCGCTTTTTATTCCGATTTTTGGGATGCAGAATGAACAAAAACCAGCTTTTCAAAAATTTATTTTACGGGGTGCGTTTACACCATTCCGCGTGCGGTAAAATTGATAAGGTGGTTTTATTCTTCGGGTCAGTACAATTACAGCAATACCTAATTTATGTCATTTTTTTATGTTATCAGTAGATAAACAGTCGCACTCAATTAATCTTGCCAAAAAATCTTGAAGATTTTGTGAAATTTTTGGATTTTTATTTTATTTCAAATACATCAAATAGTGTAACACCGCAGACAAAAGAAGTATCCAAAATGTGGGTATAATATCGTAATCCAGGATATGAGTATACTATGGTAACGTTTCGACCTACTAAGAGTCCTTTCTCAAACCATACTCAAGTAGTGTCAAGGAAAAGATTAATTAGAGCATTTTCAGAAGTCCCAAACAGGGGCTGATGGCATGGGAGCAGCCTGGACCTGCGGTCCAGGCTGCGGTCCAGGCTGCTCCCATGCCATCAGGTCCAATTTTTTTTATTTTACCAAGGGTAACAGGAGAAATTGGACTGCAAAAGTTATTGTGAAATTTGTCCTGAGTACGCTGATACCTGATATGTGGGGGGGAACCACTGTTTCGGCGCATAGCAGAGCTCAGAAGGGAAGGAGCGCAGTTTGACTTTTTCAATGCAAAATTGGCTGGAATTCAGATCGGACGCCATGTCACGTTTGGAGAGCCCCTGATGTACCTAAGCAGTGGAAACCCCCCCACAAGTAACCCCATTTTGGAAACTAGACCCCCCAAGGAACATATCTAGATAAGTGGTGAGAAATTTGAACCCACAAGGGCTTCACAGAAGTTTATAACGTACAGCTGTACAATTAAAAAATCATATTTTTCCACAAAAATGATCTTTTCATCCCCAATTTTTATTTTCCCAAGGGTAATTGGACCCTAAAAGTTATTGTGCAATTTGGCCTGAGTACGCTGATACCCCATATGTGGGTGTAAATGACTATTTGGGCGCATTGCAGAGCTCGGAAGTGAAGCAGCGCCATTTGACTTTTTTGGCTGGAATTGAGATCAGACACCATGTCACATTTGGAAAGCCCCTGATGTACCAAAACAGTGGAAAACCCCCACAAATGACACCATTTTTAAACTAGACCCCACAGGAACTTATCTAGATGTGTGGTGAGAACTTTGAACTTCCAAGGGCTTCACAGAAGTTTATAACGTACAACCGTACAATTAAAAAATCATATTTTTTCCACAAGAATGATCCTTTCACCCTCAATTTTTATTTTTCCAAGGGTAACAGGACCCCAAAAGTTATTGTGCAATTTGTCCTGAGTACGCTGATACCCCAAATGTGGGGGTAAACCACTATTTGTGTTCATGGCAGAGCTTGGAAGGGAAGCAGCGCCATTTGACTTTTTTGGCTGGAATTGGGATTGGACGCCATGCCGCGTTTGGAAAGCCCCTGATGTGCCTAAACAGTGGAAACCCCCCCAAATGACACCATTTTGGAAACTAGACCCCCCAGGAACTTATCTAGATGTGTGGTGAGAACTTTGAACCCCTAAGGGCTTCACAGAAGTTTATAATGCCTGGGCGTGAAAATAAAAAAATCATATTTTTTCCACAAACATGATCTTTTAGTCCCCAATTTTTTTATTTTCCCAATGGTAACAGTAGAAATTGGACCCCAAAAGTTGTTGCCAATTTGTCCTGAGTACGCTGATACCCCATATGTGGGAGAAAACTACTGTATGGGCACACGTCAGGGTTCAGAAGAGAAGTAGTGATGTTTTGGAATGCAGACTTTGATGGAATGGTCTGCGGGTGTCATGTTGCCTTTGGAGAGCCCCTGATGTACCTAAACAGTGGAACCCCCCCACAAGTGACCGCATTTTGGAAACTAGACCCCCTAAGCAACTTTCTAGATGTGTGGTGAGCACTTTGAACCCCTCAGTGCTTCACAGAAGTGTATAACGCCCGGGCACAAAAATAAAAAAATCATATTTTTTCCACATACATGATCTTTTAGTCCCCAATTTTTGTTTATTTTCCCAAGGGTAACAGGAGAAATTGGACCCCAAAAGTTGTTGTCCAATTTGTCTTGAGTATGCTGATACCCCATATGTGGGAGAAAACTACTGTATGGGGTCACGTCGGGGCTCGGAAGGGAAGTAGTGACGTTTTGGAATGCAGACTTTGATGGAATGGCCTGCGGGTGACATGTCGCGTTTGGAGAGCCTCTGATGTGCCTAAACTGTTGAAACTCCCCACAAGTGACCCCATTTTGGAAACTAGACCCCCTACGGAACTTATCTAGATGTGTTGTGAGCACTTTAAACCCCCAAGTGCTTCACAGAAGTTTATAACGCCCGGGGGTGAAAATAAAAAAAATCATATTTTTTTCCACAAAAATGATATTTTTGCCCACAATTTTTTATTTTTCTAAGGGTAACAGGAGAAATTGGACCCCAAAAGTTGTTTTCCAATTTGTCCTGAGTAGGCTGATACCTCATATGTGGGGGTAAAACACTGTTTGGGCACATGGCAGAGCTTGGAAGGGAAGGAGCACCATTTGACTTTTGCAACGCAGAATTGGCTGGAATTGAGATCAGACGCCATGTTGCGTTTGGAGAGCACCTGATGTGCCCAAACAGTGGAAAGCCCCCAATTCTAACTCCAACCCTAACCCCAACACACCCCTATCCCTAATCTCAGCCCTAACCCTAGCCCAAACCCTAACCCTAGCCCTAACCCTAGCTCGAACCCTAGCCCTAACCCTAATGAGAAAATGGTAATAAATACATTTTTTTAATTTTATTATTTTTCCCTAACTAAAGGGGTGATAAAGGGGGGTTAGATTTACTATTTGTAGCGGGTTTTTATTTTTGGCAGCTGTCACACGCTAAAAGACGCTTTTTATTGTAAAAATAGTTTTTCCATCACCACATTTTGAGGGCTATATTTTTTCCGTATTTTGACCCACTGAGTCATGTGAGGTCTTATTTTTTGGGGGATGAGTTGACGTTTTTATTGGTACCATTTTCAGGCACGTGACATTTTTTGATCGCTTTTTATTCCGATTTTTGTGACACAGAATGAACAAAAACCAGCATTTCAAGAATTTCTTTTGGGGGGTGCGTTTACACCGTTCCGCGTGCGGTAAAATTGATAAGGCGGTTTTATTCTTCGGATCAGTACGATTACAGTGATACCTCATTTATGCCTTTTTTTATGTTTTGGCGCTTTTATGCAATGAAATCAATTTTATATAAAAAATAATTATTTTTGCATTGCTTTATTCTGCGAGCTATAACTTTTTATTTTTTCACTGATGATGCTGTATTGCAGCTCGCTTTTTGCAGGACAAGATGACGTTTTCAGCAGTACCATGGTTATTTATATCCGTCTTTTTGATCACGCGTTATTGCACTTTTTGTTCGGCGGTATGATAATAAAGCATTATTTTTTGTTTTGTTTTTCATTTTTACTTTTTAAGGGGTTTGCTAAGGGGGTTAACTAATGGGACAGTTTTATAGGGCGGGCCGTTACGGACACGGCAATACCAAATATGTGTACTTTCATTGGTTTTTTTAATTTCCAAAAAATGAAAATGAATTTATTAGAGAATATTTTTTTTTTTTTAATTTATTTAGCAATTTTTTATAAATCATTTTTACACTTTTTTTTTTTTAACTTTATTACATTGTCCCAGGGGGGACATCGCTATCATGTGACAGATCGCTGATCTGTTACATCACAGATCGCTGTGACAGATTAGCGATCTTTCACAGGCAGTGCAGAAGGCTAGTGAGTGTGCTTTGCAGGCATGAGGAAGCCGGCTCCCTCCAGGCCCCCGAAGGTCCCCGCCGCCATTTTGGATCCGGGGACCTGCAGGGAAGGAGGCCCCCGCAGCAGCGCTGCACATTGACCTGCTGCGGGGGTCTCAGGGAAGCACGGAGGGAACCCCTCCCTGCCGATGTTTCCCTAAACCCCGTTACACTGCGATCGTGTTTGATCGCAGTGTGCCAGGGGTTAACGTGTCGGTCAGCTGACACTCGGCCACGATCAGCGGCGCTCACCACGTGAGCGCCGCTGATCGCTATGACGTACTATCCCGTCCCTGGGAATTAAGTTCCAGGGAACATGGATGGGGTACATCATATGGCAGAAAGGGGTTAACGGCACTGAAAAATAAGTGTAGTAGTTTTTACCATCACTAGTCTTGTGATTGCCATTATTCACCAAATGACGGCAATCAAAAAAAAAAGTCAGATTTTCAATTCATTTCTCTCCCTCTGATATGATCTAGCAGATCAGAGGAGAGAAATGGGGTTCCCAAAGCCCCATTGGGACCCTCCTGCAATGTCCCCCAGCCCGTTGCATCACTTTCCTGGAAGAAAATGGTGGGTGCATGCGCACCAATAGGATATTTTTCCTATTGATTCATTTTGATCACTGTAATAGACCCTATCGCAGTGATCAAAATTTAAAAAAATAGCAAATCAAACCCCCCCTTTGTCACCCCCTTAGTTAAAAATAATAAAATAAAAAAATTGTATTTTTTTCCATTCTTTGGAGATAGGGTTAGGGTTGTGTTGAGGTTGTTGTTAGGGTTGGGATTAGGGTTAGGGGTGTGTTGGAGTTATGGTTGGGGTTAGGGCTGTGTAAGGGTTGGAGTTAGAATTGGGCGGTTTCTGCTGTTTAGGCACATCAGGAGGTCTCCAAATGCGACATGGTGCAGGCCATCGATTGCAGACAATTTTGCATTCAAAAATTCAAACAGTGCTCCATCCCTTCTGGGCACTGCCATGCTCCCAAACTTCGACTGTACCCCACATGCGGGGTATCGGTGTACTCAGGAGAAATTGCACAACAAATTTTGTGGTCCATTTTCTTCTGATATGTGATATATAGGAGAAATGAATTGATACCATAAGATATGCGCAATGTAAGAGAAAAGTGCCTAAAACAATTAAAAGTGAAGTGAAGAAGGATGGAGGGATTGTCTAAATGTTACAAAAATTAATTAATAATGATAATTAAATATAAAGTGAACTGATTAATATATGCTAGAGCCCAAGGGGGGAGGGGTGTGTGAAGAATGAATGAAGTGAAACAGATACCATGATTAAGAACCACGAAAGAAAATTGAAAGTATAAAGCACGGATATTGCACAAAATTACATAGATCTACAATGCTTTCCAATTATAATTTGTAACCCTTTATATCAAAGACAAGAAATTCCAATCCATCACAAAGTATTAAAGGAAAAAACAATAAAAGAAAAGCACCCGCTATGGCCAACCGAATGAGGGGCCAACCCCGTTGAGGGGTGCAGATTTTTGAATGTTGTCACTTTTGGGTATTTTTTGTCATATAGGCCCCCAAAGTAGAGTTGAGCGAAATGGGTCGGTCAAATTCAGAATCCGCCGACTTTGGCTAAACCGAAACCCGACCATAGCGTGAGGTCGGCCATGAGGTCACTGACCCGTGCGCCAAAGTCGCGTTACCCACAATGCTTCCAGCGCCTTTTCTCATCCAAACATCAAGGACGCACACTGTGGGCAACGCGATTACATAGGCAGTGGCCCCCACCATGTTAGAGAAGGGCATTGAAGTGATTGGCTGGCTTTGTGTAGCGTCACAGTGCCTTTAAAAGGCCGTGACCGCTGACCGCCATCTTACTTCTGCCGATCTTAGCATAGGGAGAGGTTGCTGCTGCTCGTTCTCAATAGGGAGAGTGTTTAGGCAGGCCAAAAAAAAACAAATTGCTTCTGCTGATAGCGAATGTCTCTGTACAACACAACAGCATAGTGTGCAGTGACAGGGGAGGATATATTTGTGTGCAGCAGCTCTGTTAGTTATTAGGCTGCCTTATAAGGCTCCCTGATAGCTGCATTGCGGTTTGCACACTGCTGTGCAGAGGGCTTTTTTAAAAGCAAAAATATTTTTATTCCTTTTTTCTGCAGTTAGTGTTACCAATCCTTCATTTTTTCACACTTTTTTTGTGCAGCAGCTCTGTTGGTGATTAGGCTGCCTTATAAGGCTCCCTGATAGCTGCATTGCTGTTTGCACACTGCTGTGCAGACTGCTTTTTTAAAAGCAAAAATCCTTTTATTCCTTTTTTTCTGCACAGTAGATACTGAGCATAATTTTTTTCACACACCGTATAGAGGTGTACACTCCTCACACACTACCATGTACCGGCTGGTATCACGGACAAATTCATGCTATGTGTGTGACTTCATAAAAAAATCACGGAGATTAACATTTTTCCATACATACACCATGTAGAGGTGTCCGATTAACAGCATCGGATATCTGGTGTTCTTATTACGGTCACATCTACACAGAGTCAGTGTGTGTGTGACACTCCATAAATACATATACGGACATTTCCATTTCTCCATACACCGTATTGAGCAGTCCAATTCTCAAACAGTATCGGATATCTGGTGTTCTTATTACGGTCACATCTACACAGAGTCAGCGTGTGTCTGTGAGTCTCTGTAAATACATATATTTACATTTCCATTTCTCCATACACCGTATTGAGCTGTCCGATTATCAAACAGTATCGGATATCTGCTGTTCTTATTATGGTCACATCTACACAGAGTCAGCGTGTGTCTGTGAGACTCTGTAAATACATATACGGACATTTCCATTTCTCCATTCCATTTCTCCATACACTGTATTGAGCTGTCCGATTATCAAACAGTATCGGATATCTGGTGTTCTTATTACGGTCACATCTACACAGAGTCAGCGTGTGTCTGTGAGACTCTGTGAATACATATACGGACATTTCCATTTCTCCATACACCGTATTGAGCTGTCCGATTATCAAACAGTATCGGATATCTGGTGTTCTTATTACGATCACATCTACACAGAGTCAGTGTGTGTGTGTGTGTGACACTCCATAAATACATATACGGACATTTCCATTTCTCCATACACCGTATTGAGCAGTCTGATTCTCAAACAGTATCGGATATTTGGTGTTCTTATTACGGTCACATCTACATAGAGTCAGCGTGTGTGTGTTACATTCCGTAAATACATATACGGAGAGTGACAGTTTCACCAACAACGTATACAGCTGTACACCTCTGATACAGTACCGCATTTCTGCTTGTTGGATTACGGTGAAATACATACTGTGTGAGCGTCTGTGACTCACAAAATATATACGGAGATTTCACTTCTTAGATACACCTTACACAGCTGTACGCTACTCATACAGTACCATTTCTCTGCTGGTATTTTTGGTAAATTTTCCTAAACATGAGGAAGTCTGGTGGAAGAGGCTGCGTACATGGGCGGGGGGGCGTAGCTGGTACTGATGGTGGTGGTGGTGTTGCATTGGCTGGTTCTGGCAAAAGCACAATAGCAGCTAAGGCAGGAGGTGTTGAGCCTGCGGCATCATCTGGCACAAGAAGGCCTTTAAGGTTCCCTTTTCTTGGAGTAGGTAAACTGCTTTTAAAGCCGGAGCATCAGGAACAGGTTTTGGCTTACATTGCCGAAACAACCTCCAGCTCTATTGCCTCCTCTTCTGAAGTTACAAAAACTGCAAGCACAGAGTCGTCAGTGCAGGCCTCTGGTCAGGAACAACACCTTTCCTTGTGTCCTTCACCCACACCAAAAGTGAAGGATGCTGCAACAAACACTTCAGATTACTCCATGGAGCTCTTTTCACATACCATTCCTGGGTTATCAAGTCAAATCCTGAATTGCCCAGTCCAAGATGAATCTGACATGGAGTGCACTGATGCACAGCCACTGCTAGATGAATCTGCTGGTACATTCACCCACAGCAGTACATCGCCCTCACAGTCTACTGAGCCCGAATGAAACTCAGGTGCCCCTTCCCGCATACTATACCACCTTACACGGTGACACAGAGGAAGGAACAGAGGAAGGTGCAGATGACATTGAAGATGAGGTAATGGATGACCCAGTTGTTGACCCGGATTGGCATCCATTGGGGGAAGAGGGTGCTGGTGACAATAGGTCACAACAGGAGAAAGATCCGCAGCAGGCATAGTCATCGCAGCAGTGGTTATCCGGCAGGCCTGTTTCTGTCAAAAAACTTGGCAAGAAAACTAAAAGAGTTGCAGGATAGCTTGGCCCGATGGTCAAATTAGCACAGCGTGCAAGCCCTGAAAATTTGTACCATAGTAGGAAGAGTGCAGTGTGGCACTTTTTTGAACAAAACCCTACTGATTGACGCAAAGGTTATCTGTAAGAAGTACCGAAGGACCTTTAGCAGAGGGAAAAATCTAAGAAATTTGAATACCAGTTGCATGATTAGAAATTTAACCAACATGCACTTGCAAGCGTGGACGGACTACAAATGATCAGGTAGCACATGTGCACCTGCGCCGACTGAAGTTAGCCGGCAACGCTCCATCGCTTCCCCCACTGTAAGGCCATCGATAAGCACACCACCATCAAGAAATGTTGAGGTGTCATCGCTAGGCCAAAGCAGTCAGGCAATCACAATATTTTCGCGAGGAAACACTGAATCTAGGCCATCAACACCCTCACCATCACCAACCCCTTCTCAGTCCGTCATGTCCAATGCTAGTTCCCCCATATATAGCTCTCAAGTCCAGCTCACCCTACCAGACACTCTGAGTAGAACAAGAAAGTACTCATCCTCTCACTGGCTTTGAACGCCTACATTACCAAATTGATCTCATTAGAGATGATGCCCTTCCGTTTGGTTGAAAGCGAAGCTTTCCGAGAGCTCATGACCTAAGCTGTCCCACACTATGAGCTACCCAGTGGGCACTTCTTTTCTTGAAAAGTCATCCCTGCCCTCCACTGGCATGTGAAAGACCACATTGTCCATGCACTAAAACAATCAGTGAGTGGAAAGGTGCACCTCACAACAGATGCATGGACCAGTAGGCATGGCCAAGGCCGTTACGTCTCCATCACTGCGCACTGGGTTAATGTGGTGGATGCAGGCTCCACAGGGGACAGCGGCGGTGGAACAGTGCTGCCTAGCCCACGGTATAGGAAACAGTTGGCTGTAGGCGTTCGACCCTCCTCCTCCCCCAGAAGCGAAAGTTCGTCGACAGAGCGCAGTCGCATGAGCACTCCATCCACATCTGTCAGTGTTGTACACGAGGTGTCCCACTATCGAACAACTAGTGGTAAGCGGCAGCATGCTGTTTTAAAAATGATGTCTTTGGGCGACAGTAGACACACCGTGGAGGTACTAGCCGACTACTTGCATCGACAAACTGGGTCATGGCTGGGCAGTCTACATCTTGAGCCAGGCAAGGTAGTCAGTGATAATGGGTGGAATTTTGTGGCAGCCATAGCCCTTTCAAAACTCACACACATACGTTGCCTGGCTCACACCTTGAACCTGGTGTTGCAGTGCTTCCTAAATAATTATCCGTAGTTAACAGCCCTGCTCCATAAGGTGCGAAGACTGTGCTCGCACATCCGTCGCTCAAACGTCCACTCCAGTCATATGCAGAAGCTGCAGCGATCACTCAACCTCCCCAATCACTGCCTAATCATAGACGTTACTACAAGATGGAACTCCGCCATGCACATGGTTGAGAGGCTGTGCGAACAGAGGCAGGCTGTAATGCATTTGTGGGAGGATACACGGGCAGGCAGTTTGAGGGCAGACATGGAATTGTTGGGTGTGCAGTGGTCAAAGCTGAAAGACCTCTGTAAAGTCCTTCAGTGTTTTGAGGAATGCACATGGCTGGTAAGCGCAGACGACGCCATCATAAGCATGAGCATATCACTTATGCATCTGCTCATGAAAACTTTGAGGCACATTAAGGACCAGGCGTCTGCAGCTGAGGAGCAACAGGAGGAGGAGGAGGGAAGCCTTGATGACAGTCAGCCATTGTCTGGTCAGGGAACTGGCATGGACGAGGTGGAGGAAGAAGAGGAAGATGAGGAGGAGGATGAGGGGGATGATTATTTTAGGGAGGCGGATGCTTCTCAGGGGGCAAGAGAACATATGGGCATGCCAAGGTCAGGTACAGGGTTTGTGTGTGACTGGAGGGATGTGGATTTGCCAGAAAGTGCTCCTCCACCCACCACTGGCAGTGCAGCATTGACACCTGGAACATTGGCACCTAGTGTGACTATGCCTTGCGGATCCTAAAAAGGGACCCCCACACTGCCAAAATGATGAGGGATGATAACTACTGGTTGGTCAGCATCCTCAATCCACACTATAAAGGCAAATTACACAACATCATGCCACAGGAGAACCTAGAGCTAACATTGGCTAACAAACAAGCAACTCTGGTAAACAGGTTGTTTGAGGCATTCCCAGCACACAGCAGCGGAGCTGGTTCTCCCACGAGCCGTAGTGGGCAAAATGGAAGAGGTGTTCGTGGTGCACACAGCCAAACTGGCGTTGGAGACAGGGGTTTCCTGACCATGTTGTGGTCTGATTTCTCAAGTCCTGCGCACACGACAGCTAATAAAGAATCGATTGCAAGTGGCCTGAATTGGCACAATATGCCTTACAGGAACTCGCTTGCCCTGCTGGTAGTGTGCTATCTGAAAGAGTCTTCAGTGCTGCTGGATCAATCCTGACAGAAAAAAGGACCCGTCTGTCGACCCAAAATGTTGATTGTCTAACCTTCATTAAAATGAACCATGCATGGGTTTCAAAAGATTTTGTCCCACCCTCCCCTGATAACACATAGGTTGCCAGAAACTGCCTCGCTTTTGTCCTCCTCTTCCTCTGACTTCTCCAATTCCTCCATTTGCAGCAGCTGAAAGTCCAGCCTACACATCAACATATGCCATTTTTTAAACCACCCTAAATGGGCTGCCCCCCCACCCCAGTCTCGGGGTGAACACCTGCCACACCCGAGCAAGTGCTATTGCCCTGAACAGGTGTGTGGCTCCACCCTTGGGTGACAGCACTCGCACAGGTTCTCCCATAGTACAATAAAGTGTCTCTGACAGTGGGGGGGCCCACTCGCCGTCAGATGTCATCTGGGATCGACGCTACTGCGATACAGCAACCCTTTCTTCACTAATTTGCTTTTTAGCTGTATCCACAGTTAAAGTTATTGAGGGTCAGCATCGCCACTGCGAATTCTCCCGGGATGTTTTCCCGTGATTACTAATTCAAAAACATCAAAATCATTCGACTTTACGTTTGTACTTTTATCCATCTATCTAGCAGAGAGTCTGGACTGGCTGATTGATACTGAAATATAAAAGAAGATTTCAAAGTACTCCAACACTGTATACTGGTGTACATTTCAAATACATTTCCCTTTTTCTCATTTTTATATTCGGGTGTAATCCATACTGAGCCTGTGAGAGTTTGTGTCTTACTCTGGTAAAATATAAGGAGATTTAAAATGACACCAACACTGTATGCAGCTGAACGATTGGAAAACATTACCCTCTTCAAGTTTTTATATTCTTGTTTAATCCATACTGAGCCTGTGAACGTCTGTCTGTAACTCCAGAAATATATTTGTAGATTTAAGATTAACCCAACACTGTATACAGCTGTACGCTTGTGATACCTTACCCTTTCTGCTTTTTATATAGTGGTCTAATCCATACTGAGCCAGTGAGTTTCTGTTTCTGACTCTGGAAATATCTACTGAGATTTACAATTACCCCAACACTGTATGCAGCTGTATGCTTCTGATCCATTACCCTTTTACTGCCTTTTATATTGCGTAATCCATACTGACCCTGAGAGCATCTGTGTCTGCCGCTTGAAAAAAATAAGGAGATTTGTTGTGAGTTCATTTTCCCCTTCACTACTGAGGCCCGAGGAACTCCCTCTTCTGGTGAAGAAAGGTAGTGAGCCTGATTGTCAAACACCTGGGGCTGATGATGATGACTGGCTGAGTGGAGTTAATGACTGGATATAAGGCTGCCGACGCCCTTCTGGCCTGCGGGTGATTTCTCTGTGGACTTCTAGGAAACCAGTCTGATTCCTGCTCATCTAAAGCTAAGATTTCTGCTTTGCCTTTTTGCATTAGTGTTTTGTTTTCCTTGCTTTTCTGGATTCTGCCATTCCCTGCTGGGGTGAGCTGAATCTCCTTTTGCCTGTTGCTCTGTCTTCAGAATATTCCTGAGTACTGACATAGCTTTTTTGAAGCCTAGCGTCTTCAGGGCCTTTTTTACTGTCAGTTTGTTGGCTCTTATTTTCATAGGGGTTTTCACGGATTGCAGACAGCAGCCTTCCTGTCCTTTCCTATCTAAGCTAGCGTGGGCCCCATCTTTGCTCAGTCTATCTTTCTGTCTGTGTTTTGTTCTTTCTTCTTGCTTCACCGTCATTATATGTGGGGGGCTGCCTTTTACTTTGGGGTCTGCTCTGGGGCAGTTTAGATTTCCCTTTCTGTCTTTAGGCTATGTAGTCCTCCGGCTGTGATCGAGGGGTCTAGGGCATCGTAGGAGCCCCCCACGGCTACTGCTAGTTGTGTTGATAGGTTCAGGGGTCTGCAATCCGATAGCTGCCAACTTCTCTGGTTTTCTGGACTTAGCTAGCATTTCTATTTTTGCCTCCTACGGTGACTCAATCATAACAGAATCACCCGCCATACCGCAGATTCTAGGGTACTCAATAGCAGGAAAGAATTGTAAAAAAAAAAAAAAAAAAAAAAGGGTGTGTATATTTTTTCCTCTATATCTCTGAGGCCGTAGGGGGAATTTTTTTTTTTCTCTCAATGGAGATAAAGCAATTGTCTGATCGTGTGGAGCAGCTCACTGCGGAAGTGCGGGGAATTTCCGCCTACCTTGCTCATTCACATGCTGCTGAACCAAAGATTCCTACACCTGATGTATTTTTTGGGGATCGGTCTAAATTTTTGAATTTAAAAAATAATTGTAAATTATTTTTTTGCCTTGAAGCCTAACTCGTCATGGAGCTCCGCGCAGCAGGTTAAAATTGTCATCTCTTTGCTGCGTGGCGATCCCCAGGATTGGGCGTTTTCTTTGAAACCAGATGATCCTATTCTGACTAATGTGAACGCATTTTTTCAGGCCTTGGGGTTGTTGTATGACGAACCTAATGCCATTGATCAGGCTGAAAAGACCCTGCTGGCATTGAACCAGGGTCGTGATTCTGCAGAATTGTACTGTCAAAAATTCCGAAAGTGGGCAGTACTTACTACCTGGAATGATAATGCCTTGGCTGCTCTCTTTCGGAAGGGGTTGTCAGAAGCCGTAAAAGATACTATGGTGGGATTTCCTGTTCCCTCTGGTCTTGACGATTCTATGTCTTTAGCCATTCAGGTTGATCGGCGTTTACGCGAACGCAGAGCTGCACGAGAGGTGTTGCCACCTGTTGAACAGATGTCTGAACCTATGCAATGTGATAGAGTTTTTTCCAGAGAGCAGCGTCAGGAGTTCAGAAGGCGTAATAAGTTGTGTTTTTTCTGTGGAGATGCCTCGCATATTATTTCTGTCTGTCCTAAACGCGAGAAACGCTTTGCACACACGATTTCTGTTGGTGGTGTTCAACCTAAGTTTCTTCTGGCTATTACTCTGATCTGCTCCCTGTCCACATTTTCCGCCAAGGCTTTTGTGGATTCGGGAGCAGCTCTAAACCTAATGGACTTGGATTTTGCTAAACGTTGTGGATTTCCGATGACACCTCTGCAGACGCCTATCCCTTTGAGGGGGATTGATGCTACTCCTTTGGCTAAAAATAAACCTCAGTTTTGGACCCAGGTGGTAATGCGGGTCGCCCCAGACCATCAAGAAAATTGCAGGTTTTTGGTGTTACATAATCTGCATGATACTATTGTTCTGGGGTTTCCCTGGTTACAAATTCATAATCCAGTTTTGGATTGGAAATCTGTGTCTGTGGTGAGTTGGGGTTGTCGGTGTGCCTTTAGTGAGGCTCCGGTGTTTTCCACCTCTCCTCTGTCGTATGATGTTCCTGATTATTTGGCGGACTTTTATGATGTATTTAGTGAGAATGAGTCTGCGTCTCTGCCTCCTCATAGGAGTTATGACTGTGCTATTGAACTGAGCCCGGGGTGTAAATTTCCCAAGGGTCGGCTCTTCAATTTATCTGTACCCGAGCACGAGGCTATGAGATCCTATATTAAGGAGGCGTTGGAGAAGGGTCATATTAGACCATCCTCGTCACCCTTAGGTGCCGGGGTTTTTTTTGTAGCCAAAAAGGATGGATCATTAAGACCTTGTATTGATTATCGTGCTCTCAACAAAACTACTGTTAAATATCAATATCCGTTACCCCTGATTTCTGATCTATTCTCCAGAGTTAAAGGTGCTTGCTGGTTTACCAAGCTTGACCTCAGGGGGGCGTATAATCTTATTCGCATTAAGCATGGGGATGAATGGAAGATGGCGTTTAATACTCCGGAGGGACATTTTGAGTACCTGGTGATGCCTTTTGGGCTCACTAATGCCCCTTCTGTCTTCCAGTGCTTCATGAACGATATTTTCCGAGATTTTGTCTATACATTTTTGATTATCTATCTGGATGATATTTTGATCTTCTCCAAGGATTGGGATTCTCATGTGGAACATATTCGGACTGTGTTCCGGATCTTGAGGGAGAATTCCCTGTATGTCAAAGGATCTAAATGCCTTTTTGGAGTACAGAGGATTTCTTTTTTGGGATTTATTTTGTCCCCGTCAACTACTGAAATGGACCCGGCCAAGGTACAGGCCATTTACGATTGGGTTCAGCCCACTTCTTTGAAGGCCCTCCAGAAGTTTTTGGGTTTTGCTAATTTTTATCGGAAATTTATAGTAAAATTTTCTAGTATTGCCAAGCCATTGACTGATTTGACTAAGAAGGGTGCTGATGTGTTAAATTGGTCTCCGGAGGCTGTTTCTTCCTTTCAGGAGCTGAAGCAAAGATTCACCTCCGCCCCGGTTTTGCGGCAACCTGATGTCTCACTTCCGTTCCAGGTAGAGGTGGATGCTTCTGAGATTGGTGCAGGAGCTGTTTTTTCCCAAAAGGATCCTGTAACATCTAAAATGAATCCCTGTGCTTTCTTTTCCCGAAAGTTCTCTCCATCTGAACGTAACTATGATGTGGGGAATCGGGAACTGTTAGCCATGAAATGGGCATTTGAGGAGTGGAGACATTGGTTGGAGGGAGCTAAGCATCAAGTCGTGGTCCTCACTGACCACAAGAATTTGATTTACCTACAGTCGGCTAAGCGCTTGAACCCTAGACAGGCTAGGTGGGCCTTGTTTTTTACACGTTTTGATTTTGTGGTTTCTTTTCTTCCTGGAACTAAGAATGTCAAGGCAGACGCCCTCTCTAGGAGCTTCTTTGCTGATTTTCCTGTGGTGACCAAGCCCGCTACCATCTTAGGTGAAGGGGTAGTTCTTTCTGCCATCTCGCCCGATTTGAGACGTGCTCTGGAAGAGTTCCAGGAGGACAAACCTGAGCGTTGTCCCAGTGGAAAGTTGTATGTTCCTGACCAGTGGAAGAAGAGAGTGATGTCTGAAGTTCATTGCTCTGCTTTGGCTGGTCATCCAGGTATTTTTGGTACTAGAGATCTGGTGAGTCGGTCTTTTTGGTGGCCCTCCTTGTCTCGTGATGTCAGGAATTTTGTGCAGTCCTGTGGGACGTGCTCCCGGTCTAAATCGTGTTCTCGCTCTAGTGGGTTGTTGATGCCTTTGCCTGTCCCCAAGAGGCCATGGACCCATATTTCAATGGATTTCATCTCTGATATGCCTGTCTCTCAAAGGATGACTGTTATTTGGGTGATTTGTGATAGGTTCTCTAAGATGGTTCATCTTGTACCACTCCCTAAGTTGCCGTCTTCCTCTGAATTGGTGCCCCTGTTTTTACAACAGGTGGTTCGCTTGCACGGAATTCCTGAGAACAATGTATCTGACAGAGGAGTCCAGTTTGTGTCTAGATTTTGGAGAACTTTCTGTTCCAAGCTGGGAATTCAGTTGTCCTTCTCCTCTGCTTTTCACCCTCAGACCAATGGGCAGACAGAGAGAACAAACCAGACCTTGGAGTCATATTTGAGATGTTTTATTTCTGCTGATCAGGATGATTGGGTTTCATTTTTGCCCTTGGCCGAATTTGCTTTAAATAATAGAGCTAGTTCTGCCACCTTGATGTCTCCTTTTTTTTGTAACTTTGGGTTTCATCCTCGATTTTCTTCAGGGCAGGTGGAGCCCTCCGCCTGCCCAGGGGTTGACACTGTGGTGGAGAGAATGCACCAGATCTGGGACCAAGTGGTGGATAAGTTATCTCTCTCCCAGGAAAAGGCCCAGCGGTTTTCCAACCGACATAGGACCATTGGTCCCCAATTTAAGGTTGGTGATATGGTGTGGTTATCATCAAAAAATATTGCTATGAAGGTGGCTTCTCCTAAGTTTAAGCCTAGATTTATTGGACCTTACAAGATTTTGGAGATTATTAATCCGGTCTCTTTTCGTTTGGCTCTTCCTGTCACATTTAAAATCCATAATGTGTTCCATAAATCTTTGTTGAAGAGGTTTGTTGAACCTGTTGTTCCGGGGGTTGCACCTCCAGACCCTGTATTGGTTGAAGGTAACATGGAATATGAGGTAGAGAAAGTACTGGATTCCCATCTGGCTAGACGGAGACTCCAGTATTTGGTTAAGTGGAAGGGTTATGGTCAGGAGGATAATTCCTGGGTCTCTGCCTCTGATATTCATGCCAAAAGATTGGTGCGTGCCTTTCATCGGGCTCACCCTGATCGCCCTGGTGGCGTGGTTGAGGGTTCGGTGACCCCTCCTCAAGGGGGAGGTACTGTTGTGAGTTCATTTTCCCCTTCACTACTGAGGCCCGAGGAACTCCCTCTTCTGGTGAAGAAAGGTAGTGAGCCTGATTGTCAAACACCTGGGGCTGATGATGATGACTGGCTGAGTGGAGTTAATGACTGGATATAAGGCTGCCGACGCCCTTCTGGCCTGCGGGTGATTTCTCTGTGGACTTCTAGGAAACCAGTCTGATTCCTGCTCATCTAAAGCTAAGATTTCTGCTTTGCCTTTTTGCATTAGTGTTTTGTTTTCCTTGCTTTTCTGGATTCTGCCATTCATTGCTGGGGTGAGCTGAATCTCCTTTTGCCTGTTGCTCTGTCTTCAGAATATTCCTGAGTACTGACATAGCTTTTTTGAAGCCTAGCGTCTTCAGGGCCTTTTTTACTGTCAGTTTGTTGGCTCTTATTTTCATAGGGGTTTTCACGGATTGCAGACAGCAGCCTTCCTGTCCTTTCCTATCTAAGCTAGCGTGGGCCCCATCTTTGCTCAGTCTATCTTTCTGTCTGTGTTTTGTTCTTTCTTCTTGCTTCACCGTCATTATATGTGGGGGGCTGCCTTTTACTTTGGGGTCTGCTCTGGGGCAGTTTAGATTTCCCTTTCTGTCTTTAGGCTATGTAGTCCTCCGGCTGTGATCGAGGGGCCTAGGGCATCGTAGGAGCCCCCCACGGCTACTGCTAGTTGTGTTGATAGGTTCAGGGGTCTGCAATCCGATAGCTGCCAACTTCTCTGGTTTTCTGGACTTAGCTAGCATTTCTATTTTGCCTCCTACGGTGACTCAATCATAACAGAGATTTATAATGTTTAAACAATACTATATGTACCTTGTATCTGGTGATACACTAACCTTTTTATACTTTTTATATTCTTGGCTAATGCATACTGGGACTGAGAGCGTCTGTGTCTGCCTCATGAAATATCTATGGAGATTTAGAATGTTTAAACTATACTATACTATATATACCTAGTATCTGGTCATACTCTTTTTCAACTTGTTACATTATTGTCAAATCCATACTGAGCGTGTGAGCATATGTGTCTGCCTCCTGAAATACATATGGAGATTTTTTTGTATTTTAAGTATACTATATATACCTTGTATCTGTTGATCCAGTACCCTTTGTGCCTGAAATTCATCCTCCACCTGCCACTCAAAGTGCATTATTGACACCTGGAACATTGGCCCACATGTGTGATTATTTCTTGCTGATCTTCTTTTTATATTATGGTGTGATCCATACTGAGCCTATGAGAGGCTGTATGTTACTCTTAAAATATATATGTAGATCGCCAAATGACGCCAACACTGTATACAACAGTACGTTTGGGATCCATTCCCCTTTTACTGCTTTTTATATTGTTGTGCAATCCATACTGGGCCTCAGAGCGTCTGTGTCTGCCTCCTGAAATAAATATGGAGATTTTGAATGTTGAAACTATACTATATATACCTTAGATCTGGTGATACTGTACCCTTTTTGTACTTTTTAGTTTGTTGTCGAATCCATACTGGCCATGACAGTGTCTGTGTCTGCCTCCTCAAATATATACGTAGATTTATAATGTAGAAACTATACAATATATCCCTGCTATCTGGTGTTAAAATGAAACACCATGCAGGGCCGGGGGTTACTCAGTACCGGTATGTCATGGTGGTGATTGGGACCCGGTCCGTGGCCCTGGGTGTCCAATAAAGAAGATGACAGTTCAAATGAGGGGGAAGATGGTATGATATTTAATTTGGAAAAGGGGGATCGTGACGCCACCCGTGGTACTCGGCTAGGGTAGCCAACGCTGCAATGCAGATCCTCTGGGCCGGTGTTAAACCAGACAAGATGATGAAGCTCTCCACGGGTAGAGCTGTATCCCAGGGCAGCTGAGATGGTGTTTGTGAGCTGTTGACGGTGATAGTGAGTATAGCGTGTATAGCAGGCGAGTTGTAAAAGCCACCAAGGACACAATTGGGTGCAGTTTCTGAGTTTTTCCTCAAAAGTTTTGTGCACAAGATGATCCGATTGGTACTGTGTCATCCGAGGGAGGGTTCCGGCAAACTCAAAGGTAGATCAGGAACACCTGTTCAAGGCTCCTCCTTGTGTATCCTTTCTAGGCTGTGTCTCTGCGCTGATCTCTCACTTCCTTCCTGCTGTGTGCCTTCGCAAACAGTGTCCCAAGTTGGCAGCCACGGATCACACCGGGCGACGTGGGTCAGCCTCCTGGTCCTTTATTCCAACTGCTGCCTTTTTGAGTATTGAATGCGGCTGCGACTGAGGCACTTAAAGTTACCTCAGCCTCTGTCTTTCTAGCTGAGCCCTGTATTTCTCCACTACCTTCAGGAGCCACCTTCCCCAACGAGCCCTGGTCCTTCCTACTCCAGAAACGGGCTTCACAGGTGGCTTATTGCACTTCCCGTGCCCCAAGGACCCCTTCCTTCCAGTCTAGGAGCTTGGACAAGATTTTTCTCTCTTCTCTGACCCTCAGCCCTCTCACAGCAATCCTGCTCTTACTCTGTCCTGTCACCGACTGACAACTCTCTAGAACGATCTATTTACCTCAGACTAACTCCACCCATCAACTGTCAGCTTGCTCTCTCTGGTTGGATGCCAACAATCACTCCACTACCTAAGCTCCTCCCACTGTACCTACCTTCCACACTAACCCCCAACATCCTTTCCTAGTCAGTCTGGGATGAGGCCATCCTCCCACCGGGTACACCCAGAAAGCACTGACTAACTAGTGTGTGTGTTGAGTGCAGGGTTAGTAGTCCTGAGTGGTGATCCCTCCTTACCTCAGGGTGGGATACCACACCTATGGATGAGGTGCAGTACCTCTGTGGTGACCGTACCCTCAGGGGTGCCATAGTACCCTTTCTCAACTTTCTATATTGTTGTCGGATCCATACTGGGCCTGAGAGCGTCTGTGTTTGCCTCCTGAAATATATATGGAGATTCAGTATGTTTAAACTATACTATATATACCTTGTATCTAGTGATACTGTAGCCTTTTGCAAATTTTTATATTATTGTCTAATCCATACAGAGCCTGTGGCCATCTGTGTCTGACTCATGAAATATATACGGAGATTTACAATTATCCCTAGACTGTATAGAGCTGTCCGCTTCTGAAACAGTAGCATATATCTGCTGGTATTTTGAGTCCATTTTCACAAAAATTATTAAGTATGGTGGAAGAGGCCGCGGACGTGGGTGTGGGGGGGCCAGCTGGTACTGATGGTGGTGGTGGTGCATCTGCTGGTAGTGGCAAAAGCACAAGAGCAGCTAAGTCAGGAGGTGTTGAGCCTGCCTCATCATCTGGCACAAGACGCCCTTTAAGGCTCCCTTTTCTGGGAGTAGGTAAACTGCTTTTAAAGCCGGAGCATCAGGAACTGGTTTTGCCTTACATTGCCGAAAAAGCCTTCAGCACTATCGCCTCCTCTTCTGAAGTTTAAAAAAATGCAAGCACTGAGTCGTCAGTGCAGGCTTCTGGTCAGGAACCACCCCTTTTCTTGTCTCCTTCACCCCCACTAAAAGTGAAGAATGCGGCAGCCCACACTTCAGATTACTCCATGGAGCTCTTTTCACATGCCATGCCTGTGTTATCAAGTGAAATTCTGAATTCCCCAGTCCAACATGAATCATAGATGGAGTGCACTGATGCACAGCCACTGCTAGATGATTCTGCTGGTACATTGACCCACAGCACTACATTCCCCTCGCACTCTACAGAGCCAGAATGTGACACTGATGAAACTCAGGTGCCCCTTCCCACATACTATACCACCTTACACGGAGACACAGAGGAAGGTGCATATGAAAGTGCCGGTTCCCTGAGCAGGTGGGGGGGTCCTACTTGTGGGCGACGGCAGTGGCACAAGGCCCCGTGTCTCTGCCGGTGGGAGGGCCCACTTGTCGTCAGACATACCGTCGTACTATGAGGGGCCCTGTGCCACTGCCGTCACCCACGAGTGGGCCCCCCATGCTTGCTCATGGCCACAGCACTTGCAATACTTACCTCTCCCTGCTCCACTGCCGTGATGTCTTCCGCCTTTCCACAGTGACCATGACATTCAGGTTAGAGAGCGCGATGACATCATGTCTGTATGCCCTGTACCGAAACAGTACAAATGCAGAGAGCTTGAAGATGGCAATGCTGAGAAGTTCAGAGTAGAGCAGTGCCCAGTGAGGAGAGATATTTAATTCTTTAAAATGTTGGGAGCATTTTTTGGGGAGCAATATTCACTGTAGAATGATATACGGGGCCTATCATACACTGGAGCATCATCCATTTGGCCCATCATATACTGGAGCATTCCAAATAGGGGACATCAGACACTGAAGCAGCATTTACGGGACCCATTATACACTGGAGCATTAAAAATGGGGCCCATTATATATGGAGCATTATTGGGGCCCATAAGACACTGGAGCATCATCCATGGGGACCATCATATACTGTAGCATTTTGTGGAGCTCATCATATACTGTATGGAACATTATATGTGACCATGACCAATTATTCTGTATGGAGAAATATATGGAGCTCATTATTCTGTAGTGGCCATATGGTGGCCATAATACTGTATGGAGTAATATACTGTCCGTTTTTTGAGCTATTGTAGAATTTAAAATAGATATCAGTCATGTCATGTAAGCAGTGAAGTATTTTTCATTGTACTATACCTATATTTCTGTGCCGTATCAGAGTATTATGAATTGTGGTAAGTGTTAAAAGGGTGCACTGACACTCTTTGGCCCAGGGCACACGAAAACCTGGCGCCAGCCCTACCCCCCCACAACTTTAGCAAAATAACCCCAAGTTTTCAATGCATAACTATTATTATAAAGTAAATTAAGGTTGCCAAGATTAAGTAATAAGAATTGATGTCATTGCCATTGAAATGGGCACTGTAGGTGTGTTTACTGTCCTCCACTTCCTGACGACTTTACTTTCCCATTGACTTGCATTGGGTTTCATGTTTCAGTCGGACCCCGACTTTTCCCTATAGTCGGCCGATTTCGTTCGACCCGACTTTTTAGAAAGTCGGGTTTCATGAAACCCGACTGGACCCGAAAAAACCCAAAGTTGCTCATCTCTACCCCAAAGTCACTTCAAATGTGAGGTGGTCCTTAAAAAAAAATGGTTTTGTCAATTTTGTTGGAAAAATGAGAAATCGCTGGTCGAGTTTTAACCCTTATAACTTCCTAACAGAAAAAAAAGATGTTTTCAAAATTGTGCTGATGTAAGGCTGGTTTCACATTTGCGTTTTTTAGCGCTGGAAAAAAACGCATACCTGCGCATGCGTTTTTTCCCCTATATTTAACATGGGTGCCCATACCTGCGCGCTGGTAAGCGCATGTATGCGATTTTCATGCGCTGCGTTTTTTTGGGGTGTGCGTTGGTATTTTCCAGACGCAGCATGTTGCATTTTTTGGCCCTTGAAAAAAGCGCATGCGCACGTATGCGCACGTTTTGCGCTAAAAATGGCCATTATAGCCTATGGATGCGCATACGTGCGCACTGGCATGCGCAGGTATGCGTTTTTTTAGCGCTGCGTTTTTTTGGTGGTGTCCACTTGTTGTCCTAGTTATAATCTTCTAAAGTCAAAAAAAAAAGTCTATATAAAGGAGGTGCCTGCCAAAACTCTGCCACTACTACACTGACAGATTGAAGAGCAGACAGTCAACCAAGAACCCATTATATCAGCGAAGAATGTGAGTATATTACATTATATGCCTGTCCTTTTAAATTATGTATGTACTAATGATTTTTATTATTTTTACATGCAGTATGTCTTCAGAATCAGAGTATTCCCCATCGCGGCAGGAATTGGCGCAAGCAGACCGTGAGGTGATTATTTTTGTGCATCTGGTAAGTATATCTGCTGCTTCTCCAAATCTCTTACGTTTTTTTCAACTTTTTTAAGACATCGTCATCATCCTCTTCTGTGGACGGGACTAGTGAGGGCGAAGAGCAGGAGCAGCGAAGCCAAGTCCCGGTGGTGATACGGAATGTAAGTATCAAATGATTTGTAATGTTCTTTATTTTTTATCTTCTATTTTTACTCTTTTTTATGTTTCTTTTTTTGTAACTTTTTATTCAATTTAAATTGGATTATTCTAATGAATGTGTTTTGTCTAGGTTCCACAACGAGATGAAGACGTGTACCTGGATAATGAGCAGCTCATCAGCCTGGTCCAGGAGCGTTCGCCGTTGTGGGACAGCCGTCACCGGCTGCACAAGGACATTGTGGTGACCCGGCGGCTATGGAATGAGGTGGCCGCAGCGTTGATGGATGGCTGGGACAGCGCCACAGCATCCTCCAAAAAGGCGTTTAGTGAGTATTTCCCTGCTCTGTATTGTGCCGCAGTGACTGTTGTCCTTGATGGCACTGTTGGGTTTCGTGCTAGGCATATTCTAGCAGGAAACCCAACAGTGTCATCGGGGTCTACAGTGACTGCTTTGAGTATTGTATTGCTACATTGTGCTGCAGTGACTGTTGTCCTTGACGGCACTGTTGGGTTTCGTGCTAGGTGTATTCTAGCAGGAAACCCAACAGTGTCATCGGGGTCTACAGTGACTGCTTTGAGTATTGTATTGCTACATTGTGCCGCAGTGACTGTTGTCCTTGACGGCACTGTTGGGTTTCGTGCTAGGTGTATTCTAGCAGGAAACCCAACAGTGTCATCGGGGTCTACAGTGACTGCTTTGAGTATTGTATTGCTACATTGTGCCGCAGTGACTGTTGTCCTTGACGGCACTGTTGGGTTTCGTGCTAGGTGTATTCTAGCAGGAAACCCAACAGTGTCATCGGGGTCTACAGTGACTGCTTTGAGTATTGTATTGCTACATTGTGCCGCAGTGACTGTTGTCCTTGACGGCACTGTTGGGTTTCGTGCTAGGTGTATTCTAGCAGGAAACCCAACAGTGTCATCGGGGTCTACAGTGACTGCTTTGAGTATTGTATTGCTACATTGTGCCGCAGTGACTGTTGTCCTTGACGGCACTGTTGGGTTTCGTGCTAGGTGTATTCTAGCAGGAAACCCAACAGTGTCATCGGGGTCTACAGTGACTGCTTTGAGTATTGTATTGCTACATTGTGCCGCAGTGACTGTTGTCCTTGACCGCACTGTTGGGTTTCGTGCTAGGTGTATTCTAGCAGGAAACCCAACAGTGTCATCGGGGTCTACAGTGACTGCTTTGAGTATTGTATTGCTACATTGTGCCGCAGTGACTGTTGTCCTTGACGGCACTGTTGGGTTTCGTGCTAGGTGTATTCTAGCAGGAAACCCAACAGTGTCATCGGGGTCTACAGTGACTGCTTTGAGTATTGTATTGCTACATTGTGCCGCAGTGACTGTTGTCCTTGACGGCACTGTTGGGTTTCGTGCTAGGTGTATTCTAGCAGGAAACCCAACAGTGTCATCGGGGTCTACAGTGACTGCTTTGAGTATTGTATTGCTACATTGTGCCGCAGTGACTGTTGTCCTTGACGGCACTGTTTTTTTTTTATCAACAGTGGACAAAGTCCGAACATGTTGGCGTTCGATCAAGGACCGCTTCAACAGTGATGTTCGTGCTGAGGGCCAGGTTCGCAGTGGATCTGCGTCAAGGACCAGAACTAGATACCGTCACTATCACGCGTTGCAGTTCCTAAGACCGGTCCTTGCCACGAGATCGTAAGTATTATAAATTTTGGGTTTTTATTTTTATTAATCTGTGTTTTTCTAATCCACAGCTGATGCTTCTTGTAAAGGCATGGTAGTAATGATTTTCCTTTCTTCAACAGCACCTGGAGCAGCACCCTGCAACCTGGCCCTGGAGCGGTCCTTCCTCGGACGTCCTCTGACCCGTCCCAGCCATCCGACAGCCAGGAAGCACCTTGCAGGTCAACCACACACACAGCTGGTGACCAGGAAGCTGGGCCATCAGGTGTTCCCCTGTCCCAGGTCTCTGCCACTGGTTATGCGGGCACTACCCGCCAGCGGCAGAGGGCCTTGGACAGGAATGTCTTGCCCGAGTTTATGCATTTGAGCGAGACATTTAATTCCAGCCTCAAGTCACTGTCCGACAGAGTTGAAAGCGGTTTTGCACTCATGGAACGTGGTTTTAACCACTTTGAACACCGCTTCAATTCTGTAGAACAGCGCCTTGACCGTCTGGAGGCTGACCTCAACAGACCAGCACACCATTTTTTTAGTAAGATTGAAAAGGGCATGGCTGAACACCTTAGTCCTGATCAACAGCTGAATGTGCTGCAGGCCTGCAACAATGCTTTCTTGCAGGCTATGCAGCATAATCGGTACGGTCAGCAGTCAATGGTGTCCTTTCCACCTGTGCCACCATTGACTCGCTTCACCTCACTACCGACTTGTGCTGCATACCACTGCATGGACACCTCTATTCAAAGCCAGGACACCCACCGTTACACCACCACAAGTCTGAGTGCAGCTGGTCACTTCACCGACACCACCATAACAAGCGCTGCTCCTGTCTGGAGCACCACCGCCACTCCCATGCATGCGTGGAGCTCAGCCACCACTAGGCAAACATGGAACAGCCCTGCCGCTACAACAACATGTAGTAGCCCTGCCACCACCACTCTGCAAACCTGGACCATCACTGCCGCCACCAGTCCTCCTGCAAGGACGAGCACTGACAACGAAGAGCAGCAGCAGCAGCCACCTCAGCAGCAGCAGCCACCTCAGCAGCAGCAGCCACCTCAGCAGCAGCCACCTCAGCAGCAGCAGCAACCACCTCAGCAGCAGCAACCACCTCAGCAGCAGCAGCCACCTCAGCAGCAGCAACCACCTCAGCAGCAGCAGCCACCTCAGCAGCAGCCGCCACCTCAGCAGCAGCTGCCACCTCAGCAGCAGCAGCCGCCACCTCAGCAGCAGCAGCAGCCACACCTGCAGACGGGGGACCTACACTCAATATTTGCCCCTAGTTCAAGGCGAAATCTATCAAGGCGGGCATTGGGCCAAAGTCGGTCCAGGCACACAAGCCTACGGCGACATGCCATTACAACTAATGTACCTGAACAGATTTCCTCTCCTCCAAGTGTTCCTAGTTTAATTCCCTTAACTGGACTACCTTCCCCCACAAGTTTTGTTGCCCCTTCCCCTCAAACACCGTCTTCAACAGCAAGTGTTGCATATTCCCTGCACACCCCCAAATTGAAACCATCTGCCCCCAAACGCCGGAAAAAATAATTTTTTGGTTTATTTTTGTGATAAAAAATAAATTTACATTTGTGGTTCACCATTACTAAGTTTCATTAATGTTGTTTGCGCCGCTCACACACACTGATGGGTAAATACATGTTAAAAACCAACCCAAGGCCTAGTATAGTCATATGTGAAATAATACACGGACTAGTATAGTCATACCAAGGCCTAGTGTAATAACTCGAGTTTTACCAACTTGGATCTGGTTTCATGAAAAACAAACTGTTGAAACTTGTCTTAAAAATAAGTTTCTTTCTAGTTTCACCAGTTTGTTTTTTGTGAAACAAGATGCTAGTTGTTAAAAATCGAGTTATTACAGTAGGCCTTGGTATGACTATACTAGGCCGTGGTATTTCACATATGACTATACTAGTAGGCCCAAGGCCTACTATACTCATATTTGAAATACCACGGCCTAGTATAGTCATTCCAAGGCCTAGTGTAATAACTCTAGTTTTACCAACTAGAATCTGGTTTCATGAAAAACAAACTGTTGAAACTTGTCTTAAAAATAAAGTTTCTTTCTAGTTTCACCAGTTTGTTTTTTGTGAAACAAGATGCTAGTTGTTAAAAATCGAGTTATTACAGTAGGCCTTGGTATGACTATACTAGGCCGTGGTATTTCACATGACTATACTAGTAGGCCCAAGGCCTACTATGCTCATATTTGAAATACCACGGCCTAGTATAGTCATTCCAAGGCCTAGTGTAATAACTCTAGTTTTACCAACTAGAATCTGGTTTCATGAAAAACAAACTGTTGAAACTTGTCTTAAAAATAAAGTTTCTTTCTAGTTTCACCAGTTTGTTTTTTGTGAAACAAGATGCTAGTTGTTAAAAATCGAGTTATTACAGTAGGCCTTGGTATGACTATACTAGGCCGTGGTATTTCACATATGACTATACTAGTAGGCCCAAGGCCTACTATACTCATATTTGAAATACCACGGCCTAGTATAGTCATTCCAAGGCCTAGTGTAATAACTCTAGTTTTACCAACTAGAATCTGGTTTCATGAAAAACAAACTGTTGAAACTTGTCTTAAAAATAAAGTTTCTTTCTAGTTTCACCAGTTTGTTTTTTGTGAAACAAGATGCTAGTTGTTAAAAATCGAGTTATTACAGTAGGCCTTGGTATGACTATACTAGGCCGTGGTATTTCACATAATACTATACTACTAGCCCAAGGCCTACTATACATACTCATATTTGAAATACCACGGCCTAGTGTAGTCATTACAAGGCCTAGTGTAATAACTTTATTTTTACCAACTAGAATCTGGTTTCATGAAAAGCAAACTGTTGGTTTCAAGTTTCACCCGTTTGTTTTTCGTGAAACAAGATCCTAGTTGGCAAAAATTGAGTATGCCTTGTTATGACTATACTAGGCCGTGGTATTTCACATATGACTATACTAGTAGGCCCAAGGCATACTATACTCATATTTGAAATACCACGGCCTAGTATAGTCATTCCAAGGCCTAGTGTAATAACTTGTAAGTTGGAATGGAGCAGATTACATTCATCCACTCAATGCTGACTTGTATTCCCCATGGACTTTCATTGGGGTTGGGTTTTGAGGGTTGTGTTTTGAGAAAATCACATACTTTGTTTTCAACTAGTTGCACAATTTTCTCTTGAAAAAAAATGGTTTCCTGATTCATGGCCTGCAGCTTTGCTTGTTCCAATATATTTCACGCAGACTAGCAATGCTGCATTTTAACTCATATGTGTATTTACCTGCCCAGGTGTGTGAACATCATAAAATTCAGTTATACATGGGAAGTTTTTTATTAAATTGGAGTTTAAAAAATATAGTGCACTCAGTAATGGTATCAAATAAGGTTTTTTATTACCATAAACAAACAAAAACATTACACCATTTCATCTTGCCAGTGCACCCGTCCTACATCAGAAATAAAGTAGGCCGCAAATTGGTCCCTCATTTGGCCAACTTCAACGGATGACCTGAGAGTGTGCTGAGTGAATTCAGGCAATGGGTTAGGAGCATCATCGTCCAGTTCAAAGGTCGGGTGCTCTTTAGCCATCACAAAGTAATGTAGAACCACACAGGCCTTCACCACCTCATCGACTGTTTCAAGTTTAAGATTAATGGCCGTGCCCAGAATTCGCCATCTGGAAACAAGAATCCCAAAAGCACACTCGACAGTTCTTCTGGCCCTGGTCAGCCTGTAATTAAATATTTTTTTGGTGTGGTCCAAGTCCCGGCTGGAGTAGGGTTTCAGTAAGTTTCCGCACATTTGAAAAGCCTCATCGCCAACCATTACAAAGGGCAGTGGCGGAGCTTCGGTGTGAGGAAGAGGCCGTGGCATAGGGAAATTAAATTGGTTGCCATACAACCTACGGCCCATGTCTGAGTTTTTAAAAGCCTGTGAGTCATTACCACGGCCAAATGCTCCAATGTCCACTGCTACAAACATACATCCGGCATCCGCAATCGCAATGAGTACTATTGAAAAGTACTTTTTGTAATTATAGTACTCAGATCCCGTTCTTTGGGGTTTGATGATCCGTATGTGTTTACCATCAACAGCTCCCAAACAGTTGGGAAAATTGCATACTGTCCAGAATTTGTCAGCAATTTCCATCCACTTTTCAGCGGTGGGCAGGGGCATAAATTCTGGGCAAAGAACATTCCAGAGAGCCCGGCAGGTGTCAGCAACAATTCCAGACAAGGTAGAGATTCCAATACGGTACTGGAAGTGTAGTGAAGATAGGGTTTCTCCAGTCGCCAGGAATCTGTGAACAGACAAAGAAGTAAAATTAATATTTATGTATATTATTTTAAAAAACTATAAAATAAAATATTAGTACATTCACGAAAACTAATTACCCACGGTTTTGAATACTAAATTTAAAAAAACCCATCAGACCGCACCCCTTGGTTTTTAAAACATACCGTAATGTCACCAGTAGCCGTTCCTCAGGAGGAATCGCACGACGGAGCTGTGTGTCCTGTCTCCGGATGGATTGTTGGACACGAGCAAGCAAATCCATGAAACTTTCGTGGGACATCCTGATATAATCTGTAAATTTCTCCGGGTTTGCCTGTAGCTCGCTGTAGAGGGTGTGGTATGCCCCACGGCTCTCCCGGAGTTCAACAATCGGATGTATCCACATACGCCGCCGTCTTCGCTGCCTCTCTCTCTTCCTTTGTTCATGGCAAGCAACTGCATACGCCTGAGCCATCGCGATGTCCAAATCCAAGTTGAAGTGAAAACTCTTCCAGCGCAGATCCATGGTCACGAGAAGAATCAAGCAAATGTGAAGAATACTGTAGACAGGGTCTATATATTAACATACCACACCCACAATGAAGTCCCATTGGTCTTGTGTGTTGTTGAATGGTTGTTTTTTCATTTTTGTGGGGTTTTTCCAAAATCTGTAAAAAAACGCAAACGCACAAAAAACGCATACAAACGCGCAAAAACGCTGCGTTTTTTTCCTGCATGCGCATAAAAATGCTTGAAAAAAACGCAGCGTTTGTATGCATTTGTATGCGTTTTTTTAATGCGTTTTTTTGCGGGAAAAACGCGCTGCAAAAAAAAGCAAGTGTGAAACTAGCCTAAAGTAGGCATATGGGAAATGTAATTTATTAACTATTTTGTGTGATATGACTCTCTGATTTAAGGACACAAAAATTAAAAGTTTGAAAATTGCAAAATTTTCAAAACTTTTGCCAAATTTCCATTTTTTTCCCATAAATAAACGCAAGTCATATCGAAGAAATTTTATCACTAACATGAAGTACAATATGTCACGAAAAAACATTCTCAGAATCAGTGGAATCCGTTGAAGCATTCCAGAGCTATAACCTCATGAAGTGACAGTGGTCAGAATTGTAAAAATTGACCTGATCATTAAGGTCAAAATAAGCTTGGTTACTAAGGGGTTAAATAAAGCTGCATTGTTTTTGATACTTCCTGGTATTTTGCTTTGACAAAACTTTTTTTAATTAGTCAATATTGGATTACTTGCATATTTAGTGTGTTTCCACCATGGAAATGCACCAAAAACATGTGCAATTTTTAAATGCAGATTTTCTGCATCTAATGCAATTCTATGGGAAAATGCTGCGTTTTTTATGTAGTAAAAATATGCATTGTCTAAAACACACCAAATACTCATAGTAGGCATACAGCCTTGTATTTCAAGCAAAGTGGATGGGATTTATAGAAAATCTCATGCCCACTTTGTCTTTTTTTTCTCTAACCAATATTATTTTGTGTGTACACTAAATTTTATGTATACCCATGATCCTAAATCAAAAAGGCAATAATCACTTCAATAAATATATTCCCAACAAAAATCATCACGTAAGGTACCGTGAGGATCAAAGAAGTGAAAAACAATGAGATTAATAAAATTATAAATGTTTATTAATTGCAAGTTAAAAATGACATAAATTGTATTAAAAAGACAGGACTGAGGTCTCCAACATGGGGGGTAGGAAAAAACCAGCAAAAGATATATAGTCTCTCCAGAGGGTGCCAAATAGCTATTTAGTGTATATTCGAATTTCAAAATGAATCGGAAATAATCCCACCAAAATGTTAAAGGCCTGTGTTCGAACAGCAATTACAAAGAACTTGCAACAGTGGGTACTATGAGTACTACAAAAGGAAAAAATGGCCTAGTATGCCAATTGGCTGGGGAGGGAAATAATATACAGAGGTTATATCTAGAATAGGAAGGCACAGCAAGGAAATGACAAAAATACAGTTAGTGCAATGTAAGGGGTAAGATGTTACCTGTCACTGACCGATGTGAAATGAGGCCAATGGAAAGGCTGTATGCTGGTGAACCTAGTTCCCCCACCGCCGCGGGGCATACAGCCTTTCCATTGGCCTCATTTCACATCGGTCAGTGACAGGTAACATCTTACCCCTTACATTGCACTAACCGTATTTTTGTCATTTCCTTGCTGTGCCTTCCTATTCTAGATATAACATCTGTATATTATTTCCCTCCCCAGCCAATTGGCATACTAGGCCATTTTTTCCTTTTGTAGTACTCATAGTACCCAGTGTTGCAAGTTCTTTGTAATTGCTGTTGGAACACAGGCCTTTAACATTTTGGTAGGATTATTTCCGATTCATTTTGAAATATCTAATTATACCACCTGATGCCATGTGTGTTCTATTTTTAACCTCTTTCTTTGGGACACAGGGCCCTCATTAGAGCAGATTGGTCTCTGTCTAGTAATAGAGGTTCCCTTTATTATTGGGTAGAGGTGACCACTAGTGGCTGTAGGGTATACTAGGGCCCCTAGGGATAGTCATCGTTGAGCGGGGGCGCCACAACGTTCCCCCCTAGGGTGCCAACCTCCGCGGACAGGCAGACTCAAGCTCAGGATCATATCAGGGATTCCTAGGCGTCACCTTAGAGTGGTCTCTGTTTGAACACCTTTTTCAATTTATGTTTATTTCTTGTCACTTTTTTCTTTGGTGTGTTTACCACACTTGTGGTTTTTAACTAATAAAGTATCATTTTTAGGGGATATACAGTATATATATGAGATTACATTTCAGTAGGCCAACATTTCGGATTTTAAAATTTAAAAAAAAATTTTTTTTTCAAGCTGGTGTTATAAAGTATTCTAAATTACTGAGATAATGACTTTTGGGTTTTCATTTGCTGTAAGCCATAATCATCAACATTAACAGAAATAAACACTTGAAATACAACACTGTATTGACTCTATGTAATATAGGAGTTTCACTTTTTGTATTGAAAAACAGAAATAAATTAACTTTTTGATGATATTCTAATTTTGTGAGAAGCACCTGTATATGTTTATACTGTCTGTGACTCTAGTGACATTTCCGATGATCATAGTCATTTTACCTTTTTTTTACATTCAGTCCATAAAGCAGTGAACTCTTCTTCCATTCATACACCCCTGTAAAATGTAGCACAGAGACATCTTTGGCTTACTGCTTACAGGACCCTCCTCACATACCAAACATGTATTTTTTAATAGTTTTAGTTTGAATGGGGCAAAAAGGAGGTGATTTGAACTTTTAAATATATTTTAATAGTTTTTTCTTTTTTCTTGATTCAATAGCGTTCTTAGAAGACTTGAAGTTGCGATCTTCAAATTGCCTGATCAAATCAGCTGCCATGTGCTGAGAAAGATCCGGGCTCAGCGCCAGAGCCCACATCAAAGGCAGGGATACGACCTTGGATGTACCTATACGTCCAACATCGCAAAGACCAGCGTACCTACTTATAATAACACAAACATGCCCCATGCTTTCTTATAATAATAATACTTCCTGTGCTTCTCCTATAATGATAACAATCCCCCACAGTGTAGCAGAGTGTATCTTTTGAGAATCCACAGGTACACAGGAGAACTTCACTGAGCAAGTTATCTTGAATAAACAGCATTTACTTCTTATGGGTAAACATGAGATAAGAATTCAGAAGCACACAGCCAGTGCTTCTGGCATAATACAGTCAAAAGCGAAAGTAAAACTAACAATAACAAGAGAGATTCCCTCCCCACAATACAGCAAACATTTAACTTCACACTATCGCCATCTGCTGTCAGGCTAGTGTAAAGTCCTCCTTTACATAAACAATAAGTCCATTTCTGTTGCATATGCCAACATCCATCCTTAGAAGAATGCCACCTCCCCCCCCTATTTTGCCTCTTTATTGTCATAATGCCCCTTTATTGTAATAATGTTCCTGAGCAGGGGCCTACATAGAAATCATGGGACTGCATAGAAAAAGTTCTATCACCCCACATAGGCTTAGATAAGGGAAACAAAACTTGGGCTTCCAGGAGCGCTGCCAAGGATCCATGGAAATGATTCCAACATTTAAAACTTTATATAAGCCAGTGAGGATTTGTTTGGATATTATTGCATCGTTATTTATCATGTTTTTTCATCATGTTTGGGGTTTTTGATTTTTTATTTATAGTGGATCTTCTATAGGGAATATTTCAATGTCTGTAACCATACAGACAATGCATCACTGCAATCAATAATCACTGTTACGTTTGATTTCTATTTATTTATTTATTCAAATATATTTTTTCATTATATCGTTTTTATATAGTGAATCTGCAGAGCAACCTAACCCTAACCCTAACTTTAGCACCAACCCTAACCCTAACTTTAGCCTAACTCACTTTAGCCCAACTCTAACCCTAATGGGAAATAGAAATAAATACTTTTTTTATTTTATTATTTTTCCCTAACTAAGGGGGTGATAAAGGGGAGTTTGATTTACTATTTTTGTTATTTTGATCACTGTGATAGGGTCTATCACAGTGATCAACATGAATCAATAGGAAAAAATCTCCTATTGTTGCCGGGTGTCGACTGGCAGATCTCAGCGGGCGCACTACGCATGCGCCCATTTTCCTGGGGGGTGTGATCGGGGGAGCAGGGGACCCTATTTCTCTTTCCTCTGATGTGCGATCACATCAGAGGATAGAGAAATCAAATGGAAATTCAGACTTTTTTGCGGTTGCCGTTATACCGTTAATAACAGCGATTGCAACGCCGGAGTCGGTAAAAACCAACCGGAATCATGTTCTCTGAGGGATCGGCTACCCCGGCAGCTGAGAAACCAGAGAAATTCTGACGCAGGAGGTCGCTATAACCTTAAACCTCAGCGTGTTAAAAAGCGGCGCTATAATTATTCCATATTTTGGCCCACAGAGTCATGTGAGGTCTTATTTTTTGCAGGACGAGCTGACGTTTTTATTGGTACCATTTTTGGGCGCATGACATTTTTTGATCACTTTCTATTCCAATTTTTGGGAGAAAGAATGAGCAAAACCCAGCAATTCATGAATTTCTTTTGGGGGGGCGTTTACACCGTTCCGCGTGTGGTAAAATTGATAAGGTAGTTTTATTCTTCAGGTCAGTACGACTACAGCGATACCTCATTAATATCATTTTTTATGTTTTGGCACTTTTATATAATAAAAATTATTTTACAGAAAAAATGATTGTTTTTGCATCACTTTATTCAGATAGCTATAACTTTTTTATTCTTTTGCTGATGATGCTGTATGGTGGCTCGTTTTTTGCTGGAAAAGTTGATGTTTTCAGCGGTACCATGTTTATTTATATCCATCATTTTGATCACGTGTTATTCCACTTTTTTTTGGCGGTATGATGATAAAGCATTGTTTTTTGCCTTGTATTTTTTACGGTGTTCACTAAAGGAGTTAACTAGTGGAACAGTTTTATAGGTCGAGTCATTACGGACGCGGCGATGCCAAATATGTGAACTTTTATTGTTTAGACTTTTTTTTCAACCACATTTTTATTGGTTATTATTATTTTGTTAATATTTTTACAATTATATATAAAAAAAATTCACTTCATTTTAACTTTTACACTTTGTCCCACAATGGGACACTTATTTTGTGCAGGCTGATTGCTTCTATAGCATCTAAAGGGCTGTCACATTGTAGAAGGATCAACTTTATTCTCATTTGCACAAGGAAAGACTAGAAGCAATGGGATGAAACTGAATGGGAGGAGACACAGATTAGATATTAGAAAAAACTTTTTGACAGTTAGAGTGATCAATGATTGGAACAGGCTGCCACGAGAAGTGGTGAGTTCTCCTTCAATGGAAGTCTTCAAACAGAGGCTGGACAGAAATCTGACTGGGATGATTTAGCGAATCCTGCTTTGAGCAGGGGGTTGGACCAGATGGCCCAGGAGATCCCTTCCAACTCTACAATTCTATGATTCTATGATTCTATGCTATAGACGCTGTCAGCGCTGCACTCTGTGCACACTGACCTGAGAGATTTCCTGACATGCACTGCACATGACAGGAAGTTTCTTAGCTCTGGTAACCTGGATGTCGTCATGATGACGTCTGGTTACCATGGCAGCGATTGGGACACCATGTCACACCATGGGGTCTCTGATCCAAAGGCAGAGGGGTTGTCAGCCCTCTGCCTGCTCCGGAATGCTGCGATCGTGTTCGATCTCAGCATTTTGGGGGAAAAAAAGTGCCGGAAGTGGTCTGTGACCACTCCTGGCGCTTAGTGCCGGGTGTCAGCTGTTAGAATCAGCTGACACCCGTTCACGATCGGCCGCACACCACCCGTGTGCACGGCCAATCGACATGACGTACTATACCATCAATGGTCAAATTGTGCCAGGTCACATGGACAGTATAGTAAGTCTAATGGCAGAAAGGGGTTAATAGCCTGTTTACACTGGCAGACCACAGTAAGTGATGCACAGGAAGGGATAGGCTGCCACTGTTTTCAGCAGTGTAAGTTCTCTTCACACTTGACAATTCCCCACCAATAAGGATGATCTTTTGCACTGCACTTTGCTCGGTCTTCAGCAGCATGTTTACACTGAAAGATCATTATGAAATGCGTGCGTTTTTAAGAACACCCATTGTCGATAATCAGTGTAAATACAGCTTAACAAACTAAATGTTAAAGTCCAACTCCTAATGGATACATTGGCAGAGGAAGTCATTTATGATTGCTTAGCCAAGCATTAATTAATGCAGTCCCATGATGTGATGGCCTCAGGGAGAATGTTCCAAAATATTATCTCAAAATAAATTGAAAAATAGCCCTATGCTGTCCCTCTAATCAAAATTTGCATCTTTAAACCTAAGTAGAAAGGAGATTTGTCCTTCAGTAAAACCCCTGCACTGGTTTCTGCGCCACTATTTACTGAATTAATATTCCTATTGCTTGTAATTAGTTATACATATCACATAAAGCATTATTATATAACAGGGCATACTACTATGATTATCCCCAGCACTAAATTCTTTGTAAAATGTCGTATGTAAAGGGAACCTGCAATGTAATATAACTATTAAGCTGCAGATATAGGATAAACCTATAGATATGGGGTTAATCTGCAGGTTAATAGCGTTCTGACACTATGCAGCACCGACACTAAGAGAAGCTGATGGGAGGGAATGAATTTTTTGTTTGTCTTTCAGTCATAGGGGAGGAGTCAGCACAGTTTCAGTCACCGCTCTGCGTATAGAGAGCTGCGGCTGTAACTGTTCCCTGGTACTGACTGACAGCAGCTCAGGATTAGAACCAGCTGTCAGTCAGTGCCAGGTGCGTGGTTACAGCCGCCGTTCTCCACACACAGAGTGGTGACTGAAGGCTCTCCAACCCACCACTTTGATTGGAAGCCGAACACTTCACAGTATGAAAATGCTATTAACCTGCAGATTAACCTTATATCTGTAGGCTAATAGCATTATTTTTAATGAGAGGTTCCCTTACAAATTAAAAGCAACTCACCAAAAAGGTGAAATTTAAAAAAATCACAGAAAGAAAACAGCCATGTTTACTAACACCAAGTCAGAATACTAATGTAATACAAGTGGTCAATTGGGACTGGCCACTGACTGAACACTGAATTACTGTTAGGCATCGGGTTCCTGCCTCTGCACAGGAGGAATTCCGACCCTTGCCTTCTGTGGTCTCCTATTCCTCTCCAGCCGCAGAGGAGCCTGCTCAGCAAAGATGTCAGTCTACTACTGTTGGCTTGGTTACTGCTGCCAATCAGGGTTCAGCTATAGTAACCTGCAATAGCCAGCAGCGAGCAGCTCTTGGGACTAAGTCCTTCTTTTGGCCCACTGAGCATGCCCGTGGGAGATTCTCTCACTGGAGGTCTGAGGTCACATGCTCAGGTCCTATTGCTGCTCTCATTGGACCACTAGGAAGGTCCCGGAAGGACGCTGCTATAAAAGAGTCGCATGGCCATGCACTAGTATAGACAGTAATTGGTAGTGATATGTGTGATGATGGATGTTTGTGAACCGCTGAATGACTCATTATGAAACCCCTTCCCTTTGATAAGCATGTTAGTAGGGTTTAGAGTCAACGCCGAGTTGTGGCACTGCCTAGTGCTGCAGTGCTCCCAGCTCCTCACACATGCTAGCGCCAGAGTGCGCCACTCTACCTAAGACACTACGCTACCGCAGGTACTGCAGCATCCGATAATGTGTGGCGCTGTGCGCATCCTATGTGCTTTCCAGTCCTGCGTTTAGGCTGGTTTGTGGTGTCCGCCAGAGCTGCGTTGTACACACAGTGCGGTAAGCAACATTCGGCTGCACCCTGTGACTTCTAACAAGGCACAGCATTCTATAAGTGTCTGTTCAGGCATTGATGTTGCGGTGCTGAGCGCTAGTGGGGCTAGAGCGGCTCTAACCCTGTGTCCTTGGGACAGAGTCCTGTGTCTTAGCACTAACGCTCTCCTGCCGAGTCCTGTGAGGATAAACAGGCTCTGACACTTGTTCCAGCGGCTCTGTGAGGTAACAGAGTTCACTCCTGTACACACCGGTTCAGCGGTTAATCTCTCGGTTTTTAGTGCTCTGCCATTACTGAGCAGCAGTTTCCATCTCTGCACGGTGGACCCCGGGTTGCGATCGCACTTCCTTATATTTTATATTTAGTGCGATCCGCAACCCTAACAATTACGGTATATAAGTGATGTACAGGAATCAAAATTGCACTGGCCAGGAAAACATATACTTTAAATGGAATCTGTCAGCATGTTTTTGTTATGTAATCTGAAGACAGCGGGAGATAGAGACTGAAACACAGAATTCAGGGATGTGTCACTTGTCAAAGTGCGTGCTGTGTACTAATTATGAAGGATTTATCACTAAGAGATTAACAATGTGTTAGGCTGGCGGACCGCACCAAATAATAAAATGATAATGAGGTGTGTTCGCAGCCTGGGGTCCACCGTGCAGAGATGGCAAACTGCTGCTAAGTAATGGCGGAGACTATACGGCAAATAATAAATGAACAAACACGGGTTAGCGTCACCCAGTGTGTAGAGGAGCGAGTTCTGTTAATTCACAGAACCGCGGTGCCACACAATGTAGATGCCGAAGCCTGTTAAACTCACAGGGCTCAGCCGGATGAGCGCTAGCATACAGACACAGGACTCCGCCCCAAGGACACGGGGTTAGAGTCCCTCTAGTCCACTAGCGCTCCGCGCCACTGCAGCAAGAGACCAACAGAGAAATAACGCACCAGTGTGCACTGCACCACTCTGGCGGATGCCATTAACCATCCAGAGTGGGGAGGAAAGCGCTAGAATTGCACACGGTGCCGCAGTGGTGGCTACTGCTACCTGGCGCGGTACAACAGAGCCCTGAGCAGGGAGGCACAATCGGACGCTAGCAAGTGCAGAGGACTGGAATGCACTGTGGCATATAGCCTAGCCACTGACTGGCGCTGACTCTAACCACTAGACCCTAGCAACATACACAACCAAGGTTAGGGGTTTCATAATGCGTCATTCGCAGTATCAAGCATCCGTCATCATACACACCATAAGCCACAAGAGTCTATACTAGCATGTGGCATGTGGCCATGTGACTCTTTTATAGCGGCGTCCTTCAGGGACCAATCAGAGCAGGAACGGGGCCTGCGCATGTGACCTCCGACCTCCAATGAGAGGTCGTCCCACGGGCATGCTCAGTAGGCAAAATACAGGATTTAGTCCCTGGAGCGTCTGCTTGCTGCTGAGTCAAGCATGGTGTTACAGCAGAGCCTGAAGGAGCAACCAGCCGCCTAGCATTAGCCTGGGCAAGACACCAGGATCGATGTCTCTGCTGAGCAGGAATCTCTGCGGCCGCAGAGGAATGGGAGATCACAGAGGACATGGCTTGAGATTCCCCCTATATAATGGGGGAAACTTGATGCCTAACACAATGGTAGACTAGTCCAGCAACGAAGCACCTCCCTGTCTATGGACTTTGTACATGGAGAGCCTGCTGTGGTGTGGGCGGGGATCGGTTTCTCAGCTCTGCTTCATTCTAAATCTAAAAGCTCTGATTGTGTCAGAAGTTAGAACGGCTGCACCCAGTAATCTAAGTGATACATCAATGGAATCAGCTTCTCTTTGACTACATTATGCTGCTCTCAGATGAGGTAGAAAAAACCCTCTGAGAGATTCCTTTTGAAGGGAACCTCTCAGCAAGTTTTACCCTACCACTTCAACCTGTTGATATGACCACATAGCTCTGTCAGCGAAAAATCACGCATTGCAGGTAAGTGCAAATTATGAAGTAAGTTCCATGGGGTATGACATTCAACTCCCAGGTCTTATTCCATCCTAGTACCAACCTCTTCTGCTTGACTAAACAATCTTAGGCTCTGTAATTGTGCTCATGTGTCTGCTATGGAAATCACTTGTCAATCAAGCAGAGGAGCAGCATTCCTCAGAGAGCTGAGGCACTGGTAAGTGCATCACCACACCCCATTTCACTTCCAAGTGCAATTTTTACCTGATGGAGCCATCAAAAATTTCAGTAGTCTAGTTTTGTTACTGGCTACGTGGAAATAAAAATAATTTTTGTAGGGGTGAAACTTTGTGATAGGTTCCTTTTATGCAAAGACAGTTGATTATTTAAAAAAAATGAAAAAGTGTAAGGATTGGCTCACGTCAAACTTTTTTTTTTTTTCATAAAGTCTTATTTTGCAAAACTGGTCTAGTAGCTTATGTCTCAGTGTTTTATAGCAGGTTATTATCAATTTGTTACGTATCTGCTCTACTCTGTTCCCAGGTTTGTCTGTAAGATGTAATGAGTTAGATTCTTTCAACTGATAAAAAAAAAATTTTTCTGTTTTTTTCTTGTAACACATGCACAGAGGGCTGGGAAATACCTGACTTTCGGGCTGTGCATTCCAAAGTATTTGTGTTAAACCCAATGATACTGTAGGATAGGCCATTAATATGTAATTGATGGACTTTCTAACACATGGGACCACAACAATTAGCAGAAAAAAATAAAACCTCATAGCATCCTTTCATAATAGAGAAAGATAAATTCCAGCTCCTCGTAAAATGCAATGCTTCAGTGAAAAAAATGGAAAATGGAAATCCCATGAAGATCCTAGAGAAAACACAACAAGGTACAGCTACATGTTTCAGACACACTCCTGCATCGTTTGTCTCAGCTCACACAAAGGACGCAGGAGTGTGTCTGTAACGTGTTGTTGCATCTTGTGTTTTTTGGGGATCTTCATGGAATTTCCTTTTAATTTATTTTTTTCATTAATGCATTGCATTTTACAAATATCTGGAATGTATCTTTTTCTACTGGATACATGCTTGGTCAGAACGGACTTCCGTGCTCCAACACAGTATAACATGCATGGGATAAGCTGGCTGCAATTTTCTCTTTTTTTTCATCCTTTCACTATAGTACATGACACAGTCCTGCCTTTTTATAGATGGTTTTGTCTGCTGTTGTTTCCAAGTCCATATACAAGTCCATTAAATTGGATGACCGTTGCAAAGTAACGTAAGGCCACATGCACCCAACCAGTATTTGGTGAGTTTTTTACCCCAGTATTTGTAAGCCAAAACCAGGGGTGGGTGAAAAATGCAGAAGAGGTTCAAATGTTTCTATTATGCTTTTCCGCTGACTGTTCCACTCCTGGTTTTGGCTTACAAATACTGGGGTAAAAAACTCACCAAATACTCAATGTGTGCATGTGGCCTTATCGTACATACCCATAAGGGAGAAAAAAAGGTCCGACTTCCGGACCGAAAAAACGGATTAGTGCCATGTGAGCGTCATGCAAGTGCCATGCGATTTCTGTGCAATTTTTAAACGGAACATCCATATGACATGCGTATGCAATCCGTATGAAATGCGATTTTAACATGAACTTTTACATACAGCAGTTCTCTGTCCTTTACACATCATTTTAAAATGAAATAATCTTCAAAACACACACACACACACACAAATATATATTAGATAGATTAAAAGCCGGCAAATGAACTGCCGCATACAGTATAATCACAGAGTGACAGGTTAGAATAGAGTAGATAGAGTAGCTATATACACATAGAATAGATGTGCATGTATATATATATATATATATATATATTGCACAGAGAGAGATATAGAAGAATAGCCAGCAATTCATTTGCCGGCGTCTGTAAAATCACTACAGGAGCCGACAGGATAGGAGAGATGGATTACATACAGTTAATCCATATAAAATAGTTAGATATATGTGTCAGTGACAAATACAATTAGTATAGTGTGTGTGCAAAATACTGGATATGTATTTAATTAATAAAAGATTATTTTACAGAAAAAATGGCGTAGGTCCCCCTATAATTAGCCAGCAATGACTATGCAGACAACTGAGGATGTTAATAGCCTAGCAAAGGGCCATGGATCTTGCCCCCCCTTGGCTAAAAACATCATCTCTCAGCCGCCCCAGAAAAGGCGCATCTCTAAGATGCGCCAATTCTGGTACATAGCCTTGCTCTTCCCACTTCCCTGTAGCGGTGGCATATGGAGTAATAGTTGGGGGGTTGATGTCACCTGACATCAAGCCCCGAGGTTAGTAATGGAGAAGCGTCAATAAGACGCCCCCATTACTAATCCCATATAGTCAAATTGTAAAGAAAATACAGACAAAAAATCCTTTAATTCAAATAAAGACACAGACTCCTTTATTATTGTTAATTAAACCATACTTACAAACACACCTAATCCATGCAAAGCCCTCGTTGTCCTGAAATAAAAATAAAATAAAACAGTAACAATATATCATATCTGTCCATCGTTGTGTCCCACACTGTAATTCATATCTGGAGGATATACATTTTTCAACCTGGACGGTGCTAAGATGCGACTGTCTCGGCTGGAAAACCACTGGTGAATGAGGAGATGCTGCCAGCGCAGCCTCAGTGACTCACAGCCTGAACTGCAATGACCTCTGGACCGTGGGAAAATGCCAGTGAAGAGGGCATGCTCAGTGTATTCACAGCTGATCGCCATGAGAATATATATGGTGTGAGTGCTGTGAGATTTATTTTTTTCTCGCACCCATCCCATTGACTTGCATTGGCGAGTCTCGTCCGACATGCTGCAATTTTTTTCTCAGTCCAATTTCAGCTGAGAAAGAAATCGCTGATGAGATGTCGCCTACTGAATAACATTGGTCCAAGTCCAATTCGACTTTTTATCGGATTGCACTTGTCTGTATTTCTCGCAAATGGGTATGACCCCTTACAGAGTTGCTGTAGTAGACAAGCTCAGATTGTGCTTTGAATGAACCCTAGAACTGTCATTATAGTGATTGGTATCAGTCTGAAGATGTTGCAAAAACATAAAAAAAATACTGTAAAAATGATTCAGATTACAAAAATGTTTGTGCATCCAGTTTTGTTGTTCTAGCGAATTAAAGAGGTTAGATGAGATTATAAAATTATAACTGCTTTCAGCTCTAATCAGTGCGACGCTTGGCACTGTGTGATATGAAAGATCAGCCTAATTCGCTTCAATTAAGCTGAGCTGCAGTGCCAAACACAATCCATGGACAGGCGTGGCACTGTTGTTACTATAAAAAAGCAGCCTTATTTTTCTAATACCGTACCACCCCTTTAATGAAGTGTAACAAAGATGTCAAAGATGTCAGATTATACCAAGAACATGTTTACAGAGAAAGACTGGCTGAAGTAATGAAGTCACCGGTAAGCGCAATATTCAAGTATTGCTACCTCTCCAATATAAGGAAATAGATGGAGAAATAGGAAAGAATTTGGCATGCAGCTTCCAACATTTATAGACAATAGTAGAGGACAATGCAACATTTGTTTCAGGTTTTGCATTTCATTCAGACATTTAATGAAAATGTCCTCAGGCAAATAATTACTCCAAAACAGGACGGCCAGGTATCAAACGCTTCATTTATACAAAATTACTCACTTTTATACCGGAAGAGTCGTGACGCAGGGGTGAGTGAATGTGATTTATAAAAGAAAAATAAGTTAAAAAAGTACTAATACTGTAATTGGCTTTCTATGAAATGACAATAAAATGTGCATAACATAGGGAAATTTGATATTGAGCCCCACGGGGGGACAGGGATTGAGGTGAATGGTATACAATCTCCGTATAGTGCTACAGAACGTGTCAGCCATATAAAAGCAACAGGAAATAAAACAAATTAAGAAACCATTTCAGGTATCAAAATGTCCAGTAGGTCCAATAGGTTTTTATAACATTTTCAGGGCTAATGTGTTAAACCGCTTGCTTAATGGAGTTTCGCTCCGTGTGAGTAGAAGACCTATAACACTGCCAATGGGAAGAATTACCGAGATAAAAATACCAGAGGGAGCTTTCAGTTAAATCTTTTCAGACCTAACAGCATTTCCCATAATCATTCTCACTAGGACTTTTAAGTATATAATTGATCTTTTTTACATTCCCATTTAATAAATTATAAATGCTGTCAAGATGCAGAAATGCATCACACTACCACTTTACAAATACATAACAGGGTTGTACAGTGTTATAGGAATATGGATTTCTTGTATCATCGCAAAAAGGCCAAGAAAAAACTTTTGCTCAATATATTTGATTTTATACGTTGCTGTCAGAAGACACAATTGCATAAAAGAACCACATCATATAACGGGAGTTATAAAGGTGATATGTAGAATTATAGATTGTTGATGAACTGTGATTCTCCATGATACAGTAGGAGGAGGCGTACGGGGCTTGTGATGTGCTGAGATCATGCACCATGTGTGTAAGGTATCAGCATAAGTCATATTGACTATCTCATCAGTGCAACCGTCCATCAAGGTCAAGGGGGTGGCGTTTAGTGGGGAAAGCTAGAGCACTTGCTGGCTCTGGGAGCACTTGTGTAAACAGGTTACTTGGATTCAACAGCGGAGACAATGAGGAGACAGTGATACTTAACCAACACTATTTGAATAACACAAAAAGAAAATCTATCTATCAGTGTATATATATATATATATATATATATATAGTCACACCTACAACTCAAGCGCTGAAGGTCGGAGCTGTAGGGCATGTGCACAGAAAACAGGGCACTTCACATTAAGGGAATCCTCAGTCACTTGCAATCGCAATATGACTAGTTTGGTATGTTTGTTTTAATACTCACCTGCCTCACTCAGTCTTTAAAGTACAACATTTGGTATGAACTAATAATTGCTGGGACTAAAGTACCACACAATATCAGTCAAATTAGCAAAATATGCAAACAAAACCCTTGAACAAAAACCGAAATAAGTTTAGAAACTTAAATTAATTCAAACCTCAGATTAGGCAAAACAAAGAAGCCCCAGACCAGACACCTCTATTGACTTACCACTTTTCGTTCCCAGCTTCTCATCATTCTCAGCTCTTGCTGTACACTAACTGCTGTAATTGGCGAGTGAGAGGACTTTGTATGCGCCAACGCACACAATGGAGCATATTTATCCAACTAAATGCACCAGAATTTTGGCATAATCTGTGCCAAAAACCTGTCTTCCATGACATTACCTACAGAATATTTATAATATGTATAATGCACTTTTCATAACTTGGCTTCATGGTCTCACTGAAAAGGGGACAAGGCTTGCCAGAAAATTGTGTGGTTTATTGTGCAATGCAATGCACCAAAAATGCATTACAATTGTGGTGCACATGTCTGACACAAAGTAACGGGTGGTATAAAGTTAGACAAGACAAGTCTAAAATTTGACAGACTAAATATATAACATAAACCATGTGATACATTTGGAGCATTTTAGGATGATCTAGTCTAAAATTGATCTGTCTAAGAATTACACAGTATTGACAAATATGCCTTATTATCCTTATGCCAATCTGAATCTGGACACTCCATGCATCTAATGTCAGGATGCTGACATGCCTAAGAAAATTATGTGTAGGTCCACCTTTAGGATAAGAGACACCCCAGTCGAGTCCATTATTTGAAGAACCCACTACAAATACCATCCTTATAGATTGAAAAAAATCCATTTAATGATGTGCAATGCACTCTATATCAGAGTAATAAAATAACAATAATATTCACAGAGTAAACCATATGCTATACCTGCAAAGATTAGACAACAATTCCAATACATGTGAAAAAGACTTGGGTATACTAATAGATCACAGACTGCACATGAATCAACTACTTAATGCAGCAGCAAAAAAGGCAAATACAATTCTGGGATGTATTAAGAGAAGCATAGAGTCTAGATCACGTGAAGTATTAATTCCCCTCTACTCCTCCTTGGTCAGGGCTAATCTGGAATATTGTGTTCAGATCTGGGCATCACATTTAAAAAAATATTGAAAAACTGAAGCAAGTTCAGAGAAGAGCTACCAGGATAGGATGGGGAGCAGACTGCAAAGTATGTCCTTTGAGAAATGGTTAAAGGAACTAGGAATGTTTAGCTTGCAATAAAGAAGGCTAAGAGGATACTTAATAGCTGTCTACAAATATCTCAAGGGCTGTCACAGTGTAGAGGTATCATCATTATTCTCATTTGCACATGGAAACATGAGAAGCAATGGAATGAAACTGAAAGGGTGAAGATACAGATTAGATATTAGAAAAAACTTTTTGACAGTGAGGGTGATCAATGAGTGGAACAGGCTGCCATGAGAGGTGGTGAGTTCTCCTTCAATCGAAGTCTTCAAACACAGTCTGGACAGACATCTGCCTGAGATGGTTTAGTGAATCCTGCATTGAGCAGGGTGTTGGACACGATGACCCTTGAGGTCCCTTCCATCTCTAACATTCTATGATTCTGTGGTTCTATGTTACAAGTAAGAAACACCAGCAATATGTGCAGAGGATCTAAATGTTTTTATGCCTAAAATAAAGCTACATTATGGGCACTATATGCATAAGCTAACGGTAGCTACCTTTGTTAAATACTTCAAATTTTATAATTTTGGTCAATAATATGTTACAAACTGAGTCTCTCTGTTAGGGCTCGTGCACACAAATAATTTTCTCGGACCATGTTTTTCACAGCTAGAATATCAAAGGTACGAAGGCTTTAGGGCTGTGTACATGTATGACTTTTTCCTGGAACCTCTCAGTCCACTGAAAAAATAGGTGACATGTTCGATTTTGATCCGAGTGTCGGATCAAATCTGACAATGCAAGTTTAAGGGAGCTTGAAAATAAGTGGATGACATCCGAGTGCGGTCTGATTTTCACAAACTCACAGAATGGACAAGGTGGATAAACTTTTTTCTTCACTACGTCTGAGGAAAACTGATGCCACTCTGATTAAACTCTGATTAGAATAATCGGACCATTTTTCTCAGATGTGGAGAAAAATTATATATATATATATATATATATATATATATATATACAGTCATATGTAAAAGTTTGGGCACCCCTATTAATGTTAACCTTTTTTCTTTATAACAATTTTGGTTTTTGCAACAGCTATTTCAGTTTCATATATCTAATAACTGATGGACTCAGTTATATTTCTGGATTCAAATGAGGTTTATTGTACTAACAGAAAATGTGCAATCTGCATTTAAACAAAATGGAAGAACACAGGTACAGTTCTTGTTAAGCCCAGAAGTGGCAGGCCAAGAAAAATATCAGAAAGGCAGAGAAGAAGAATGGTGAGAACAGTCAAGGACAATCCACAGACCACCTCCAAAGACCTGCAGCATCATCTTGCTGCAGATGGTGTCACTGTGCATCGGTCAACAATACAGCGCACTTTGCACAAGGAGAAGCTGTATGGGAGAGTGATGCGAAAGAAGCCGTTTCTGCAAGCACGCCACAACCAGAGTCGCCTGAGGTATGCAAAAGCACATTTGGACAAGTCAGATACATTTTGGAAGAAGGTCCTGTGGACTGATGAAACAAAGATTGAGTTGTTTGGTCATACAAAAAGGCGTTATGCATGCGCTGTATTGTTGACCGATGCACAGTGACACCATCTGCAGCAAGATGATGCTGCAGGTCTTTGGAGGTGGTCTGTGGATTGTCCTTGACTGTTCTCACCATTCTTCTTCTCTGCCTTTCTGATATTTTTCTTGGCCTGCCACTTCTGGGCTTAACAAGAACTGTACCTGTGTTCTTCCATTTCCTTACTATGTTCCTCACAGTGGAAACTGACAGGTTAAATCTCTGAGACAACTTTTTGTATCCTTCCCCTGAAAAGCTATGTTGAATAATCTTTGTTTTCAGATCATTTGAGAGTTGTTTTGAGGAGCCCATGATGCCACTCTTCATAGGAGAATCAAATAGGAGAACTACTTGCAAGTGGCCACTTTAAATACCTTTTCTCATGATTTGATACACCTGGCTATGAAGTTCAAAGCTCAATGAGGTTACAAAACCAATTTAGTGCTTCAGGAAGTCAGTAAAAAGTAGTTAGGAGTGTTCAAATTAAGAAAATGATAAGGGTGCCCATACTTTTGCACCAGTCAAATTTTGTTTAAATGCAGATTGCACATTTTCTGGTAGTACAATAAACCTCATTTGAATCCAGAAATATAACTGAGTCCATCAGTTATTAGATATATGAAACTGAAATACCTGTTGCAAAAAACAAAATTGTTATAAAGAAAAAAGGTTAACATTAATAGGGGTGCCCAAACTTTTACATATGACTGTATATATATATATATATCTATTATATATACTACCGTTCAAAAGTTTGGGGTCACCCAGACAATTTTGTATTTTCCATGAAAACGCATACTTTTATTAATCAAATGAGTTGCCAAATGAATTTAAAATCTAGTCCAGACATTGACAAGGCTCGAAAAAAAAGATTTTTATTTGAAATAATAAACTTCTCCTTCAAACTTTGCTTTCGTCAAAGAATGCTCCCTTTGCAGCAATTACAGCATTGCATACCTTTGGCATTTTAGCAGTTAATTTGCTGAGGTAATCTGGAGAAATTTCACCCCATGCTTCCAGAAGCCCCTTCCACAAGTTGGTTTGGCTTGATGGGCACTTTTTGCATACCATACGGTCAAGCTGCTCCCACAACAGCTCAATGGGGTTGAGATTTGGTGACTGCACTGGCCACTCCATTACAGACAGAATACCAGCTGCCTGCTTCCTCCCTAAATAGGTCTTGAATAATTTGGAGGTGTGCTTTGGGTCATTTTCCTGTTGTAGGATGAAATTGGCTCCATCAAGCGCTGTCCACAGGGTATGGCATGGCGTTCCAAAATGGAGTGATAGCCTTCCTTATTCAAAATCCCTTTTACCTTGTACAAATCTCCCACTTTACCAGCACCAAAGCAACCACAGAACATCACATTACCTCCACCATGCTTGACAAATAGCATCAGGCACTCTTCCAGCATCTTTTCAGTTGTTCTGCATCTCACAAATTTTCTTCTGTGTGATCCAAACACCTCAAACTTGGATTCGTCTGTCCATAACACTTTTTACCAATCTTCCTCTGTCCAATGTCTGTGTTCTTTTGCCCATATTAATCTTTTCCTTTAATTAGCCACTCTCAAATATGGCTTTTTCTTTGCCACTCTGCCCTGAAGGCCAGCATCCCGGAGTCGCCTCTTCACTGTAGACGTTGACACTGGCGTTTTGTGTGTACTATTTAATGAAGCTGCCAGTTGAGGACCTGTGAGGCATCAATTTCTCAAACTACAGATTCTAATGTACCGTATATACTCATGTATAAGCCGACCCGTGTATAAGCCGACCCCTCTAAATTAGCCACAAAAAACTGGGAAAACTTATTGACTCACGTATAAGCCTAGGGTGGAAAATGCAGCAACTACTGGTAAATTTCAAAAATAAAAAGAGATACCAATAAAAGTAAAATTAATTGAGACATCAGTAGGTTAAATGTTTTTGAATATCCATATTCAATCAAGAGCCCCATATAATGCTCCATACAGTCCAAGATGGTCCCATAAGATGCTCCATACAAAATACACCCCAAATAATGCTGCACAAAGGTTAATAATGCCCCATATGCTGCCCCATAAAGGTTATGGCCCCATAAGATATTCCAAAGATTATGCTCCCATAAAATGCTCCATAAATTATGCTCCCATAAAATGCTCCACAGATTATGGTCCATATGCTGCCCCATAAGATGTTCCATAGATTATGCCCCCATATGCTGCTCCATAGATTAAGCCCCCATATGCTGCTCCATAATTATGCCCCCATATGCTGCTACATACTGTAGATTACACCCCATATGCTGCTCCATAGATTGTGCCCCCATTTGCTGCTCCATAGATTACGCCCCATATGCTGCTCCATAATTATGCCCCCATATGCTGCTCCATAGATTACGCCCCATATGCTGCTCCATAGTTTATGCCCCATATGCTGCTCCATAGATTATGCCCCCATATGCTTCTCCATAGATTATGCCCCATATGCTGCTCCATAGATTATGCCCCCATATGCTGCTCCATAGATTATGCCCCCATATGCTGCTCCATAGATTATGCCCCATATGCTGCTTCATAGATTATGCCCCCATATGCTGCTCCATAGTTTATGCCCCCCATATGCTGCTCCATAGTTTATGCCCCCATATGCTGCTCCATAGATTATGCCCCCATATGCTGCTCCATAGATTATGCCCACATATGTTGCTGCTGCTGCCGCTGCAAATAAAAAAAATGACATACTCACCTCTCGTCGCTGGGGGCCCGGTGCCGGTGTCCTGAGCAGGCGGTGACAGGTTCTGATGTCACTGTTGGCTCAGGATCCCAGCACTGGCGATATTTACCGATCCCCGTTCCATGGCTGCACGTAGCTCTGTCCTCTCCTCCGCGTCCTGTCAGTGATGTTCAAGCAGAGGGTGCGGCGCTACACTAACTACGTCACTGCGCCCTCTGACCTGAACATCACAGACAGAGGATGCGGAGAGAACAGAGCAGCGTCCAGCGATGGACCCGGCACAGGGGAATATAGCTTATACTTATCCCCTCCTGGCGCGGTCTCTGCAGCCACGCTTCTCCCGGTCTCAGGCTCCTTCCTTCAGCGGTCATGTGGTACCGCTCATTAAAGTCATAAATATGTGCATATTCATGACTTTAATGAGCGGTACCTTGTGATCGCTGAAGGAAGGAGCCTGAGACCGGGAGAAGCAGAGGGGGCTGCAGAGACCGTGCCAGAAGGGGGTAAGTATGACCTGACACCCCGCTCCCCCTCCCCCGCCGACCCCCTGGTATATGACTCGCGTATAAGCCGAGAGGGGGACTTTCAGCCCCAAAAATGGGCTGAAATTTTCGGCTTATAGGCGAGTATATAGAATACTTGTCTTGTTGCTCAGTTGTGCAACAGGGCCTCCCACTTCTCTTGCTACTCTGGTTAGAGCCTGTTTGTGCTCTACTCTGAAGGGAGTAGTACACACTGTTGTAGGAAATCTTCAGTTGCTTGGCAATTTCTCAAATGGAATAGCTTTCATTTCTAAGAACAAGAATATACTGTCGAGTTTCACATGAAAGTTCTTTTTTTTCTTGCCATTTTGAGAGTTTAATGGAACCAACAAATGTAATGCTCCAGATTCTCAAACTGTTTTCAGCTGTGCTAACATACTTGCACAATGGTTTTCAAGGGTACCCTAACCATCCATTATCCTTCTTACACAGTTAACAAACACAAAGTACCATAAGAACACTGGAGTGATGGTTGTTGGAAATGGGCCTCTATACACCTATGAAGATATTGCATTACAAACCAGATGTTTGCAGTTAGAATAGTCATTTACCACATTAACAATGTATAGAGTGTATTTCTGAATCATTTAATGTTAGCTTCATTGGAAAAAACTGTGCTTTTCTTTAACAAATAAGGAAATTTGTAAGTGACCCTAAACTTTTGAACAGTAGTGTATATATATATACAGTTGTGGCCTAAAGTATTGACACCCCTGCAATTTTGTCAGATAATACTCAGTTTCTTCTTGAAAATGATTGCAAACACAAATTCTTTGGTATTATTATCTTCATTTAATTTGTCTTAAATGAAAAAACACAAAAGAGAATGAAACAAAAAGCAAAACATTGATCATTTCACATAAAACTCCAAAAATGGGCCAGACAAAAGTATTGGCACCCTCAGCCTAATAATTGGTTGCACAACCTTTAGCCAAAATAACTGCGACCAACCGCTTCCGGTAACCATCAATGAGTTTCTTACAATGCTCTGCTGGAATTTTAGACCATTCTTCTTTGGCAAACTGCTCCATGTCCCTGATATTAGAAGGGTGCCTTCTCCAAACTGCCATTTTTAGATCTCTCCACAGGTGTTCTATGGGATTCAGGTCTGGACTCATTGCTGGCAACCTTAGAAGTCTCCAGTGCTTTCTCTCAAACCATTTTCTAGTGCTTTTTGAACTGTGTTTTGGGTCATTGTCCTGCTGGAAGACCCATGACCTCTGAGGGAGACCCAGCTTTCTCACACTGGGCCCTACATTATGCTGCAAAATTTGTTGGTAGTCTTCAGACTTCATAATGCCATGCACACGGTCAAGTAGTCCAGTGCCAGAGGCAGCAAAGCAACCCCAAGACATCAGGGAACCTCTGCCATGTTTGACTGTAGGGACCGTGTTTTTTTCTTTGAATGCCTCTTTTTTCCTCCTGTGAACTCTATGTTGATGCCTTTGCCCTAAAGCTCTACTTTTGTCTCATCTGACCAGAGAACATTCTTCCAAAACGTTTTAGGCTTTTTCAGGTAAGTTTTGGCAAACTCCAGCCTGGCATTTTTATGTCTCGGGGTAAGAAGTGGGGTCTTCCTGGGTCTCCTACCATACAGTCCCTTTTCATTCAGACGCCGACGGATAGTATGGGTTGACACTGTTGTACTCTCGGACTGCAGGGCAGCTTGAACTTGTTTGGATGTTAGTCGAGGTTCTTTATCCAACATCCGCACAATCTTGCGTTGAAATCTCTTGTCAATTTTTCTTTTCCGTCCACATCTAGGGAGGTTAGCCACAGTGCCATGGGCTTTAAACTTCTTGATGACACTGCGCACGGTAGACACAGGAACATTCAGGTCTTTGGAGATGGACTTGTAGCCTTGAGATTGCTCATGCTTCCTCACAATTTGGTTTCTCAAGTCCTCAGACAGTTCTTTGGTCTTCTTTCTTTTCTCCATGCTCAATGTGGTACACACAAGGACACAGGACAGAGGTTGTCAACTTTAATCCGTGTCAACTGGCTGCAAGTGTGATTTAGTTATTGCCAAAACCTGTTAGGTGCCACAGGTAAGTTACAGGTGCTGTTAATTACACAAATTAGAGAAGCATCACATGATTTTTCGAACAGTGCCAATACTTTTGTCCACCCTCTTTTTTATGTTTGGTGTGGAATTATATCCAATTTGGCTTTAGGACAATTCTTTATGTGTTTTTTCATTTAAGACTAATTAAATGAAGGTAATAATACCAAAGAATTTGTGTTTGCAATCATTTTCAGGCTGAAACTGAGTATTATCTGACAAAATTGCAGGGGTGTCAATACTTTTGTCCACAACTATATATATATATATATATATATATATATATATATATATATATATATATATATTGTCCCTACTGCATGGGGGTTTTCAGACCTGGGCATTTTGTCCCAATAAACCTCAGATCAATTTTCTGTTTACACCTTTTTTGACAGTTTAGGTATGATAAAACCGACAGAATCCAGTTTGCTGAGGCTAAGATCATGAACCTGGCATAGGTGGTTGCACAGCTGAGGTCTACTGTGCTGAGATCTGGCAGTGGTCCACTGAAGTTTCAGGTGCCAGTTCCAAAAAGGTCTTTCTGAAACACTTAAGGAAGCACTGGTCCTTCATGACGCCCCTTGTTCTCTGGTTGAGGCCATGACCCAGGCCATACAAATTGACCACAGAATCTTTAAGAGATGCAGTGAACATCAGGCTGCCATTTATACTTCCCCAGAGCTGGTCCATTTACCGGAGGTGGAGCCATTGGAGGTTAGAGTTGCCAGTGTTTGTGTTGTGGAGAAAAGATGTATACAAGATCTCACACTCTGTACTGTGGTCTTTGTGGTCATTTTGTCAAGAATTACCCAACTGCCCAGTCTCCTAGGTACCTTTTTCTTCCTCTGGTAAAATACTGATAAATACTGTGTTATCCTTCGAGATCCAGGTGTTATCAACACTGGTGTTCATTGACTGTGAGTCTGCTGCTAACTTTATTGATTTGGGACTAGTTCTGAAGTTAAGGTTAGGGATAGGGATAAGTGAATGTTCTTGGTGATACTCGTTTATGACTTTAATATCACGGTGCTCGCATGTGGTTGTTACTTAGCGAGTATTGGACGTGGTGTTCAATGTAATACTTTACTCTCAACCCCACATCTTTGCCGCCTGCTATACAGCCAATAAGCATGAGGGGATTGCCTGTGAGTTACTATAATGCCTTAGCCATCTTGGTTGTGACATTACTGTGATTGGCTGGCCATGTGACATCATCAGGGATTATACAAGGACAGGTGCATCCTGGCTTGGCACACTGACACCGTTGCATAGCTCTGTGACCCTTGTTATTGGAGGAAGAGAGTGCTTGTCTAGGCCTGTTTGCACAGTTTATGAATAAGAGGCCTGTAGTGTTGATACTGGTGCTGAATCTGAGCCATCATAATAACAGCCCTTCTAAGGGCTAAATGTTTGTATCACATACAATCTGCATTCAGCCTAGGAAGGGAGAGAGTGTCGCAGGAGAAGGGAGAGTGACAGAATCCAGTTTGTAGACCGAGATTAGGCTTATGCAGTCCATTGGAAAATATATGGCTGTAGCTTTTGTGGGGGATGAAAAAATTTAGTATATTTTGACCAATCAAGTATTACCTGCTTTGAGGGTTTTTTTGTGTTATGAAACGTTTTCCTGGGCTTCATTTCTCAGCCATACACGATTACGTAGTGTGGAGTACATTTTTGTGATCTCTAAAACTACTAAAAAGATATTAAAATTTTTTGTAGACTTCAATTTCTCAGACATAGTGTTACGTGGTCTGTGATAATTTCTATGATCTCTAAAGGTAAACAAAAGGTTTAAAAATGTTGTAGGATTCCATTTCTCACACTTACAGTCTTATGTGGTCTGTGAACATTTCTGTGATCTCTAAAACTGCTAAAAAGCTTTTAAAAATTTAGTAGGCTTCCATTTCCCAGACAGTGTTACATGGTCTGTGAACATTTCTGTGATCTCTAAAAGTGAACAAAAGGTTTTAAAATTTTTGTAGGCTTATATTTCTCAGCCATACATTTCTGTGATCTCTAAAACTGAGAAAAAGCAGTGAGACATTGTTATGGATTTAATTTGATTGTCATGCATGCACTTTGGCATTCTTTCTGTTACATTAAGGTGGAATAAACTCAAAAAAATGCTTTGATTGCTGCAGTTGACCAATTTTTTTTCTTTTATTAAAAATAAACATTAAAAATAAACTTGGCTTCAAGAGACCTAGCAATTACAAAATGCATAAGGCGTGCGTTAAGGGGCTGGAAAGTGGAAGTGCTGATGATGGTGCACGCAGCTGTCAAGGATGTGGGGCAGGTGTGACAAGAAATACGGCCATCCATGACACATTGGTTCCTGTCCCACTTTTGCAGGGAGGCACGATACACCACTTCTGGAGCCAAAGCAATGCAAATTGGTGGTCAGTTGGATAGCTGGTAATGTTTCCAGCAGGCTTGGCAGCATCATACAGTCTTCCACATGACCAAGTGTCACCAGCCTAGAGTCTGAATCACTTATTCCTCACCCGGATCCTCCTTCCACCCACCATGTTGAGTCCCAGGAGGCTAGTGATCCCACACTAGGTCACTCCGTGGAGCTCTGTATAACATAATTTCTTTATTGTGTCCTCTCAACCTGCATGCTCCAAGAGGGACATGAGCACATGCTGTTTAGTGATGCACAAACCTTATATAGCAGCCACGGCAACAAGAATATGATGGTGAGGAATGGCAAATTTGGGATAAGGAGAAGGAGGATGATTAAGAGACACAGTTGCTGCTAAGTCATGTTGTTGTTAAATCATAAAGTCAGGAGGACCAGGGTGCCATGGTGTAAGAAGAGGTCGTGGATGACAAAGCCACTGACCCAACCTTGAAGCTGGCATGCAGAGGGAGGACAGCAGTGCTGAGGGGGAGAGATTGGCAGCATTGAAACATACAGGCGGAGGCAGTGGGGTGACGAGAGTTAGAAGGCGGGCAACTATTCTGCAGAGCACTGACATGCCTGAATTTCTCTGTCAAAGAGTTAAGTGCTCCCCAGTCTGGAACTTTTTTTAAAGAGTTCTACGACAAACAAAACGGTAATTTGCAACACCTGTGCCATGCAAAGATCAGCATAAGAATATAACAACCACAAGCATGATCAAGGACATGTCACCTAGGCACCCAAATCACCTGGGTCCACGATTGGTGCCATTGGGTAACACCACTGCATTTTCCCCTATACTAGATGCTGCACAATTTCCTGTCTAAAGCACTGGTGCAGATGCCTCCTGCCCTGCATCTATCCTTGTGCATTGTGACTTACCATCATCAGGCACATCCAAGTCCTTGTCCCAGCCCAGCGTTCAGCTGTTCCAAAAGTTCCCAGCCACTCAAGGCTTTGTGAGCAGAAAAGGCCAGTGGTTGACTAACAGCTTCAACATGCCCGTCAGCATGTTGAGCCTCCACAAATTAGAACTGAAGATTTGGCATGGATGTCTGACATCTGTTTGGTTCTCCAAGACCTTGAGGACTCCACAAAGAAGGTGAGCGCCGATGGGTCTCAAAGCTTGAGCTGTCCCTCTATGCCTTGGGAGTGTTGTGCTGCCCTGCCACTAGTGTCTTGTCTGCATGAGTTTTTAGTACCGCCAGAGGGATCATAACAGACAGGCACTTTCACCTGTCAACAGAGAATGTAGACAGGCTCACTCTTATAAAAATGAACAAACCTTGGATTAACCCACGCTTTTCCACACCACCAGATGACAGCAGCACATACAGTATTTGTAATATTCAATATTTTAATGATGCCCACTAGTAGTTGCCTTTCAGTGGTCTATGGATGACCCTCCTCATAATTTCTGTCTGGCTTTGCACATTCTGCAAAGCCTTTATGACTTTATAAGTATATCAACTACACTTCCAAAATATTTTTGTTAAAAAATTTTTATGTATTCAATGTTTCATTCATAAAGTTTAAGACCGTTAATGTTGCATTATGGTGGTATGTAAAACTTGCAAAAAGCGTAGAAAAAAATTTCAGGATTAGATTACTCATCCATGCAGTATTACTTGTTTTCTGTCACATTTTGGTAGTATATAACAATAGAAAATAAAGAGTTTGAAAATTTTGCTTGTTTTTTCACATTTCTTATCCATACACTATACTTGCTCTAAGATTCAATTTTGTGATACCGTATTTATTTTTCGGACCATAAGACGCACTTTTTTCCCAAAAAATTTTGGGGGAAAATGGGGGGTGCGCCTTATGGTCGCAATATACTCACTCCTGTGGCTGATGCGGGTGCGGCGGGGCTCTGTGGTGTGGTGGTGGGCTGTGCTCCAGTGCAGGGGCAGCAGCTCTCTGTTCTCCGTGGGGGGCTCCGTCGGCATTTCCTCAAAGCCCAGAGGCCCCCACACATCCATTGCTGACATGTTGCGGTGGCCGCCGGTCTGGGGATGGTGCATGCTCAGGTACAGATCTCATCCTGAGATTTCGGGAAATGAGATTCAAATCTCGGCAACGAGATCTCATCCCGAGATCTCATCTCCCAACATCTCGGGACGAGATCTGAACCTGAGCATGCGCCATCCCCGGACTGGCGGCCATCTTCCCGTCGTCCATGTTCCCGGAGGCCACCGGACCATGGCAGCAACAGATGTGCGGGGGCCTCAGGGCTTTGAGGAAATGCCGGCGGAGACGCCACCCCTGCACCGGAGCCACCGCCCCTGCACCTGAGCACAGTGCCCCTGCACCTGAGCACAGCGCCCCAGCACAGCAGCGCAATGCCACAGCAGAGCAGCACAGTGCCACAGCACAGTGCCCCAGCACAGCCCCCCTTTCCCAGAACCCCTGCCCCAGCACAGCACAGTGCCCCAGCACAGCCCCCCTTCCCCAGCACCCCTGCCCCAGCACAGTGCCCCAGCACAGCACCCCTGTCCCAGCACAGAGCCGCCACCGCACCAGCTTGGGATGGGATTTCCTAGAGGCCACCGCACCAGCCTGGAACACCGAACAATCCCTGGGACCACTCCTCCACCTGTGCCAGATCCCCTCCCTGGTAAGCTGAATTCGGACTGTAAGACGGACCCCCATTTGACACATTATTATTTTTTTCCCTATTTTCCTTCTGAAAATTTGGGGTGCATTTTATGGTCCGGTGCATCTTATAGTACAAAAAATACGGTATATAAGACTCAAAAAAAGTACAATATTTTCCTGGGTTACATTTCTCAGCCATACAGTATCATGTGTTCTTTAGTACATTTCATTGGTATATAACCCTCAAAATACTTGTTCCACATTTTATCGATATTGTATTGCTCACATATAGACTATTCCATGGTCTGGAATCCATTTAGTTGTTATGAAAGCCTCAAAAAAACTTGTTAAAAAATGTATAGTTATTACTAATATTGCTCATCCATAGGGTATTACATCTTCTTGGGTACATTTCGCTGCCATATAATAGAGATGAGTGAACCTTTCATGGTTCGGTTTAGTGAATGTCCCGATGGTCGCCGAACAGTTCGTTGAACATACTCGAACCCCATTGAATTCAATGAGAGGCAAATCCAAACGCAAAGAAAACACCTTCAGGGGGGCTAAAAAGCTTCCCCAGCTCAAATTGGGTGCAGACACCAGTAAAAATGGCATAATCTGACTCAGAGTACAAATAGTATAATTGCGCAGCATGGATGCTTGGACAGGGCCTAGAAAAGCCTGAATTCTAGCTGAAATATTGATCAGTAACAGATGAATGAGTGACAGGTGTAGGCCTGGTGCTTTGAGAGGCCTACCAAATTTAAGCAACGTACATGAAAGAGATCCATCGTGGAGTCCAAACATTTCCAAAAATTAGGGGCAGACAACAGGAAAAATGGCATCAATTGACCCATAATTGAAATTTGATAATGGCACAAGAGCAGTCAGCCATGTGGTTCTGGCCCAGCATTTATATTTTTAAATTAAGTTTAAATTAAAATGAGGTGGGTGAGGGACCGGGGTAAGGCCAGGTTCACATTGTGTTTAACCAGCCCGTTCAATGCATAGCGTTGACGGGCTGGTTAAACGGTATAGCATAACGCGATCGCGTTACGCTATACCCCCTAGCACTGATCATTCATCAGCGCTAGCGGTGACGGAGCCTCAGACGCTGCAGCCCGCGTCCAAGGCTCTGTCACTGAATGACGGCACATCGTGAACATGTGTCTCTTTATGGTATGCGTCGCGATGTGCCCTACAATGGAGGGCAATGGCACCGTTAACGGATTGCGTTACATCGTGTTATGCCGCGGTGTAATGCAGTCCGTCTAATGGACTGCCTAAACGCAGTATGAACCCAGCCTAAGCCTGCTTTGCTGGGAGCCCTGATACCTCATGCAACAGCTTAAACTGATCTTTTGCTGAACCACACTCAGGTGGCACAAATATCAGCTTGGCAGACCACTAATGTTAGAAAAATGTAAGGATAGTAACACAGGTAGTTGACTGATGATCAATTCACCCACAGTAGAAATATGATAGTGGCTCAGCAGCAGTCAGCCATGGGCCATGCATGAGGCTTCAGGGACTGGGCAAGCATTATATTTTTTAATTTATGTTTAAATTAGGATGAGGTGGGTGAGCGACAGGTGTAAGCCCACTGTGCTGGGAGCCCTCATACCTCATGCAACTGCTCAAGCTTCTTTTCTGCTCAGCCACACTCAGGTGGCACTAATATCAGCTTTGTAGACTACTATTGTTAGAAACATTTACGGATAATAACACAGGTAGTTGATTGAAAGTAAGTGCAGACCTGCTGGTCTGGGAACCCTACTGCTACAAGCAACACACATGAAGGACACCCAGTTTGGAGTCCAAACATTTAAAAAAATTATTGCCCCACACCACTAAAGTGGCATTGATTTCCCCAGAGTAGAAATAGTATAATGGGCCTCTGACACCCCTTTCACTACAGGCAACTCACCAGATGGAGACCCAACTTGGAATTTCCCCATTTCAAAAAAAAATTTGTAACATCATCAGTAGTAGCAACAGCAGGCACAGAAGCCTTGACAAAGGTGTCACAAGTTACAATAATGCGAGATCAATACATCTGTAAGGACTTGGACTTCATATCCATTCTCTGAAATCCTTGCCTTATGTCTGTCGCTCAGTTTCTGCTTCACCCTTAGTTTAGTTCATTTTTGCCCTCATCCAAGATGGAGTCACTAGCCTCACGGGGGTCATCTTATTTCCTGTGTTGATCTTTCCTGTTCCTGTCTGCTCTGTATATAAGGATGCTCTGTATGATTACTCATTGCTTGAGTATACTTGTTCTTGGACTTGTTATCAAGCTGGAAGGACTGCTAACCAGCTCGTCTCTTCGTTACCTTGGGATACCCCGCTTGCCTTTGAATCTCTGTTTCATTGTAAGGACTTGTTTCTTTGGATCAGCTCTGCACCCACCTCCACTTCAAGACTGTTTTCTGCTAGCAGACCCGGCCTGCTCTCCAGGTCTCCGGACCTGGCAACTTGATCTTCATACGTCTCCACGGTCTGTACGTTTGCTCACTGCATTATTATCTTCATCTGCTTTTACCCTGCTGTGTCTTATCTGTAAACCTGCTTGATTCTGATAAATACTACGGAACAGAAAACCTATGAGCTCAGGCCTCTTTTCTGATCCATGTCACCGACCTCCATTGCACGGAGTATATAAAGTTATAACAGAATACTCAAGCCATCAAAGATGGAGATCTCTGGGTCAGATTCTATGGAGGTACGAAAGAAGAAACTTTGCTCATTTGTTTCTGGACTTCATGGGGAGCTGCAGGCTATTAAAACAAAGCTGGGGACCTTAGAATCACAAACCAATCATAATGCAAATGTGGCCGATACGTCTATTCAGGCCTTAGCGTCTCGACTTTCAAATGTAGAGACTACAGCTGCAGCTGTGGTTGCTGCCCCGGCTCCAATTCCAGCTCCGGGTCTGGGTTTTCCTAAACTCCCACCATTCAGGTTCGGTGGTGAAAGAGAGAAATTTCGGGGATTTTTGAATCAATGTCAGCTGTATTTCTCTGCACGTGCGGCCCAGTTTTTAACTGATCGAGATAAAGTATTAACTATGATTATGTTGCTAACAAACAAAGCGTTAGCCTGGGCTAATCCATTAATTGAGACTAATGATGTATGCCTGAATTCTTTGAATGACTTTACTGCCGCAATGTCTCAAATGTTTGATGACCCCAACCGAAGTTTAACAGCAGAAACCGCATTACTGACACTTCGTCAAGGGAAGCATCCGGTGGTGGAATATGCAATGGAGTTCTGGAGGTGGGTGCTGGATACTACATGGTGCGATTCTTCAAAGTATGCAGTGTTCAGGAGAGGTTTGTCTGCTTCAATTAAGGATGAACTGGCTCGAGGAGAATCACCTACTAATCTGACTTTATACATCATTGTATTCGGATTGACATTCCTCTCACTGAACGTCGACAGGAAAAATGGGCTGAGGCTAATCGTAATAACCTCATGTCTTTCCCTTCCCCCACCAGGGAGGCATCGAGTAAGACTTTATCCCAGACGGAGTCTGCACCTATGCAGGTCGACGCAGTATGGAGAAAACTCATTGATACACGTAAGGAATATCGTTTCAAGGAGAACTTGTGTTTCTATTGCGGAAAGTCGGGTCATTATTTATCGGAGTGCCCTGGGAAAAATCGGAAGTCCGCAGCTGCAGTGACCGAACTTGACTTTTCAGATATTTCTTCAGTAGGTTCTCATTCACACAGTCAGGAAATAACGCTGCAAATTTTGATTTCCCTGATGATTCATAGGAGGCCTCATCACCTGTGGATATTGCCTTACTTTCTGCGAGTTCTACCACAGCCAGGAGAGATTTGCTCTCTTGCATTTCTATCAAGATCTGGGTACATTCCCGCTGGATCACGTGCTCCGCCATGATAGACTCTGGAGCTTGCAGCAATCTCATAGACACTTCCTTTGCTGAGAAACATGGCATTCTTTCACAAAAGAGGGACTCTCCGGTGTTTATGGAGACCGTGGACGGGTCTCCATTGATATCTGGGTCTGTGAAACTCGAAACAGTCCCACTAAAGATCCATATGGGAGCAGATCATTCGGAAAAAATGTCTTATTTACTGATTTCCTCTCCTAGTTTTCCTATTATTTTAGGTCTGCCTTAGTTACGGCTGCGTAATCCTACGATCAATTGGACAACAAAGGAGTTACAATTTCCAAATGAATCAGCAGCATCCGGAGAGCTGGCTCCAGTGAAAACAACAGTCGCGGTCGACTCGACACTACCGGTAGAGTATCGGGATTTTAGTGATGTGTGTGACAAGAAAAATGTGGATAAATTCCCGCCACATCGGCCATATGATTGCCCAGTAGAATTATTGCCTGGTGCCGCAATTCCATTCGGGAGTATTTATCCACTGTCTGGTCCGGAATTAAAAGCTCTTAAAGAGTATATTGATGAAAATTTAGCTAAAGGGTTTATACGACCATCTTCCTCCCCAGCGGGTGCCCCAATCTTCTTTTTCAAAAAGAAAGATGGTACACTTTGTCCATGCATTGACTACCGGGAGCTCAACAAAATCACAATCAGGAACTCTTACCACTTACCACTAATTCCCGAGTTACTTGAGAGAGTTCGACACGCCAAAATCTTCGGTAAATTAGATCTTCGTGGAGCATACAATTTAGTACGGATTCGTCCTGGCGATGAGTGGAAAACGGCATTTCGATCACGTTATGGACATTTTGAGTACCTAGTTATGTCTTTTGACCTCCGTAATGCACCAGCTACGTTCCAGCACTTGGCAATTGATGTTTTCAGAGACATACTTGATATTTTTGTTGTGATTTACTTGGATGACATTTTAATTTTTTCCAGCAATATCGAGGATCATCAGCGACACGTGAAAATGGTTTTGGATCGTCTACGGCAAAATCATTTATACATTAAACTGGAGAAATGTGAGTTTCACAAAACAGAAATTCAATTTTGGGATATGTTATTTCTCCCCAGGGTCTCAGCATGGATGTAAGCAAGACGCAAGCAATTCAGGAGTGGCCAACTCCCAAATCAGTGAAAGAGGTACAGCGATTCATCGGATTCGCTAATTTCTACAGACGATTCATTAAAAAATTTTCAGCAATCGTTGCACCCATCACTCATTTAACCCGGAAGAAGACACCATTTGTCTGGTCACCTCAAGCTCAAACAGCATTTTCCACATTAAAGTCTAAATTTACGACAGCTCCCGTTCTCGTACATCCTGACCCAGACAAGGCCTTCATAGTGGAAGTGGACGCCTCGGACTGTGCGGTAGGGGCCATACTATCGCAAAGGACAGGTGAGAAAGATCTCTTGCATCCGTGTGCCTTTCTCTCTCAAGAGTTATCACCTGCCGAAAGGAATTACGACGTTGGCAGCAAAGAACTGTTAGCCATTATTTATGAGGTCGGCAAGATGTCTAAAACCCAGACAGGCTCGGTGGAATCTTTTCCTTAACCAGTTTGATTTTGTCATCTCCAATAGGCCGGGCTCTCGCAATGAAAAGGCTGATGCACTGTCCAGGCATCATGTTGCATATAGTGTAGCAAGAAGGCACTCATGTGTTGGGCGCTTCCATGAGGCCCAAGTCCACGGTGTGTTGGTGACGGAGTAACACTCACGCTTGCTTCCTCTGTCCCCTCCTGCCAAATTGGGCAACAGAGAGGGAATCATTATCCTTTTCATTTCCTGACTGTAGCACGCCCATCACCTCTTCCTCCTTGTCCTCCTCCATTTGATCCTCGGCTCCTGCACCCTCACTAACAGTTTGTCTAGTACTGTGAGCACTCCTCGATCGCTATAATCCACCCTCCTATGGCACCTGCCTGTGCGACGCATCCTCCCCTGCTTCCACCTCTTCCTCTGGGACCACCAACTCCTCCCTCAGACTATTCAAAGTCTGCTCCAGCATGTAGATGACCAGAATAGTGATGCTGATGACAGCATCGGCAGTGCTAACCATCTTAGTTGCCATTTTAAAACAGTTCAGAAGGATTCAAAGGTCCTTCATCTGTGCTCACTCCGCAAGTGTGATTTGCACCACGCCAATACTGCGTTGGTCCAGGCTATACAAAAGGACATATTGCACCAGGGCTTGAACATGTGCAGAGTGGAATTCCACCATATCGGCACATCGCAAATCAAATGGCTAACCGGTAGGCTGAAAGACCTCTGTAACAATGCAAGTCAATGATCTGCGGGGAGCAAGGCGGCGCTCATAGCAATCCGGCACTGACAACCATAGTGCTCTCCAGGAGACCTCTGGTTGTCATGCCAACCCATTGGTGACCTGCAATCACGTTACAGGGGTCACCTGTAAGCAGATTTCTGGCACGATTGCCTGAAGCGCATGTTAAATGCTGCTATCAGAGTATGGCAGCGTCATTTAATGAGGTAATAGCCGTGGGTGGATCGCTTACCGCCGGAGCCCACATCAAAGAGAGGGAGTCAGACATTGGCATACTATTACGCCCAATGTCAGAAAGCGGATAAGGAAGAGGTTGAGGGCACAGGTGGAGGCCCTATAGGAGGTGGAGGAGCCATAAGCAGTGTAGGAAGTGTTAGATACAGAGGTTTGTCCCTCAAGCCTTGGGGATTTCAAGACTTGTGGAGCAGCCCCTTGCCCACCTGCCCACAAAGCCACTAGAGTCACCCAGTGCCCAGTCAGCGAAATGTAATGCCCTTGCCCATGTTTGCTCATCCAGGTGTCAGTGGTGAAATGCACCCTGGTAGACATAGATTTTTTCAGGGAACGGGTGATGTCTGCAACATGCTGGTGAAGCGCAGGCAACACTTTCTTAGAGATGTAATGACCACTTGGCAACTGGTACAGGGGGACTGTGATGGCCATCAGCTGTCGGAAACCGTCTGTATCCACCAGGCAGAAAGGCAGCATTTCCATGGCCAACAGATTGAATATGGTGGAATTCAAGCTCTTAGCTTTGACATGTGTAGGAGGAAACATTATTTTATGTGACCACAACTGTGGGATCAAGGCCTGGCTGCTGTGGTGAGAGATGGTGGAGTAGGGTGAACAGAACAAATTGCTGGACTGTGAGTGAGGTACAGGTGGAGATGTTATCGTGGATTGAGAAACATGTGGGGTGCTCAGTGAGACAAAAACAGCAGGCATCTCCACTTCCCTATCAGCTGACTAGCTCTCACTCACCCTGACTATAGTGGTTAAAGAATTGGAGGTCCTACAGCTGAAGACCTGTGTGAGAACACTTGCCAAGGTGATAGGTTAGGAAGAAGCAGCAGATGCAGTTGATGGCACAGCAGGTGGTTGGCGTGGCCCGCTTGTCCGCATTTTAGTTCAGTGAGATTCCTAAACTAAGGCATGTTGATCGCATGTGCAAGTTCCTGCATGCAGTAGCCAAATTACTGCAAATTTTGCCTCTACTGAGTAATTTTTTGCAAAGTTGGCAGATAAGTTGAGTTGGTTCATCCTTTGCAGTCTCAAAAAAGGCCGAGGCTAGGCAGCGCCTGTGAACTGAAAACTCGTGACTGCTGTTGTCCACAGCCAGAGTTGTGGCTGAGGATGCAGTGCTTGTTGTGGCTGCATCACTTTGTGTCTGTGCAGCAAACCGTAACATAACCTCCTCATCTTACTTCTCTTCCATCTCCTCTGCTGAGCTACTCAGCTGCGTGCCTCTGGGTTCACAAGTGGGATCTACAACCTCATCATCATCATCCTCTCTGTTCTCCCACTCCTCACCCTGAGAGTTACCCTCCTCCTCTTCCTGCCCTGGCAGCACAGTACAGTCCGTGTGCACCTCAGGTGTCTGAGTTTCATCAGGATCACCTCCTCCCCTGGAGTTTAACGTCTGGTGACAAGGACCTGGATTCTTCTCAGATGCTACATCATCCAGCCCTGACTCCAACAGGAAAATATTTTGGGTATCTGTGCAGATGCTTTGCTCCTCTGAATTTTGGGAATCTTTGGAGAAGACCTCTGATGCCCATGGAATAGAATGTGTAAACACCTCTGCAGATTCGCCCATCCGTAGCTTCTCACAGTCAGTTGAACAGTTGGAAAGTTATGATGGGGAAAACAAGGGCAATTGGGGAGCCCCCTCTGAGGATTGTAGTGTGTGTGATGTTAAGGTGGAGGAAGAGTAGAGGCCATTTGATGCAGCGCTTGCCATCCACTGGAGCACATGCTCTTTCTGACCCTCATCTACAAGGTGTACCGCTGTGCGGCTACCAAAGAAAGGGAGTCCAGTAGCAGATGTTGTTTTTTGTCTCTGGATAGAAAGAGCCGGTATTTGTTCAGTAGAGATTTCAGTAATATTATCTAACCCACATACATGTCTAACACCAAGCCAAATTCCTCTTCCACCACAACCTCACTTTTTCCCACTCCTGTTGGATATACAACCCTTGGCCCAGACTTGTCAGTCACGTGTCACTAAATTAACAATCAGTATTTATTTTCTGAGATTGCGTGCCTGCACAATATTAGCCCAAAATATTTTGATTAGGAAATGGGGCCTCCTGCCTTCACCCCAATATTAGCCCAAATGATTTGGTTTAGGAAATGGGGCCTGATGAGTCCTGACTGCAATACAGTATTACCTCACAAGATTTGGATTAGGAAATGTGGACTCCTGCCTGCAAAACATTATTAGCACAAACTAGTTAGATGCTGGAAGGTCGATTTCACACAGGATAGGATTCTATCTAACTATATGACAACTTGCAGGAGCAGCCTTTTTGTGCTTTTACACTGACAAATGGAGCTAGCAAAACAACATGTCTGCTTTTTAGTGTAGTTGATGTGCTCCTATACTCATAAAGGCTCTGAACAAAGTGATAAGCCAAGAAAAATAATAAGGAGGGTAATACAGTCATCCATAGACCCATGAAGGCAACAACTGGAGGGCCTCATTCCAGTACTGAAGATTAAAAAATTGAATGTGCTGCTGTCATCTGGTGGTGTGGAAAAGTTGGAGCTAATTCAAGCTTTGTTCATTTTTATCAAAGTGACCATGTCAGCACTTTCTGTTGACAGGTGAAAGTACCAGTCTGTTTTGACCCCCCAGCAGTACTAAACTCCCGTTCAGACAAAACCAAGCATCAGGGCAGCACCACACCTCCAAGGCATAGAGAGACAGCTCATGCAAGGTATCCAGCTTGGAGACCCAATAGCTCAAAGTAGCAGAAGAATTAAGGAGAATGCTGCTTTTGCCTGACCATCTTTAAACATTTTTCCCTCCTTGTCCAAAGTACCTGGTCATCAATCAGGGCCTCTACGCTGGGACAGTGTCATTAAATTGACCCAGGCCTTTGACAATGTACCTCTGCCTCTGCTGTGTGTCTCCATCACTTCTCCCAATTGGTTGGGCAAGGAAGCTTGCCCCGTCACTAGCGTTGTTTGATGGGAATTTTTCCAACATATTTTCCACAATGGTCTTCTGGTATAACACCAATTTAGTAGACTTCTCTGCCTCAGAAAGGAGTGACACAAGGTTCTCCTTGTAGCGCGGGTCTAGCAGGGTTAGCAACCATTACTCTTTTTTTGGACAAGATGAATGTAACGTGATGGTCATGGGAAAGGCAGCAGTACATCAAATCTGCCATATGTGCCAAGGTCTCTACAGCCAACACTTCCCTGTCTCCACCATGATGACTATTCTCCATCTCTTCCTCTTCATTCCTCTCCTCAGCACATCTACATAGGAGAGACGGGACAAAGCTTGTGAGGGTTACTAGCCTCTGTCATACTCAGCCAGCTCCTGTTTCTCCTCCTCCACATCCTCATTGTCACCAAATCCTTGATGAGCAGATGAGATGAGGCTGGGCTGGGTAGTATCTCTCTGTCTCATGTCTTCCTCCATCTACACCTGGTTCTCATGCAAAACTTCATGTTTAATTGTCAGCAGCAGTTGTTTAAGTAGACACAGAAGCGGGATTGTTGGCTGATGTTGGCATCATCACCACTCACCATCTTTGTGGAGACTTCAAAGTCTTGGAAAACTGCACAAATGTCAGACATCCATGCTCAATCTTCAATTGTTATGTGCGGAGGCTGACCAGAATACCGACAGTCGTGTTGGAGCTGGTATCCAACAACTGGCCTCCACTGCTGACAAAGCCTTGCCAGTATGTGCAGTGTTGAGTTTCAGTGTGTGGTGATTTCACACACCAGTTGGTGAGCTGGCACTTGCATGGTTTGCTGCAGCACTGTAAGAGTGGCAGCAGCTGTAGTCGACTTGTGGAAATGAGTGCTGACACGACATATCTTGACCAGTGTAATGCTGCCGCAGTGCAGTATAGCACAACCTCCAGCAGGGGATGCTGGTGAGGGAAGAGTGGTTGCACACACAGCGTAGCACCACTGGGCAGCAGCACAGGTGCCCCCAGGTGGCGAAAGAGTAGTCAGACGAGCCGAGTCAGAAACAGTCAGGAACAGAAGCACCAGAAGTCACAGCAATACACGTGGTCAAATACAAGTCAGAAATCAGAGCCAGACAGGAGCAGAGATAACCGAGATGCGAGACAGTCAAACAGGTCAGAAGACAAGCCAGATCACATACCAAAAGGTCCAAGCACAGGGAGCGAACATTAAAACAAGTGGAGTGGCAGGAAAGGGAAGTCACGTAAACAGAGTAAACGGGCAGAGGACAAAACACAGTATCATGGGGTCAGCTGCTCTAGCCTGGGAGCATGAACTATCACTGACATTGGACTGCAGGACACAGCAGACTGAAACAGCCACACAGAACCCAAAACGAGGCAGAGAAAGTTAACCCCAGCATGACCAGAGCGGGGAGATAATAACAAGAAACAAACCCCGGGCTGGATCATGACAACCAACCTAATGTCACAGGCAGTACCTATGGATGACTAACTGAATCCAGACAAATTGTTCAATGCTTTTTTGGAGTGTTATATAACACCCTAATTTCACAGAAAGCATTTAGTACTCTATGAATGACTACTGTAATCTAAGCAAATTTTTAAACACATTTTTGGAGTGTTATATACCACCAAAATGTACCACAATGCATGTAGTACCCTATGGGTGAGTACCGTAATTTTAACCAGAAAAAAATTTCAAATTTTTTTGGAGAGTTAAATGCCATAGAAATGTGCCAAAAAGCACGTAGTACTCTATGGATGAAAATATAGTCAATTTTTTCATCTCCCCCCAAAAATGTGGTCACATGCAGCAGATATATCTTTGGCAACGGACTGCAAACCCTAATCCCTGACCATCTGCTCCTGCCACTGTCCCTCACTAGGCTAAATGCAGAATGTATCTTATGCAAACAGCAAATCACATTTATAGACTGCAAGCTTGCGAGCAGGGCCCTCACTTCTCCTGTAACTGTTGAAATGTTTTTTTTTGTATTGTTTTTATTGTCTGCACATATGCCCCCTTAATTGTAAAGTGCTGTGGAATATGTTAGCACTATATACAGTAAATAAAAAATACTATATTTGTTAGTATGATAGTTCAGCTTCAGTACCAGTATCAACATTAGATTGGTTCAACTGTGAACACACGCCTGGACAGGCACTCTCTTCCTCCAATAAGAACTGTCCCTGAGCTGTACAATGCGTCAGTGTGTTGAGCACGGCGGCGCCTGTCCTTTTATAACCCCTGATGATGTCATACGGTCAGCCAATCACAGTGATGCCACTACAAAGATGGCTGTGGCATTACAGTGACTCACAGGCAATCCCTGCATGCTTATTTGCTGTGTAACAAGGGCAGGATTTGAGTTTCAAATTTGAGAACTGGCTAATGCTCGCTGAGTGCAGAGAACATCTGAGCACCCAGTTACAGGAGTGATATCCGAGTATCACAGAGCACATTTGCTCATCCCTATTGGCTAATGGTTATGGCATTAGAGTGGGTCGTAGGCAATCCCAGCATGCTTATTGGCTGTGTAACAGGTCCCAAACATGAGAGGCAGGGATTCGAGTTATAGATTCGAGCACCGGCTAATCCTCGCTGAGTGCCGAGCATGACCGAGCGCCCAGATACTCGAGAGATGTGTTTACAAGCCTTAATACTTTCAAAATAAGGGGTGGGGAGCTACTAGATATTAAACATGCATGGTGCCCAAACTTTTACAGTAGGCCAACATTTTGGATTTTAAAATCATTTTTCAAGCTGGTGTTATAAAGTATTCTAATTTACTGAGATAATGACTTTTGGGTTTTCATTGGCTGTAAGCCATAATCATCAACATTAACAGAAATAAACACTTGAAATAGATCACTCTGTTTGTAATGACTCTATATAATATAGGAGTTTCACTTTTTGTATTGAAGAACTGAAATAAATTAACTTAATGATGATATTCTAATTTAGTGAGAAGCACCTGTATATTATTTTTGCCTAAAATAGAAAGGAACTTTATGCCTTTTAGAGATCATTTTATCTTTAACTTGCTTAACTGTTCACAACAATAGTAATTTTGACCAGGGGTGCCGAGACTTTTACATGCCACTGTAACACATATACACACATACACACACAATGCTTCATATATAAATCAATAATGGAAATTCTTTCCATTTCCATATATAAACATATGGTGTATATATAGAAAGAGATATAGATATATAATATCTCAATAATATACATACATTTTTGCACATCTTAGCTGTAAGAACTTCTTCCTTCAAACTGAAACTCCCTGTCCCTGGCCATTACTCTGCTGTTTGCAGAAAATCTATGTCATATTTTTCAAAGCAATTGTACATTTCCGTAATAATGGAGAACTGTTCAATGTGACAGATTTCATTGCAGACACAGCGGAAATACTCACATTATAGCAGTTGTCATTAGCTGTTTAACGACAAAGACTATTGACGAGGGATTTTAATTATATGGTAGGCCTACAAAAGACATAGATTGACACTTCTACAAACCCCAGAGACATGCACAGCATAAATTAAAGATCTTACACTAACTGTGTAGAGATGGGGATAAAGAAACACTTTGAGGGTCATATAAAATACATCAGAACATAGGGCTTTTTTTACTCGCTTTTTATTTAATAATTAATGGTGTCATGTTTATAACATTGGAAAGAAAATAATTTTTATATCACTTGTAACATTTGCTGCAGGAATTAAAGCTCTCCTGCAATTGAAAAGAGCAGGTCATTCACTTAAGGAAGGATACATGGGTGCATGTGTGTCGTGAAGCAACAATGGCTAGAGTGGAACTCTTACCTGACCATGTGTGATTGCATTTTTACAGATGTGCATCCCACTTAAGGGCTTCTAAGGAAAACAGTGTGCTTGCACTAATCTTCATGTAGGTCTTTCTGCATTAACTTCAATGGTATTTCAGAAAAGTCCAGCATGCTTGGTGGGACCCACATCTAGTGGATATACTGTCTGAAGCGGTATTACAGTCTCAGAAACAACGAGGATGACTCTACTGTGTATAAGCAGGAACAGTTGGCCAAGAAAGGGTCTCTCATCATTTCTGTAGATGCAGGAGAGTGACACCTCTCAGTCTCCGTGCCAGGCTGGAGGTAGACTATTAGCAGCTTGGCACGTCCTGTCATGCAAGACTGTTAGCATATCCCACTGAAGTTTTGATACACAATCATTCTGGGGAGAGGATTTGAGCCTGCCAGCCTTCGTTGCCTACTCATCACGTCTGATTGCATGCAGACCACTACAGCACCATGATCATGAACAGTCCTGGTTTCATAGGAAGAGAGTGTAACGTGGCTCTGTCAGTGGTCCGCTGTACCTTGCTGATTAGTTGTGGACCACTTAAACAGCACTTTTGAATCAATAGCAGGTGGATCCCTCATCAACCCTACCAAGCTAGTGTCACCAGAGCTAGAGCATGACTAGAGCCTAAAGTGATCACAACATTTGCCTAAGTGCATTGAGTTGCTCTCTGTCAAGTTGTGTACCCTTTTAATACTATAATCACCAGACAAGGTGCCTTTGTGTTCTAACCATTATGCTTTGTTTAACAGCCTGAATAAAATTGAAAATGCTTGAACTCTAAAGGCCCTTTTACATTTAGCGATGCACCAGCGATCCGACCAGCGATCCGACCCGGTCAGGATCGCTGGTGCATCGCTAAATGATCGCTAGTGAGCTGTCACACAGAAAGATCTCACAGCGATGCAGCAGTGATGCAGCGCACGATACTTACCTTTCACACACAGCGATCCTGACGTCCTCCCGCCCGCCTCCACGCGTCGCTCGTCGTCACAGCAGGAAGCTGACGATGAGAAATGGAGCCGGACATTCTCGTGCGATCAGCGATGGACAGCAGGGGAGCCAGTCGGAGGTAAGTATCACACATAGCGATATCGCTAGCGATATCGCTATAACGTCACAAAATCGGTGACGTTATAGCGATATCGCTAGCGATATCGCTATGTGTAAAACCCCCTTAACAAACCCGACTCAATTATGGGAGAATCCTTGAGTGGGGTGCACCCCCAAAAGATACACCCTATTTAATTTTCTTCATTAAGCAGTAAAAAAAGGCTAGAAGATCCTCAGAGAACCATACATATATGACATATATGTTTATTTTAAGACCTCATGTAGAAATGTGATTTTTCATGTATGCAAAACAGTCATAGTTTCATTACTTTTTTGGATCCAATTTTCATCAGTGTTTCGTCAGTGTGTAAGTTTTTACCATCAGTGTTTTATCAGTGATATTCACTTATGAAAAAATAAATACACTGCAGAGCTTCTCCTATCTATTACAATTTTAATCACGGACATCACTTGGACTGTACACCGATACCATCTCATGTTTACAGACCCATAGACTTATAATTAACATAATTTTAAACCCTTCATGCTGTGGCCAATTTCAATTTTTTTGTTTTTGTTTTCTCCTTCCCGTCCTCCAGGAGCCAACTTTTTCTTATATTTCCATCCACATAGCCGTATGAGAGCTTGTTTTTTGCAGAATGAGTTGTACTTTTGAAAAACACCAATAATTTTATCATGTGAGTCCACATCCAAGCCAGGGACCCGACATATGGCGTAACTGTACATCATATATCGAGAAGGGGTTGACCCATGATTCCAATCAAAAACTGACATCTCTGTGATTTTTTTGTGAACACATTCTACATAGAACACAGACATGTGAATAGCCCTGTTGACTATAAGGGTATGTGCCCATGATCCGGAGTAGCAGGGTTTTGGACACAGCTCACCTGCACTGTATCCAAAATGCAGGGTTCTAGGTTACAAGCACAGTGGATGGGATTTATAGAAATCCCATGCCCACTGAGCTTCTATTCAACACTGTGAAAACTCACCCGCAGCGCTGGTTTATGGTCCACAGCTTGTTAATTATCTGCATCAGGGACACTAGTCCCCATTGCATAGTCTCACCCATAGCCATTCATTAGATGAGATAAATCCACATGGTTCTATGAACACATGCAGATTTACCAGAGTGATTAGAATGCAGCGTTTTGGATGCAGAGAAATTACTGCTATATCCTGATCATGGGCACATAGCCTAAATTCCCACATAGAGCAAATACATGAATCACAGATGTCTGAAAAAAAAAGCTAAAAGTGAAAAATAAAACTTTTCTGTATAGCAAAGTATAGTTGACCTTCAACGGAGCCAAGACAAACATTGTGGCTTGGCCATGGCAGCATTTTTTACATTTTTGGGATTCTTTAATTTTTTTAAGGGAGAGATTAGGTTTAATTATGTCCTTTTCTATAATTAGAAGTCAACAAAAAAATTAAGTTACAAGTGTTTTAAATTCCTTAATTTGCTTTGCTGAGGAATTTTATTAAGTTTAATCTACCTTCCCTTCTTTTGGTATGAAAACTATGAGTTTTCCATAGAGCCAATTCACAAAAGGCACTGTTGTACTAAAGTTAACAATTACTTAAAGCCGACATTAGCATGATGATTAATGTCACATTCAACTAGCATGCTGAGTGTCTGCCTTGGGGTAACTTGCCAACAAATGTCCTTGAAAATTACATTCATATGTTGAGAGGTATGATCTAAAGGATCTCAGAAAACAATAGATAAACAGTTGTCAAAGAGTTCGATATTTCCGACAAATGATAATCAGCAGCTCAGTTCAGGAAACCATTTTGTACTAATTGCATTACATCTTATTATGCTGATTAACATGTTGGCACGAAATTGGGTGCATAACAGTTTATAAAAAAAACTTAATAAACAAGTTTAAGCTTTAAAAGCTTTTAAGAGATCTGAGTTTTAATGCTATGTTGAGCTGACAAAATGTGGGTCTACTTGCTTAGATTAGAAGCAAAGAAATTAAACACGAAAACTCTTATTAAATGGAAAGTTAAAAGTTTTCGATATGTTTTCATAGAAAAACTCTAAATCTGAACCATTTCAGGATCACTGTTTTTAAATCCCTAAATGGCCACAGTAAAGTCTCATCTTTTCGAAATGAAGCATTATAAGGGACAAAATGCATTTTTTTTAAATTTATGCTGGACCTAAAAAACTAATTTAGCACTAGTTTTATTGTTTTAATTTGTATTACTTTTTTATAAAGGGAAATTAATAAGAATAGGAAAACGGTGAATTTCCTTTTTCTCTTGTAATTTCATATTATGGACAGCACGGTGCCTCAGTGGTTAGCACTGTTGCTTTGCAGCGCTGGGGTCCTGGGTTCAAAAAAGGAACTTATTTTTTAACACATCAAATTGTGGAAATTATTCTTATTAAAGCATCTATTGATTAAAATGTTGATTAAAGTTTAACTTTAACTTTCACGACATGTGTCGTACTAGAATGGCGCATGTCGTGTCCCTTCCTTTGATGTGAGCTCCAGCGCTGAGCCCACATCTTTCCCGCCACATGTCAGCTGATTTGATCAGCTGACATGTGTCCCTAACAGCTGCGGGTGGAATCGTGATCCACCTGCGGCTGTTAACCTATTAAATGCCGCTGTCAATCGCTGACAGTGGCATTTAATGTGATGGCACCGGAAGCGTGTCACTAATCCCACCCATCAGTGATCCTGTCACTGATGGGGTGGTATGACAACCAGAGGTCTCCAGAAGACCTCTACGGTTGTCATTGCCAGATTGTTATGAGCGCAGCCCTTGTGGTCAGCGCTCATTGCAAGTGAGCATTTCTGCTACATACAGGCGATCTGATCATTGCCTGTGTGTAGCAAAGGTGATTGGGTTATCACAGCTTCTAGTCTCCCATGGAAACAATTGAAGCATGCAAAAAGTTTAAAAAAAGTTTTAAAAAATATTTAAAAGATAAAAAAGTAAAAATTCATTTGCCCATTCAAAATAAAATAATTAAAAAAATAATATATACACATATTTGATATTGCCGTGTTCAAAATTGCCCGATCTATCAAGCTATAAAAAGAATTCATCCAATCGGTAAACGGCGCAGTGAAAAAAAAGTCAAAACGCCTGAATTATGTTTTTTTGGTCGCTGCAACATTGCATTAAAATGCAGTAATGGGCGATCAAAAGATCGTATCCACACCAAAACGATATAATTAAAAATGTCATCTCGGCTCACTAAAAATAAGTCCTCATCGAACCCGAGATCACTGAAAATGGAGACGGTACGGATCTCGTGTATGACACTTTTTCTTTTTAGCAAACTTTGGATTTTTTTCACCATTTAAATAAAAAAACAACCTATACATGTTTGGTATCTATGAACTTGTAATGACCTGGAGAATTATAATCAGAGGTCAGTTTTAGCATTTGGAGAACATGGTAAAAAAAAATCCAAAAAACAGATGTAGAATTGCACTTTTTTGCAATTTCACCGCACTTGGAATCTTTTTACCATTTTTGAGTACACGACATGGTAAAACCAATTATGTCATTCAAAAGTACAAGTTGTCCCCCCAAAAAACAAGCCCTCGCATGGCCATATTGACAAAAAATAAAAAAAAAAGTTATGGCACTGGGAAGAAGGGAGTGAAAAACAGAAACGCAAAAATGAAAAAGGGCTGTGGCGAAGGGGTTCAAAATGCAGATACTGTATACAGACAAGCAGTATGGGGCATCAGAAGCAGGAACGTATATCATTCTAATAAATTGCTCATCCCAGGATGGTTACTGTAATACTGCAATAGAAAATGTATCCATTTAAAGGTAAAGCCCTTGTCCCTAGGAAATTACCGCAATATAACAATTGAACACGTCACTAATTTTCAAAGTAAATATAGTTCTAAAGATGCTATTGACAATAAATTCTCACCAGATGTCGGTAACAACCCAACCAAATCACACAGGGAAAAAATTAAACTATAGATGTCCATAAATTAAGCTATGTATAATAATGAAAAATGACACAGGAAAAAAATATTGAAGACAATTACTGAAATTTAATTAAAACTTTGTATAAAAGCCTTTGTTGATGATGACAGCTTCAAGACACCTCCTGCTGGGAGAAACTAGTTGCATGCATTGCTGATGTGTGATTTTTGTGCGTTCTTCCGCACAAATACTCTTAAAATCCTGAAGACTTTGTGGGCTCGTTTTATGAACTCTGACCTTTAGTTCCTTCCATAAATTTTCTATTGGACTCAGGTCAGGTGATTGTCTGGGCCATTGTAGCAGCTTTATTTTCTTTTTCTGAAACCAATTGAGAGTTTCCTTGGCTGTGTGTTTGGTATTATTGTCTTGCTGAAATTTCGCCCCTTATTTCATCTTCATCATCTTGGTACATGGCAGCAGATTTTTATCAAGAATGTCTCGGGACATTTTTCCATTTATCCTTGATTTAATCGTTTGAGATTTGCTAGTGCTATATATCTGAAAAAAAGCTGTTCACCATGATGTTCCCACCTCCAAATGTCACTGTTGGTATGTTGTTTTTGGGGTGATATGCAGTGTCTTTTAACTTCAAAACAAGATGTACTGTATATTATCGCATCCAAAAAGTTCAATTTTGGTCTCATCTGACCAGACTATATACTCCCAGTACTTCACAGGCTTGTCTAAATGTTGTTGAGCAAACTTTAAATTCGCTTGAACATGCTTTTTGATCAGCAATGGAGTCTTGCATGGTGGGGGTGAACACAGGCATGGAAGTTGAGTGCATTACAAATTGTTTTCTTTGAAACAATTGCACCTCCTGATTACAAGTCTTTTTGTAGGTCCCCATAGGTGGTCCTTGACTCTTGGACAACTCTTCTGATAATTTTTTTCCCTCCTCTGTCTTGTGAGAAGCACCTTGTCGTGGCCAGTTTATGGTGAAATTATGTTCTGTCCACTTATGGATTATGAGTCAGAAACAATGGAACGGTCACAAGGGAGCGCTAGGAAGGCAGCCTATGGGAACGGTAATGGAAGTTGGGTCCCCCCGCAGCTCCAGCCGTGTGCCTTCAAAGGAGGCTAGATACAGTCATAAAAGAATAAACAACAGAATTCCACCTGATGAAGACGGGTCACCGTCGAAACGCGTTTTGGTAAAAGAAAACTCCCTGTGTCTTGGTCCTTTTCAGCGCTCCTGTGACTGTTGTTTATTCATTTTTGACACTTATGTATTATGTCCCCAATGTTTTTCAACAATAAGGTTGAGAAGGTCTTGAGACAACTCACTGGTTTTACTCATCAAGAGATGTTTTTTGTGTGGCACCTTGGTAATGAGACACTTTTTTAAAAGCCATCAGTTTTAGGAGATTCTTTAGATCATACCTCTCAACATATGAATGTAATTTTCAAGGACATTTGTTGGCAAGTAACCCCAAGGCAGACACTCAGCATGTTAGTTGAATGCTACATTAATCATCATGCTAATGTCGGCTTTAAGTAATTGTTAACTTATAGTACAACAGTGTCTTTTGTGAAATGGCTCTAAGGAGTTTGTATGTTCTCCCCATGTTTGCGTGGGTTTCCTCCGGGTGTTCCAGTTTTCCCCCAGACTCCAAAGACATACTGATAGGAAAATTAGATTGTGAGCCCCATTGGGGACAGCGCCAATAATGTCTGTAGAGTGTTGTGGAATTAATGGTGCTATATAAGTAAGTAAAATAAATACATAAATAAATACAAGCTCACAAAAATAATTAATTAGAAAAATTAAATTAGAAAAATAATTAGAAACAGTTGTAATGCAAAGGCATCAAGTATTTTGAATACACAAAAGACCTAGGACAAACCAATGTGTGAGGTCCCTTTGCATATAGGAACCATTGATCCACGAGGCGAGGGTCCTCCACCCCACCACTCCCATACTTGCCCAGCAGGAGCCACTTGGCACAGGAGCCACTAGGCATGGGCCCCCTTGTGCTTGATAGATCCCACATCACACTATACATCCCTGTACAGCGTTTAAATGTAGGCGCTAAATGCAGCAGGAACCAATGTGTGCAGTGGCCAGTGAGCACTTCCTTTCCACCCCCTGGCTTGGTGCCAATTACATTGCATGGTACATTCCTGTACCGTGCGAAATGGGCACTGAATGCAGCAGGTGCGGCTGACTACAGGTTGGTAAAGCAGGAGCACTTGAAACAAACATGCAAGTTAGTATAGCAGGAGCTACTGTCTGTAAAACGCTATGGAATTAATGGCGCTATATAAGTGAATATAATAACATAATACGGGCCACAGTGTCCTTTACAGTATAAAACATTAAGTGTCACGTTCCCCTCCATTGACCCATATATATATATAAATCATCCAACCACATGGTTGCAGTATTTTGATTACAAACCAACACAGGACACACTACAGTAAGGCATATACATTAGAAGTCTATTAGGACATATGAATAAGACATAGCTGTTCCTTCTCTCTGGAGGAATGAGATTATACATGTATCACACAGACAGTCCATTGATTTTGTTGAGCACCATGAATTGCTGTATTTCCTCTTCCACAGGAAGCAACAGTTGATCACAGCGGGATACTAGCGTTAGACTCCAATGACCAATGCATCATGTGGGGACCTTTTCTTCAGGTAACTAGAAATCTCCTTTACTGCAAATTATCAACTAATCGTATAACACTAACTGCCTAGCACTAATTATACTAAGGTAACCAAGTTTTGCAAGAGTTAAAATGTAGCCATGCCCAACCCTTCTTTAGGAGGGATATTGGCATAATATTGTGATATGTTGGAATAAGATTGTTACAAGTGAAATATGCAGTCAGCAAATCTGCAGCAACTGTCCAGATTTAGAGACAAATAAATTGTTTGAAATACAGTACGCATTTTCAAACTTTGCTAAATTTTTACTCCAAAATTTGATTCACAATGAAACAATTTGCCGTAAATCGTAAATAGTGCGAAGCCTCTAATTGCCCAGAAAAAAAACGTGTATAGCTCTCCTAGCACTGCATCCAATCATTTTCAAGCTTTTTAAAGAGTCTGTCACCCCCAAAATGCAGACAAAACTGCATAAATATTTATATAGGGGCCACTATAAAATCATATCAGGCATATACAGCTTAATTTAATGTTTTCTGAAATATCTTTTATTTAATAGGCAAATTAGGGCACTTCGGTGCACCCTTGGCGCAGCCTACATCTTGATAAGTGCGTTCACTATCTAAAATCAATTTGTGCATCTGCATGTGCGCACTTATCCTGGAGGAACCCAGCTGCATGCTCACAATGTCAGTGCAGATGTGGTCTGATGCCTGGCTCTTGCTTGTCTGCTGCCACCATTTAATGAATTTGGAAGAATAGTGAGCGAGTGGCTTCAATGAGAAGGAGGAAGCATTGAAGAGAGCAGACAGCAGCCATAATAACATAGTTAGCATGCCAAAAAAAAAGACATTTGTGCATCCAGTTCAGCCTATATTCCATCAGAATAAATCCCCAGATCTACGTCCTTCTAAAAAAACCTAATAACTGTAAGATACAATATTGTTACTCTCCAGGAAGACATCCAGGCCTCTGTTGAACCCACGACTGAGTTCACAATCACCACATCTTCAGGCAAGGAATTCCAGATTCTCACTGCTCTAACAGTAAAGAATCCTCTTCTATGTTGATGAAAAAAACTTTCACTCCTCCAGACGCAGATAATGCCCCCTTGTGACCATCACCTTCCTTGGTATAAACAGATCCTCTGAGAGATATTTGTATTGCCCCCTTATATACTTACACATGGTTGTTAGATCTCCCCTTAGTTGTCTTTTTTCTAGACTAAATTATCCTAATTTTGCTAATCTCTCTGGGTATTGTAGTTCCCCCATCCCCTTTATTAATTTTGCTGCCCTCCTTTGTACTTGCTCTAATTCCACTATATCCTTCCTGTGCACCGGTGCCCAAAACTGTACACAGTACTCCATGTGCGGTCTAACCAGGGATTTGTACAGAGGCAGTATAATGCTCTCATCATGTGTATCCAGACCTCTCTTAATGCACCCCGTGATGCCGTTTGCTTTGGCAGCCGTTTCCTGGCACTGGCTGCTCCATGTAAGTTTATCATTAGCTAGGATCCCTAGGATCCATTAACTAGGATCATGTGTATAACCTTACATTTATCATTGCTAAACCGCATCTGCGATCTTTCGGCCCAAGTTTCCAACTTATCCATATGTCTCAACACTTTCTCCTCCTCGCTGTAGCCACTCTCACATTACACTTCCAGGTGCATCGAGTGGCAGGCACAGACAGACAGGAGCCAGGCATCATAGCTTGCTCGCAGCCTCATTGTGTGTACGATCGCACTGACACTGAAGATGCTGCTGGGTTCCTGCAGTGTTAGTGTGTAAGCACAGACACGATGAGTGACTTTAGACATTTAGTCTTACCAATGGAGCGCTGTTAATCAAGATAAGGGATTGACTTTATGCAAATAGGAGGGCGCAACGGTGCACCAAGGCATAGGTCACGCCAAGGGTGCATGAAAGCACCCTACTTTGCATATTAAATAAAAGTACACATTTCAGCAAATATTAAGTTAAAATGTATATACTTGGTATAGCTACATCACCACTTTGAATATATATACTGTATATATATATATATATATATATATGTATGTATGTATATGTATATTCAGCTCTGGCAAAAATTAAGAGATCACTGCAAAATGTTCAGTTTGTCTGATTTTTCTCTTTATAGGTATTTTTTTGAGTAAAATGTAAATTGCTCTTTTATTTTATAAACTACTGACAACGTGTTCAAATTTCCAAGCACTAAATTTTGTATTTTTTTTCTAAAAATGAGAAATGGTCAAAATTAAATAAAATAATCAGTGCTTTCAGACCTCAAATAATGCAAAGAAAACAAGTGCATAATCATTTTGAAAAAACAATACTAATGTTTTAACTCAGGAAGAGTTCAGAAATCAATATTTTGTGGAATAATCATGATTTTTAATGACAGCTTTCATGCGTCTTGGCATGCATTCCACCAGTCTTTCACACTGCTTTTGGGTGACCTTATGCCACCCCTGGTATAAAAATGTAAGCAGTTCTTCTTTGTTTGAAGGCTTGTGGCTATCCATCTTCCTCTTGATTACATTCCAGAGGTTTTCAATGGGGTTCAGGTCTGGAGATTGGGCTGGCTATGACAGAGTTTTGATGTGGCGGTCTCTTAATTTTTGCCAGAGCTGTATGTATATAAAGTATGTATATATATATATATATATATATATATATATAATGTGGTGTAGTAACCACTGTGTCCACTAGGGGGCGCTGTGTGGATGGATGTCCCAAGAGAAAGGATAAGTGACAGAATCCTGAAGGATGGTTATGTATCTCAAGGTGGGTGGCCTTGAGATGGAGACTTATGTATGTGTATTGATCAGCAATGATATTGCTGAGGTGTCGTTTCAAGGTGTAAGGGAGAAGTCTCCAGGTAACTAGAGAGATGGGCGGCCCTGGTTACCTACAAACCCACCCAGGGGGTGTGTTTAAGAACCCTATTGTCATAGTCATGTGACCTGGTGGGCGTGGCTATGGACCATATAATGTGGCCAGGGTAGGTCACATGGGGTGAATGCAGGGACCTGGTTGGTCCAGAGCGGAAGGTCCCATGAGGAGAGTTGTCTCCTGGCTAACAGCCTGTGGAGTGGCTGTGTGTAATGGCTGCCAGCGTCTGAGAGTCCCAGAGGAGAGAGTGGATGTCTGCAGCGTGGAGCAACAGCCATGAGGAAACCCTGACGTGGGTGAGATAATGATGAGGCTGAGAGCCTAAATATGGACATTGAGTAACCTGTTTGTGACCACAGGCTTAACCAGAGTGAAGCTATAATGGACGCTATGCTGTAATGCTGTTTATGTTGCTTCTGTGGATTTATGAAGGAGGAATAAACCGCATGGACTGTGTTATGCTTTATGAAAACCTGTGCCGAATCTGGTTTTTGTGGCTGCTGAGCGAGTATCCCCTACTTAGATGACAGCGCTACCTCACAATATATATATATATATATATATTTATATACTCAAAATTTTGGGGTCACCCAGCCAATTTTGTGTTTTCCATGAAAACTCATTGTCACGCCGCCTCTCACGCCGCGCTCACCTGGGGGCGGGAACTCGGTCCCGACGTCATCTCTTCTGGAGCCGCGGCCGCTCCAGGGGTCCCGTCGGGTGTGCACGCGCACCTCTTGTCCTTAGGTTCTTGTGTGCACTATGTTCTGTGTGCGCACGCGCGCTCTTCTCAGCTCTGTCTCCAGGCCTGGCCTCTCTATGGTATTGGAGGACTTGACCCGGAAGTCCTAGTGACCATGTGCTATATCAGGCTACCTCTTCCTATGGGAGGGGCCTGATTTTTGTTGTACTTCCTGGCTTGGTCTGATGTGTCCCTGCCTGGCTGTGCGCTGTATTCTGGTCCTCTGCCTTGTTCTCTGTTGTGCCTCTTGGCACACGCTCTGAACCTGTACTCTGCCTTGTACTCTGCTGTGCCTCTTGGCACATGCTTTGGACCTGCACTCTGCCTTGTGCTCAGTTGTGCCTCCTGGCACACACTCTGATCCTGTGCTCTGCCTTATGCTCAGTTGTGCCTCCTGGCACACACTCTGATCCTGTGCTCTGCCTTATGCTCAGTTGTGCTTCCTGGCACACCCTCTGATCCTGTGCTCTGTTGTATGCTCAGTTGTGCCTCTTGGCACACGCTCTGATCCTCTGCTCTGTTTTATGCTCAGTTGTGCCTCCTGGCACACCCTCTGATCCTGTGCTCTTTTGTATGCTCAGTTGTGCCTCCTGGCACATGCTCTGATCCTCTGCTCTGTCTTATGCTCATTTGTGCCCCCTGGCACACGCTCTGATCCTGTACTCTCACGTATGCTCAGTTGTGCCTCCTGGCACACACTCTGTTCCTGTACTCTGTTGCACCTCCTGGCACACCTGCTGCCTAACTCAGTACTCTGACGTGCTCCTTTGCATGCGTCCTGCTTTGCTCACACCCGGACGTACTAGTCGCTGCACGCCATACGTGCTCTCGTGTACACGTCTTGCACTATCCTGTATCTAGCTCACTCCCGTGTACACGCCTTGTGTTCCCGAGTACTCTCTGTGCCTCCGTACACGCACCCTGTACCGTCCTGTACCCCATGTGTCCCTGTGTACACGCTTTACACATTCCTGCAGACACACTCACTCGTGTCTCCTGTGAGCCGGCCACCTGGTGCCAGCAGTCGTGGCCCCTTACCCCCTTGGGCTTGCCCCTGACACTCCCTGTATAGGGGGTGGTCCTCACTAGGTCAGCTCACCCTGGGAGGGTTGGGGCCACGACCCAGAGGGTCCACTCAAGGAGTCATCACAGTATAATCAGGCCATGGACCCTGCTGGTACCGCGGCTCCCGTCCAAAAGGAGCTGGTGTTCCTCCGGGAAAACCAGACTAGGATTATGTCATTTCTTAAGTACATGGAGTCCCGTTTATCTGCCAGCAAGAACTCACGCAGCAACGAGATACCCAGGCCCATATCCTCAACTATATGGCATCGGTAGATAATCGGCTCCTTTCCATACAATCCGTTTCTGCCCAGTCCTCGGCCCCGCACCCGCTGCCGCGCTTATGTAAGCCACCCCGATATAGTGGTGACCCTAAGTTTTGTCGAGGATTTTTGAACCAATGCCGGTTACATTTTGAGCTTTTGCCACAGCACTACCCCACCTAGCGCGCCAAAATTGCCTTTATTGTTTCCCACTTAGAGGGGGAGGCATTAGCATGGGTGAATCACCTCTGGGAGCGTAATGATCCACTCGTCTCTCAGCTTTCCACCTTTTTGGACACCTTCCGCAAGGTGTTCTACAAGCCGGGTCGTCTGGCTTCTACCACCGAGTCCCTCTTTAACCTCCATCAGGGTACCCTATCGGTGGGACAGTATGCCATCCGTTTTCGTACCTTGTCCTCTGAACTCGGTTGGAACAACGAGGCCCTCGTAGGGGCCTTTTGGCGTGGCCTGTCCAGTCAGATCAAAGATAAACTGGTATGTCGGGATACTCCCACCTCTTTAGAGGATCTGATCTCTCTGGCGACACGCATAGACCTTTGGTTCCAAGAGCGTGCCCGTGAATCAGCCAGAGAGAAAAGGCCTTCTCGTCTCCCGTCGACTACCCGCAGATCTCTCCACTCGCGCCCCGTGCCTTCTGCGACCTCCGTTTCAGAGCCTATGGAGGTGGACTGCTGCAAGTCGGCCGAACAGCGTCGCGAGGAGAGGCTTACCTTTGGTCTCTGCCTTTATTGTGGGAGTCCCTCTCATCTCCTTCATTCCTGTCCCAAGAAGCCAGGAAACTTATCCGCCTAGGATTGTTAGGAGTGGCCTCCCTAGGTGTATGTGACTCCTCTCCCGACCTGGTCATGTCCGTTTTACTGAATCTTAGTACCAAGCGTTATTCAGGGGAGGCTTTTCTAGATTCTGGTGCGGCTGGGAATTTTATCACACTCAAAGCGGTTAAAAAATACCGGATTCCTGTCAGATCCCTGGAGACTCCTCAGTCGATAGTTTTGGACAATGGTACATCCTTGCAGGAGACCGTTACCCAGGCCACCGAAGAGATCGAGCTGCAGATCGGAGCCCTGCACCGGGAGATCTTCTTCCAGGTCTTGTCTACTATGTCTCACATGCTTCTTCTAGGTCTCCCTTGGCTACGGACTCATGAGCCAACCCTGGACTGGCGGTCGGGCGATATACTCCACTGGGGACCGTTCTCTCAGGAGAAGTGCCTGTTGCCCGTCCATCCTATGAAATCTGCCTGTCCGTCCTCAGCACCTACAGGTCTGCCGTCGGCTTACTGGTCCTTTGCAGACGTCTTCGACAAGAAGGAGGCTGAGACTCTGCCTCTCCATCGGCCATACGACTGTCCAATTGACCTCATTCCTGGTTCTACGCCACCCAGGGGTAGAATATATCCGCTATCCCCTGCTGAAACCCAAGCGATGTCTGAGTATATCCATGAGAACCTTGCTAGAGGTTTTATCCATAAGTCCTCCTCACCTGCAGGAGTGGGATTTTTCTTTGTCAAAAAGAAGGACGGCTTCTTCCGTCTCTGCATAGACTACCGAGGGCTGAACAATATCACGATCAAGAACAAGTACCCATTGCCATTGATCCCGGAGCTCTTTGACCGGCTTAGAGGAGCTCGAATTTTCACCAAACTGGATCTTCGTGGGGCCTACAACGTGATCCGCATTCGTTCCGGTGATGAGTGGAAGACCGCCTTTAACACCCGAGATGGTCACTATGAGTACTTGGTCATGCTCTTCGGCCTCTGCAGTGCCCCAGCTGTGTTCCAGGAGTTCGTGAATGACGTCTTCCGGGATATGCTGTACTCCTGCATGGTAGTCTATTTGGATGACATCCTCGTTTTTTCTCCAGACCTCTCTGCCCACAAAAAGAACGTGCGTCAAGTTCTCCAGCGCCTGAGGAAGAGCCGCCTTTATGCCAAGCTCGAGAAATGTGCATTCGAGCAAACATCCTTGCCATTCTTGGGGTACATTATCTCGGACTCTGGTCTACGCATGGATGCAGTAAAGGTGTCTGCCGTTCTCGATTGGCCACAGCCCCATGGGGTGAAGGCAATCCAACACTTCCTTGGTTTTGCGAACTACTACAGACAGTTTATTCCCCATTTCTCCTCGTTGGTTCGCCCTATCTCGTCCCTTATCCGCAAAGGAGCTAACCCAAAGGCTTGGCCCCCTGAGGTGGAAGATGCCTTCCTGTCGTTGAAACAAGCCTTCGCCTCTGCTCCGGCGCTTCATCGTCCTGAGGTTAGTAGACCTTTCACTCTCGAGGTGGACGCATCCTCTACCGGGGGGGCCAGCGCAGTCCTTCTGCAGAAATCTTCTTCTGGATGTTTAGTCACCTGTGGCTTCTTTTCTAAAGTATTCTCCTCCACTGAGCAGAACTACTCCATTGGCAATAAAGAGCTACTGGCCATTAAATTGGCCTTGGAGGAATGGAGATACTTACTGGAAGGTGCCATACATCCGTTCAAAATCTTCATGGACCATAAGAACCTGGCGTACATCCAGTCCGCACAGAGGCTCAACCCTCGGCAAGCCAGGTGGTCCTTGTTCTTTGCCCGCTTTGATTTTGAAATACATTTTCAGCCCGGCGATAAAAACGTTAGAGCGGATACGTTGTCAAGGTCATTCCTGTCATCTGATACAGAAGAAGAACCTTCTCATATCATTGACCCGTCCAAAGTAATTAACGTGGCTCCTATCAAGTTAACCACATTACCTCCAGGAAGAACCTTTGTGGCTGAGAATAACCGAAAACGAGTGTTAAACTGGGGACATTCATCCAAGATTGCCGGCCACGTTGGTGTCAAAAAGACTTTTTGCTTAATCTCTCGCTACTATTGGTGGCCTTCCCTTTCCCAGGATGTTAAAGACTTTGTGGCATCTTGCCCTTCCTGTGCCCAGAACAAGGTACCCAGACAACCACCCTCCGGTCTTCTGCTCCCGCTTCCCATACTGTCGGCTCCATGGCAGCACATAGCCATTGATTTCATTACTGATCTGCCTTGTTCTTCTGGTTGTACTGTGGTCCTAGTGGTTGTAGACCAATTCTCGAAGATGGCCCACTTCATTCCTCTTCCCAGACTACCTTCTGCTCCTGACTTGGCGAAGATCTTCATTTCCCATATCTTCAGAATTCACGGCTTCCCTCTGCACATCGTGTCGGACAGAGGGGTCCAATTCACCTCCCGGTTCTGGAGAGCTCTATGCGGACTCATGAAAGTGTCATTGGATTTCTCTTCCGCCTATCACCCCCAAACCAATGAGCAGGTGCAATGTACCAACCAGATCCTTACATCCTATCTCCTGCACTTTTCAAGTACTCATCAGAATGACTGGGTCAGCTTACTTCTTTGGGCTGAGTTCGCCTACAATAACCACCCCAGTGAATCGTCCACCAAGTCTCCTTTCTTCATCGTCTTTGGACAACATCCCAGTGTGCCTCTACCGATACTTCCTGTCTCGGGGGTACCTACTGCCGATTCTCTGTCTGTGGAGTTCTCCAGGGTATGGCAGGAGACCAAAACCGCTCACGAGAAAACACGGGACAGACTGAAACTACACGCTGACAAGAGGCGCCTGGACGTTCCTCCATATCTCCCTGGTGACAAGGTGTGGCTTTCCTCCAAATACATCCGCCTTAAGGTACCATCTTACAAACTGGGTCCCCGTTACATTGGTCCTTTTGAGGTTATCAGGCATATTAATGATGTTGCATACAAACTGAAGTTACCTCCTTCGCTCCGTATTCCCAATTTCTTCCATGTGTCACGCCTTAAACCTGTGGTACTTAACCGGTTTCATCCTTCTCCAAGCCACACACCCCAGCCTATGGGCATGGGGGATGAGTTTGAAGTGAATGACATTTTGGCCATGAAGAAGGTAAGAGGGAGAACCATGTTCTTGATTGATTGGAAGGGTTTTGGCCCTGAGGAAAGGTCATGGGAACCCAGGGAGAATATCCAAGCACCCCAGATTTTGTCTAAGTTCCTCTCCAGCTTTAGAAAGAGGGGGCGTAAAGGGGGGGTCCTGTCACGCCGCCTGTGACGCCGTGCTCACTTGGGGGCGGGACCTCGGTCCCGACGTCACCTCTTCTGGAGCTGCGGCCGCACTGGGGGTTCCGTCGGGTGCGCACGCGCACCTCTCGTGCTTAGGTTCTTGTGTGCACTATGTTCTGTGTGCGCACGCGCGCTCTTCTCAGCTCTGTCTCCAGGCCTGGCCTCTCTATGGTATTGGAGGACTTGACCCGGAAGTCCTAGTGATCATGTGCTATATCAGGCTACCTCTTCCTATGGGAGGGGCCTGATTATTGTTGTACTTCCTGGCTTGGTCTGCCGTGTCCCTGCCTGGCTGTGTGCTGTATTCGGGTCCTCTGCCTTGTACTCTGTTGTGCCTCTTGGCACACGCTCTGAACCTGTACTCTGCCTTGTACTCTGCTGTGCCTCTTGGCACATGCTCTGGACCTGCACTCTGCCTTGTGCTCAGTTGTGCCTCCTGGCACACACTCTGATCCTGTGCTCTGTCTTATACTCAGTTGTGCCTCCTGGCACACACTCTGATCTTGTGCTCTGCCTTATGCTCAGTTGTGCCTCCTGGCACACCCTCTGATCCTGTGCTCTGTTGTATGCTCAGTTGTGCCTCCTGGCACATGCTCTGATCCTCTGCTTTGTCTTATGCTCATTTGTGCCCCCTGGCCCACGCTCTGATCCTGTACTCGGTTGCACCTCTTCACATGAAAGTTCTTTTTTTCTGGCCGTTTTGAGAGTTTAATGGAACAAACAAATGTAATGCTCCAGATTCTCAACTAGCTCAAAGAAGGTCAGGTTTATAGCTTCTCTAGTCAGCCAAACTGTTTTCAGCTGTGCTAACATACTTGCACAAGGGTTTTCAAGGGTATTCTAACCATCCATTAGCCTTCTTACACAATTAGCAAACACAAAGTACCATTAGAACACTTGAGTGATGGTTGTTGGAAATGGGCCTCTATACACCAATGAAGATATTGCATTACAAACCAGATATTTGCAGCTAGAATAGTCATTTACCACATTAACAATGTATAGATTGTATTTCTGAATCATTTAATGTTAGCTTCATTGGAAAAAAAAACTGCTTTTCATTCAAGAATAAGGAAATTTCTAAGTGACCCTAAACTTTTGAATGGTAGTATATATATATATATATATATATATACTAGCTGAAGAGCCAGGCGCTGCCCGGGCATAGTAACTAACTGTGGTTAGTTATAGCAAATTATAATTATCCTCCATCCCATAGTCCCGTGCCCATATACCCATCACACATCCTCCATCCCATAGGCCCGTGCCCATATACCCATCATACATATCCTCCATCCTATAGTCCCATGCCCATATACCCATCATACATATCCTCCATCCCATAGTCCCATGCCCATATACCCATCACACATCCTCCATCCCATAGTCCCATGCCCATATACCCATCATACATATCCTCCATCCAATAGTCCAGTGCCCATATACCCATCACACATCCTCCATCCCATAGTCCCGTGCCCATATACCCATCACACATCCTCCATCCCATAGTCCCGTGCCCATATACCTGTCATACATATCCTCCATCCCATAGTCCAGTGCCCATATACCCATCACACATCTTCCATCCCATAGTCAACCATTATGACATCATAATGAGTGGCGGGGCTTGCAACCTATGATGACATCAGCGTCACCATGGCAACCATTATGACATCATAATGAGGGGCGGGGCTTGATACACACACACTTTTTCCCCATTATGTAGATAGGGGCAAAATTGTTTGGTGAATTGGAACGCGCGGGGTTAAAATTTCACCTCACAACATAGCCTAGGACACTCTCGGGGTCCAGACGTGTGACTGTGCCAAATTTTGTGGCTGTAGCTGCGACAGTGCGGATGCCAATCCCGGACATACATACATACATACACACACTTGAGCTTTATACACTCACTGGCCACTTTATTAGGTACACCTGTCCAACTGTGTGTTAAGACTTAATTTCTAATCTGCCAATCACATGGCGGCAACTCAGTGCATTTAGGCATGTAGACATGGTCAAGACAATCTCCTGCAGTTCAAACCGAGCATCAGTATGGGGAAGAAAGGTGATTTGAGTGCCTTTGAACGTGGCATGATTGTTGGTGCCAGAAGGGCTGGTCTGAGTATTTCAGAAACTGCTGATCTACTGGGATTTTCATGCACAACCATCTCTAGGGTTTACAGAGAATGGTCCGAAAAAGAAAAAAAATCCAGTGAGCGGCAGTTCTGTGGCCGGAAATGCCTTGTTGATGCCAGAGGTCAGAGGAGAATGGGCAGACTGGTTCGAGCTGATAGAAAGGCAACAGTGACTCAAATTGCCACCCGTTACAACCAAGGTAGGCAGAAGAGCATCTCTGAACGCACAGTGCGTCGAACTTTGAGGCAGATGGGCTACAGCAGCAGAAGACCACACCGGGTACCACTCCTCTCAGCTAAGAACAGGAAACTGAGGCTACAATTTGCACAAGCTCATCGAAATTGGACAGTAGAAGATTGGAAAAACATTGCCTGGTCTGATGAGTCTCGATTTCTGCTGCGACATTCGGATGGTAGGGTCAGAATTTGGCGTAAACAACATGAAAGCATGGATCCATCCTGCCTTGTATCAACGGTTCAGGCTGGTGGTGGTGGTGTCATGGTGTGGGGAATTTTTTCTTGGCACTCTTTGGGCCCCTTGGTACCAATTGAGCATCGTTGCAACGCCACAGCCTACCTGAGTATTGTTGCTGACCATGTCCATCCCTTTATGACCACAATGTACCCAACATCTGATGGCTACTTTCAGCAGGATAATGCGCCATGTCATAAAGCTCGAATCATCTCAGATTGGTTTCTTGAACATGACAATGAGTTCACTGTACTCAAATGGCCTCCTCAGTCACCAGATCTCAATCCAATAGAGCATCTTTGGGATGTGGTGGAACGGGAGATTCGCATCAGGGATGTGCAGCCGACAAATCTGCGCCAACTGTGTGATGCCATCATGTCAATATGGTCCAAAATCTCTGAGGAATGCTTCCAGCACCTTGTTGAATCTCTGCCATGAAGAATTGAGGCAGTTCTGAAGGCAAAAGGGGGTCCAACCCGTTACTAGCATGGTGTACCTAATAAAGTGGCCAGTGAGTGTATATTAGATATATATTGTATATATATATGTACAGTATATACACTGTATATATTAGTTCAATTGGCATTTTGGGGGTGACTGATTACATTTATTGCCTCAGTGATATCAAAGTAGCCTCAACATTTATGGGTATTGGAAAAAGGATAGTACAGTCATGGCAAAAAGTTTTGAGAATGACACAAATATTATATTTTCACATGATCTGCTGCCCTCTGGTTTTTATGTGTGTTTGTCAGATGTTTTTATCACATACAGAAATATAATTGCAATCATATTATGAGTAACAAAAGGTTATATTGACAGGAAGAATGAGTTAATGCAGCAAGTCAATATTTGCAGTGTTGACCCTTCTTCTTCAGGACCTCAGCAATTCTCCCTGGCATGCTCTCAATCAACTTCTGGATCAAATCCTGACTGATAGCAGTCCATTCTTGCAAAATCAATGCTTTTATTTTGTCTGAATTTGAAGGTTTTTGTTTGTCCACCCGTCTCTTGATGATTGACCACAAGTTCTCAATGGGATTAAGATCTGGGGAGTTTCCAGGCCATGGTCCCAAAATCTCTATGTTTTGTTCCCTGAGCCATTTAGTTATCACTTTTGCTTTATGGCAAGGTGCTCCATCATGTTGAAAAAGGCATTGTTGATCGCCAAACTGCTCTTGGACGGTTGGGAGAAGTTGCTCTTGGAGGACATTCTGGTACCATTCTTTATTCATGGCTGTGATTTTAGGCAAGACTGAGAGAGAGCCCATTCCCTTGGCTGAGAAGCAACCCCACACATGAATTGTTTCAGGATGCTTGACAGTTGGCATGAGACAAGACTGGTGGTAGCGCTCACCTGGTCTTCTCCGAATAAGCCGTTTTCCAGATGTCCCAAACAAACGAAAAGGGGATTCATCAGAGAAAATGACTTTACCCCAGTCCTCAGCAGTCCACTCCCTGTACCTCTTGCAGAATATCAGTCTGTCCATGATGTTTTTTCTGGAGAGAAGTGGCTTCTTTGCTGCCCTCCTTGAGACCAGGCCTTGCTCCAAGAGTCTCCGCCTCACAGTGCGTGCAGATGCACTCACACCTGCCTGCTGCCATTCCTGAGCAAGCTCTACACTTCTGGTAGCCCGATCCCGCAGCTGAAACACTTTTAAGAGACGGTCCTGGCGCTTGCTGGTGTTTCTTGGGCGCCCTGGAGCCTTTTTGGCAACAAGGGAACCACTTTCCTTGAAGTTCTTGATGATGCGATAGATTGTTGACTGAGGTGCAATCTTTCTAGCTGCGATACTCTTCCCTGTTAGGCCATTTTTGTGCAGTGCAATGATGACTGCACGTGTTTCTTTAGAGATAACCATGGTTAACAGAAGAGAAACAATGATGCCAAGCACCAGCCTCCTTTTAAAGTGTCCAGTGGTGTCATTCTTACTTAATCATGACAGATTGATCTCCAGCCCTGTCCTCATCAACACCCACACCTGTGTTAATGGAGCAATCACTGAAACGATGTTAGCTGGTCCTTTTAAGGCAGGGCTGCAATGATGTTGAAATGTGTTTTGGGGGATAAAGTTAATTTTCTAGGCAAATATTGACTTTGCAAGTAATTGCTGTTAAGCTGATCACTCTTTATAACATTCTGGAGTATATGCAAATTGCCATTAGAAAAAATGAAGCAGTAGACTTTGTAAAAATTAATATTTGTGTCAGTCTCAAAACTTTTGGCCATGACTGTACTCCATGTTAAGCAATGCTATCCAACTGTTCCTCTTCACTACTGTGCTGTTTCATACTGTTTAAACAATTGATTCAGTGTTGTATAGTTTTATCTCCCTCAATTGCTGTTTTTATCTCAGAAGCTGTGACGTCATGACGTCATAGGGCAGCACGGTGGCTCAGTGGTTAGCTGGGTTCGAATCCCACCAAGGACAACATCTGCAAGGAGTTTGTATGTTCTCCCCGTGTTTGCGTGGGTTTCCTTGGGGTACTCCGGTTTCCTCCCACATTCCAAAGACATTCTGATAGGGAATTTAGATTGTGAGCCCCATCAGGGACAGTGATGATAATGTGTGCAAACTGTAAAGCGCTGCGGAATATGTTAGCGCTATATAAAAATAAAGAATATTATTATCTTACTATTTATATTCAAAACAAAATGGCTGCTGCATTCCCTGCCTTAGTTTATATACAGGCTATGATAGTGCCTCCTAATTGGCTGTGTTAAACCATGTGATGTGATGTGATGTGATGTGACCTATGGCCTAGGTCATGTGAGCATTCTCTGGATGATAAAATCTTCAACAATGTGTAAAATGGTGGCAATCATTTTTGTTTATTCACACTAATTGAATCAAAAATTGATTAAATTAGCAGGGTCCAGCGAATTTCCAAAAACTTGTGACAAATTAGATTCCTAAATAATTGAATCGCTCTGCTCTATCCAGAATCTCTAAGAAATGTTTCTTCACAGAGAAAACAAGAGCTATACAATGAGATCCTGGATTACCGTAATAGGATGAATACAAATGTAGAGAAAGAGGACAATGTCAATGAATATGCTTAAAGTTGTAATTGGGAACTTTGCCAAACTTCTCCTAAACAATAAAGAAATAAAATACTAGTGCTAGTTTCAGTGACAGATATAACATAAGGAGAGACAAACAAATGGAAAAATGGGGCTCTTAGGAAAAGTGGAACTAACAAAAACACACGTGGCTATAATTTTCAATGCATGATGCATACTCTACCCATGTGAATTATATCGAAGATTAACTGATGTTTATCCCAGACCAGGTGTTACTCAGTTGTGCAAACAGATATAGTACGATTTATAAGATATAGAGGAAGGAGCAAAGTAATATATCCGTGCTTAAAAAAACTCTTTAAATCGGATGGACATGAAGAAGAGTATGATCAAGCAACGTAGCCCAGATGACCTTGCACTACCCTACATTGCATTAAATGAAGAAACACACATTTATTTTCTTACTCTCAATAAAAACTGTATGTACAACTTGTCCTTGGTACATCTGGCGTATATATATTGAAGTAGACCATTCCGCCTTTTTATGTCGCTCTGTATACATTGCTCACCTGATGAATTGCTGACACAACAAATCCACTTTAGAAAAAAAACCCACAAGAACAGGAAAGATGGTTTGTAAAAAGGAATTGTAGATTTTCAAAGAAACATATGGGATCACCACCATTTTAGACTATTTGTTTGCAGTGAATTATATTTGTGTATTTATTTCTATAACACCATCAGAATATACATTGCCAAACATTTCTCATATTACAGATACAACTCGTACATACACATAATGGTGGTCTCATACTGCACTCCTTTTGCGATATATGCCAAGAAAACTCTTGGTGCATAACGTAAATGATGTCATAGGCCCTTATTCACTCAGGAAAGGCCACAATAGAGTATTTTTTGCCTCCGCGTGGCTGATATATTACGGCATACCTTTTTTTCTACAGCGGGATCTGGTAAGAATGTTTATTATGCATTATAATTGTTTACAATGGAAGTCAATGGGTCATGGGTGCTACTCTATGCCTATACAGTCCCAGATGTCAGTGGTAGAAGGTATTGAGAAATCCATTTATACCTCCAGTGGACGCTGCAAAACTCAGTGTTAAAGCACTCTAATGAAGGATAAAATTCATACTCTGTTAAATTCATATTAAAGGCACAGTTGAAAACTCCTGGGCTTGGTGCCAAAAAATTAATTTTCTAAATGTCATATGACACCACATACATGATCCATGCGCTAGAGTTTCTGTACTCTTTCTTCAGGAAAGGCTATTTGCATATTTAAATTTCTTAGTGGAGCATTACATGGCCTATTTGTCTCCTTATACTGACTTGGAACTCTCCACAAGGAGAAATTTTACCCTTTAGTCCTTCTACCAAAGACCTCTTACCTAGCCAAATAAGATCTCCTGCTTTGCACTCATGATGGTCAAACACCCTGAAACACGTGTCTGCAGTTAAAACTTCTGGTTTGGCTTCTTATGCAGCAAGGCTTGATAAATGGTTGATATTAACTTTTGGGATTCATCCAATAAATGATACTATAGTTCATATTTTTTTTCTCTCTGAAGAAGCTAGTTGCATATTCATTGCAAGATCTAAATGTTTTTATTGCTTTAGCTTTGCTATGAAACATCATGTATAGAGTTGAGCGATACCGTCCGATACTTCAAAGTATCGTATCGGATGGTATCGGCCGATCTTTAAAAAAAGTATCGGTATCGCCGATTCCGATACCGGAAGTCCCATTCAAGTCTATGGGACTTCCGGTATCGGAATAAGAAAAACCCTTTCCTGCCCTTGTACAGCCTCTCTGGGGTCTGTACGGGCCTTTCGGGGGGCTGTGCCGGCCTGCCAGGGGGTCTGTGCAGGCTCCGGTGGTCTGTGCCGGCCTGCCAGTGGTCTGTGCAGGCTCCGGGGGGCTGTGCCGGCCTGCCGGGGGGCTGTGCCGGCCTGCCGGGGGGCTGTGCCGGCTCCGGGGGGCTGTGCCGGCCTGCCGGGGGGCTGTGCAGGCTCCGGGGGTCTGTGCAGGCATCGTCCGATGGGACTACAAGTCCCATCGGGCGATGCCTGCTACCATGACAGTGATTGACACATTAGCCAATGATGGGACAGTAGTAGTCCCATCATCCGGCTAATGTGTTGAATGTAAAAAAAAAAAAAAAAAATTACATGCTACATACATGCTACATACATACTACATACATGCTACATACATGCTACATTCATACTACATACATGCTACATTCATACTACATATATACTACATGCATGCTACATACATACTACATGCTACATACATACCACATACATACTACATACATACTACATACATACTACATGCTACATACATACTACATGCTACATACATACTACATATATACTACATGCATGCTACATACATACTACATGCTACATGCATGCTACATACATACTACATACATACTACATGCTACATACATACCACATATATACTACATACATACTACATACATACTACATGCTACATACATACTACATACATACTACATGCTACATACATACCACATATATACTACATACATACTACATATATACTACATGCATGCTACATACATACTACATGCTACATGCATGCTACATACATACTACATACATACTACATGCTACATACATACCACATACATACTACATACATACTACATACATACTACATACTACATGCTACATACATACTACATATATACTACATGCATGCTACATACATACTACATGCTACATGCATGCTACATACATACTACATACATACTACATGCTACATACATACCACATATATACTACATACATACAATACATTCATACAATACATACATAGACATACAGTACATATAACATAGAGTAACATACTTACCAATACTTGTCACATTGTTCCCCGAAGCCATTGTCGTCTACGGAATAAATATTAACATAACAAACCACAAAAATACTCACCCACGATCCGAAGCAGTCCACGAGTGTGTCCCACGACGATCTTGGGTAGAGAACTGCAGCATCAGATGATGCTGCCGTTCTCTACGGGCTGCAGGAATCCAATGACGGAAGGTAGGTATCCTTCCGCACTGTATTCCTCCGCCACTTAAAAAAAAAAAGTCCCTAGTCTCACTTTATGCCATTGCTGTGTGGGAATTTCCCACACAGCAATGGCATAAAGTGAGACTAGGGACTTTTTTTTTTTAAGTGGCGGAGGAATACAGTGCGGAAGGATACCTACCTTCCGTCATTGGATTCCTGCAGCCCGTAGAGAACGGCAGCATCATCTGATGCTGCAGTTCTCTACCCAAGATCGTCGTGGGACACACTCGTGGACTGCTTCGGATCGTGGGTGAGTATTTTTGTGGTTTGTTATGTTAATATTTATTCCGTAGACGACAATGGCTTCGGGGAACAATGTGACAAGTATTGGTAAGTATGTTACTCTATGTTATATGTACTGTATGTCTATGTATGTATTGTATGAATGTATTGTATGTATGTAGTATATATGTGGTATGTATGTAGCATGTAGTATGTATGTAGTATGTATGTAGCATGTAGTATGTATGTAGCATGTAGTATGTATGTAGTATGTATGTGGTATGTATGTAGCATGTAGTATGTATGTAGCATGCATGTAGTATATATGTAGTATGTATGTAGCATGCAGTATATATGTAGTATGTATGTAGTATATATGTGGTATGTATGTAGCATGTAGTATGTATGTAGCATGCATGTAGTATATATGTAGTATGTATGTGGTATGTATGTAGCATGTAGTATGTATGTAGCATGCATGTAGTATATATGTAGTATGTATGTAGTATGTATGTAGTATGTATGTAGCATGCAGTATGTATGTAGTATGTATGTAGTATATATGTAGTATGTATGTAGCATGCATGTAGTATGTATGTAGCATGTATGTAGTATGTATGTAGTATATATGTAGTATGTATGTAGCATGTAGTATGTATGTAGCATGCATGTAGTATGTATGTAGTATTTTTTTTTTTTTTTTTTTTTTTTTTTAACATTTAACACATTAGCCGGATGATGGGACTACTACTGTCCCATCATTGGCTAATGTGTCAATCACTGTCATGGTAGCAGGCATCGCCCGATGGGACTTGTAGTCCCATCGGACGATGCTTGCACAGACCCCCGGACATCAGCACAGCCCCCCGGCAGGCCGGCACAGCCCCCCGGCAGGCCGGTACAGACCCCCACAGGGTGCACAGACCACCGGCAGGCCGGCACAGCCCCCCGGCAGGCCGGTACAGACCCCGGGCAGTCCACACAGCCCCCCGGCAGGCCGGCACAGCCCCCCGGCAGGCCGGCAGAGACCCCCGGAAGGCCCGAAATGACGGCGCATCATGATGCGCACACACCGCGCATCATGATGACGTCAGGCCGTCAATCAACTGAACTTCCGATTCCGATGCCGAATTCCGATATTGAAAAAATATCGGAAGTCGGTATCGGAATTCCGATACAGCAAGTATCGGCCGATACCCGATACTTGCGGTATCGGAATGCTCAACACTAATCATGTACACTTCTACCCACACTATTTTTTTCTCTTATGTGATAGGGAACCCATTGGGTCCTCTAGGTAAAGTGCCAAAGATGTGAATGCACCTCCGGCACACCAGAAATACGGCACTGGATAACATAGTTTCATAGGTTTTAAGATTGAGGGTAGAGTTAAATCCATGAAGCTCAACCTACAGCCTAACAGGTTGATTCAGAGGAAGGAAAATACCCTAACCGCCCCATATTAGGGAAAAAATTCCTTCCCCACTCCTCATGCAGGAATCAGACTAGTTCCCTGGCTCAACGCCCACATCCACAAATCCAGTGCCCATAATCTGCAATATTATTATATATTACATATGTCTGACAACTTAAGCACAATGTACAAGTTTATCAAAACTTGATACAATGTATTTGATTCTTTGGCTCCATCCTATATGATATTACAGTATATATTACCTTTTGATAAAGATTTCAAAAACTTGGTTCGCTCGACAGCAGTTGAATTTAGGCCATCGTGATTTATTTACATAAAAAACCTAGTAACCGTCATACACATACATGAGCGCTGATTTCATCTTTTGTTTCAGGAACACATCAAGAATAAAGTGAAAACTAAAGGTATCAATGACTTTCCTTTGTAAGTTTTCAATTAAAGGTGATCCATCTCTTTCACTTTAAACACTTAAATCAGACGTCCCCAACAGAAGACAAACAACGTTAAATAAATATAGCAAACGTGAACTCTGTAAAATTTGTGTTTGGATATCAAACACTTGGGACATTTTTACTTCTCATAAAATATAATACTTTGCCATACTAGATGAGGGGCCACAAAGCCTCTTACAAGAGGAATGCTCCTTTTATGACCGTGTCACATCAAGAGTCACTTACATTCTTGCACTCTCTCTCTCGGTGTTTCATAGATTTTTATTTCTTCAAAGAGTATTTATTCTTGACATACATAGTGCATTATAACATCCTTACAGTTCAACAGCCTTTCTTTTCTTTTTTTTTTTTAAACACATTCTAACATCCATGAAGTCGGTTCATAAAAATAGATCAGACGGGGACAGATTTATGCTTATCTCCTGAATAAAGTGCTTTGAGGGTTAGCTCTTGAATACACTTACAGCAAGGCTGCCTGCGGAGCTAGGGCTTGGCCTTCGTGTCTTCAATCTAGGCCAGGCAGTAGGACGTTTTTGTCTAGATGATAGCTTGTAATGTTTCAGATGAACATGCTGAAAAAAAGCATTTATAGCAGAGAATATCTGTTTACTTAGAAGCTTCAAACCCTTTTAGCTATGGCTTGCTCAGCAGTAGCAGTATGTACAGTGGGGAGAAAAGTATTTAGTCATCCACCAATTGTGCAAGTTGTCCCGCTTAAAAAGGTGAGAGAGGCCTGTAATTGACATCATAGGTAGACCACAACTATGAGAGTCAAAATGAGAAAACAAATCCAGAAAATCACCTTGTCTGATTTCGCAAGATTTATTTTGCAAATTATGGTGGAAAATAAGTATTTGGTTACCTAAAAACATGTAAGATTTCTGGCTCTCACAGACCTGTAATTTCTTCTTTAAGAGGCTCCTCTGTCCTCTACTCATTACCTGTAGTAATGGCACCTGTCTGAACTTGTTATCAGTATAAAAGACACCTGTCCACAACCTCAAACAGTCACACTCCAAACTCGACTATGGTGAAGACCAAAGAGCTGTCGAAGGACACCAGAAACAAAATTGTAGCCCTGCACCAGACTGGGAAGACTGAATCTGCAAAAGACAAGCAGCTTGGTGTAATGAAATCAACTGTGGGAGCAATAATAAGAAAATGGAAGACATACAAGACCACTGATAATCTCCCTCGGTCTGAGGCGCCACGCAAGATCTCACTCCGTGGGGTCAAAATGATCACAAGAACAGTGATCAAAAATCCCAGAACCACATTGGGGGACCTAGTAAATGACCAGCATAGAGCTGGGACTACCGTAACAAAAGCTACCATCAGTAGCACACTACGCCGCCAAGGATTCAGATCCTGCAGTGCCAGACGTGTTCCCCTGCTTAAACCAGTACATGTCCGAGCCCATCTGAAGATTGCTAGAGACATTTGGATTATCCAGGATTGTATTGGGAGAATGTCATATGGTCTGATGAAACCAAAGTAGAATTGTTTGGAAGAAACAATACTCGTCGTGTTTGGAGGAGACCGAATGCTGAGTTGTATGCAAAGAACACCATACCTACTGTGAAGCATGGGGGTAGCAACATCATGCTTTGGGCCTGTTTCTCTGCAAACGGACCAGGACGACTGATCCGTGTACATGAAAGAATGAATGGGGCCATGTATTGTGAGATTTTGAATGCAAACCTCCTTCCATCAGCAAGGGCATTGAAGATGAAACAAGGATGAGTCTTTCAACATGATAATGATCCCAAGCACATCACAAGTGCGATGAAGGAGTGGTTTCGTAAGAAGCATATGAAGGTTGTTGAGTGGCCTAGCCAGTCTGCCCATCTCAACCCCATAGAAAACCTTTAGAGGGATTTGAAAGTCCGTGTTGCCCAGCGACAGACCCAAATCAGTGGAGATCTGCATGGAGGAATGGGCTAACATACCACCAACAGTGTGTGAAGACTTACAGAAAACGTTTGACCTCTGTCATTGCCAACAAAGGATATATAGCAAAATACTGAGATGAACTTTTGTTAATGACCAAATACTGATTTGCCACCATAATTTGCAAAATAAATCTTGCCAAATCAGACAAGGTGACTCTCATAGTTGTGGTCTACCTATGATGTGAATTACAGGCCTCGCTCATCTTTTTAAGCGGGAGAACTTGCACAATTAGTGGCTGACTAAATACTTTTTTCCCCACTGTAGCAAAAGATAAAAGTTTAAAAATGCATCCTCATGAAACATTCATTTGTATATGAGACATATGCCCTTCTTTACAAGTTATTATCATCATATACTGGAATACGGAATTTTTAAGCTGAAATCCACTTGAAGTAGGGTACGCTAGGTTTTTACTCTTAACTTCTTCGTGACATGGCCATTTTCCATTTTTTCGTGTTTGTTTTTTCCTCCCTTCTTCCAAGACAGATAACTTTTTTTATATTTCAGCCAATATAGCCATATGAGGGCTTGTTTTTTGAAGGACAAGTTATATTTTTGAATGGCCCCATTGATTTTACCATATAGTGTACTGGAAACCAAAAAATAAGTTCCAAGCGAGAGTAAATTGCAGAAAAAGTGCAATTCCATGATTGCTTTTTGGGTTTTATATTTACTTTGTTCATTATATGGTAAAACTGACCTGGCAATATGATTCCTTAGGTCAGTATGAGTACACAGATACCAAACATGCATAGTTTATTTTTTATTTAAGTGGTGAAAAAAAATCTGAATTTTATATGAAAAAAGTTTTTTTTTTCTCACCATTTTTTTGACCCATAGCATTTCCATTTTTCAGGATATGGGGCCGTGTGATAGCTTATTTTTTTGAGCTCACATTTTTACTGATACCATTTGGAGTAGTTACGATTGCATTTAATTGCGATGTTGAGCCAAGTCAAAAAAATGAATTTCTGGCATTTCAATTCCTTTTCTCATTATGCCATTTACAGATAGGATTAATTTTATTTTATATTTTGATAGACCAGACACTTCTGATTTCAGCAATACCAAATATGTGTATTTTTAAAATTGTTTCATTTCCCTCACTTTATTTCAGGTATTTACCCCACTTTATTTAGGGTAAAAGTGGGGTGATTTGAATGTTTGCCTTTTTAAATTTTTTTTCCAGATTTTTAAAAACTTTTTTTTACTTTTTACTACATTTAATAGTCCCCTTAGGAGATTTGAAGCTGCGATCATCCAATTGCCTATGCTATACATAGAACTGCTTCAGCACTGCTATGTATACACTAGCATGTAAAAGTTTGCGCAACCTGTTCAAAATTACTGTCATTCAAGCAAGATGAAGATGATATGATCTCACCAGCGACATCGCTGGGGTCGGGGGTCGCTACTTGAGCAACTCGGTGAGCAAAAAATAAGCCCTCACCCAGCCCCAGATCACAAAAAATGGAGACACTATAGGTCTCGGAATATAGCGTTTTATGTTTTTTTTTTTTACCAAAGTTTGGATTTTTTTTTCACTACTTAAATAAAAAAGAACCTAGACATGTTTGGTGTCTATGAACTTATAATGACCTGGAGAATCATAATGGCTGGTCAGTTTTAGCATTTAGTGAACATGAAAAAAAAAAAACTACAACTGTGGGATTGCACATTTTTGCAGTTTCACCGCACTTGTAATTTTTTTCCAGTACATGATATGTTAAAACCAATCAAGTCGTTCAAAAGTACAACTTGTTCCGGAAATAACAAGCCCTGACATGGCCATTTTGAGCATAAAATAAAAAAGTTATGGCTCTGGGAAAAAGGGGAGCAAAAAACAAAAACACCTAGGGTAGGGGGTTAAGGTCTTCTTTTTTTTTTTAAATACATCAAGGTTAGGTGTTATTTATTATGTCTACTACTAAAAAGCTGATGTGTCCCTATAAAAGTCATAAAGAAATGGTTGCCACAAGGATAATGGCGAAATAGCCTAGAATTGAGGCAGTGTAGATATTCTACATTATAGCTAATTGGCTAATGAGAATGCTTTCAAGTTCTCATGTATTATTGTATTATTGTGCAGCCACAGAGGTGACATTGTGTTAGAGGCGATGAGACATGACAAGAAGGGAATATATCATTTTAATCTCCCCATTTGAAGCAATTCAAGCAGACAAAGCCCTGATCCAAATAACATGTAATATTAGACCTATATTGTTGGCTTTTAATCAGTGTTATACTTTCATATTTCTATTCTGTGATGTAGCATCTCATTAATTAGAAAAAAAAATTGTGTTCCTATTATAACTGTACTATCAATTGCCATGACCAGTTCCTGTTCTTCTTGTACTCCTGATACATATTGAAATATTCCTGCTTACGTATAGGTTCTAGATTATTATTACTAGGGTTATTACTTCAAAGCAACAAATGTACAGTATGTGCTATAATATCTAATTGCCTCACTGGAATGAGACTGTTAGTGTCACCCCTACTCATATCTCCCCATCACAACTCATATCGAGAAGTTCATGGTATACTTGCTGCTTCAGACATAAATAGCAAGAAAAAGGACACCGAATGTCGATCCCAGCAGACTTTAACTCCTCAGATGCCTGACTTAAAGCAACTGCTGTGTCAGAGGAGTATGACAAAGTGAAAACACTCCCTCTATCAGAGCATAGCCCCACTCAGCACAATTGCAAGGTGCATATGGATTGCCAAGACAATCGGAAGCTTAACAAAGACCTCTGTGTCTTCCATATATGCCTATTACATTCTGCCCGTGGATAACTTTGGATCTTGTTCATGAATAACACTGACAAATTGGGATATGGCGTAATGCATTGCACTACTTAAATTTTGCAGTGTATTGTCTATGTTATCAAAGGAACACACGTTGCTAATACTAGAGAAGAGTGAGAGAGGATTCAAAAAGATATAAATAAACTAGAGCAGTGGGCAGCAACGATGATTTTTTACACGGAAAAATGCAAAGTCCTACATCTGGGTAATAAAAATGAAAAAAGCATATACAGAATGGGAGGAATAGGGCTAAGCAACAGCACATGTGAAAAAGACCTGGGTATACTAATAGATCATAAACTGAACATGAGTCAACAGTGTGATGCAGCAGCAAAAAAAAGGCAAATACAATTCTGGGATCTTTTAACAGAAGCATAGAGTCTAGATCACATGAAGCCATTATTGCCCTCTACTCCTCTTTGGTCAGACCTCATCTCGAATACTGTGTCAAGTTCTGGGCACCACATTTTAAAAAAGACATGAACAAACTGAAGCAAGGTCAGAGAACAGCGACCAGAATGGTGACTGGTCTGCAAACAATTTACTATGACTAACAGAGGATTTGGGTATGTTTAGCTTGCAAAAGAGAAGACTGAGAGGAGACTTTATAATAACTGTCTACAAATATATCAAAGCCTGTCGCACTGTAGAGAGGTCAACTTTATTCTCATTTGCACAAGGAAAGACTAGAAGCAATGGGATGAAACTGAATGGGAGGAGACACAGATTAGATGTTAGAAAAACTTTTTAACAGTTAGAGTGATCAGTGAGTGGAACAGGCTGCCACGAGAGGTGGTGAGTTCTCCTTCAATGGAAGTCATCAAACAGGGGCTGGACAGACATTTGTCTGAGATGGCTTAGTAAATCCTGCACTGAGCAGGCGGTTGGACCGGATGACCCTGGAGGTACCTTCCAACTCTACCATTCTATAATTCTAAGTTCTCATTGTGAGACTAATAAATATTGTAAAAAAAATAAATAAAAAAAGTTTTAAAGTAAATAAAAAAAACGAAAAAAAAATCTTTGCTTTACCAATGAAAAATTGTTTAATTTGGAAAAAGAAAAATGCACCATGATTATTTGTAATGACCAGTGCTATAAAACTTTCTCAATATTTATCCTACACTGCAAATGATCTAAAAAAGAATATCAAAAACAACACCAGAATTGCTCTTTATGTTCATTCTACCTCAAAAAAATTAAATAGTGATCAAAAAGTTTTATATATACCAAAATGGTGCCAATAAAAACTACAGCTCGTTGCACAAAAAACAATCCCTTATACTATACTTTATACTACTTTACTATACTTTACTTTATACAGAAACATTGTAGAATATGATAACCCTAAAAATAAAGCTTATTTTTTATTTTATCTTATATCTGCTGTTACCCCTTCTCATGTTCAGCACCATGGAATCAATGGTGCTATATAAATAATAATAATAATAATTTAAAGTGATTTTGTTGTGCAAAAGTAGTAAAACATTAAAAAACTAGCATATATGCTTTGTCTATTACTGTTATTGCATTAACCTGTACAATAAAATTACCATGTTAACATACTACACTTCGTGCTGTAAAATCTAAAAATAAAAAAATCAATTCCACATGCAGGGTTTTTTTTATAATCCATACTAAAAAGTGGAAACAGTGAAATCTACAGCTTGTCTCAACCTGATTTTTCTATGGTAATAAAAAAGTTCTCAGAATATTGTGGCACAACAGTACTAATAGATTTTAAAAAGCTATATAAATGTATTTTTACCATCACATCAGACTGCAGAATAAAATAAGCATGATAATTATGATGAATGAGTTTTTTGAAGCACCACTTCAGCAGGGTTTTTTTCAGATCTGGAGAGACTCTTTATATGTAAATCCTCTGCCCCCGGTCATATACTCCCCTTCTGGAATCTTCATCGCTTTTTGGCACCGCTCTGGTTCCCCGGCATCATCTTGTGCCCGTACCTTCTGACTGATCGGAAGTCAGGAGCTACGTCACAAGCTATCAATGCGAGTCTATGAGAGCCGGAACAAGGGCCCCAGCGTCGGACTGAGGCACCGGGACACTGGAGAATCCTCCGGTGGGCCCTGCCCCCAGCCCCTGCCTCCTTCAATTGTACCTGCCCTGCACGCGAATAGTGTGCACCAAGTGGTGCACGCTTTTTTCTATAGCCGGCAGCGGTGAGCAGGCTGCACAAGTGATGTGAAGTGCAGCCCCGCGGCAGCTCGTTCACATCACCTGCTGCCGCTGCCGGCTTTGAGCTAAGAACCGAGCGGAGCATGCATGTGTGATGTGCCTAGTGCCGACCTCACTTCATCCAGCACTGTCAGAGGAACAGCTGAATGTGTGAGGCGGAGTCTGAGGAGGCACACAACAAGCACACACTGCACTGCAGTCACCTGTTTCCTCCTGTGCTGGCTGGGTCTCAGGCTCTTCATCCTCAAAACCGAGGACAGATGTGGTCTAATGCTGACTGGCTGAAATTCAGCCAATTAGCATTAGTTTTCTTGGTGTGATCTCACAGCACAGATCAGGCAAGGCGCTGTACTGTGATTGGTTGGCTGTCCTGACCAAGCAGCATGCAGGACAGATAGAGAAACAGAGGAACATATATGACTGCAGCAGTGTGACTTGTGAAAGTAAGTAAAATATATGAGGCCAGCAGAATTTCTACTGCAGTTTTTCAGCCAGGAGGCAGTTAGGGGAGGGGGCCCCCATGCAGTCTAAAGGTGACATGGAGTGTTGGGCCACACAGTAAATTTCTAACTTCCTGTGGGCCCCCTCCTCCACTGTGTCACCTAAGTTCCTGTGGGCCCCCTCCCCCGCCATGTCACCTAAGTTCCTGTTGCCCCCCTCCCCCACTGTGTCACTGTGTCACCTAAGTTCCTGTGGGCCCCCACTGTTTCACTGTGTCACCTAAGTTCCTGTGAGCCCCCTTCTCCACTGTGTCACTGTGTCACCTAAGTTCCTGTGGGCCCCCTCCCCCGCCGTGTCACCTAAGTGGGTCGCCCCTCACACCCAGGGCAGCGGCGTATGTCAGAGGGAATGTGTGTCACAGCAGCGGTGACCCGGTCCGTGGCCCTGGGCGCCCAATATCAATGGCGGTGATGTTAATGGTGTTAAAGTTTATTAGAATAGTTTGTGACGCCACCCGTGGTGTTTGGCAAGTAAGATGTTGAGCCAGCGCTGCGTGCAGATCCACTGGGACTGATGGTGTGGTGCAGCAAAGATGGTATAGCTCCCCACAGGTGGCGCTGTAGTCCCAGGGCAGTGTAGGCGCAATGGAGGAGGAGAGGCGCAGAATGGTATAGATGTTGTTACCCAGATGTGGCGGTGCTGGAATAACTGGAGGACACCAGAGTATGCGGTTCCAAAGTTTTACTCACTGTTTGTGCAGTTCACACAACTGCCTGCCTCCGCACTGTGTTCTTCGGGTCAGGGCCCCAGCCAACCTTCAGGCAGGATAAGATTCTCCCCTTCACACTCCGCCAATATGTACCTTACTGAACGACTCCTCCAATGCACCTTTAGGTGCGAAGCACTCCAGTACTTATTTACGCTGGAATGCCTCTCTCTAGGTGTTCCTAGTCTCTACTTGTATGATAGACAGCTGTAGCCTGCTTCGGGGACTCATCTCTGCGTCCCAGCTCTCTATTCAGTTGCTGTTGTGTCCCAAGTCTATGATGGGAGCAAGGCATTAGTGGCTCACTACTCCTCCGGTGTCTGTTGCCGGACATAAAGATCCAATCAACCTCAGGGACCGGGCCCCGGCCTTTGCGCTCTGGACTGGAAGGGTTCTCTCTCTTTCTCAACCTGCTTCCCACCGTCCTTCTATTCTCCTTCGTTCCGATCTGTTCTATCTCTCTTATGGAATCTGTAGTCTCCAGGCTACGTCTCTTTCTTTCTGTTCCTTTCACATGCCAGCTGGCTCAGGTCACTCCTTCCTCCATCCCTCTTCCAGGGATCCTCACTCCTGTCTGAGTGACTTCCTACTCCCCTGACCTTCTGTCAGACTGACCTGAAATCCTACACCTTCCCTCTCTTTTATAGCTAACTCCACCCGCCTCCCCAGCACCTCTCGTGTTACGAAGCCAGGGACCACAAAAGGCACCCTATGACCTTTCCAGCATAAAGCATGGATGGGTTCCTGCTGAACTATCCTGTGTGTGGGGTGCAGGTGTTGGAATGCGTAAGGGAGTTCCCAGCCTACCTGGATGGTGGGGTACCACACCTTAGGAGAAGGTGCAGTACCTCTGTGGCGACTGAAGCCTCAGGGGCGCCACATAAGTTCCTCTGGGCCCCCACCCCCACTGTTTCACTGTGCCACCTAAGTTCCTGTGGGCCCCCTCCCCCACTGTGTCACTGTCACCTAAGTTCCTGTGGGCACCCTCCCCCGCCATGTCACCTAAGTTCCTGTAGGCCCCCACCCCCACTGTTTCACTGTGTCACCTAAGTTCCTGTGGGCCCCCACCCCCACTGTTTCACTGTGTCACCTAAGTTCCTGTAGGCCCCCTCCCCCACTGTGTCACTGTGTCACCTAAGTTTCTGTGGGCCCCCTCCCCCACTGCGTCACCTAAGTTCCTGTGGGCCCACTCCCCCACTGTGTCACCTAAGTTCCAGTCACACAGCTCCATCGACCGAAAAATAAAAACATTACTTGTCTCAGAAGATAGTGACACAACCTCAAAAACATTTTTTTCCAAAATTCTATTTTTTTCACTACTAAAATAATAAAAAAACTGTACGTTTGGTGGGACGCCGTCGCACACCCATGGCAGTGAGGTACTCGGTACCGGGCCGGTGTCGAGGCGGGAATGTGTCACAGCAGCGGTGACCCGGTCCGTGGCCCTGGGCGCCCAATATCAATGGCGGTGATGTTAATGGTGTTAAAGTTTATATGAATAGTTTGTGACGCCACCCGTGGTGTTTGGCAAGTAAGATGGTAAGCCAACACTGCATACAGATCCGCTGGGACTGATGGTGTGGTGCAGCAGAGATGGTATAGCTCCCCACAGGTGGAGCTGTAGTCCCAGGGCAGTGTAGGTGAAATGGATGAGGAGAGGCGCAGAATGTATGGAGGCTGGTACCCAGGTGTAGAGGCGCGGGAAAAACTGGAGGACACCAGAGTATGCGGTTCCAAAGCTTTACTCACTGTTTGCAGTTCACTCAACTGCCTGCCTCCGTACTGTGTTCTCCAGGTCAGGGCTCCAGCCAACCTCCAGGCAGGATAGGATTCTCCCTTCCACACTCCGCCAACATGTACCTTACTGAACGACTCCTCCAATGCGCCTTTAGGTGCGAAGCACTCCAGTACTTAGTTACCCTGGAATGCCTCTCTCTAGGTGTTCCTAGTCTTTACTTGTATGACAGACAGCTGTAGCCTGCTTCGGGGACTCCTCACTGCGTCCCGGCTCTCTATTCAGTTGCTGTTGTGTCCCAAGTCTATGATGGGAGCAAGGCGTTAGCGGCTCACTATTCCTCCGATGTCTGTTGCCGGACTTAAAGATCCAATCAACCTCGGGGACCGGGCCCCGGCCTTTGCGCTCTCTGGACTGGAAGGGTTCTCTCTCTTTCTCAACCTGCTTCCCACCATCCTTCTGTTCTCCTTCGTTCCGATCTGTTCTATCTCTCTTATGGAATCTGTAGTCTTCAGTCTACATCTCTTTCTCCTTCTCTTCCTTCCCTAGGGAGCTCGTTCCACTAAGACCAGTCCTCAGCCTCTCCTGACTGACTGCCTTCCTCCGCCTTGAGCTCCTCTCAGGCTGACCTGCTGTCAGCCTGCTCTCTCTCTGGGACTCACCCCAGACTGACCTTCTGTCAGACTGACCTGAAATCCTACACCTTCCCTCTCTTTTATATCTAACTCCACCCAACTCCCGAGCACCTCTCGTGTTACGAAGCCAGGGACCACAAAAGGCACCCTATGACCTTTCCAGTATAAAGCATGGATGGGTCCCTGCTGAACTATCCTGTGTGTGGGGTGCAGGTGTTGGAATACGGAAAGGAGTTCCCAGCCTACCTGGATGGTGGGGCACCACATCTTAGGAGAAGGTGCAGTACCTCTGTGGCGACTGAAGCCTCAGGGGGCCACATACCCCCCGTTAAACACAGCACGTCCGCGGGCTGTAAGACAACAAAAGGTACAATACAGGAACACACAAAAATTTTTAAATGCTATTCAACAATACTTATCTAATCTTCCTAATGTAGGAGGCACATTTCTTAAACGTTACAAACAGGATAACTTCCTATCTTAGCATCAAAAATTTACTTAAGTGCAATTCTTAATTCAAAGTGCTATACTCAACACATTTTCTTTAGTACATTTTCTATCAATTATTCTCGTTTTCTTTCTTTCTTCTACTGGACGCAAGACACTGACCATCTACTCCTGGCCTGTCACCTGTCACTTTCAATTCTTCAGTCTTTATTCAATTCTCACATTCTATTCTAATTCTCTGTATCAAATATTCTATAAAAGACATTTATTTTTCACAAGACACAACATTATCAAATACGTTATCATAAAACATTCAAAATTCTTGTAAGGAGCTGAACACTGCTCCCAGCCGGGCTTTCTTGCAGTGTCCCTTGAGTTAGACATCATTCTTCGAAAAGTGTCCATGCAAAAACATTATCTTCGCAAAGAGTCTTTATATGCAAAACCAAGATAGAGCACCCAAAGGGGTGCAAACTATTTACAAGAAAGTTTTGGATCACACAGCGTTCATGATCTCCACAGTTCCATTTGTAGAAAAACACTGCCAATCAGAAGCAGGCAACAAAAGGTGCTACCGTAAAAACATGCTAGTAAAACAAGGCACAACTGGTGCAACAAACCCTCCTGGGTAAGGAGATTTAGTAAATGTAAATTTTCTTAGTGGCTACCAGATTCAAAGTAGTCATTAGCAATCCGCAGGCACTCCTCTTCCCACGGTGTCAAGCCAGAGATCTTTGGTTTGGGCTGCCGAACTGGAGGTGTTGCAAGAGCAGCCTGGTTCTTGGAAACAGGTATCTGAGCAGTCTGAGTGGTACCGGTGGATGGAGGGGCATTGACTGGTTTCGATGGCAGGTACCTCTTGATGAACTCTGCAGGGATACGTCGTACATTCAGGGCGTACCACCCCCTGAGTCTCTCATGCCGGGTGAAGGTCACATACTCCCCAGGCTGCAGGTCTCTATCAGGATGTCCCTTTCTCAGATGCGACTCAACATCCCTCCGGTTAAAGAACAAGTCACCAATGCGCTTGGGGTCCGCAATGAATCCAAAACCCCTCTCCTTGTTCACATTCAGCACTTGCCCCCGTCCGGCTGCATCCCGGGGGCCACGATGACCTGCTCAGGCCCTCTCCTTCCTGCTCAAGTCCGGGCTCAGTACAGCCATTCTCCTCTGCTCCCTCTCCCGGTACTCATCTGCCAGCTTTTTAATGGTGGCTCGGCAATAGGCCTCATTCTGCTCCTCCCGGGACCTGCTCTCTCCCACGGCACCAGCATCCCGGTCCCAGACCAGATCCAGGATGACCTGGCTAGCCGCTGCAACTGTGGTACGCCCCAGGGCCTTCCCAGGTGGAGGAACATCCGACATACCTGGGGCCTCCTGGCGGTGCGGCCTCTGCTCCGGTGCAGGCGGTGATAGAGCGAATGGTGGCTCCGGATCCGCGAGGGCTTCGGTCGGGACCTGTGCAGCCACAACAGGTCTGGGCGGGAGCATGGTCTCAGCTCCCGGGTCCTCTGGTGACTTCTTCGGGCGAGCGGGACTCAGCCGCACGGACAGCGTGGAGGTAAAAATTAACGCTGCCGGGGAACAGTCCGGTGCTGTAGCGGCGGGAACCGATGGAGGGGGTACCGCTGATGTAGGCCCCGCCGGGGCGTGCTGCCGTCTTGGCCTCTCCAGCGCTTCTCTTCTTAGCTGCAGACGGGTAGTCAGTTCCGTGATCTCATCCTGTAGCTGCCGGCAAATCATGCCAGCTTCAGGGTTGGAGCAGTCAGCCATGGCGCCGGGGAGATCCGCTTCCCTGCGCTCCGCAGGCCTCCTTCCCTCACTCTCCAAAATTGCGTTCTGGTATTCATCTTCTTGCTCCGCCCTTCTGCTCGCCACTGGCTTTCTCTGCCCCTCCTTCCGGGGGTGGCGTCTTCTTCCAGCGCCTCCATACCAAGCCAGTATACGAACCCCTTGGGGGTGGGCCATGCATCGGTCACATAGTAGTTCAGGCAGGGACGGCCCAAGACTCTTCGCGGTCTTTTCTTGGGACCTCCCATCTCTTCACGCCTTTCTTCTCCGCGCCAGCGGCCATTTCTAATGTCCATTTTACAGTCTATTGAATTTGGTCTTCTGCACATTTTCAAAAGTTGTAAATCCAAGGCACACAGAACCCGATGGCATCGGGTCTCGACATACTGTTCGTGACGTCAAAATTGGGATGCCCTCGCACACCCAGGGCAGCGGGGTACTCGGTACCGGGCCGGTGTCGAGGCGGGAATGTGTCACAGCAGCGGTGACCCGGTCCGTGGCCCTGGGCACCCAATATCAATGGCGGTGATGTTAATGGTGTTAAAGTTTATATGAATAGTTCGTGACGCCACCCGTGGTGTTTGGCGAGTAAGATGGTAAGCCAAATCTGCATACAGATCCGCTGGGACTGATGGTGTGGTGCAGCAGAGATGGTATAGCTCCCCACAGGTGGAGCTGTAGTCCCAGGGCAGTGTAGGTGCAATGGATGAGGAGAGGCGCAGAATGTATGGAGGCTGGTACCCAGGTGTAGTGGCGCGGGAACAACTGGAGGACACCAGAGTATGCGGTTCCAAAGCTTTACTCACTGTTTGCAGTTCACTCAACTGCCTGCCTCCGTACTGTGTTCTCCAGGTCAGGGCTCCAGCCAACCTCCAGGCAGGATAGGATTCTCCCTTCCACACTCCGCCAACATGTACCTTACTGAACGACTCCTCCAATGCGCCTTTAGGTGCGAAGCACTCCAGTACTTAGTTACCCTGGAATGCCTCTCTCTAGGTGTTCCTAGTCTTTACTTGTATGACAGACAGCTGTAGCCTGCTTCGGGGACTCCTCTCTGCGTCCCGGCTCTCTATTCAGTTGCTGTTGTGCCCCAAGTCTATGATGGGAGCAAGGCATTAGCGGCTCACTACTCCTCCGGTGTCTGTTGCCGGACATAAAGATCCAATCTACCTCGGGGACCGGGCCCCGGCCTTTGCGCTCTCTGGACTGGAAGGGTTCTCTCTCTTTCTCAACCTGCTTCCCACCGTCCTTCTGTTCTCCTTCGTTCCGATCTGTTCTATCTCTCTTATGGAATCTGTAGTCTTCAGTCTACACCTCTTTCTCCTTCTCTTCCTTCCCTAGGGAGCTCGTTCCACTAAGACCAGTCCTCAGCCTCTCCTGACTGACTGCCTTCCTCCGCCTTGAGCTCCTCTCAGGCTGACCTGCTGTCAGCCTGCTCTCTCTCTGGGACTCACCCCAGACTGACCTTCTGTCAGACTGACCTGAAATCCTACACCTTCCCTCTCTTTTATATCTAACTCCACCCGCCTCCCCAGCACCTCTCGTGTTACGGAGCCAGAGACCACAAAAGGCACCCTATGACCTTTCCAGCATAAAGCATGGATGGGTCCCTGCTGAACTATCCTGTGTGTGGGGTGCGGAAAGGAGTTCCCAGCCTACCTGGATGGTGGGGCACCACACCTTAGGAGAAGGTGCAGTACCTCTGTGGCGACTGAAGCCTCAGGGGCACCACATTTGGTATCGCCGTAATTGTAGTAATGAGCAGAATCCTATTGCACAGTCATTTTTACCACAAAATGCTCACCATAAAAACAATTCCAAAAAGCAATGTCAGAATTTTATTTTTTTCCCCAGTTTCACTGCACTTGGAGTTTGTTTCACTTTTTCAAGTAAACTATGTGAGTGCAGTAACTATAGGAAGCCTAAATGTCATTTAAAAAATCAGCGCTCCCCTGGCCTCCTCTGTAGCGCTGATCTAGTTGCTAGTTGGATCCTTATGCTGGATGCCACTACTGATTTTGATATCTGGGTTAATATAGTGTCAGTGGACACGTTGTTTTAACAAAATATTAATGGACAGATTGTTTTAAAGAAATACCAATGGATTTGTTGTTTTAATGTGATGTGATTTTTTAAAGAGACAACGCTTAGTTTTGGAATTAAATGACACATACATTTTCAAATTTTTATAATTTTTATTGAGATTTACATATTTCATTTAAACTCAGAAAAAGGTGTTTTTTTATTTTAATATATATATTTTTTTGTATATTTTTTCGCATATACATTGACTTTTCGATTGTTTTGTCCTGCACTTTCATTTCTTTCTTCCATTGAGATGTATCTCTGTTCTGGTGTAGCGGATAAAGAGATTCACTGCTTTTTTCCAGCTCTTTTTTTGTGGCAAGTTCGTTTTTTCATTGATATATTTTCTTTTCTTCTTTTTCTTCTCCTTTTTTTATTTTTTCTTCTTTTTTAAATCTCATCTATAATATAATAAAGGAATATTGTCATTTTAACAGATTAAGATTAATGATTGTTATTCTATATGTTTGAACTTTGACTTCTTGCAAGTGAACATGTGACTATTGGCGGCAATTTTTAAATGTGGAGTGTATATAGTCCTGAGACAACGCTATCTGCTCATGTTTTGTCATCCCCTGAGGAAGAAGTAGTTCTTACTTCGAAACGCGTTGGGAATAAATGATTGATCTTTCACCATAAGTGGAATCCTGTATTTTGTCAAGCAGCGCATGGAAGTCCATAAATTAGTTCCACAAGAATTGATATACTAGCGGTCACTTGGTTGACCTTTGGGCGTGCAGCAGCTGACTTGTAACCTTACATGCCTGATCTCTCCTGTAACAGGTGAGTGGATTTCTTATATATCGTTTACATTAACCCGGATAAGACCCTATTTGCGCTTTTCTGTTGCTATAGTGCATTATATTGGAGACCGGAGGTCACACGCTCAGGTCCTTCTCCAGCTTGGATTGGACCACCAGGAAGGTCCCGGAAGGATGCTGCTATAAAAGGTTCGCATGGCCGCTCGGTCATGCACTAGTATAGACTCTTTTGGCTTATGGTGTGTATGATGTCGGATATTTGTGACTGCGAATGACTCATTATGAAACCCCTACCCTTGGTTGTGACTGTTGATAGGGCTTAGAGGTTAGAGTCAGTACCTGTCAGTGGCTAGCTATACGCCACAGTGCATCCTAGTCCTCTGGACTAGCTAGCGTCCGACTGTGCCTCCCTGCTCAGGGCACTGTCGTACCGCACCAGGTAGCAGTTACCATCAGTGCGACGCCATGCGCACCTATAGCGCTTTCCACCCCACCCTGGGTGGTTAGTGGCATCCGCCGAAGCGGTACTGGGTGCACTTGGTGCGATCATACAGATTACTTCCTTTTGCTGGCACCGCAGCCGTGACGCCGAGCGCTGATGGTCTAGAGGAGCTCTAGTCCTGTGCCTTCAGGACAGAGCTCTGTGACCTCTAATTAGCGCTCACTCAGCCGAGCTCTGTGAGTTCAACAGGCTGCGGCATTTGTTTTAGTGGCTCTGTGGAGCAACAGAGTTCGCTTCCATTCACACTGGGTGAAGTGAACCCACACATGAGTAAGCGTTCATTCACCATCTAGTTCCGCCATTACTCAGCAGCAGGTTCCATCCCTGCATGGTGGACCCCGGGCTGCGAACACACCTCATATCTCCTGTTATATTATTTGGTGCGTTCCGCAGGCCCTAACGCGTGTGGTGTAGTTTATAGAAGATATATCCCGTGTGGTGTGGTATATAGAGGGTGTGTCCCATTTGGTGTAGTATATAGAGGGTGTGTCCCGTGTGGTGCAGTATATAGATGTATCCCATGTGGTGCAGTATATAAAGAATGTGTCTCGTGTGGTGTAGTATATAGAGGGTGTGTCCCGTGTGGTATATAAAGGGTGTGTCCCGTGTTGTGTGGTATATAGAGGGTGTGTCCCGTGTGGAGTGGTATATAGAGGGTGTGTCCCGTGTGGTGTGGTATATAGAGGGTGGGTCCCGTGTGGTGTAGTATATAGAGGGTGTGTCCCGAGTGGTGTAGTATATAGAGGGTGTTTCCTGTGTGATGTAGTATATAGAGTGTGTGTCCTGTGTGGTGTAGTAGTAGTAATAATAATTTTATTTCCATAGCGCCAACATATTCCGCAGCACTTTACATTATAGAGGGGACTTTTACAGACAATAGACATTACAGCATAGCAAAGCAATAAACACATAGATCAAAACAGATACCAATAGGGATGAGGGTCCTGCTCGCAAGCTTACAATCTATAAGGGAAAAGGGGAGACATGAAAGGTGGATGGTAACAATTGCTTTTATTGTTTGGCCCTGCCATAGTGTATGAAGCGGGTGTTCCTTTTGCTGCATGAACCAGTTAACAGTCTAAATGTGTAACAGTACAGACACAGAGGGCTATTAACTGCAAAAAGCATGTGAGAACATGATGCGAGGAACCTGGATATGGTAAAAAATTTTGAAATGAGCCACACAGGAATATTTAGGTTAATGCATTGAGGCGTTAGGCCAGTCTGAACAATTGCGTTTTTAAGGCACGCTTAAAACTGTGGGGATTAATCGTATTAGCCTGGGTAGTGCATTCCAAAGAATTGGCACGGCACTTGAAAAGTCTTGGAGACAGGAGTGGGAGGTTTTGATTAATGAGGATGTTAACCTCAGGTCATTAGCAGAACGGAGGGCACGGGTAGGGTGGTAGGCTGAGACTAGGGAGGAGATGTAAGGTGGTACTGAGCCATGGAGTGCTTTGTGGGTGAGGGTAATAAGTTTATACTGAATTCTGGAGTGGGTGGGTAGCCAGTGTAAAGACTGGCACAAGGGAGAGGCATCGGTATAGCGATTGATGAGGAATATGATCCTGGCTGCAGCATTCATTCGGATTGGAGAGGGGAGAGTTTGGTAAGAGAGAGACCGATTAGTAGAGAGTTACAATAGTCGAGACGAGAATGAATAAGAGAAACAGTAAGAATTTTTGCAGAGTCAGAAGTAAGAAAAGGTCGAATTCCAGAAATGTTTTTGAAGTGCAGATAGCAAGAGCGGGCCAGTGATCAGATGTGGGGGGGGAATGAAAGCTTGGAATCAAGTATGACCCCAAGACAGCGGGCATGTTGCTGGGGAGTAATGGTGGAACCACACACGGAAATGGCAATGTCGGGCATAGGTAGGTTAGTAGAGGGAGGAAACACGAGGAGTTCAGTTTTTGACAGGTTCAGTTTCAGATAGAGGGAGGACATTATGTTAGAGACAGCGGTAAGACAATCACTGGTATTTTCCAAAAACTCAGTCCTGATATCAGAAGAAGAAGTGTATAATTGAGTGTCATCAGCATAGAGATGGTACTGGAACCCAAATCTACTGATTGTATACTGCCCCTATTGGTCAAACAAAGAGAAGAGGAGGGGGCCTAGAACCGATCCTTGAGGAACCCCAACAGTAAAGGGAAGATGAGAGGAGGAGGAACCAGCAAAAGATACTGTAAAGGAGCGGTCAGAGAGATAGGAAGAGAACCAAGAGAGAACGGTGTCCTTGAGGCCAATGGAACAGAGCATAGAGAGGAGGAGCTGATGATCCACAGTGTCGAATGCTGCGGAGAGATGCAAGAGAATTAGCATGGAGTAGTGACCATTAGATTTAGCTGTTAGAAGATCATTAGAGACTTTAGTGAGGGCAGTTTCAGTAAAGTGTAGAAAGCGGAAACCGGATTGTAGAGGGTCGAGGAGAGAGTTATCTGAGAGGTAGTGGATAAGATGGGCGTGGACCAGGCATTCCAGGAGTTTAGAGATGAAGGGAAGATTAGAGACAGGTCTATAGTTAGCGGCACAGTTTTGGTCGACGGATGGTTTTTTAAGTAATGGCTGTAGCATATATTGTATTATTTCTATATAACTGCATGGTGGGCACCAAGAATGATTTTTCTCTGGTGGGCCCAAGGTACTCCAGTCTGACGCTGCGAGGACCTCATAGACTTGAACTGAAAAGTTACCTCCATGCCACTCCATGAAATACTGGAGCTGCCGACAGGTCATTTTTCACCTGAGACCGATGGGAGCGGCACTGAAAAATGATGAAGGCGGTGGCAGGCGAGTATAAGATAGGGAAATTACATTTAAAGCACCACTCCAGTGGTGCAATGAAAAAATATGCTGGAAGGTTGCTTTAAAAAAAAGAAATCAGAATTGCTGCTTATCTTTATTCACTCCACCTACCAAAAAGTGTAAAAAAAAGTATTGTAAAAGCTGTAAGCACTACAAAATAGAACCAATGAAAAGTATACCTTGTTAACAAGCCAAATTTATAAAGCAGAAAAAAATGGCAGAATTTCTTTTTTTTTCTAATTCTCCCTAAAAAGTCTCTCATCAGGTTTTTATCACCTAATGTGAGAGGAACATAATGTCCACTGGGGAGGTTCCTGACCAACCTTCCTGTTTGCTGTCTATGTTGTGTAAGGTTGAATACTAGTCCCTGCCACACTCTGGTGCAAATCCCTGCCAGCTGCACTCTGATGCAGATCTTGCCTGCTGCACTCTGATGCAAATTCTGCCTGCTGCACTCTGATGCAAATCCTGCCTGCTGCACTCTGATGCAAACTCAGCCTGCTACACTCTGGTGCGAACTCTGTCTGCTGCACTCTTGTGCGAACTCTGTCTGCTGCATTCTAATACAAACTCTGCCTGCTGCTCCATCCAGTCTGTCCTCTGGGTCCAGCGGCTGCGCGCCCGTTGGTCTGTCCTGGAGTGGCACCTGGCGTTCATCGGGAGCCAAGTCTAGCCTCACCATCAGAGGCTCTAGTGAACAGTCAAGTGCTCGCTTAATCACGTCCCTCCAGGCTCTCCACAGTCCGTGGCACAGTGGTTCCACAAACCACGTCCGTGACAGAGAGAGGGTAGATCTGCAACAGTTATAACAGTGATTTTATCAAAACTGCAACAATTAGAAAAAAGTAAAGCAGTGCTGGAATCAATGGTCTCTGCCCCTATGTCATCCTGATGAGAAAATTGAAAACGGTCTTAGGAGCGCAGGAAAGAGACTCAGACAAGAGATGGGTTTAACCACAATGCGTTTCGACCTTCACCTGATGAAGACGGATCCTCCGTCGAAACGCATTGTGGTTTAACCCATCTCTTGTCTGAGTCTATTTCCTGCGCTCCTAAGACCGTTCTCCATTTTCTCATTGCTCCTATCCTCCATTGGAGGTTTTCGGCTGGAGCTACGGTGGAGACCTGACATCCTTGTCTGCCCCTGGGTTGCTTCCTAAGCACTCCTTTATGACCGCTTATCACAGACTCCTATGTCATCCTGCTCTCAGATGGGGTAGCAAAGACCTGGTGAGGGATTCCCTTTAAATGGGCATATAAAAATAATGAAAATATTATAAATACATTTTAGATGCCTTTAATCAGCAAATGAAACTTGTTCTGTCTAGGTAGGTTTTCACTGTAGTACATCAAAATGTCCATCATATTGTTACAGTGAAATCTGTCCTAGATTGGTAACAGGAGAGGTGCCTGGGAGCATGTGCATTTGGAAGCTCCTATTCTTTGCTTATTCCTGACTGTTCACAACTGCCTTTCCGCAGTCTTGATTGTCCTTGTGAAGTCCTTATGCATCATTTTACATTGAGGATGGCTGTGATCTCGGGAACTCATTGGCATAAGTATGTCCGGTAGCTCCATGTCTGGGCCACTTTCTGCAGCTCTATTCCAGTCTATAGAATGACTCCTGTGCATGCACGGTACCTGGTGTCGTACTGCAGAGCTGCACATGGATGCTAATGCTATTAACAAGCTGATATGAAGTAACTAATATACACTGGCGCTTCCTAATGTGGAAAAGTTGGATATATATACGGTAACCGCTGCTGGTATATATATTGGGTCTGTGCACACCCAAAAGAACAAACAATAGGCAATAAAACGAAATACCTGCGCTGGTTAACTATATCCAAATATAGTAGACAAATCCCTTTAAGGAACAAAAGAGCATAAATGAAGAATCAAAAATCAAATGCAGCATATAATAACCTTGATAGATATGTATAATGAGAGCCACCAATTTAGGTGAATGTGGGTCAATGTGCCACTTACTTCATATTGGTTGTAGAGCTGCAAATGGATCCAGCGTGTACCGCATGGAGTGATGGCTATATCGCTATATCGCGGTAATGGGAACAGAGACGCGACACCAAGGAGGCGTCCCTCCTATAGATGGTGGTGTACACGCGTCTCTGGGGGTGACAGCCGCTGGATGTAAAAAACAATGGCGGCACACTCCGGCCAAGAGGCGCCGCCGGCGTACAGCGGCTGGAGCGAGGGCGGGGAGGTCAGGTGACATCACCGGAGGGAAAGGATGGGAGCGCGTGCAGGCCAAAATAGATGCCAACGCGTTTCTAAGGTCTACGGACCTTCTTCATCAGAAACTATTGAAACTCCCCACAAGTGATCCCATTTTGGAAACTAGACCCCCCCATGGAACTTATCTAGATGTGTGGTGAGCACTTTGAACCCCCAAGTGCTTCACAGAAGTTTATAACGCCCAGGCGTGAAAATAAAAAAATCATTTTTTTCCCCAAAAATGATATTTTTGCCCCCAATTTTTTATTTTCCTAAGGGTAACAGGAGAAATTGGACCCCAAAAGTTGTTTTGCAATTTGTCCTGAGTACGCTGATACCCTATATGTGGGGAGTAAATCACTGATTGGGCGCATGGAAGAGCTTGGAAGGGAAGGAGCACCATTTGACTTTTTCAACGCAGAATTGGCTGGAATTGAGATCAGACGCCATGTTGCATTTGGAGAGCACCTGATGTGCCCAAACAGTGGAAACCCCCCAATTCTAACTCCAACCCTAACCCCAACACACCCCTAACTCTAATCTCAGCCCTAACCCTAGCCCTAGCCCTAACCCTAGCACTAACCCTAGCCCTAACCCTAACCCTAATGGGAAAATGGAAATAAATACATTTTTTTTTATTTTATTATTTTTCCCTAACTAAGGGGGTGATAACGGGGGGTTTGATTTACCATTTATGGCGGTTTTTATATTTGGCAGCTGTGACACGCTAAAAGACGCTTTTTATTGTAAAAATAGTTTTTGCATCACCACATATTGAAAGCTATAATTTTTCCATATTTTGACCCACTGAGTCATGTGAGGTCATATTTTTTGCAGGACGAGTTGACGCTTTTATTGGTATCATGTTTGGGCACGTGACAACTTTTGATCACTTTTTATTCCGATTTTTGGGACGCAGAATGAACAAAAACCAGCGTTTCATGAATTTCTTTTGGGGGGTGCGTTTATACCGTTCCGCGTGCGGTAAAATTGATAAAGCCCTTTTATTCTTTGGGTCAGTACAGTTACAGCGATACCTCATTTAGGTCATTTTTTATGTTTTTGCGCTTTTATGCAATGAAAATAATTTTATATAAAAAATAATTATTTTTGCATCGCTTTATTCTGCGAGCTATAACCTTTTTATTTTTTCACTGAAGACGCTGTATGGTGGCTCGTTTTTTGCGGGACAAGATGATGTTTTCAGTGGTACATGCATATTTATATGCGTCTTTTTGATCGCGCGTTATTGCACTTTTTGTTCAGCGGTATGATAATAAATCCTTAATTTTGCTTAGTTTTTTATTTTTATTTTTTAAGGGGTTCGCTAAAGGGGTTAACTAATGGGACAGTTTTATAGGGCAGGTCGTTACGGACGTGGCGATACCAAATACTGTGTACTTTTATTGTTTTTTTTTATTTCCAAAAAATTAATTTATTAGGGAATATTTTTTTTTATTATTTATTTATTTAGCGATTTTTTAAAAATTATTTTTACACTTTTTTTTTAACTTTATTGCATTGTCCCAGGTGGGACATCACTGTCCTGTGACAGATCGCTGATCTGTCACATCACAGATCACTGTGACAGATCAGCGATCTGTCTCAGGCACTGCACAAGGCTTCCTCCTTGCCTGCGCTTTGCAGGTATGAGGAAGTCAGCTCCCTGCAGGCCCCCGAAGGTCCCCGTCGCCATCTTGGATTCGGGGACCGGCAGGGATGGGGCCCTCCGCAGCGGCGCTGCACATTGCGCTCTTGTGGGGCTCAATGAAGCACGGAGGGAGACCCTTCCCTGACGATGCTTCCCTTTAACCCCCGGTACACCGCAATCGTGGTGTGCAAGGGGTTAACGTGTCGGGGCAGTCCGTGACCACCCCTGACACATTGTGCCGGGTGTCAGCTGTGATAATCAGCTGACACCCGGCCGCGATCAGCGGCGCTCACTACGTGGGCGCCGCTGATCGCTGTGACGTACTATCCCATCCCTGGGAATTAAGTCCCAGGGCACATGGACGGGATAGTACATCACATGACAGAAAGGGGTTAAAGAGCGAGTGCCCAAACTGCAATCTAAAACCCACTTATTTATCACAAAGTGCCAAAACGGCAATTTAACCAGAATACTGAGGTTTTAGATTAGAAAAACAACTCCTACATTAGCCTAAAATTTCAGCCACCGATTGCAGTGGAGGTCTGTTCTTGAGAATGCAGAGGATTTTTATTCAAAAGCAAAATTGCCACACATGATGCTGCATACATCATAATGGCCCCACATGATGCTGCATACAGTATGATGGCCCCACATGATGCTGCATACAGTATAATGAGCCACATGATGATGCATACAGTATAATGGCCCCACACGATGCTGCATACAGTATAATGGCCCCATGTGATGCTACACACAGTATAATGGCCCCACATGATGATGCATACAGTATAATGGCCCCACACGATGCTGCATACAGTATAATGGCCCCATGTGATGCTACACACAGTATAATGACCCCACATGAACTTGCATACAGGATAATGGCCCCACATGATGCTGCATACAGTATAATGGCCTCACATGATGCTGCATACAGTGTAATTGCCCCATGTGATGCTGCATACAGTGTAATGGCCCCATGAGATGCTGCATACAGTATAATGGCCCCACATGATGCTGCATGCAGTATAATGGCCCCACATGATGCTGCATACAGTATAATGGCCCCACATGATGCTGCATACAGTATAATGGCCCCACATGATGCTGCATACAGTATAATGGCCCCACATGATGATGCATACAGTATAATGGCCCCACATGATGATGCATACAGTATAATGGCCCCACACGATGCTGCATACAGTATAATGGCCCCATGTGATGCTACACACAGTATAATGACCCCACATGAACATGCATACAGGATAATGGCCCCACATGATGCTGCATACAGTATAATGGCCCCACATGATGCTGCATACAGTGTAATTGCCCCATGTGATGCTGCATACAGTATAATGGCCCCATGAGATGCTGCATACAGTATAATGGCCCCACATGATGCTGCATACAGTATAATGGCCCCACATGATGCTGCATACAGTATAATGGCCCCACATGATGCTGCATACAGTATAATGGCCCCACATGATGATGCATACAGTATAATGGCCCCACATGATGATGCATACAGTATAATGACCCCACATGATGATGCATACAGTATAATGAACCCATATACTGCTCCATACTCTATAATGGCCTTGCATTAAAAAAATAAACTACTCACCTCTGCCTGTTCCAACACTGATCTGGTCTCTTCATCTATCAGTCCTACCCGTGGGCACGCACGCCATCTCGGCAATAGCACCGCCGCCACTCTCCTCAGCCTGTGTGAGATCCCCATCTTGAGCATGCGCGCCATCCCCGTCCTGAGCATGTGCGCCATCCTCGTCCTGAGCACGCGCGAGATGCCCGTCCTCAGCATGTGCGCAGACTGATGGAACGGTGCGCAGCCTGAAGTTAGAGTTAGGAGCAGAGGAGAGTGGCCATGGTGCCGGCACTAGTGATGAGGGTCCAGGAGATTAAGAGCAGGCTAAGGAGAGTGGTGGTGACGCTAGTTTTGAGGAGATGGCACGCGTGGCCACCGGGACGGCTCTGCATGCCCACTCTGGCACGTGTGCCATAGGTTCACCACCACTGGTATAGGAGAACTACAGCTCATATCTAAAGGTGGGAGCCCACTCCTGCGCAAGGGCCCACTGTGGGACTCACCTGTTCCTCCGTGGGCCAATTCAAGCGTGGCAGTAGACATGTGCAATCATCCAATCTAAACTTGTACAGTATGTTTATGGGAGAATACAGGAAAATAGATGTCATCGGCTAAAAACGACCTCATGAGAATGGCTATCATTAGTCTAAGAGCCCCATTACATGCTTCAATGTCCCAGCGATCCCACCAACGATCTGACGTGGATGGGATCGCTGGGACATAGTTACCTGATTGCTGGTGAGCTGTCACATAGGCAGACTCACCAGCGATCAGGACCAGCGAGCACGCTGGTATCCAGGGTAAACAGCGAGTATCTAAGTGCCACGTGGCTCTTTGTTACCAGCTGTTTACCCTAGATACCCGATCAGGACCAGTGAGCACGCTGGTATCCAGGGTAAACAGCGGGTATCTAAGCACACGTGGCTCTTAGTTACCCGCTGTTTACCCTAGATACCAGCTCCCAGCATCAGCTGTATGGCGCTCGCTGATCGTTGGTCTCTTGCTGTCACACGCAGCGATGTGTGCTGCCTAGCGGCAGACCAACGATAGATTTATGGCCCAGACCATTAGGCAATGATTAACGATCAGCTAACTGATCGTTGATCGTTGCTATGTGTCACACAGAACGATGTTGTTTCGACATCACTGCAACGTCACCAAACTAGTGACGTTACAACGATATCGTTCACAATATCGTTGTGTGTAATGGGGCCTTAATGTAGGGTGAAAGGAGTTCTACAGATTCAGATCACTTTTGTCTTTCCTCGGTAAGCACCATTCTGATATACAGTGGAACAAATGCAATAATATATACTGTGTTTCATTATAACTTTTTAGTTTTTGTTAATTTCTTGTGTTGAGTACACTTTAAGAACACCATCATTTCGGGATTTCCCCTATACATAGAGCCATTAAGCTTTTTTCGTGCCCCGCAGGCTGCAATTTAAAATGTTTCCTTTAATGAAACTGCCACTTTCACAGTGAAAAATACACAGCAGGTCCCAATTTGTGAAATTGTGTGCAATACCCTGAAGACATAACATGAAGTGGAAGTTTTCCAGACCCCTTATCCAATAGCCAAGGAGCAGAATGCTTTGCCGAGTTCTGACAAGCAGCCTTCCATGGTTCATTATGTAATCCAGAACTGCTTGGTGGCTGAGCATCATGGGAGATGTAGTTCTTAACCAGCTGCAGCTGTCAGTAATTTAATTTAGTACATAGATTGTATCTTGACTTTGCTTTGATTGTACATTCTTTTCTTTTAAGGGCCCTCGGAGCAATAAAGTGCACCACCAGCGTACTCACTTCTCATTCTCATCTATTCTTTCATCCCTTTTCCTCAGATTATTTTGAAGACATAACTGTTTCAGAAAAATGCATGCTGGCACAGCACAGATGAGAGACAAGATATCTCATCCTGTTGCCCACTTCTATGTGGTTTTCCAGTCACTTCTCATATCAGTGATCTGTCCTAGTTTGGCCGAGTACAGAACATCACATGGCCAATTACCTGTCAGACAGATCTCAATCTTACAAGAAGTGGCCACTCTAAGTAGCCGTTTAATTCCAGGCATACCAGAGAGGATGGAGCGAGTTGTGTGAGAGCCTGAAATTCCAGCAGCCCACAGTATACACAACCATATGCGTATCATCGAAGAGATATATTCCACAACTTTATTATGAGAAGAATATAGACATCATGGCCTTTCTGGAAAATATCGCAGGAGGCATCAACTGTATGACAAATATTACATTTAAGGATTATCGTAACCCATACTGCTTACTCTGTATTTAAAGGGGTTATATCGGTTGGGTTGGTGGGTTGAAACCAATCGGCTGCTTGACAGGGCTGCAGTGCTCTTCATTGTTTAGATAGGCTTGTAATTGCCTGCACCATACTTTTCTCAAGCCCCAGTTACACATAGCGATATCGATAGCAATATCGCTGTAAAGTCACCGATTTTGTGACGTAGCAGCGATATTGCTAGCGATATCGCTACATGTGATACTTACCTGCGACCGGCTCCCCCGCTGGTTATCACTGGTCGCGCGAGAAGGTCCTGGACCATTTCTCGTCAGGCGCTTCCTGCTGGGCTTCCTGTGGCGCCGACGAGCGACGTGTGGACGCGGGCGGGAGGACGTCAGGATCGCCGCATCTGACAGGTAAGTAGCGACCCCCAACCGCTGCTATGTCACTGGTGAGATCTGCCTGTGTGGCAGCTCACTAGCGACCACTTAGCGATGCACCAGCGATCCATATCGTTGTCGGGATCGCTGGTGCATCGCTAAGTGTAACGATACCTTTAGTGGTGGTGATCAGTTGGTCAAGCGAGTGGTGATAATTGGACCTCCAACAGTCCAATAGTGATGGCCTACCCAAGGGGCTTGTCCACATAACCATATATTTGGTCCCAGTGTGATCCTACAAAACAACAAATCACAGTCAACCAACGTTACTCTTTCCTAAACCTTTACCACCCAATATATTTTCTATGCATTGTGCTCTGTTTTATGGCCCAAAAGACTAACATCAGCAGCCATAGAACTACACTGGTCCTCTATTTCTATCTGGAAACTAGGTTATATCATAGGAGCCTAGGGACAGCCAATCCATGAGCGGGGGAGCCATTTCTCATCATATTAGGTTGCCAACCTCCGCAAGTAGGAGGGTATGTAGTGGGACCGTGGACAGGGCTATTGCACCCCATCTTCACATCGGCCTTTGGTATTTATGTGTTGCACTACTGACGGTGTGGCACAATACCCTTAGCACACACACCTTACCCCAAAAAGCCATATCACCAAACTATGGGTGCCCCTACTGGAAGCATATGTGGTTTTTCAAGGCTTAATTTGTACTAGCAGCCTCACAGAAACTACATTATACATCTCTACTTTCCTCAGGTGAGGTTTTCTTTGTAGGGCAAGTGTCGACTTGTATGTGTTCTTGACTTGGGCCTCCTTTCTCAAGTCAAGCTAAGCTGACATCTGGATGGAGGTACTAAGATATCACCTCTTTCTGAACCTCTTTAGACAGGGTAGTGCAGTTCTAGGATTGCATCCTCCATACTAGTCTGCACTCTGTTAACTTGCAGCCCTCAGTTCATTTTTGCATTTTGCACCTATTTTTTGGGAGGGTCTTTTTTATTTTTACTTAATAAATGTTTCTTTTTATAGGGGTTTTACCTCCAGTAAACCTCCTCTATACCCTTTACAGTACCTACGTGTATAAGCCCTCTTCTTCTAGGTTATGGCAGGCTTCCTCTCTGGTCTTATAAACACGGAGCTCTCGGTGGAGGATACCAATCAAGCGTTCTCTACAGAGGCTCTTCCTACAAGAGGCAGCGGGTGTGTATCCATTATCATTTTAAGGATCACACTATGATCAAACTCTAATAAAATCTCTGATCAAACTGATTTGCATAATTGTCCTGATTCTCTCGGATGAGAGAAAATACTGTTGTGTGACCCTAGCATAAGGATAAACTATCAGTTTTGAAAGGAAGGATACCTGCTTTTAGAGAAACACTGGTTAAAAAATCCCTGAATTCTCTATTGTATTGCCTTAAACTATTTTTATCAGATAGTAACTGCATGGTCATTGGTGATCAATTATGGAATTCACAGGATTGATATACAAGTCAATGATATGCAAATGATGAAAAAATTGAATCATTTAAAAAAAAAAACATTTCAATTTATTCAGTTTTGACTATAAGGCCGGAGTCACACTACAGCGAGATACGGCCGAGTCTCGCAGGTTAAAACCAAGCTCTGGCACCAGGACTCCGGAGCGGAGCGTGCGGCTCCATGTATTGCTGTGCGGCTGCACACTCCGCTCCGGAGTGCCGGCGCCAGAGCTTGGTTTTAACCTGTGAGACTCGGCCGTATCTCGCTGTGTGTGATCCCGGCCTAAGAGCCACACGCAAAATTACATGTACTTACACATCTTGGCAACTATCAATGAAGTTATTAATGGTTATCTGAGGAATGTTTTGTCTTGGTGGATGTACTTAGCATGAAACTCATCAAGATCTGCTGCTGGCAGCTCCCTTTGCAAATTCCGACCAATGATGTCCCATGTGTGACTGATGGGAAACAAGTCTGGAGAAACGAGAGACTTAAAGCTATGGTAGCACATTTAGATGACTCACCACTGTTCACAGTAGCAAAGGTGACTTCGCATTGTCGTGCTGAAAAACGGCTCCTTGGACACTTTTTACAAATGGTCAAAACATTGGTTTCATTATACAGCAGAACAAAATAATAAAACATAAATGTGTATCAACATGAACCATATAAGAAAATAAAAAACCCACTCAACTAATTATTAGGTGTGAAACAAAAGTAAAAAAACAAAAAAATACCAAAAATAGATTATTTCAATATTTTTCAAATAAAAATGTACCAAAAATACATACTCTACTGCATAAAACAAATGGTTGGTCATTAATGCCCTTTCAAGTCTGGTCATCAAAAGGCTAAATGTTTAACCTAAGGAAAAACTACTAATAATCAGATGTCAGAAAATCCCTTTAATGTGGCCATAACATTAAATGAATTTGGGTCAAACAAATCAATTTTGGTGGGCCTGAACAAGCATCTAATTTGTATGGGATTGTCCCAATTATGCAAATGTGGGAGGAAATTAAAATCAGGTATATATGGTTTCAACTTACACAATCCAGGACATAAGGCAGGACATAAGATTTTATGATGTTGGCCTAATGGTGATGATGAAAATCCACATCACAATGGATCCTTTAAACTAAAATGAGTCCAGCTACAAAATATAAGTGCCCGAGTCAAAGTGCCTAACCACCATATCAGACTGGATGACAGCTGCTGCGTCTACTGAGTAAGGAGGAGGAACACAGACGAGCCGTCAATTAGGCAATATGGGTGGAGAATGAGTCTAAACTTTTATAATGGAAAATACCATTCTTGCATAGACTTCGAAAAGTAAATATCTGGTCTAAGATACCTATATAATAATTTATGTAATTTCTGCTGTAAAATCTGGTGGCACATCTGCTGTACAAAAAGAGTATTCCTATCTCAGCCAGTCATGACCTATAAAAGGAATATATATATATATATAGATATATACACTGTATATATAACTTTGCAGTGGTCACAGGAGGTCAGGACTAAAGAAACAGACAAACATGGCTGCACTATGCTGTTACCGTAACTCCCATTGAAGTGTTGGATTTACAGAACAGTATTCCTCAGTTGGCTGTTTTTATGGTTCCATCCACTCATGACCATCATTTAGAGACAGATATTCCCATCCCAGAAACACCCCTTTAAGCTATTGACTTCAAAGGGTCACAAGAACTCAGTGAACACTACCACATGTTATGTATTTGTATTACTCATAATACTGATATAGAATGTAAACACATTTATACTGTGTCATTAGTGATATATTATCATGTTTATTATTCCACTTTTCCTCCTCTTTTTAAATAACACCTTTTTATAAATTATACATTCATATTTTCAGCAATCGCATCTACATAATAAAGTGCTATAATTATAAAGTGACAAGTGCTAATTGGTGATAATAAAGAAAAGTGTCCAGGTTCACGTCATAAACTACTAAAAATTAAAAAATACAAAAATTATAAAAACAAATCACATAGAAATATAAAGTGAAGCACGTGATAAACAAGTAAGATCCCAATATCACTACTAGGAAACTTGTAGTCATCATTAGCATTCTAAAACAATAGAATGAGAAATAATATCCTCATCCTAAAAATTACAGACAGCACAAAATGTCTCAAAAAGAGAATTCCACATCTTCCTAGACTAAATGGAATGGGAGGAATATTGTCCTTAAATCAAGTCCGACAGCAGTCTTGTGAGAACATAGGAAATCTTCATCCCAAAAGGTGGAGTAGCATGATGGTATATACAAGGACGACACCACATCTCCATACAAAAGACTACAACTAAACAAAGAAAAGATAAAAAACACCAATTACAAACACATAAAACAAAATCTCATAAAAAAGGGGAAAAACTAAGTTGTTCGTTCAAACCTGCCGGTGTTAACATGTTCAGAGAAACGATCCATTTACATTCCCTCTGAAGGAGGGAACGCATTGCATCACCACCGCGAATCCCTAGCATAATGCGGTCAATACCTTTAATCCTCAGGTCCGCAGGATTACATCCATGTTTAAGACAGAAATGTCTTGGGATGGGTTTTAAACCATCCACGTCATCCACGTCACGTGAGGCCTCAATATCTCTCACATGCAAATCAGTGACGCTTTAGCGATATCGCTAGCGATCTCGCTATGTGTAAAGCCCCCTTTAATACTTCGCCTGCTGTACCCACGGTCCACAAACTTCCACGTGTTAGGCGTCGGATTTCTGCGTTTACTCTGTAGGGATCCAGACCCTCACATTCTGCAGTCTCCTGCTGTTTATCTCCTGCAGAGGAGATTGCAGAGGAGATTGCCTTGCAGCAAATCTCTCCTGAGGCTAAGGATACCATTACACTTAGCGATGCACCAGCGATTACGACAACAATATGGATCGCTGGTGCATCGCTAAGTGGTCGCTAGTGAGCTGCCACCAGGCAGATCTCACCAGCGACATAGCAGTGGTCGGGGGTCGCTACTTACCTGTCAGACGCGGCGATCCTGACGTCCTCCCGCCCGCGTCCACGCATCGCTCGTCGGCGCCACAGGAAGCCCAGCAGGAAGCAGACGACAAGAAATGGTCCAGGATGTTCTTGCGCGATCAGCAATAATCAGCGGGGGAGCCGGTCGGAGGTAAGTATCACATGTAGCGATATCGCTGCTGCGTCACAAAACCAATGACGTTACAGTGATATTGCTAGCGATATCGCTATGTGTAACGGGCCCTTAAGTCCTTCTGTCCTCCTACTGAGCATGCTCTTGGGACGATCTCCCATTGGAGATTGGGAGTTATGTGCTCAGGTCCCGCTCCAGATTTCATTGGTCCATTTCAGAGATCTGGAGGCTTGCGGAAGGTCCCGGCTGGAAGGACCCCGAGCGGCGAACGCACTTTATTATTAATTTTATTTAGTGCTTTCTGCCGTTCCTAACATTATACTAGTGCCAGGGTCTGGCTTGTGATGGCAGAACAGCAGCAACTCTTACAGAGTATTTGGCAGCTTGAGGGCCGCTTGGCCACTCTTGAGAGGGCTCTCTCGGCTGCACATCCTATGTCCACGTCCTCCCTCGCGCCGACAGTTACCCGCCTCCTGTTGTCTCCCGTTGCCGGATAAATTTTCTGGCAATGGCGCCTCCTATAGGGGTTTCATCAGCCAGTGTTCTATTCAGCTGGAGCTACTGGCTGCGCGATTCCCTATGGAACGGGCCAAGGTGGGGTTTATTGCATCCCTGCTGTCGGGCAAGGCGTTGGAGTGGGCTACGCCACTATGGGAGCATGGTGACCCAGAGGTTCAGACTGCTGCTCACTTTCTAACAGCTTTTAAACAGGTCTTCCTCGGTCCATGGGTCATGCACGACACCTCTCTTCAGCTTCTTGCTTTGACTCAAGGCTCCCTCTCAGTTAGTCAGTATGCCATCCATTTTCGGACACTGGCTTCCGAGCTGGAGTGGTCAGATAAAGCCCTCATCCCTGTGTTTTGGAGAGGCTTGGCGGAGCATGTTAAAGATGCTCTCTCTACCAGAGAGGTTCCTGCAAGTTTGGAAGAGCTGATTACCATTTCCACCCGCATTGACCTCAGTTTTTCGGAGCGTGGTATGGAGCGTGCTCAATCCAAACGGAAGGTTACCTCGGCTCCCAATTTTTTGGAGCCTCTGGAACTACCCGAGCCAGAGGTTCCACCCCCAGAGCCCATGGAGGTGTCTCGCGCCATTCTCCAGGCGTGTCTGGCACAAGACTCCAGTTGCGGTTATCATTGTCAACACGCTGTTTCTCAGGACAACAGTACCCCGCAACGGCCAAACTCTGTGTCATGATCCCAGTGCAGGTTTTTTGTGCTGCACACCGAGGGTTAATGTCTGGAGCTCTGTGCAGGTTTTGACCTGCACACTTGGGGTTAATGATTGTGGCCTCTTTCTGGTTCTGGGAGAGCTTCATAAACCCCTGGGTAGCTTCTATCCCTGCCAGTTATACTTTTGCCTTTGGCCTAGTGTGCTGACCCCCGTGTGCATGTGTGTTGCTATAGCTTGTTTATATGGTTCTGACCCGATTCTGTTTCCCGTTGTGAGTTTGCCTGTTGATTTTGTACTGTGTTATTATCTGTGTATGACTCATTGCCTGTGACCTGACAACTCTCTGCTCGCCCCTCTTGTACCTTTGCAGCTATCTCTGTGTGTGACTCATTGGCTACGTCCTGACTATTCTCACTGTCTATGCCCCCGGGTAACTTTGTCTCGCAGTTACTCTGCTAGGAATTGTCTTGCAGCTCCTAGCTCTGTGGAGTTTAGGCCACGCCTCTAGCAGTCACGTGCTTCAGCTCCTGCGGCTCTGAAGTACACATCTATTCGGTTGCTGCCCGCTCCACAGGTAGCTTTGAGCACAGTTCGCTTTACTCAGGACACGCGCACTGGCTCAGTGAGCAAGTTCAATGCGGTGTCCTTGACATTATAACTGGCCTACAATTTTTTTTTTTTTTTTTTCTCACTGCTGCAGCATGGACCCTATGTGTGCTTTATCTGAGCAGGTGAAAAGCTTGAGTCACTGCAGAGGCTTAGTTTGGAACACCAAGCTCTGGCCCAGTCCCAACGGTGGGTTGAGGACTCAGTTCAGGAGGTACTTTCCGCAGGCTTCCAGCAGGTGGGGAATAGAGATGTCATTTTAGTCCCACCTGAATCCCCGGTTAAATTGCCAGATATATTTTCTGGTAACAAGGATGATTTCAGGGCATTTAAGGAGGGCTGTAAGCTTTTTTTTTCTTTGAGACCCCGCTCCTCTGGGGATGAGAAACAGAGGGTGGGGGTGGGGATGTCCCTGCTTAGGGGGTTCCCACAAGCCTGGGCATTCTCGCTTTCCTCTTCTGCCCCTGAGAGAATGTCTGTGGATGCATTTTTTGAAGCCTTAGGGCTTATTTATGATGAGCCTGATAGAGTGCGGTTGGCTGAGGACAAAGTCATGAGTGTCTGTCAGGGGGAGCACTCGGCCGAATGGTTCTGTACTGAATTCAGACGTTGGGCAGCGGAGATTTCCTGGAGTGATGCCGCCCTTCGGGGGCTGTTCCACAGAGGCCTGTGTGAATGTCTGAAGGATGCTTTGGCACTTCATCCTCCACCTGACTCCCTGGAGGATGCCATGGTCCAAGCGGTTCGCATGGATCGCAGGCTGCGGGCTAGAGGCATTATGCAACGGGAAACACCCTTATTTTTCAGTGGAGATGAAACCCAGGCTCTTCCTATGGCTATGGAGGTGAGCGCTGTCACCTGTGAGGGAAAGGAAAGAAGACGCCGTCGGGAAAAGCAGTTGTGCTTTTATTGTGGGAAATCTGGACATTGGAAGAAGGACTGCCCCTCCTGTCCGTCATCCTCCAAGATGGCGGGAAACGACTAGGTCTGGGTAGTAATCGAGGAGGCTACCCAGACCTTCAGGTACAATTTTCCTCATGTGCAAAAATGGTGCTGCAGGTGGAACTGGAACTTGGTTATGGTCCTGTTCAGACTACTGCTTTTATTGACTGCGGTTCGGCTGTGAACCTGATTGATACCAAGGTTATGACTCTTAATAAGATAGGGACAGTCAGGCTTCACGGTCCTGTTAAACTTGTGGCAATTGACTCATCTCCTCTTACACAAGACGGTATCTGTTGCAGGTCTGAACTTTTTTCTCTAAAAGTGAGTTCCACTCATGTGGAGAAACTAAGTTGTCTGGTGGTAGATAACTTGCCGGCAGGACTGGTACTGGGGATGCCTTGGCTTCAACGCCATAATCCTACCATTGATTGGGTTACAAGGGAAATCACTCAATGGGGATGCAATAATAAATGTGGTAACCGGGGACATCTTGTTAACGCTGTTAAATCTTTGTCTGTGTCGTCTGTCGATCTGGAAGGTATTCCAGAGTACCTGAAAGATTTCGAAGACGTTTTTTCCGAAAGTGAGGCTGAGGCGCTGCCACCACATAGACCCTATGATTGTGCCATTGATTTAGTACCTGGAGCCAAGTTACCTAAGGCTCGATTGTTCAATTTGTCTGGGCCTGAGCGCCAAGCCATGAAGGAGTACATAGCTGAGAGTCTCCGCAAAGGGCATATCAGGCCTTCTGTGTCACCTGTGGCAGCAGGGTTCTTCTTTGTGAAGAAAAAAGATGGTGGTTTGCAGCCGTGCCTCGACTTTCGGGAACTGAACAAGATAACGGTTAGGAACTCTTACCCGCTTCCCCTCATCCCAGACTTATGTAACCAGTTAGCTGGGGCCCAATGGTTCTCCAAGTTAGATCTGCGGGGGACCTACAATCTGATAAGGGTTCGGGAAGGGGACGAGTGGAAAACGGCATTCCTCACATCAGAAGAACTCTTTGAGAACCTGGTAATGCCATTTGGGTTAACTAATGCACCTGCTATTTTCCAAAATTTCATCAATGTTGTGTTTTCTGATCTGATAGGCCGTTTTGTAATTATTTATTTGGATGATATTTTGGTGTATTCCCCGGACAGTCAATCTCACTTGCAACATCTAAAGACAGTTCTCCAGAGACTCAGGGAGAACCAATTGTTCGCCAAATTGGAAAAGTGTTCGTTTTTTGTACAGGAGCTGTCTTTTTTGGGGTTGATTGTGTCCTGTGAGGGGTTTCGTATGGATCCTAAGAAGGTGCTGGCGATCGCTAACTGGGTTCAGCCTCGAGATCTTAAGGGGCTCCAACGCTTCTTAGGATTTGCAAACTATTACCGGAGATTCATTAAAGGTTTCTCACAAGTGGTTAAACCACTCACGGATCTTACCCAGAAGGGAGCTGATGTAAAAAATTGGTCTGTCCTCGCTAAGGAATCCTTCTCAGCGATTAAGAAATGTTTTATGTCTGCCCCGGTGTTGGTGCAACCTGACCCGTCCAAACCATTCATTGTGGAGGTGGATGCTTCTGAAGTGGGGGTGGGGGCTGTGCTATCCCAGGGTCCGGCCACCCTTACCAATCTCAAACCCTGTGCCTCCTTCTCCAAGAAGTTCTCTTCAGCTGAGAAAAACTATGACGTAGGCATTAGAGAACTTCTTGCGGTCAAGCTGGCGTTTGAGGAATGGAGGCACTTTTTGGAAGGGGCGGCTCACCCTATCACGGTTGTCACGGATCACAAAAATTTGGCATACCTTGAATCTGCTAGGAGGCTTACTCCTAGACAGGTCCGTTGGTCACTTTTTTTTTCACGATTTCAGTTCTCAATTACTTTTCGACTGGGGTCCAAAAATGTTAAAGCGGATGCCCTGTCCAGAAGTTTTGATCCAGTGTCTCCCCCTGAGCCGCCGTCCTCCATTCTTCCTCCAGGGGTGGTAGTGGCGGGGGTCTCAACTGAGTTGGAACAAGAAATCCTAAGGGCTCAGGCCCTAGCTCCGGCAACCAGGCCAAGCAATAAACTGTTTGTTCCAGATGCATTGCGGCCTAGACTTCTGCAGGAGTTTCATGATTCTAGGCTGAGTGCTCATCCAGGTATCACGGCCACTAGAGAGGCAGTAGCCAGGGGTTTTTGGTGGCCTTCATTAAGGTCCGATGTCAAGGAATTTGTGTCTGCTTGTGGCATGTGTGCCCGTTCCAAAAGCTCGCATAACCGACCGGCTGGGGAACTCATACCTTTACCGGTTCCTGATAGGCCATGGACTCATCTTTGTACTGCGTTATTATCTGTGTATGACTCATTGCCTGTGACCTGACAACTCTCTGCTCGCCCCTCTTGTACCTTGCAGCTATCTCTGTGTGTGACTCATTGGCTACGTCCTGACTATTCTCACTGTCTATGCCCCCGGGTAACTTTGTCTCGCAGTTACTCTGCTAGGAATTGTCTTGCAGCTCCTAGCTCTGTGGAGTTTAGGCCACGCCTCTAGCAGTCACGTGCTTCAGCTCCTGCGGCTCTGAAGTACGCATCTATTCGGTTGCTGCCCGCTCCACAGGTAGCTTTGAGCACAGTTCGCTTTACTCAGGACACGCGCACTGGCTCAGTGAGCAAGTTCAGTGCGGTGTCCTTGACACTCTGTGCTGCCGGGCAAGACCCTTGTTCCTCCTCACCTTCGGCCGAAGGTTCTCGCGTGGGCACACGCGTCCAGGAGGGGTGGTCACTGTGGCTATATGCAGACCACAAAACTCCTGGCAGGGTCTTACTGGTGGCCGCACAGGGCTCGGGATGTTAAAAAATATATTCGGGCCTGCGCCTTTTGTGCTCGGAATAGCCTCTCTAAACGAAGGGTGGAGACACCTGCCGACACACGGTGGCGTTCCACTTTAACTTCCGCTCCCGTCATCTCCCACGGGTCCCTTCTCAAACCTGGTGACTTTGCCGCCCCTAATGCCTTCCACTTGTCCCGGTTCTCTCTGTCACCTACCGGGACATCTGACTTGCCTTCGGACGAGTCTGAGGTCTAGACCTCTGATGGGCACAAGTTGCTGGATCAGAAGGCTCAGGGGGGAGGGCGCCCTAGGAGGGGGGTAATGTTAGGTGTCGGATTTCTGCATTTACTCTGCAGGGATCCAGACCCTCACATTCTGCAGTCTCCTGCTGTTTATCTACTGCAGAGGAGATTGCAGAGGAGATTGCCTTACAGCAAATCTCTCCTGAGGCTGCTGCGTCACAAAACCAGTCACGTTACAGCGATATTGCTAGCGATATCGCTATTTGTAACGGGCCCTTAAGTCCTTCTGTCCTCCTACTGAGCATGCTCATGGGACAATCTCCCATTGGAGATCGGGAGTCGTGCTCAGGTCCCGCCCCAGATTTCATTGGTCCATCTCAGAAATCTGGAGGCTTGCGGAAGGTCCCGGCTGCTATACAAGATGTGCATGGCTGTTCCGCCATGCGCTAGTATAGACTTACTTGCTGCTGTGTGATTCTGGTGAATGACTCATTATAAAACCCCTTCCCTCTGATATTATGTATGTGGTTAGGGACTGAGTTAGAATCAGCGCCAGCCCTCCTCTGCTGCAACATCCACAGCTGCTAGCATCCGGCATTGCGCTTGCATCATAGCTTTGTCGTTTAGCGGCAGTGTCCACACCGCGCTGCAGTAGCAGCTCTCCTTAGCGTCCGCAGCTGCGACCCGCACACACGGTAGGTCTAGACGGACGTAGTGCCGCCGCCTTGGGCTACTCCTGTGACCTGATACCGTGTGTGTATTTATACTGAGTACTGTGACCTCAACAGGCTCAGTCTTTGTGTTTGTGTTTTTTGGTATCTCTGTCTGCACATTCAATTCAATATTAAGAAATTTTATTTTCTGCTGACTAAAGCTGTATGTCAACTTGATGTTGGACTCGTTGCGATTCAAACCTGACATAAATAAATGTAGATCAATGACTGTCCCTTGCCAAAAAAATAAAATGTCGTCAATAAACCGAAACCAACCATGGATCTGGTGAACGGCATGTGCACCATCAATCATTAGACTACACTCCCAGTAGCCAAGAAACAAATTTTCATAAGATGGCGCACATGCCGCTCCCATCGCAGTCCCCCGTTTTTGTAAAAAGAACCGATGCTTGAAAGTAAAGAAATTATGCGTCAGAATGAATCACAACAAGTCCAACGCCAATTCACTTAAATCAGCATCCATATTGCTGGATTCTAAATAAGATTGTACAGCTCGCATCCCGTCCTCATGATGTATACTTGTATAGAGTGATACCACATCGGCCACTACGAGCAATGTATCTGAATCGAGAGACAGGCCGCCAACCCACTGCAGGACGTCCGTGGTGTCTCTGACAAAGGAGGGCAGCGTTTCCACTTGTGATTTTAAGTAATGGTCAATAAATATTAAGATTTCCTGCTGTCAGCGCCGCACTTATGTTGCACCTAGGTCTCTTTTTGACACTCTACCATATTTATGGTTGTGTTAATCTGTCCATTTCTAAATATATTTTTTTGTGTCTACTAATAAAATAATGAGGTGATTTTATCTGAGGATATAGACTCTTTTTTCATGCACGTCTACAAGTTTGGAGGAGTTTTGCTTTGGCTAATGCCATCTGGTGGTTTGGTTATTCTTTCTGACCGCTATTTATTATTATGATTTCTGCCATTGGGATTTTGTATTACTCTTTTCCTCTCTTACTGGAAAAGATTTAAAAGGGGAAATTACGAAGATTATTTTGCATAACAGTTTAAAAAACCTGAGGCGTAAGATGCGGAGAATTTATTAATGTGAATTTGTCACCATGTTTTTACTACCTCATCTGAGAGCATCATAACGTAGTGACAGAGACCCTGATTCCAGCGATGCCTCACTTAGTTTACTGAGTGAAGCAGTTGTCATACAGTCATAGGTTTTTCTTCTGTAAATGAAGCAGAGCTCAGAAAGCTATCCCCACCCACACCACCGATTGGCAGCTTTTTGTGTAATTTATATTGAAAGTAAGCTGCTAATCAGTGCTGGAGGTGTGATTGGACCAGGAAGCATATGGGCAGCAAGTCAGGCAGTGATTATTTCCTGCTGATAAAGCACTAATTGTATTGAAACAACAGCACATAGCCTCATAAATGACACATCACTGAAATCAGGGTCTCAGAACCTAGCTCATACTGTCCTCAGATTACATAGCAAAAACCTGCTGACAGATTCACTTTTAGAGTTTCAAAATTCTAATAACATTATGATTATTTTAAGTCTCTACTTACCTGTATTAATGAGCATACAGCCCTGACATTTCACACTGTATGCCATCTATAAAACATACAACAATATATAACTTATTGAATCCCTTTGTAAAAAGATGTGTACGGCAAGGTATATGTAGTTTTCCTAGACAGCTGTGTATTCAAAAGTATAGTGGACTACAGTAATTGTTAGTACACTGACAAAAGACTTACTTCAGGCAAATGCACACGACACTGTAGCAAAAGACGCTGCAGGAATATGTGAGGCAATGCTTTTCTGCCAGCATCTTTTCCTGTTGTTTTCTTGCATTTTTTTTACTGTTGTGTATAAGGCCAACGTCACATGAGCATATAACACAGCCAAATGCTATGCGATAAAATACCGCAGGGAACTCTGCCCAGTGTTATTCTATGGGGCAGCTCACATCTGCGATTATTTTCTCATGTCGATTCAGCATGAGAGAACAATCTCTGCATGCTGCAATTAAAGTACATTCAAGAATCGAATCACACTCACCCATATACAGTGGGTACAGAAAGTATTCAGACTGCTTCAAATTTTTCACTCTTTGATTCATTGCAGCCATTTGGTAAATTCAAAAAAGTTCATTTTTTTCTCATTAATGTACACTCTGCACCCCATCTTCACATTTTTGCAAATTTATTAAAAAGGAAAAACTGAAATATCACATGGTCATAAGTATTCAGACCCTTTGCTCAGTATTGAGTAGAAGCACCCTTTTGAGCTTGTACAGCCATGAGTCTTCTTGTGAATGATGCAGCAAGTTGTTCACACCTGGATTTGGGGATTCTCTGCCATTCTTCCTTGCAGATCCTCTCCAGTTCCGTCAGGTTGGATGGTGAACGTTGGGGACAGCCATTTTCAGGTCTCTCCAGAGATGCTCAGTTGGGTTTAGGTCAGGGCTCTGGCTGGGCCAGTCAAGAATGGTCACAGAGTTATTCTGAAGCCAATCACTTGTTATTTTAGCTGTGTGCTTAGGGTCGTTGTCTGGTTGGAAGGTGAACCTTCGGCCAAGTCTGAGGTCCAGAGCACTCTGGAAGAGGTTTTCATCCAGGATATCTCTGTACTTGGCCGCATTTGTGTTTCCTTCAATTGCAACCGGTCATCCTGTCCCTGCAGCTGAAAAACACCACCATAGCATGATGCTGCCACCACCATGTTTCACTGTTGGGATTGTATTGGGCAGGTGATGAGCAGTGCCTGGTTTTCTCCACACATACCGCTTAGAGTTATCACCAAAATGTTCTATCTTCGTCTCATCAGACTAGAGAATTTTATTTCTCATAGTCTGGGAGTCCTTCATGTGTTTTTTAGCAAACTCTATGCAGGCTTACATATGTCTTGCACTGAGGAGAGGCTTCCGTCAGGCCACTCTGCCATAAAGGCCTGACTGGTGGAGGGTTGCAGTGACAGTTGACTTTGTGGAACTTTCTCCCATTTCCATACTGCATTTGTGGAGCTCAGCCACAGCGACCTTGGGGTTCTTCTTTACCTCACTCACCAAGGCTTTTCACCCACGATTGCTCAGTTTGGCTGAACGGCCAGGTCCAGGAAGACTTCTGGTGATCCCAAACTTCTTCCATTTAAGGATTATGGAGGCCACTGTGCTCTTAGGAACCTTGAGTACTGCAGAAATTCTTTTGTAACCTTGGCCAGATCTGTGCCTTGCCACAGTTCTGTCTCTGAGCTCCTTGGCCAGATCCTTTGACCTCATGATTCTAATTTGGTCTGACATGCACTGTGAGCTGTGAGGTCTTATATAGACAGGTGTGTGCCTTTCCAAATCAAGTCCTATCCGTTTAATTAAACTGGACTAAAATGAAGGAGTAGAACCATCTTAAGTAAGATCACAAGGAAATGGGCAGCATGTGACTTAAATATGAGTGTCTGAGAAAAGGGCCTGAATACTTATGACCATGTGATATTTCAGTTTTTTTTTTTTAATAAATTTGCAAAAATTTCTACATTTCTGCTTTTTTCAGTCAATATGGAGTGCAGAGTGTACATTAATGAGGAAAAAATGGAACTGTTTTGAATTTACCAAACGGCTGCAATGAAACAAAGAGTGAAAAATTTAAAGGGGTCTGAATACTGTCCGTACCCACTGTAAGACTACGGGTGAGTGTGAAACATTGGACTGCACTTGGATGTCATCTGAGTGCACTGCAAATACCATGGATGCCAGCAATGGAGCAGATGGAGAAATTAATTTTTCCATCATCTCCGAACCGGCGCTGCAATTCTCTCATGCGAGAGGATCAGAGCACAGTAGCATGACAGTCATCTTACTCTCGCAGCAAAGTTTGAGTCGAGTGTCATTAGCATATCGCATCGGATACTATACGTTAATGTGACCCTGGCCTAACACAGAGCATGGCTTCCAAGCTGCCTGAAGAAAGGTCACACCACTTCTTTTACCAACTTTGCGGCTTTCAAAGCCTGAAACTGTTAAAGAAGCTGAATGGACTGAATACATGCACAGTGAGTCGCTTTTTATACTGAAGTGCTTATGTTCATTACTTTTAGCGTACTTTAACCCCTAAACGACCACAGATACACCTTTTAATGGCAGCTGTTAAGGGTACTTATTCCTCAGCACCAAACAAGTTTTGAGTCAGTTTTTATCGTTCCCAGCATTGCGGTGAATAATGGCAACCACAAAAAAAGCATCTGATTTCCCATTTATTTCTCTCTTCTCTGATATGACCTAGCATACCAGAGGAGAGATAAATGGGGTTCCCCTGAGCCCCTCCGATACCTCCAGTGTCGCTGGACCCTCCGGCTATGTCCCCCGACCCTCAGCGTCTTCTTCTGGCAAGAAAATGGCGGGCGCATGAAGAGTGCACCCGCCGAGATCTGCCAGCCGGCACCCCGTAACAATAGATTTCTCCTATTGTTTCATTTTGATCACTGTGATAAACCCTATCACAGTGATCAAAATAAAAAAATAGTAAATCAAACCCCCCTTTATCACCCTCTTAGTTAGGTAAAAATAATAAAATAAAAAAATGTATTTTTTCATTTTTCCATTAGCATTAGAGTTGGGACTAAGGTTAGGGATGGGCTAGGGTAAGGGGTTGGGGTTAGGGTTAGAGGGTTATGGTTGTGGTTAGGGTTGGGATTAGGGTTAGGGGTGTGTTGGGGTTATGATTGGGGTTAGGGCTGGAGTTAGAATTGGGGGGGTTCCACTGTTTAGGTACATCAGGGGGTCTCCAAATGTGACATAGCGCCACCATTTGATTCCAGCCAATTTTGCATTCAAAAAGTCAAATGGTGCTCCCTTCCTTCTGAGCCCTGTCATGCACCCAAACAGTGGCTTTCCCCCACATACGAGGTATCAGCGTACTCAGGAGAAATTGCACAACAAATTTGGTGGTCCATTTTCTCTTGCTACCCTTGTAAAAATAAAAAAAGTTTGAGTCTAAAGTAAATTTTTTTGCTTTAGTTCCTGTGAAGCACCTGAAAGGTTAATAGACTTCTTGAATGTGGTTTTGCACATCTTGAGGGGTGCAGTTTTTATAATGCTGTCACTTTTGGGTATTTTCTGTTATATTGACGCCCCCAAACTCACTTCAAATGTGAGCTGGTCCCTAAAAAAAATGATTTTGTAAATTTTGTTGGAAAAATGAAAAATTGCTGGTCAACTTAAAGAAGAGATTGTGCGAAATGTTATTTATTATTTTGTGCGATATGACTCTCTGATTTAAGGGCACAAAAATTAAAAGTTTTAAAATTGCAAAATTTTCAAAAGCTTCGCCAAATTTCCGTTTTTTTCATAAATAAACGCAAGTCATATTGAAGAAATCTTACCACTAACATGAAGTACAAAAAAACAATCTCAGAATCAGTGGGATACGTTGAAGCGTTCTAGAGCTGTAACCTCATAAAGTGACAATGGTCAGAATTGTAAAAATTGGTTCGGTCATTAAGTTCAAAATTGGCTCAGTCACTAAGGGGTTAAGTGCCTTTTTATTTGTATTTCGAAGCGGGCCCCTCTGAAAAGATGTGTGCACACACCCTTACGCATAGAACCCGACTTAATTACAAAAGGGGCTTCATATGTGTCATGTCATTTGAAACCTATGAGCATGTTTGGCCAAAAATGTGACGTGAACACTACTAAGGCCACGCTCATACGGCAGCATTTGGTGAGTTTTACATCAGTATTTGTAAGCCAAAACCAGGAGTGGGTGATAAATACAGAACTACAGAAATACTTTTCCTTTTTCCTCTGATTGTCCCGCTCCTGGTTTTGACTTACAAATAGTGAGGCAAAAACCTGACCAAATACTTCTATGTGAGCGTAGTCGAAGAAGTAGTAGTGAGCATGCATTAGTACTACAGCAATCATTTCCAAAAGAATGAAACGTATCATTTTGTTAAACAAAAAGGGCATTTTAACTCATATTCGTTATCGGCAGTGTCCAGTGAGAATGATACATCCCGTTTGGCTAAATCTATACAAGAAGACGCCTGTATTGTGACATGAGCCATCAGAAAGAGTTCATATCTTCAAGGGCTTTATGATTCATTACATACAGACAACCGTCATGATGAGTATTCTGTTACAACGTTTCTAGACAAGAGGAAGTTCCCTGAAATTTAGCCTGAGGTCCTAGACTATTTACGCTAAAGAGAAAAAAAAGGTACCGGAACTCAAAAGAGAAAAAGTTATGGAAGTAGATGTTTAACAACAGATAAATCTTGACGGATAGATAGAGATAGATAGATAATAGATAAATAGAGTGATAGATAGATAGATAGATAGATAGATAGATAGATAGATAGATATGGGATAGATAGATTTTCAAAAGAAAAAGTTATGGAAGTAGATCTTGATGGATAGATAGATAATAGATAGATAGATAGATAGATAGATAGATAGATAATAGATAGATATGAGGTAGCTAGATAGATATGAGATAGATACAGTAGATAGATAGATAATAGATATGAGATAGATAGAGAGATAGATACGAGATAGACAGATAGATAATACAGTATATGTGAGATTGATAGGTAGATAGATAGATAGATAGATAGATACAAGATAGAGAGATAGATAATATATGTTAGATAAATAGATAGATAGATAGATAGATAGATAAATTTACCTCTGTTTTCACATTTAAAAGAAAAATTAAGACATCAAATACTACAAAAGACAATAGTAGTCTGAACACTACATTTTTTCAGCTGCATTTTTTGTACAGAAAACTCACTGTACTTAACATTTGAACCAAAGTGAATGTGATTTCTTTTACACTTATGCCCACTGTGCATTTATAGATCTTTACTGTGCGTTTTCGGTGCCTTTTGTCACCTATGGGCTTCTATAAAAAAAAAAGTTTGTAAAACCATCTTAATAAAAGATCATCTAAAAAAGACCCAAAACACCTTAAAAAAAAAAAAAAAAAAAAAAAGCCTTCAGCAAAAACACAATAATAAGAGCAGAATGCTATTGAATATTTTGGCACAGACACTGTAGTAAAAAAAAACGCAGCGAGGAAAAAAAATGCATTGTTTTTGCATGTGGGAACATTGTTTTAATGTGTCAAACAAAAGAAAAGCAAAAGAAATTCTTTAGTTTCAAGGACAAATGTGGGTTTCTGCTGAGTCAGTTCAGGCTGAACAGATTTTTATCATTTATTGGCATTTTGAAAAGCAAACGATATTAAACGACATAACTGAATGGGGCACACTGACAAAACAAGGCTTACCTAACATATCACATTTACTGTAATCACTTTTGACATTCTTCTTATCTTAATGGGTTCATATATAATGTGTTGTCCCTATAGATTAACTCCCTTTGATGATTCAGCATAGTAACGAAGCTAAAAGGTGAAAATCACAGTCTCACATAGTAATTATTCACTAGCAGACTCCCTCATAAATAATCTATTTAAGTGTCAAGTTTGCTAGACAGAATTCATAAGGCCATCAGCAAGTCTTACCACCGGAGGTGACCAAGCTCCACGCTCCTTTCATGAACAAATAGCCTCCTTTTGTACTAGAGAAAAGATGGTCAGTATCACTAGGAATTGCTATAGGTAGACTTTTTTTGTCTTTATTTCTGCAGTATGAAAATTTATACCATTGGGTTTGGTTTTTTGCAAGTTGATTTACTTATTTTAATTGCACCATTTTTTGATACATAGTGGGTGGGTAAGTGGTTCAAACAAGTTTAAGCAAGTTTAATGAATTTGAATATTCTAAAAAAAAAAACACACAAAAGCATATCTCATTTCGGTAGAGGGTTGGTAGGGGGGTGGAACAGCGCTAGACAAAAGTGTTACATTGAAAGATGGCCAGATGTATCAAGCATAATGCAACAGATGAATGCTGTGCATTCATGCTGCATTCAGGTCCATTCATGCTGTGCATTCATGCTGCATTCAGGTCCATTCATTCTGTGCATTCATGCTGCATTCAGATCCATTCATGCTGCATTCAGATCCATTCATGCTGTGCATTCATGCTGCATTCAGATCCATTCATGCTGTGCATTCATGCTGCATTCAGATCCATTCATGCTGTGCATTCATGCTGCATTCAGATCCATTCATGCTGTGCATTCATGCTGCATTCAGATCCATTCATGCTGTGCATTCATGCTGCATTCAGATCCATTCATGCTGCGCATTCATGCTGCATTTAGGTCCGTTAATACAACTGACGTCAGCACGCACGTCGCCGGCGTATGACGTCATTATCTTTTGCCAGCGAGTGTGCACTTGAACTGCATGGAGGGATCATCGCTGCAGGAGCCTGGCCAGGTAAGGAGAAAGTTTTTTTATGTTTATTGAAAGCAGTACGTGAGCAGGATGGGAGCACGCTAGCAGGATGTGAGACACGGTGGCAGGATGGGAGACACGGTGGCAGGATGGGAGACATGGTGGTAGGATAGGAGACACAGTGGCAGGATGGGAGACACAGGGGCAGGATGGGAGACAAGGTGGCAAGATGGAGATAGATGGGGCAGTATGGTAGACACGGCATGATGGGAGACACAGGGGCAGGATGGGAGACAAGGTGGCAAGATGGAGACAGATGGGGCAGTATGGTAGACACGGCATGATGGGAGACACAGTGGCAGGATGGGAGTCACGGTGGCTGGATGGGAGACAGGTGGTAGAATGAGAGACACAGTTGGCAGGATGGGATACACGGGGCAGGATGGGAGACACAGGGGGCAGGATGGGAGACACAGGGGGCAGGATGGAGACACAGGAGGCAGGATGGAAACACAGGGAGCAGGATGGGAGACATAGGGGCAGGATCATGGAACACGATGGAGACAGATGGGGCAGGATAACGGGGCAGGATCACAGGGCAGCATGGAGACAGATGGGGCAGGATGGAGACAGATGCGGCAGGATGGAGACAGATGGGGCAGGATCATAGGGAAGGATGGAGACAGATGGGGCAGGATCATGGGGTAGTATGGAGACACATGGTGCAGGATCATGGGGCAGGATGGAGACACATGGTACAGGATCATGGGCAGGATGGATACAATAGAGACAGATGGGGCAGGATCATGGGGCAGATGGGGCCAGATCATAGGGCAGATGGGGCAGGATCATGAGACAGATGGGGCAAGATCATGGGACAGATGGAGTAGGATCATGTGACAGATGGGGCAGGATCTTCTGTGTATGGTGAAATTTGTATTTTTTTTATTAATGATCAGTATTGTAGTATTCAGTCACTATGTGGTGATAATATGTGGTCTGGTCATGGTGTGGTGGTATTTGTTCCTTACATGTGGTATTTTTAGTGACCATGTGGTGGTAATATGTGATCTGGACATGGTGCGGTGGTATTTGTCCCAGTATGTGACTTTATTCAGTCACTGTGGTGGTAATATGTGGTCTGGACATGGTGTGGTGGTATTTGTTCCTTGTATGTGGCATTATAGGTCACTATGTGGTGTGAATATGGTGTCTGGTCATGGTGCTGTGGTATTTGTCCCTTGTATGTGATATTACTGGTCATTTTAAAAATTGAAAAATAAATAAAAATATACTTAAATTGTATTGGAAACTTTAACAAATGATTAATAGGATAGAGTAGAGTAGAGCTCAGCCAAAAGAGTCTACCTTGTCGTTTTGGTGGCTTAAAAAATCTTTTGGTCAAAGAAAAAGCTGCTGGCTACATGTGTGATCTGGTGATGGGAACTGTTAGGCTATGTGTCCACGTAGCGTATAAAACCGGACTCCTTCCCAGAAAACGCGTGTTTTTTGCGCCATTTTTTTGCGGTTATTTTTGCATTTTTGCCGCGATTTTCGAGTGCGGAATTCAAGCACTTTCCAAGCGATTTGAAGCATCGCTTGGAAAGTGATTGACAGGTTGGTCTCACTCGTCAAACATAGTGCTTGACAAGTGTGACCAACTTTTTACTATTGAGGCTGCCTATGCGGCATCAATAGTAAAAGATAGAATGTTAAAAATAATTTAAAAAAAATAAAAAAATCGGGTTATATTCACCTTCCGGCGTCCCGCACAGCCTTCCCGGGCCTCAGCGATGCTTCCGTTCCCAGTAATGCCTTGTGGCAGCGGCAAGGGACTGTGATGACGTGAAGTCACGCGAGACCGCTACAGTATCGCGAGACCTTTGATGACAAGGCATTACTGGGAACGGGAGCATTGCAGAGGCCCGGGATGGTGGTGCGGGACGCCGGAAGGTGAATATAACCCGATTTTTTTATTTTTTATTCTTTTGTTACAGGGATATGGTACCCAGGGCCTGGAGGACAGTCTCCTCTCCTCCACACCGTGGGTACCTTCCGCACATGAGACGCTCACTTTGCGCATGGTGGGCATAGCCACATGTGGGAAGTAAGCGGATCTCATGCATTCCTATGGGTGCAGAATCGCGGCAATTGTTTGCAGAATCGCAGCGGTTCTGCAAAAAGAATGAGCATGCTGCGTTTTTTTCCGTGATGCGATTCCGTCGTGGAAAAAAAAGCAGCATTAGCACAGCATGTGCGGAATGCCATAGGAATGCATGGGGTGCGTTCAGTATGAGTTTTTTAAGTGTTTTCGCAGCGTATTCGTACCGAAAATCGAGGCAAAAACGCTTAAAAAACGCAATGTGGGCACACAGGCTTAATATGTGATTGGTGAGAAGTGGAGTTTTTCCAAGACAGAGTGGTGGGACTGTGGAGTCAAGGGGTGGAGTCTCAATGGGGCCCCTAAAATGTTGCCAGTATAGGGCCCCGAAATTCCTAGTGGCAGCCCTGGCCTTATTGACACCCCCATTACTAACCCCATAGTCATATTGTATAAAAACAGACACCCAGAAAAAGTCCTTTAATCGAAATGACTCCTTTAATAAATCTAAATTAAGCCATACATATGATCTTACCCATTTCAGCAACGTCATTGTCGTCTGCAAAAAAGTTTAAAAAAACCCAAACAATATCCCTCACCTTTCCGCAGAGATGATGATAATCTGTTTGTCCCGTGATGGGCCAGCTCTGCTACATCGACTGTAGCTGGCAGGCTGCATGGTTGCATGATACGACCATACAGACTGTCATCCAGCAGAGACACTGAGCAGCGTGTGCTCAGTGTGTCTCCCGGTGAACTCCTATTCCCTGTCTGATAGCATTGCGAACATGAGAAAGTTTTCCAGTCCGCAGTGCCGTCAGACGGGTCCTGGGAGTTCACAGCCAATGAAACCTTTCTGACGCCAGCATGAGCGCGGTGGGAAAACTTTGCGGCTGCTGAGTTGCCGGCTATTTACATACACATATATATTATAACATAGCACAATACCCATATAAATAACCAGGGCACAAAAACTGATGCAAATAGAAAATCACAAGAGAAACTCCAGTATAAAGTGCCAATAAAATTATCCTTTATTTAAATTCATTAAGAGTAGTTCACAAAATGATCACACAAAAAATTCTTATAAAATTAATAAGGTCACTACTTGTCAATAATAGGGGAACTAACCAACATATTTGGACCTAAGACTCATATAATCAGTGCCTATATGAAATCCTTCACTATAGCCTCTAAAATATCCTGTCCTCAGTACCAGTCATGTCCAAATCAGGCTAATATAACAAAGATTGAGGTGGCACTTACATGAGTGATGGTCTCCTATAAGTGGTATCCCCAAGCGCCCCAACCCGCGTTTCATCTCTTCGTCAGAAGACCATATGTTGGTTAGTTCCCCTATTATTGACAAGTAGTGACCTTATTAATTTTATAAGAATTTTTTGTGTGATCATTTTGTGAACTACTCTTAATGAGTTTAAATAAAGGATAATTTTATTGGCACTTTATACTGGAGTTTCTCTTGTGATTACATATATATATATGTTTGTATTTGTCACTCTGATTTTACTGTACGTGGCACATGATTTGCCGGCTTTTATTCTATCTATTATATACAGTCATATGTAAAAGTTTGGGCACCCCTATTAATGTTAACCTTTTTTCTTTATAACAATTTTGTTTTTTGCAACAGGTATTTCAGTTTCATATATCTAATAACTGATGGACTCAGCTATATTTCTGGATTCAAATGAGGTTTATTGTACTAACAGAAAATGTGCAATCTGCATTTAAACAAAATTTGACCGGTGCAAAAGTATGGGCACCCTTATCATTTTCTTGATTTGAACACTCCTAACTACTTTTTACTGACTTCCTGAAGCACTAAATTTGGTTTTGTAACCTCATTGAGCTTTGAACTTCATAGCCAGGTGTATCAAATCATGAGAAAAGGTATTTAAAGTGGCCACTTGCAAGTAGTTCTCCTATTTGATTCTCCTATGAAGAGTGGCATCATGGGCTCCTCAAAACAACTCTCAAATGATCTGAAAACAAAGCTTATTCAACATAGCTTTTCAGGGGAAGGATACAAAAAGTTGTCTCAGAGATTTAACCTGTCAGTTTCCACTGTGAGGAACATAGTAAGGAAATGGAAGAACACAGGTACAGTTCTTGTTAAGCCCAGAAGTGGCAGACCAAGAAAAATATCAGAAAGGCAGAGAAGAAGAATGGTGAGAACAGTCAAGGACAGTCCACAGACCACCTCCAAAGACCTGCAGCATCATCTTGCTGCAGATGGTGTCACTGTGCATCGGTCAACAATACAGCGCATGCATAACACCTTTTTGTATGACCAAACAACTCAATCTTTGTTTCATCAGTCCACAGGACCTTCTTCCAAAATGTAACTGGCTTGTCCAAATGTGCTTTTGCAGACCTCAGGCGACTCTGTTTGTGGCGTGCTTGCAGAAACGGCTTCTTTCGCATCACTCTCCCATACAGCTTCTCCTTGTGCAAAGTGCGCTGTATTGTTGACCGATGCACAGTGACACCATCTGCAGCAAGATGATGCTGCAGGTCTTTGGAGGTGGTCTGTGGATTGTCCTCGACTGTTCTCACCATTCTTCTTCTCTGCCTTTCTGATATTTTTCTTGGCCTGCCACTTCTGGGCTTAACAAGAACTGTACCTGTGTTCTTCCATTTCCTTACTATGCTCCTCACAGTGGAAACTGACAGGTTAAATCTCTGAGACAACATTTTGTATCCTTCCCCTGAAAAGCTATGTTGAATAATCTTTGTTTTCAGATCATTTGAGAGTTGTTTTGAGGAGCCCATGATGCCACTCTTCATAGGAGAATCAAATAGGAGAACTACTTGCAATTGGCCACTTTAAATACCTTTTCTCATGATTTGATACACCTGGCTATGAAGATCAAAGCTCAATGAGGTTACAAAACCAATTTAGTGCTTCAGGAAGTCAGTAAAAAGTAGTTAGGAGTGTTCAAATCAAGAAAATGATAAGGGTGCCCATACTTTTGCACCGGTGAAATTTTGTTTAAATGCAGATTGCACATTTTCTGTTAGTACAATAAACCTCATTTGAATCCAGAAATATAACTGAGTCCATCAGTTATTAGATATATGAAACTGAAATACCTGTTGCAAAAACCAAAATTGTTATAAAGAAAAAAGGTTAACATTAATAGGGGTGCCCAAACTTTTACATATGACTGTATGTGTGTGTGTTTTGAAGAATATTTGCTTTGAAAACAATGTGTAAATGGCTTAGACAATTGCTCTATGTAAAAGCTCATGTTAAAATCTCATTGCAATCAGATAGCAATCGCTCTGCATTCGGATGTAAATCGGATGCTAGGTGTGAGAAATCGGATCATACTTGCATGAAACTTGCATTACACTCATGCGACTCTCGGCAGGGGAGATTTGGACCAATTTTTCATACGTTTAGTGTGACTCTAGCTTAAGGCCACATTCACACATCCAGTATTTGGTGAGTTTTTTACCCCAGTATTTGTAAGCCCAAAGCAGGAGTGGGTGAAAAATGCAGAAGAGGTTCAAATGTTTCTATTATGCTTTTCCTTTGATTCTTCCACTCCTGGTTTTGGCTTACAAATACTTGGGTAAAAATCTCACCAAATACTCAATGTGTGCACATGGCATAAGACATATCCTCCTTCTTTTCCCTGAACCTGTTTACATAGGGATGTAGGGCATACCATGCCACAGAGTTCTAGCCATAAATTCAGTGCACATATAATTAGAGAATTGATAGTCAAGGACAGAAACACTGACATAGACAAGCCATAAGAGGAAGTCAAGGACATAGAACAAATTTAAGTCAAAAGATTACCCAGAGATACAAAGGACAGAAAAACAGCAAAATTCCCAGGAAAGGTTAAAAGGTTACTTGACCCTTTAAATTCTTCTGAACTCATTACAGTATATACAACAGAGGTTAAAAAGAAAGCCTGCAGGAGCAGCTATGAGCACAAAGGAGCTGGAATGAAGACAGGTAAGTATGCCGTGAATGCTGTTACTGTTACAAACTGTTCTGTAAATGGTGGTAATTGTGAGACACACAGTGATTCCACACACAATACTGACATACCATGCTACACATTGCTCAGGTTACACAGCTCCAGTGCCCAGTACTGGCTGCACACCTACGTGGTGTACATGTATGTACGGATGTAGAGTGCACCAACTCCCTGTGCATTGGACACGTTTAATTCTGTCCTGAACAGCAAACAGCCATAAGGCTCTCATACAGATTCGACTAATTTTGCCCAAACCTGCCAATATCGATGGGTTCAGCTGACATCCTTATGTATATGAGGGCGCAAGTCAACTGATGGTCAGGTGAGAAGCTGATCAAGTATGTCCGATTTCTGACTGCTGATCCTTTTATTCTCCGGGAGATAAGCCGCTGGCACAGATGTCTCATAGAGAACACAGGAGCATTAGACCAAACGAGCGCTCCTGAGTATGGGAAAGACGGCCATGATGGCAGTAAGATGAAGCATCATTTGTCAGACATCCATCTGATGTGTATGGTGGGCTTCACTCACTGTACTGCTGATAGGCACGCTATTCTTAAAGGCAAATGTGGGCATTGGCTATTAGAAACTTTTGACAGTAATGAAAAGCATTATTAATTAGACAGACTCAGAAGAATGATAAAAAATATCATAGTTCTAAGTTTTATTGACATTATCACACTCCATACTTAGCATTATAAGGGAGAGTGGTGCCCCCAAAATAGAATCACTATAGGAAATGATGATGAGAAAAGCTTCCTTCTCAGAGAGTCCGAAGCCATAACTAGATCTAGCCATTTTCTGCAGAATTATTCCATGTAAAGGAAGTAAAATCTAATGCTCTGAACAGACTCCCACACAGTGGTGTATTGTTAAGTGCAGGATACTTTCTTACAATAAACGATCATAAAATGACAAGTTACAGACACAGTAAACCACTGGATAATGAAAAAAAAATATTATACAAAGCAGAGCTTCAGAGAGCAAAGTCCGCAGTACTGATGAGTATGCAGCCAGCTATGTAAAGAGTTCGGGACATTTTTGTTTATTGTCTTCAGACATAATCACCATAGTCCACGACAGGAGTTAGGGTTGTGAATACATTATAGGAAAATGCAGAGATCTGTAAGACGTTTAACAGAAGTTAATTGTATTTTATATGTACAATAGAATTTCCCTAAAAAGCTATGCAGCCTGAATTTATCAAAACTGTTGTTTTCTGGTTAAACGGTTTTCTTTCATTGGTTAAAAGGATTCCAATCTATTAATATTGTGGCGGCAGCATAGGAGCACAGAGTCCACACTTAGGTTGCATTACAGTAGACAAACATTCTGTTTTTGGTTGGAAAGAGCGTCACTCTTGTATATAACTAGTAAGAAAAGGTTACCAGGTCACCTCACCTTTGATAAAGAACCTTGGTGAGAGCTTGAAACGCCTTGCCTTTGATTAGATTGTGGATCTACTTTTTAAATTATTTGAATAAATTTGGAAATTTTAAGGAGCTGAAATCTTCCCCCTTTTTGTCCTCTTGTCCATAGTCTGTGTCCGGTATTGCAGCACAGCCCTATTCATTTAAATGGAGCTTACCTACATTATCAGAAAGAGCCCATGGATTTAAGTGGATCTAATCTCATAAAGAACACCAACCTTTTAATACATGCAGTACTGTAGTCTAAAATTCTGTCTAAAATTTGGCCAAAAGTATCCCTATCGATCTAACTCCTAGCAATGTATTTCTAGAATATGTGTATATGCTTTTTGTTAACAGTATAGCCCATATTTGTATATTTCATGTTCTACAGCATGACGTTGGCATAAAATTAGTTTACCTTTCTCAATACACCTTCCTCCACAAACCAGTGTAAAAGCTTGTCCTCCGTTTCCACCTACTGTAGTATCTGAATTGGTCATTATACATTCATCATCCACATAGCATCACCAGAAGATGGAAACAGGAGGGCTACCTGTAACAGCTGGCAAGAATTATGCACTTTCTGATCTTAAAAGAAGAGACAACTTTCCCTCTGCAGCACTGGAAGAGCACAGTTGATTTAAAGCTGGAAGAGACCAGGAGCTATTAATGCTCACCAGCAATCCAGCCCGATTCAGAGCAGTGCTTACAAGCTCTATTAAAAAGAGATTGTAAGCACTGCTCATTTTCGGCCACAACTGCATGACGCCAAGAGTGATCTCTAAAGAAGTGCACAATAAAATAAATTGCAATTTTACCCATTAAAGAGAACCTGTCAGCAGGATTTTGCTAAGTAAAGTACAGACAAGGCCATATTGGTGCTGTAATACTGATTAAAATGATACCTGTGTTGAAGAAATCCGTTTGTGGTTTTTGTGTAATCTTTGTGTGACATATTAGGGCATCGAGGTGGGACTGTGGGTAGGGTCTTTTCTTGATGCTCTGGCCCTTCGTCTGCCTCCTGTTTTTGAATGACAGGTCACTGATCCATCAGTGAATTCTGCTGAATTCTGCTGAGTAGCAGCCTTCACAGGAGAACTACCAAAGTCCAGGAGAAGCAACCCTGCACCCCCGGGATTGAGTGGTGCTGGAGATCAAGGAGGCCAGCCAGTGCTTTCAAAGACGTCAGGACTCCAGCGAAATCTGTCCAGCTGCATGGATCATGGGGTCCCGCGTGGTTCAAGAAGTGACCAACTGCCAGAAGACATAAGTTAGGGTTCAGAAGAGGGAGGTCTTCAGATGATCCTTAGGTGCCAGTGCTGGGAAGAGAGCTGAGGTAATTTCCTGTTAAGCCTGAGATGCCGTGGATGTCAAGGTCCAGGCTGAGAGGAGTTTTAGTGCATGTATAGTACTGTATGCAGCAAGAGTGAGGAGAGCTACTACTCACTGCCAGAAAAGAGCTGGGCTCATTACACCATGAGGGGCTGATGGCACAGTATAATGAATAACTGCGGAAAGCTGTAATCATCATCAAATGTTCCAGTAAAAACAAGTTTTTTCCTGTTGCACCTGAGGTCTGAACATTGCTTATTGAGAAGGGCTGATCCTGCATCCCTTCCACAGCTTCTCTCTTTTTATTCTCCTGAGGACGGCCCACCAGCTGGAGAGACCACCGTGACCATTGGCCGCCATTATGCCCCAGCAAGGTGGAGGCCGATCCAGACACATAATAATAATAAGAATCTATAATAATAATCTTCTCCTGAGTTATATTATACTCACCGGGGGGCGGTCCGGTCCAGGTCCAATGGGTGTTGCGGTCTGGTCCGGCGCCTCCCATCTTCTAGCGATGACGTCCTCTTCTTTGCTTCTCGTCGCGGCTCCGGCGCAGGCGTACTGCTCTGCCCTGTTAAGGGCAGAGCAGGGTACTGCAGTGCGCAGGCGCTGGACCTCTCTGACCTTTCCCGGCGCCTGCACACTGCAGTACTCTGTTCTGCCCTCAACAGACCCGGACCGCCCCGCCCGGTAAGTACAATCTAACTTGTTTTTCTTATCTTTCAGGTTTCATCGGGGGCTTATCTATAGCATTACAGAATGCTGTAGATAAGCCCCTGATGGTGGTGGCCGCATCTTATATGCCAAAAAATAGGTGACAGATTCCCTTTAAGAGTCAGGCTGAATATTCCTAGTAGTCTAGGTTGGTTTGAGCTTAATATGTTTTGTTCTTCATAGCCTAGGGTAATTTAGGTCTTACATTTATTTATTAACAATGGGGGTCTAAGATGGTTGAGGGATTAATTACTGTTATTTCTGGTATTTTAAGAAAGTTTATGTGTTAATAATAAAATCCCAATTTCTTTTTTTATTGTTTGGCTTGAAAAGGGCTATTTATGGCCAAAATGTGGCCATTTTGCCATGTTGGAAATTTTATAATGAAGATGTAATAAAGGAAGTTTACTTTAAGATATTTCTTGGAAATGCCTTGGAAAACCTTTTTTGTTACAATAAAAAAATCCTTAGTAGTCTAGGGTGAAGTCAATATTAATAGTAACATTCCTGATGGTCTAGAACAGGGGTGGGCAATTAATTTTCTCGAGGGGCCACCAAGACTAGGGTTGAACCAAAGGGCTGAAATGAATTATTTAATTCTGCTCAACATTAATATTAACATAGTTTATAATTATTATTTTATGTTAGTTTTATACATGTTCCACTAGAGCTTATTGTAGCTGGTTCTTACATGTAATAGCAGCTATTCAAAGCAATATCATTTACTACATTTTCTAAAGTTTATAAATTATACTGCTCCTATTATTTAAATCTTGCCCCTCGATCAACAGCTCCCTCCGCACAGAACCACCAAAACATTATGCTGTTCCCACACCCCTTCCACACATAGTATGATGCCCCCACAGTCCCCAACTAAGCATGATGCCCTTACACACAGTATGATCCCCCCACAGGCTAAGATACAGTATGCTGCCCCATAGCCCACCAAATAGATTGATGCTCCCACAATACATTCCATACACAGTATGCTGCCCCGCAACTACCCAAACAGTATGATGTTGCTCACATAATATAATGTCCCAACATATCCCCCTACAAGGGAATGACAATTAAAAAAACAATAATAATAATAATTACCATACTACTCACCTAGTTTCATTCCTCCAATGCACTTCTCCAGTCTGTGCTGTGTACAGACTGAGGATCCGCACAGCAGGCGCAGCAGGCGCAAACTATTGATGTCATCACACCTGCTGCCATGAGTTTCAGTCACAGAGGTTGAATGGTTGAACAGCTCCCTTCTCCACCATTATATTCACTGGTATCTGCATTCTGGGAATAAAAATATCAGCAAATTCAAGACACCAGGGAGGCTGCAGTGCTGCAGTGAGACATTTCCTGCCCTCTGGCTTCCCCGGTCAGGGGTAGGACAGGAACAGCCAAGAGGTTGGAGATGTAGCCCATGACCGCAGTTTGTCAAAGTCTGGTCAATAGCAACAGAAAAATTACAGCTTTAAAAATTAGATCATTAAATAGACTTGTTAAAAACATCCAAATAACACCACAAAATTACATTACATATAAAATATTAATTACATATGAAATGGGGGAACAGCAGCAGCTCCTTAAAAAAACAGTAGAGTAGGTGTCATGGTTTGAACAGGGTTCTTGCCCTGCACTCACAGGGTCAAGTGTTCGTGGCCTCTTTCTGGATCTGGGAGGGGTATTTATACTCACTCTTTACCAGGGTTCTCTGTCAGCTATACTGTTGTTCTGGTGTGTCTGACCCCTGGTGTGCGTGTATTCTGCGTTGCTTGTTTGCTTCCCGTGTATGACCCGGCCTGTTCCCTCACTCTGTACTCCGTCTCTCGCTTTGGTACTATTGTCTTCTCCGGTTCTGACCTCCTGGCTTGGCTATCGTTACTCCGTTACAGTTTGTCCCTATTGTACCGTCTATTGCCCGTTCTGGTTTTCTGACCTATTGCTACGTCCTGACTATCCATTCTGTCTAACCCTTTGGTACTGTATTGCTATCTTGTGCTTTGACCCTGGCTTCATCTGGTTTCTGTCTCTATGCCCCTTGGTAACATTGTCCTGTAGTTACCTTTCTAGGAGTTTCCCTGCAGCTTCTAGAGCTGTGGAGCTTAGGCCACACCCCCAGCAGTCATGTGCTTCAGGTCCTGATACTCTGAAGCACGCATCGTCACCGCTGCTGCCCTGCTCCACAGGTATCTTTGAGCACTGTCTTTGTACTCCAGACACCCGCACTAGCTCAGTGAGCAAGTGCAGTGCGGGGCTCCTGACAGTAGGAAGGGAAAAGGGCACCTACAGAGTCCCTGTCAGACCCTAATACTTATTTACCACTACCTGAGCCACGGAGGCTCAGGTTGGCATCCTAAGATTGTGTACTGGCACCCACCACTCAATGTTGGCTAAGCCCTAATATTACCTAATAAGGCTACTAAAGTCGAGAGAATACAAAATAGCAATAAATAATTTCTTAGCTTATTGATAATGCTATGGGAATAACAAACAGAACAGCACACAGTATATAATCATAGATAAAATATGCCTCCATAATGTAAAAAAATGTAGGGTGCGAACCTCCACGCTCCAGGAAGGGCTAACTATGTAAACTATGTATTAGGGACTTACAGTAATGCTGTAGGTGCTCTTTCCCCTTCCTAGCCTATTGTTTTTCATGTGCATCCTCCTGCTCCCCCTTTTTATATGTATGATTTTGTGGTGTTATTTGGGTGCTTTCAAAGAGTTTATCTAATTAAGATTTAATTGTTAAAGAGACAATTTTTCTGTTGACATATATGCATTTGGATACCCTTATATTGCTTATCCTAATTTTTCTGTGAATTCAAAATCTGGTTTAGAACAGTCAAGAGATTAGTGAGGGCAGTAAACTTAATTGTCTGGGTTGGAGAAGGGGTTAATGTAAAAAGCTATGGCAATATAAGGCAATGTAGGGTTTTATGGAAACCATCACATTCCCTTGTAATACAAAGTCACTGGCATAAACAGACATAAAAGGGCTCCTGTGGAAAAACACTATATGGGCCCCGTCCAATAGATCATCATAATGCACAATTCTACTTGTTTTGGAGGTAGAAATGGGCCCCTTCACCTCATTGCACCAATGCTATGTCCACCACTGATTGAAGTATATAGGTATTATCATAGAATCATAGAATCGTAGAGTTGGAAGGGACCTCCTGGGCCATCTGGTCCAACCCCCTGCTCAAAGCAGGATTCGCTAAATCATCCCAGTCAGATGTCTGTCCAGCCTCTGTTTGAAGACTTCCATTGAAGGAGAACTCACCACTTCTCGTGGCAGCCTGTTCCACTCATTGATCACTCTAACTGTCAAAAAGTTTTTTCTAATATCTAATCTGTGTCTCTTCCCATTCAGTTTCATCCCATTGCTTCTAGTCTTTCCTTGTGCAAATGAGAATAAAGTTGATATATATATATATTATACATACATTCTCTGCACCAATTTTGCAAGTGCCTTTCAATACTATTATAGGTTGCATGAATGTAGGAAAAAGTTGCACACATTGTAAATTTGGCACAATTCACTTAAGCTAACCCATGGATGATATATGTGTATGTAAGCATGCCAATTACTCCACTTTTTCCACATTTAGCAGCAGAAATCTAATGCATTAGCATCATAAATCTCTGTCATTGTCCGTCATTTGCCTTTTATTTGGCTTGACTGGTGGTCTTCTTTGAACAGCAACATGCTTTCTTCTTTTCAAGCTATCACACAGAGAAGGGGCACCGTGGCTGCTGTTTTACACTTTGGCAACCCAGGGCTATGGCAGCTGCTATAAATGGTTACATAGACTGGTGATGTCCAATACATCAGCGGGGTGCCCGCTACTTCTGATATACCAGTAATGTGTTTTGTATTTCTATTCACATGCTCGCTTGATGAAGAGCATAAATGGACTCAAGAGTCTTGAAACCTGAATTACTGCCCATTTACTGCCCTTATTCATGAGTAAAAGTGATACATACTACTGTGTAGAAGTCTTAGGCAAGTGTGGAAAAACCTGAAAAGTAAGAAATCTTACAAAATAGAAGCATTTGTCTGGAATTACATGAAGAGACAGAAGAATCTACATCCACAGGGGATCTGTGGTTTGTTCTCCAAGATGTTTGGAACAAAATCTCTACTGATCTTTTTTGTTCATTCACTTTCCATTTTGTTAACTGATAAAAATGAACTAGTAACTCTTATTTTTTAAAACATTTTTACTTTACAGCTTTTTCCACACCTGCCTAAAACTTTTTCACACTACTGTAATTCTGAATATATACAGTCTATGTAACGTGACGCGGGGCGGTAGCCGTGGACTAGGTAGTTGTGTGTTCCATGCCCAGGCACCCTGCATGAAAATGGGGTTGCTGACTGTGTAGTTATGTGCGCCGACTGGGGGTGGTCCTTTTTCCGCCGCAGACAAACTTGAGACAGAGACTAATGTGCGTTCAACAGGTCCTCTTTATTGGCCGTCCTCTCGACGACCGCAGCACCACACAGCAGCTGCACGACAACTTCTGCACACAGGCCCAGGTACCCTTCACTTTCTTCCTTTCCCTAATTGACGTCCCTCGTGGCTCTTTTGCTGTGGCTGCCCTAGGCCTACCACCACAGCGCTTCACCTGTCCGAGTCCATCCATCTTGTACCTCCGGGCTTTCTCTGTCTGTGACTCTCCTGTCAGGGCCACCTCACTGACCGTCTTTAAAATTGTGGGGATTGGGGACTAATCGTATTGACCTGGGAAGTGCATTCCAAAGAATTGGCGTGGCACGTGTAAAGTCTTGGAGACTGGAGTGGGAGGTTCTGACTATTGAGGATGCTAACCTCAGGTCATCAGCAGAACGGAGGGCGCGGGTAGGGTGGTATACTGAAACAAGGGAGGAGATGTAGGGTGGTGCTGAGCCATGGAGGGCTTTGTGAGTGAGGGTAATAAGTTTATACTGAATTCTGGAGTGGATGGGTAGCCAGTGTAATGACTGGCACAAGGTAGAGGCATCGGTGTAACGATTGGTGAGGAATATGATCCTGGCTGCAGCATTCAAGACAGATTGGAGAGGGGAGAGTTTGGTAAGAGGGAGACCGATTAGAAGAGAGTTGCAATAGTCGAGACGAGAATGAATAAGAGAAACATGACCAGATGTTACAGAGTTCAATGAGAGAGGCCATAGTTCATAAATAAATGTATTTTTACTGAACAGTAACTATTGAGAAACTATGTACAGCAGGTAGTAGGTATTTTTCTTCAGGAGTGTTTCTTTAGTGACATGGAACATTATCACACTCTTTCACTTCTCTTTCCAGGAGTCACTTTCGCTTTCTACTTTATCTAACTCTTCTGTCTCAGCACAGCACACTATAATCAGGGAGCCTCCTTGTCACCAATAACGGCACTACAGTTCAGCAAGCAAGAGTCCTATACTTCTACCAGCGGCTCTGCATCCTGCCCCCTTAGAGGAATTTTTTATGCCAATATGGCTGCTACTTAGCTTTCCACTTTAATGATGCCTCTGTGCTACCAGGTGGGGCATTTCCTCTTCGCCTTGCATATATCCTTCCTTCTCTGTCCCGTTACTCGACTGACAGACAACTCGTACTGTCCTGCTAGGCTTCCTGCCCCAGGCTGCCAATACTTCTTTTCTCTTTTTCCCCTGGACCAACCCCTGACACTAACCACTTCTCATTGTCATGTCTCTCGTAGGAGCCTCGGTTGGCTCCATCTTGAACACAAATGAACCCACTGCATGCGGCTTTGCTACCCAACCAGATCTGAGGTCTGCTCCTACTGCGGGCTGTCCCTATCTAACATTGTAACAGGAAACTCTCTGCTGTCCCTTCACTTTAGCCCCACCCCACTCTGGGCTGGTCCCAACCATTAACTCTAACTGTCCCTGTCAACTACCTGTGCTTTGGCAGAACACAACTTCCAGACTAACAATACAATTTAGTAAGCATACTACACGCCATAATGCATTACATTAATATACAGGTCTTCAAGGGGGAACATGGGCAACACCTTCACTTCTTTACATTTATATTAAGGATGTTCATGTACGTATCATCAACTACTTATTGATTCCCATAAACAATAAAATGCAAAATGTTTCTTTTATTGCAAATCTAAATTAGTCTACTGCACCAAGAGTAGAAACAGACAGAAGACCCTGTTTCTTCGGCGTACTCAATTAATATGTTTGAGTTCTTCCAACTGCATGTCTTGTGGCTTTTCAACAGCTGCAACACATGTAGGCGCGAGGACTCGAAGACATTATTCAAGCACGCTGAAGTCACTCGGTTAGCAGCCGAGCATGCTCAGATAGACCTTATCCTAGCACGTTCGGTCATCACTATTAATTATTTATAGTGAAAAAAGCAGGATTTAGTTCAGCTCACCCCTTTGTTCATTAATGATGTAGCAGAGTCCGAGCAAGGACATGTCTCCACTTAGACGTCTTGGAATGCTTCATAGAAAAGGAGAAGTCCAGCTCAAGGAGTAAAATCCAAGGTTTTCTTTATTTGTCACATTAAAATACAAGCATGGCTGCTATGGTCATCATTGCGGTTTTTACCCTGACATGGGATAGCCGCACAGAGAGTGCCCAGGAGGTTCTGTGCTCGTTTCGAGCGCTATGTGCTTTTAGACTCAGAATAACCCCAAAGAGCTATTGCAGCAGGATATCAAGAAAATGCACAGGTGTTGACAGATCTTTCATTTATTAAAATTTATGCTATAGAACAGATTAAAAGAAGAACCAGAGGTGGAAATAGAGAAAAACTATTAAGGGACAGAGAGGCATTTTGGATTTACCTCCTTGATACAAGAACACCTACGGGTATGAATTTGAGGAAAGATTTCATGCATTATTATTAATCATTTCATACAAAGATTTTTTGTTGTGTTATTGTGGATGTGATATATCACTTTATTGTCATGTATATTTCATTTACATTCATGTTTTTTTCTTTTGCTTGTAGTTTGATTGTGTCTATTTTAAATAATTGTGTGCACCTGTGCATTTTCTTGATATCCTGATATCCCCAATTCTAACTCCAACCCTAACCCCCACACACCCCTAACCCTAGCCCTATTGGGAAAATGAAAATAAATACTTTTTTTTATTTTATTATTTTTCCCTAACTAAGGGGGTGATAACGGGGTTTGATTTACTATATATGGCGGGTTTTTATTTTTAGCAGCTGTCGCACGCTAAAAGACGCTTTTTATTGTAAAAATAGTTTATGCATCACCACATTTTGAGAGCTATAATTTTTCCATATTTTGACCCACCAAGTCATGTGAGGTCTTATTTTTTGCGGGACGAGTTGACGTTTTTATTGGTACCATTTTCGGGCACGTGACATTTTTTGATCGCTTTTTATTCCGATTTTTGGGACACAGAATGAACAAAAAAAAAGCGTTTCATGAATTTCTTTTAGGGGGTGCGTTTACACCGTTCCGCGTGCGGTAAAATTGATAAAGCGGCTTTATTCTTCGGGTCAGTACGGTTACAGCGATACCTCATTTATGTCGTTTTTTATGCTTTGGCACTTTTATGCAATGAAAACAATTTTATATAAAAAATAATTATTTTTGCATCGCTTTATTCTGCGAGCTATAACTTTTTTATTTTTTCGCTGATGATGCTGTGTGGTGGCTCGTTTTTTGCGGGACAAGCGGTACCATGGTTATTTATATCCGTCTTTTTGATCGCGCGCTATTCCACTTTTTGTTCGGCGGTATGATGATAAAGCATTATTTTTTGCTTCGTTTTATATTTTTATTTTTTAAGGGGTTCAATAAAGGGGTTAACTAGTTTGACAGTTTTATATGGCGGGTCGTTACGGACGCGGCGATACCAATTATGTGTATTTTTATTGGTTTTTTTTATTTTCAAAAAATGAATTCATTAGGAATTTTTATTTTTTTAATTTATTTAGAGATTTTTTATAAATTATTTTTACACTTTTTTTTATCGTACTACAGTGCGCAGGCGCTGGGAAAGGTCAGAGAGGTCCGGCGCCTGCGCAGTGCAGTACATTACTCTGCCCTCAACAGGGCAGACAAAGTACGCCTGCGCAAGAGCCACGGCAGAAGTAAGAAGGAGGACGTCAACGCTAGAAGATGGGAGGTGCCAGACCGGAACGCGACACCCATCGGACCGGATCCCCGGGTGAGTATAATCTAACTTGTTTTTCTTATCTTTCAGGTTACATCGGGGGCTTATCTATAGCATTACAAAATGTTGTAGATAAGCCCCTGATGGCGGTGGCTGCATCTTATAGAGTCACCTTGTCGATGGTGGGATGGCTTTTATGCTATGTTTGATCAAATACAATATTACTAAGAACTTTGTATGATTTAAATGCACTTTTGCTTTTTACTTATTTGATTACAGCAGAGTTTTTTTTTTATTTTGTCTTTTGTAGGTTTTGTATGCTTTTTGGCCATGTGAACATGCATTTATATGCTGCATGTGTACCAACTCAAACCAAGCTCAATTTTTGTGTTTTTTCTTTGTATTTTTGCATTCTGTGCAAGCTGGGGTGTGGCCTCTCTCTCCTGAGCTGGAAATTGTATTTAAAGGCTTCCCCTGACTGGTGTCCAGTGGTTGGGACCCGATCCTTGTCTGCCCTTATTCACACAGACGTCAACTTTGACACATGATAAGGTTTTTAATATTAGACAGTGTAGGACCGCCCTGACCACAGAGTCACCTTGTCGATGGTGGGACAGGTTTTATGCTATGTTTGATCAAATACAGTATTACTAAGAACTCTGTATGATTTAAATGCACTTTTGCTTTTTACTTATTTGATTACAGCAGGGTTTTTTTCATTTTGTCTTTGTATGCTTTTTTTGGCCATGTGAACATGCATTTATATGCTGCATGTGTACCAACTCAAACCAAGCTCAATTTTTGTGTTTTTTCTGTAGGGGAAGGACTGGACATGGATATAGCAGTTATTCAGGTCATGACTACAGTCCTGTCCCTCCCTTACATGTTCACAGCACTGTCTGCAGTTGCTCTGAGGCACAGTCTGAACAGATTTATTTCAACAGCCTGACCCTTCACACAGATCAGGTCGCTCTGTCAGGGGCCAGGGGAGTCATTGACTGCAGCGTCACCCCATCTGTAAGTAGTAAGTTCAGTCTGCAGCAATAACTCACATTGAGGGTCAGATAAAGCGACTGCAACAGCAGCTTACAGCACCCGTCACTGACTGATCCTCAGCCTACAGGACATCATATATTATAGCATGTGAGGTCCTGGTGCAGGTGCAGGATCAGTCAGTGCACATAACACTGTTTAGCTATGCACAATAAAACACACCAAGTGTACACATTGCTATATACCATTTCATGTCTGTAGTCACAGTATGTTATATGCTAATCTGAACACTGGCTGTGCTGTTCTGTGTGCACAGACATCAGATGGTCAGTGGTGTAATAACCTGAGTTCTATGGGCCCTGGTGGAAAATTTGGACCAGGGTCCCCACCAGCATGTGGGACACATCTATGGGCCCTTCTAATAATGTCCCCTGTCCTAGGTCCTGTACGTAATATTTTCCCTGTCCTGTAATAATGTCCCCATCCTTTAATAATGCCTTCTGTCCTGGACCCTGTATGTAATAATGTCTCCTGTCCAGGGACCTGTATCTTATAATGTCCCTGTCCTGTAATAATGTTCTCGTCCTGACACTTTCCTCAAACACAAAAAAATAAACAATTCCTCACACCTTTCCTCACTCCCGCAACAACCACCTTTTTCTTTATCCTCCATAACTGTCACATGAGGGTCGAGCAGCACATGGCAGGGATGTCATGCGCTGTATGCAACGGGCAAGCCAACGTCAGCTGCCGGCCCCAAATAAACTAATGTCACTATAGTGTATTCAGCTGTAGACAGGGAAGGTGTCAGCGTGCCCCCTAAGGCTGGAGTTACACACAACCATTAAAAATTCGGACCGATTTTAACGGTACGATATCGCACAAAGATTTCTTGTCCAGGGATCCGTCTGTCATCCCATTTTCCGGCGATGAAATGATTTTATTCGCATCTAAGCATCAAATTGACATCCAATGCCTGATGCTCTTTCCTGTTGACCTGGAGAAGTCTTGCGATTTAATCGCAAGTCACACGTGTGGTGCGTTTTCAATGTGATTTTTAATCGCATCCATAGACTTGCATTGGCGAATCCGATCCGAAAATCGGTGACAATCGCAGCATGCTGCGATTGTTTCGGTCCGTGGAACGGATCCAATAAAAAAATGCATGATGGGAGCAGCAACATAGAATAACATTGGGACGAATGCAATGCGATTTTTAATCGCATTACATTCGGCCGATTTTATCGCTAATGTGACTCCGGCCTAACTCCATGGGCCAGGTCGTCATCACACCCTTTGTGACCACGATAATTAGGCCCATGCAGATGTTATATACAGAATAATATATGGACAGCATAATATCTGATGTCTGTATCACAGCATATTGTACACCAGGCATATATTCTCCTGTATACACTATAGTATGTGCACAAATAAAAAATGTAAAAGTGCAATGGGGTCTTATCCAAGCAGTAAAGATGGATCAACACATGTGGGAATTTCCTAACAAACAGGAAATGCCCACATGTGTTGTGTCTGATCATGCAGCCGGCAGGGACTCTAACATAATATGCGAGCACGCCCATAGTAATAAAATGATTAGTGGCATGATTAGTCTAGTGAAAACAACCCCCCCATGACTAGTCACCTTCTAACTAGCATATTGCTACAGTAGTTATAACACTGATTTTAGGCATATTCAGAAAATCTATAAGGCACTAAGGGCGGCTTGTTTGGAAGTGTATAAAGAGATCAATAAATACATGGTGGTAGTCTGGGGGATGTGAGGCTGATCACAGGTTTCCTTTAAAAAGGCCTAAAAGGATTGAACTAGAGATTGCTGCAAATAAGAAAGGTGGGCATCTTGTACTCACTTCTGAGCAATCTACAAACTTTGCTACTCCTCACCATTAACTAGGGGGTACTTTTTGAATTGAACTACTCTAGAGAAAGAGACTTTTTCCACACAGGAATTACCTACCAATACAATTCGACTTGTCCCCACCAGGATCTGCGGCAGGTTATTCCTGCAGGGAAGTCTGAGCCCGCTAATGGTTGTGGCTATACACACATTTTGTTAACTAAATTGTAGCCTAAAGTTGAGTTAACACTTATTTTGAGTAAATAATTACTGGTCATAGCACTAGTAACACCCGCCTATATCGCTGGTGCAAGATCTATCTATATATAATAGCCTCGATGCCGAACATGGCACCAGAATTGCACTGCAGTGACTGATAAGATAAGATAAGATAATCCTTTAATCGTCCCACCATGGGGAAATTCAGAGCATTACAGCAGCAAGGCAGGAACAAGTACAGATACAGATGCATAAAGGCATTACATTGACAGTAGGTAGGTACATATAAAAAAAAAAGATATAACCGGACTATCACAACTTGGATCTACCAGTTCACTGTTTGGGTCATTCTCCGTTTTGGACAATGCTGGTTATACAGCCTAACTGCAGCAGGAAGGAAGGACTTTCGATAGCGCTCCCTCTCACATTTAGGATGAAGTAGCCGGTCACTGACAGTACTGCACATCTTTGTCACGGTCTCATGTATGGGATGGGAATCATTCTGCACCACCATGTAGCTCACCTTGGCCAGTATCCTCCTGTCGCCTACTTCCTGAACTGGATCAAGGGGGCATCCCAGGACAGAGCTGGCCCTTCTAGTCAGTTTGTCCAGCCTATTCCTGTCCCTGGTTGATATGCCACTACCCCAGCATGCCACACCAAAGAAGATGACTGATGCCACAACAAAGTTGAAGAAGGATGCAAGGAGTGCCCCCCTAACTCCGAAGGCTCTCAGCCTTCTGAGCAGATAAAGCCTACTGTGGCCCTTCCTGTACACTGCATCCAAGTGATGGGCCCAGTCAAGCTTATTATTGAGGAATCGGATCACACCAAGGTACTTATAGGTGTCGACTATCTCAATGTCATTTCCCTGAATGTTCACCACTACTGGTGGATTTTTTCCCTTGCGAAAGTCTGTAGGGAAGGTGACCTGACGGACGGACGAACTAGTCAGAGTGAAGAAGGAAAGGTTTGCACAGTGTAGGTAGGTGTCAGTTATTACAGTGGGGAAACAGCTAGGAAAGTGTAGTGGACGTGCAGTACCTTGGGTGGACATTAGATGGCAGGGAGGAGTGTGAGCAAAGGACTTGACAGCAGCTTAGGGCTTTAGAAACCGTTGGTCATGGGGGGCGTGGTTGGAGTGACAGTTTCAAGGAACCGGGTGAGCTATAAATTCTGAGGGAGGGTTCCAGAAGATTCCAGTCCCCAGGGGGAGCTCAGGTGACAGGAGGACTGCGCCTGTCTGTGCGCTCTGAGGAGAATCCGACCAAGGGGACTGAGGAGAAAGAACGTCAGGGGGGTGATCCTGACAGGAAGGTATCGCAGAAGAGACGTGGCAGTGGGTGCAAGATACCGTATTTAACACGACGACTGACCAGTGAAGCGCTGTTGGTTTACGGGCCTAGGGCGGCCACAGTGACGGACCTGTCAGGAACGTCAAACGCTGTAGGAGGGACGGTACGTACAAATACGTCCCTGGTGAAAAGTACAGTGTGAATACGGCTCTGAAAACGAAGGGCCGACAAGTGAAGAGAAGTGCGGTGTGTTGCGGAGGCCGTTAGATGGACGGCAAGTAAAGAAATAAACTTGGACCTGTTGTACCCAGTACCTGCCTCCATCTTGTCTCTGTGTCATCTCTGCGCGGTATAAAAGAGGGATCACCCCCCAGCTCGCCCGACCCACCGACGCTACAAGTCCACCACCAATTCCTTGGTCTTCCCGGAATTAATCCTAAGGTGGCTCCACAAAAGCTTGGTTAGTATCTCTGTACTCTCTTTCATCTCCTCCTGTGATGAGGCCTACTATTGCAGAGTCATCTGAATACTTCTGCAAGTAGCAGCTAGATGAGGTGCACTTAAAATCCGCAGTGTACAGTGTGAAGAGAAAAGGGGCAAGAACTGTACTGCAGTATTGCAGATCACCATATCTGACACACTGTCCCGAACCTTTACAAACTGAGGTCGGTTCGTGAGGTAGTTAAGGATCCAGGTGGAGAGTTGGAGGTCCACGCCAACAAGGCCCAGCTTGTCTCTCCGTAGACCTGGCTGTATGGTATTAAAAGCACTAGAGAAATCGAAGAACATTATTCTCACATTATTCTCTTATAGACTGCTCCTGAATGATGCATCACATACCATGAACGATTTCTGATTAGGTAATGCAAAATTACAAAGTTTAGTTCTTCATCAAACTTCTTAACTATGCAAACTTTGCTATGAATCTTGGAATTTTTAAAAAAAAGTTCACTCATGTCTAATGTTCATTAAAAAGGTTTTTCAGTTTTGACCTTTTATCATCCATAGACTAGAGGAGGCTTAAAGCTGTAAACTGACATTACACTCACCTTTCCCCGCTCTGGGGGCGTCTTTTTGCACTGCTGCAGTCTCAGTATACAGGCTGCTGCAGTACAGGACTACAGTGCACAACACCACTGCAGCCAATCGCTGAGCTCAGATCTGTACCATCCGCTTGCATCAGTTTTGACACATTTTTAGTGGATCCGCCATTCTCAAAATTTGGCGGATTTTGACTGATGTGGAAAAACTGATGTGTGAAACAGGCCTTAACTATTGTGGATGCATGAGCTGCTAAGCTTAGCGATTGGTTGCAGCCGTGATTTGCACTGTATTCATTGCATCATGGATGTAGCATAGAAATAGAGACCGGAGCAGTGGTGGAGACTGGCGAATACCATCTAAGGTTATCTCTTTAACACGCTGCAAGCCTATAGATAATGAAATGTTAAAACTGGAAACCCCCTATATTATTGCAGAAAAATGGAATCTTTAAAATAAGTGAAAGCCGTGGCACAGTCTATTTTCCTGGACCTCCGGTTTATTGGGGATTAGAAGAAAAGTACCTGAGTTATTTCTGAGAAATGCAAAGTTCATAGTTTAATCATCAGTTGAACAGTTTAAGTTGTAACTAGCCTCGGGCACGGAGCACATTCTCGGTACATATTTATCAAGGATCTCATGTCTCTCTGATGACAGATGAACATGCGATGTGTATTTTTCATCAGTGAGTGTTGGAGAAAGCTGATTTTATGGATTGCTACTTATGTCGGTAATTGGATTACTAGGATTTTGGAGGGCAACTCAAAAGTATATACATTTTATGCTCATCTGAAATGCAGTCGAACAGCTATTAACTGAATGGGCTGTATAGTGGACATTTTGTTGAAAGACACAGAGATTTACACATGGATAACTTCGATTGTTAGAAGAAACTTAAGTGAAAGTCAGGATATGGCTCTGAAAAGTCCTTCCTCTGTAATCCACTTGAGTAATTAGTCTGAATATGCCACCAATTACAGAGTTAAAGTTACAACGATGCTATAAAAAATACAATTTTGTGGCATGTGTTTAATGAGAAACACTATGTACTGCTGCTACAGGAAATTCACAGTCAATAAAAAAAAAATCAGGAGGTGAAATGGAGCCTGAACACCTTTCTATCCAGAAAGACTGAAGAAAACATAAAACTAATGCCTAAAGGTCGTACTATGTCCAAACCCCTCTTCATAAGTAAATTATTCAAGTCTGATCAAAGTCCAATGTACTGAACAACTTCTGCCTTACAGCCCATTACATTTGCCATAAAGCAGTAGGTCTTGTGCATACAACCATATAAAGTGCCGATACATTATAGTCTAATGCTCAGAGGTGTGTGTGTGTGTATATATATATATTTATATATATAGTGGTGCAATGACCACTGTGTCCACTAGGGGGTGCTGTGTGAATGTCCCAAGAGAACGGAAGAGTGGCAGAATCCTGAAGGATAGTTATGTATCTCAAAGTGGGTGGCTTTGAGATGGAGACTTGTGTATGTGTGATCAGCAATATCATTGCTGAGGTATTGTTTCTAAGTATAAGGGAGAAGTCTTCAGGTAACTAGAGAGATGGGCGGGTTCTGGTTACCTACAAATCCACCCAGGGGTGTGTCTGAAAACGCCTATAGTAAAAGGCTTTGTAAGTGTGTGAAGGACCTGTGATGAGATCATAGCCATGTGACCCAGTGGGCGTGACTACACACCATATAAGGTGGCCAGGGTAGGTCACAAGGTGTGAATGCTGGGACCTGATTGGTCCAGTTTGGAAGGTCCCGTGAGGAGAAGGATCTCCTGGCTAACAGCCTGTGGAGCAGCTGTGTGAGCGCTGGCGATGTGTACCTGAGGGGGAACTAACGTATGCGATGGTGAAGCCGCATAAGGAACCCTGACGGGTGAGATAATGATGAGGCTGAATAGCCTATATAATGGACGCTATGCTGATATGAACTTTGTGGTGCTTCCTTTGGTTTATGCTGAATAATAAACCTCACGGACTGATATGGTTTTATGGAAAACCCGTACCGGATGTGATTTATTTGCTGCCAAGCAAGTGTCCCCCAACCTTGAATGACAGGGCTACCTCACAATATATATATATATATATATATATATATATATATATATATATATATATACACACACACGTGGTCAAAATTGTTGGTATCTCTAGTTTAATGACAGAAAAACCCACAATGGTCAAAGAAGTAATCTGAATCTGACAAAAGTAATAATAAATAAAAAATCTATGAAAATGAACAAATGAAAGTCAAACATTGCTTTTCAACCATGCTTCCACAGAACTTAAAAAAAAAAATAAAACTCATGAAATAGGCCTGGACAGAAATGATGGTACCCCTGAAAATAATGTTACAAAAGGGACATGTTAAATCGAGGCGTGTTCACAAATTAGCATCACAGGTGTCTACAATCTTGGAATCAGTGAGTGGGCCTGTATAGAGGGCTACAGATACTGACTGTGCTGTTTGGTGATATGGCGAGTATCACACTCAACATGGACCAGAGGAAGTGAAGGAAAGAGTTGTCTCGGGAGATTAGAAAGAAAATTGTAGACAAACATGTTAAAGGTAAAAGTTATTAGACCATCTCCAAGCAGCTTGATGTTCCTGTGACTACAGTTGCAAATAAAGTCCGTGGAGCCTCATTTAAGAGTCTCAAACACGGGACTAGTCAGATCTTTCTCCAGGGAAGGACCCAGCCAAGGAGTGGCTCCTTTCGGAAACCACCATTACCACCATATTAAGTGGCCCTTTAAGTCAATATCCAGCTCTTTACGAGTTTACAGATACGACAAGGGAAATACCAAGGCCAGGTATCCATCCACAGACAGCTGTTTCGGGGTGTTGCCCCTCATCAGTGTGGAGTAGGATTCTGGCTAGGTGGGAGCAACGCCTAGTAGACCAACATCACGAAACAATCACTGACCTCAGGGAGACCAGTCAAAGAAAACACTGCGGCAGCTGGCAAAGGCGCTCAATCAGTGAAATCCTAGGTGCATTGCTCCCTGGGAAATACGAATATGCAAATAAAGTCCGTGGAGCCTCATTTAAGAGTCTCAAACACAGGACTAGCCAGATCTTCCTCCAGGGAAGGACCCAGCCAAGATCTGGCTAGTCCCGTGTTTGAGACTCTTAAATGAGGCTCCACGGACTTTATTTGCATATTTGTATTTCCCAGGGAGCAATGCACCTAGGATCTCACTGATTGAGCGCCTTTGCCGGCTGCCGCAGTGTTTTCTTTGACTGGTCTCCCTGAGGTCAGTGATTGTTTCGTGATGTGACTACAGTTGCACATATTATTCAGAAATGTAAGCTCCATGGGACTTTAGCCAACCTCCCTGGACGTGGCCGCAGGAGGAAAATTGATGACAAATCAAAGAGACGGATAATACGAATGGTAACAAAAGAGCCCAGAAAAACTTCTAAACAGATTAAAGGTGAACTTCACCTCAAGGAACATCAGTATCAGATGGCACCATCCGTCGTTGTATGAGTCAAAGTGGACTTCATGGGAGATGACCAAGGAGGACACCATTGTTGTAAAAAAATCCTAAAAAGCCAGACTGGAATTTGCCAAACTACATGTTGACAAGCCACAAAGCTTCTGGAAGAATGTTCTATGGACAGATGAGACAGAAATGGAACTTTTTGGCAAGGCACATCAGCTCTATGTTCACAGATGGAAAAATGAAGCATATCACGAAAATAACACTGTCCCTACTGTGAAACATGGAGGAGGCTCTGTTATGTTCTGGGTCTGCTTTGCTGCATCTGGCACAGGGTGTCTAGAATCTGTGCAGGGTACAATGAAATCTCATGACTATCAAGGGATTCTAGAAATGTGCTGCCCAGTGTCAGAAAGCTTGGTCTCAGTCACAGGTCATGGGTCTTGCAACAGGATAATGACCCCAAGAATGGCTAAGAGGAAAGCATTGGACTATTCTGAAGTGGTTTTCTATGAGCCCTGACCTAAATCCTATTGAGCATCTTTGGAAAGAGCTGAAACAAGCCGTCTGGAAAAGGCAACCTTCAAACACAAGAAAACTGGAGCAGTTTGCTGTTGAGGAGTGCCAAAATACCTGCTGAGAGGTGCAGAAGTCTCATTGACAGTTACAGGAATTGTTTGATTGCAGTGATTGCCTCAAAAGGTTTTGCAACAAAATATTAAGTTAAGGGTACCATCATTTCTGTCCAGGCCTATTTCATGATTTCATGTTTTTTTTTTTTTTTTATTCTGTGAAAGCATGGTTGAAAAACAATGTCTGTCTTTCATTTATTCATTTTCATAGATTTTTTTATTATTACCTTTGTCAGATTCAAGTTATTTCTGTGACCATTGTGGGTTTTTCTGTCATTAAACGAGGGGTACCAACAAGTTTGGCCACGTGTTTATGTAAAACATGTATGTATAGGACAGAGTTTTCCCATAGCTGCACTATTTTTAGTGCTTTCAGGAGAATATATGAGGGGCCTTCCACATGTGCATACATTTCATTTTATGGTACATTGCAAAAATGTATCTACAGTTCCTAAAAACTAAAGCCAAAGCCGCAGCACACATCAGACAAACAGCTTGGTCTTTTGAGTGGGGGTTTTTGGTACTGGGAATTTATCACAATGGAAAATATTTGAAATACTTAAATTTCTGAATGTGTTTCACAATATGCAAGGGTTTCTACTGAAGACATTTCATTACTCAGCCTTGACTTAAATTACAGATTTAGAAGAAAATCTATAGAAATCATTATTAGATATGATGGGGAATGCAGTCAGCAATACTGATGAGTGTTGACCTTATTTAAAAGTCATCCATCATATACGATAATACAGTGCAATGGCATTGGAAAGTCATTGGGCAATTTATCTATTCATAGGGATTATCCCATGAATTATTTTCATAAGAAAAGGTCATAAAATGTTGTTAATAGCTGTTTTAAAGTATAAAAAAGATTTTTTATTATTTTTAACTTTCATGTGTTCCCCTTGATACTGTGGCTAATCTGTGCTGCTGTAAGAGGCAGTAACTTTGGTTATAATCAGCATCCTTCTCCCTCTGACACCTCCTTACTTTCTATTAGGAGTCATTTCAGCTATACTTCCATGCTGCTGCCATTCCTGTCCACCAGCACTCAGGTCAGTTATTAGACCTGCTGTAATGATAATGTAAAGTGTCATGTATTTTTCCCTATTATCACACCTTCCGGACCATTCCAGAATCTTCTATTCACATACTGAACTCTGCTGTGCCAGTGGTGAGGGTTTGACCCCCCTGTTCTTTTCCCTTTGTCTGTAATGCCTGCAACTTTCTCTCCCTCACAGCCTGTGACACTGTCCACCTCCCTTTCTCCCCCCCAGCCTCCACTCACACTCTTTGTAACCTGAGGTACCAGTGAGTGATTTCCCTCCTCCAAGCAGGGAGCCCCTTTGTCTTCCCATGTGCTCTGACTTCTCATAGACAATAATGAGAATTTAATAATTTGGTCATAAAGCAACGCAAGTGTGTGATAGAAAAATGACAGATGGAACGTGCTTTGATAGAGCGTCGTGTCAGCGCCTCTTGCTAAATTCTAGCTTCAGCAGAATCCGAGAAGTGGATTCCTGCACAGCCCAATGCTTTGTGTTTGGTTTTGAATGAACACCTGCGACAAGCTGAATAAGATGATACTATGTGCATTTCTATAGGAGGTACCCTCTTCGAGATATGATTATTATAGTTTTCTTAGCCAGATTGTAACTCTGAAAGCAGGGGTAGGACTGTCACAAACCAGCCCCTTTAGTGATGTCACAAGCCCAGAGGTATAAGGTACTTTCCTGCAGTCTGCAGTCACTTCGTGCGTGGGAAACTGCTGCAATCAGACCCTTCAATGCATTGTGACATCTGGCTCCTCCCACCAGTATGGCTTAACCTACGATGATCTAAGCAATACGTGAGTTTATTTCTGCTTTTAACCCCCCTTTTTTTTGTATTTGCTTTGTACATAATTTCATTGTCTCATTTTTTAAAATCCTTTTATACCTTCTGTAAACACTGCCTACCTTTTTTTTTGGAGTAAAATTATTAGTCTTGTATTTCCTTGCTCTATGACTAATTTATGTGCCTGAAGTAATTACGCTTCTAATTTGGGTTGGCTTTGGACCCTCTTTATTAATTTTAAATATTAATAGAGGAATCGGAAGCTGGTGGCAGCGAAGTGTGCTCTGGGCTAGGTGGGCTAGGTGGCAGTGACGGAAGGGCTTTTATAAGCAGATTGTCTGACTGCAGTCAGAGCCTTTATAATTCCCTCGCTACAGCGGGCCTAATAGCAAGTACACAACAAGTAGCCCGTCCAGCGACTAATTATCCTAGGTGCAGTTCCCTGACTGACCTGAGGGTAATGGGGGTGCTGGAGAGCTGCAAGTTCCAAAGTGGAACTGGAAAGTGGGATATACATAAATCCCTGCAGTTCGTGACATATTGTGCCAGTAGTGAGATAGCTACAATAAGCCCCTGCGGTAAATTGTTAGGGCAAGACCAGCTTGCTGTTTTCATCACATTGTTGGCAGTGGTGGGATAACTAAGATAAGCCCCCCTGCACATGTGCTAGCCGTGTGCCTGCCAAAGGTCAACAACCCCTTTTCCTGATACCTGCATATTGCTATACAGTTGGGCTCCAGGCACTATACTTTGTAAGTACCGCAATTGTTATATCTTTTCACTGGATAATTTTTTGACAGCATGTAAATGGAAAATATTGTTTTATTTTTAGAATCTATACAGTGAGACAACCAGTGAAAAACGTTAGACAAACTTTGTTGTAAGATTCACGCTGCCGACAATATAAGCAGCATGAATCAAGGACTGGTAGTGTTAATGAAGCCATGTATGTGGCAGTGTTTCACAGAAAATATATTTTGAATAACCATGCAGTGACTATTCATCTCACATTACTAGTCCCCAGCAGCTTCTTTCTACCCCAGTTCCATAGACTGACAGATGTCTCTCTTTGTGTGTTTATATGGAAAAAAAGTATAATAACATAAATTCTTACATATAATTAAAGCATTTGTTCAGACTTTAGCTCAAAAGCAAAGTTCAGGTCAGTAGCTAGAAAGGATGCTAAACTGTTTTTTCTCTTAGATCCATTCTTTAGCAGTTTATCAGCTCAGCTTTATTAGGGTAGAGCCGTGATATGTGTCCACATTTTATCAATGATTCCAACAGGAAGTCTGTGGTAGACTGAGACACACCCCCTCCTCATCATTGGTTAAGGCTGCTGTTGCTTTCCTCCTCCCTGCTGCTCTGGCTCCTTTGATTGGACGCTTTGCGTACCACAATTGTATCATATGCTCACTAAAAATACAGTGCATGGACAAGTTTCCAGTACAGCAAGGGAAAGTTATTATAGGATATAAGTTACTACAGCACTAATGAGAAAAATGTATATTTAGTAAATGCCATGGATATAGTGAACTAGCTGAAGAGCCCGGCGTTGCCTCGGCATAATAACCAACTGTGGTTAGTTATAACAAATTATAATGATTACATTGCACATAAAAACATTTCACATCATATATTCAACACTACAGATTTGCAACACAAATTAACTAAACGATTACCCAAGTATTGATAGTATTTTATTTTCAACTCATTCAAGATTTTTGGTTTTTCCTTTCGGTGCAAAGATGAACAGATTTTTGGCAGTTCCAACTCTTGAACAGACGACGTAAAGTTGACCATGAGAAAAGCATGGAGATTGCAAATCGATCCCTACTACTTCAAGGACTGTCCCTGAGCATTGCTAATGGACATTGCAAATAGCAGTTGAACTGTAAACTGGAGGCGTTTAAAATAAAAAAAACAAATCAGATGGAATGAGTGGAATTCTTGGAATGAAAATGTCCTCTCCTTTGGCACATCCTGTTTCTGAGCTGTGTATCTAACCCTATCTTATGTGATAATGTCTGCTGAGCTGTGTACCTAATCCTCTCCTATGTGATACTTTCTGCTGAGCTGTGTATCTAATCCTATCGTGTGTTACTGACTGCTCAGCCGTGTATCTAATCCTATCCTATGTGATACCATCTGCTGAGCCATGTATCTAACCCTATCCTGTGTGATACTGACTCCTGAGCCATGTACCTAATCCTATCATGTGTGTTACTGACTTCTCAGCCGTGTATCTAATCCTATCCTGTGTGATTGGGTCGCCCTCCCAAGGCTGTGGGGTACTCAGTACCGGGCCGATGTCAGGGGAATGTGTCACAGCAGCAGTGACCCGGTCCATGGCCCTGGGCGCCCAAATAATGGGGGTTGTGGTTTAGTTAATTGAATGGAATAGTTTGTGACGCCACCTGTGGTGTTTGGCAAGCAAGATGTTAAGCCAACACTGCGTGCAGATCCTCTGGGGCTAATGGTGTGTTGCAGCATAGATGGTATAGCTCTCCACAGGTGAAGCTGTAACCCCAGGGCAGTGTGTAGGCACAGGTAGTGTAAAGGATGATACCTAGATGTAGCGGTGCTGACGGTGTTGGTGCACAATGACTGGAAGACACCAGGGCTTGTAGTGCCAAAGCTTTACTCACAGTTCGTGGTACACACTGGTGCCTGCCTCCGTGCTGTGTCCTCCGGGGCAGAGACTCAATCAACCTCCCAGGCAAGTCAGGACTCTCCTCTCCAACACTCCGCCAACATGTACCTGTCCTGAACGACTCCTCTATTGCGCCTTTAGTGTGAAGAGCTCCAGTACCGTGGTACTCTGACGTTCCTCCTGTCAGATGTTCCTAACAACTCTTCCTTGTATGGCAGACAGCTGTAGCCTACTTCGGAGACTCCCTTTCTCCTGAGTCCCGGCTCCCTATACAGATGCTGTTGTGCCCCAAGTCTTGGATGGGAGTAATGCATTTACAGCCAACTACTCCACCGGTGTCTGCTGCAGAACCATAAGTGTCCATACAACCTCGGGGACTGGGCCCCGGCCTTGCGCTGAGAACCTATAGGCAGGGTTCCTCTTCCAACCCACAACTCCTCTCTGTTCTCTTACTCCTTCGTTCCGCACTGTTCCTTCTCTCTCTTATGGAAGCTTAGGTTGCAGTTCTACGTCTTTCTCCTTCTGTTCCTTTCCCGTGCCAGCTGGCTTAGATCACTGAGGCAGCTGCAGCACTCCTTCTTCTCTTCCCCTCCTAGGGAGCTCGTTCGACTAAGACCAGTCCTCAGCCTCTGCTGACTTACTGTCTTCCTCCACCTTGACCTCCCATCAGGCTGACCTCCTGTCAGCCTGCTCTCTCCCTCAGCCTCATCTCAGACTGATCTCCAGATTGAACTCTGACTGAACTCAAATTCTAAACCTTCCCACTCTTTTATATCTCTAACTCCACCCACCTCCCAGCACATCTCGTGTTACGAAGCAAGGACCCACAAAAGGTGCTCTGCTAACCTCTAAGCATGGAGCCATAATCTGGTCCATTGTTGAACTATCCTGTGTGTGGGTGCAGGTGTTGGAGTGTGGAAAGGAGTTCCCAACTTACCTAGTTGGTTGGGCACCACACCTTAGGAGAAGGTGCAGTACCTCTGTGGCGACTGAGCCTCAGGGGCGCCACATGATACTGACTGCTGAGCAGTGTATCTAATCCTATCCTGTGTGATACCATCTGCTGAGCCGTGTATCTAACCCTATCCTGTGTGATACTGACTGCTCAGCCGTGTATCTAATCCTATCCTGTGTGAAACTGACTGCTGAGCCGTGTATCTAATCCTATTCTGTGTGATACTGTCTGCTGAGCCGTGTATCTAATACTATTCTGTGTGATACTGTGTGCTGAGCTGTGCATCTAATCCTATCCTGTGTGATACTGTTTGCTGAGCTGTGTATCTATTCCTATCCTGTGTGATACTGACTGCTGAGCTGTGTATCTAATCCTATCCTGTGTGATACTGACTGCTGAGTCATGTATCTAATCCTATCCTGTGTGATACTGACTGCTGAGCAGTGTATCTAATCCTATCCTGTGTTATACCGTCTGCTGAGCCGTGTATCTAACCCTATCCTGTGTGATACTGACTGCTGAGCCGTGTACCTAATCCTGTCATGTGTTATTGACTGCTCAGCCATGTATCTAATCCTATCCTGTGTGATACTAACTGCTGAGCCGTGTATCTAATCCTATCCTGTGTGATACTGTCTGCTGAGCCGTGTATCTATTCCTATCCTATGTGATACTGACTGCTGAGCTGTGTATCTAATCCTATCGTGTGTTAGGGATGGCGGAACGCGCTAAATATTAAATAACGTAAAGTGTGTTCACCGCCCAGGGTCCACAGTGCAGAAGGTATAAACACTGCTGCTAGATAATGGCAGACGTGTAATAAGGCGATATAACGCACGTGGGTTAGACCTCACCCGGGGTGCGCTGAGCGATCTGTTTATTCACAGAAACGCCTAAGTGTTAAACACAAAAGACTGAGCCTGTTAACGTCACAGGTCTCAGAGAAGTGCACGCACGGTATATGGTCACAGGAGCTGGGCCCTAGGCAGAGGGTCAGAGTCCGTCTAGACTTACCATGCGTGCGGCGTCGCAACTGCGGACGCCAAGATGAGCTGCAGACTGCAGCGCGGCGACAAACACTGCTGCTAATCGACACTGTCGGACGCTAGCACTGTGGAGGATGCTAATGTGGCTAGTAGCTTGCCACTGGCTGGCGCTGACTCTAGACCTAAGTCCCTATACACACTCGTAATATCAGAGGGAGGGGATCTTAATGAGTCATTTGCAGGTTCATGCATCCATCATCATTCACACAGTAAGCAACTAGAGCGGCCATGCGAACCTTTTATAGCCGGGATCTTCCAGAAACTTCCAGATCCCTGAGATGGACCAATCAGATCACGAGAAGGACCTGGGTATGTGACTCCAGATCTCCAATGGGAAATCGTCTCGTGAGCATGCCCAGTAGAGCGACGGAGGGACTCTGGAGCGATTTGCTGCTGAGCAGCCTGCATTGCTATTGCTGACCCAAAGGTGGCAGCAACTGCCAGACCCAGAGAAGCAGGACTGGGCAGAGCATCTGGGACGCCGGGACTGCTGCGCAATCTCCTCTGCGGTCGATAGATAATGAGAGACCGCAGAATGTGAGGCTCTGAATTCCTGTTGAGCCGCTGCAGGAACCCGACGCCTAACAATCCTGTGTGATTCTGACTGCTGAGCCATGTGTCTAATCCTCTCCTGTTTGATACTGACTGCTGAGCTGTGTATCTAATCCTATCCTTTGTGATACTGACTGATGAGCCGTGTATCTAATCCTATCGTGTGTGATACTGGGCTCCCCCTGCAGTCTGTGTCAGAGGGTGGTTTGTGTTGGCACGGTAATAAATTGTGCTATTTCCAGCTTTACAGAAGGACGATAACACCATAGAAATTATAAGAATAATAGGCCAAATTGTTTGGTGAATTGGAACGCGCGGGGTTAAAATTTTGCCTCACAACATAGCTTATGACGCTCTCGGGGTCCAGACGTGTGACTGTGCAAAACTTTGTGGCTGTAGCTGCGACGGTGCAGATGCCAATCCCGGACATACACACATACATACATACATACATACATACATACACTTTTTCCCCATTATGTACCTAGGGGCAAAATTGTTTGGTGAATTGGAACGTGCGGGGTTAAAATTTCACCTCACAACATAGTCTATGACGCTCCCAGGGTCCAGACGTGTGACTGTGCAAAATTTTGTGGCTGTAGCTGCGACGGTGCAGATGCCAATCCCGGACATACACACATACATACATACAAACATACAAACATACACACACATTCAGCTTTATATATTAGATTAACTGAAGTGAAAGCCTGGATAGACACTTTTGAAGAGTTCTCGGTGGTTGATACCCTTTAATGGCTAACTGAAAAGATGGTAACAAATTGCAAGCTTTCGAGACTACTCAGGTCTCTTCATCAGCTATATAGACTAATAAGGCATATATATATATATCTCATCAGGCATATAGACTATTTTTCTATCTACTGGCTAACATGGTACAAAGATACAGTATATATCTTTCCTGTATTTTCAATGTAGACGCTTAAGACCCCGTTACACGCTAGCAATATCGCTGTAAAGTCACCGATTTTGTGACGCAGCAGCGATATTGCTAGCGATATCGCTACATGTGATACTTACCTCCGACCGGCTCCCCCGCTGATTATTGCTGGTCGCGCGAGAAGGTCCTGGATCATTTCTCATCGGGCGCTTCCTGCTGGGCTTCCTGTGGCGCCGACGAGCGATGCGTGGACGCGGGCGGGAGGATGTCAGGATCGCTGCGTCTGACAGGTAAGTAGCGACCCCTGACCCCTGCTATGTCGCTGGTGAGATCTGCCTGTGTGGCAGCTCACTAGCGACCACTTAGCGATGCACCAGCGATCCATATTGTTGTCGAGATCGCTGGTGCATCGCTAAGTGTAACGGTACCCTTATATCAACAGAGAAAGATGTAAACATAAATTGCCACCTCTCCAGTAATTCACTACTTGGATGCAGTGGCCAGACAGGTTGAGGGGCCCCTGTTCTTTACATTGGTGCAGCCAGGTCCTAGAGGTGAGATCTACGGCATTCATTCATTTCATATCCTGTGAATATGCCATAAATATCTGTTTACGTTTTAGTTACATTCACATAGTTCTAATTTAGTGTCTTTCAGGTAACCCTTGGTTTTAAAAAAACGTTAATCATCTTAACCTGTACTAAACCACACATAGGATGCATGGTTAATGTAGATCTATTGTCAATATAAAGAGTGTCCTCAGCCAAATATTACTAAATTGTCAGGAGATAAAATGTGTCCATAACTCTGGAGCCCAGGCTCATTGCCCTGCATAACATTCCTTTCCGTCCCATGCACCTCCGACTGTGCACAGGCACACGGCAACCCAACAGATCGTAAATTCTAGAGCACAAATTACAAAAACATGTAACCAGAATGCCAGGAAACAGGCATAATAACTCAATCACAATATGCAGTCAACATTTTGTTATTTCACTTGCTTTCCACTCTGAAAACTAAACAAAATTAGATCTAGCCTCACTGGGGATAGCTTTACTTAAGCAATGCTAATTTCTTATGGCCTACTATCTGGCTTATTCATTAATAACAAGCTCTAAAATGAAGAGTCTCCAAAATAACTTCCCACTGAAAGTAAAAATAAGCTATTGATAAACTTTATTTGAACGAATTCTAAAGATAAAAACATTCAAATTCCAAGTCTTTATAAGTATCACGTATTTCAGCAAATGTGAAGATTATTTTAAAAGGATTATGTAGTTGGTTAAAACACCAAACAGAGAAAAATCAAAGAAAACGTATCTCAGCATTTCTGCCTTTAAAGGTATTAGGTTTGAAAGCTATACCCTATCCTTTTTTATGGAACAAATTTTACACTCATTTCACCCCTATAGAATAACATTGATGTCCCTAGTCTACATCAGGGGTCTCGTTTATGGAAGAAAAAGAGTTTAGTTTTAATTAGTCAATTTTTTGGAAAGGTAGAATCAAATTGTTTGTGCATTTGTCCTCTTCGATCCTTTTAGATTACACTCATACATTAACATATATTTAGCTCTGTTATGCCGTAAATGTACAGTGATATTATTGATTTTAAAATGTTAAACTATACGGGCCTTTCTGGCTTTTGTGCTGGAACAAAAAACAGTGGAGGCAGCTGTTCAAACTGACACCCAAAAAAGAGAAGAGAACCATAAATATGACAAACAATTTTGTTTATTAAACAGTAAAAATATTTAAAAGAGCTACCAATTATTTTCAACCAAACATATACCCCTGGGGGGCAGCATCAACTATAGCATATATAGATTTACAATATAGTCTTTGTATAATAATATCGCTCAATAAACATAAAAAATGTATGAGCACAATATTATAAGCACACCAATTATAGCAATAATAAGTGTATAATAAGAGGATGGCAAAAATGAATCCAATTAAACCGAGCCACAAACATGCATACTCACTATGTACCCCAATGTCATATACCTCCAATTATCCTGATCCATGCCCAATAGATAAGTGCTATACGCATGAGTATACCCTAATATAATGGTGTAAAATATAAGCAAGGATATGTGCCGTTTGTGATGCTGTCCCCGCGCCCCGACGCGCGTTTCGCCCGCTTGCTTCTTCCGGGGATGTGACCCAGTGAGTTGGGGAGGTGCTTTTATACAAACAAGGACCAATGAGGGTGCCGATAAAGTGATGAGTTATCCAGGGCTTTAAACAGCGCATGCGTCAATCATACAGCTCCATTGCCATTAAATCACACTTCCTGACATGCGCTAAAGTAAATAGCGTGGTGTGACTCACGCACGTTACCATAGCAGCGCCATCGGAAGTGTTTGGAGTGTTGACCATAACGCATGCGCACTAGCTCCAGATGTCCTCAAAATGAGAAGTAACCCACTCCTTAACAAAATTCAAGTGCGCCTGCGCATTCACGCTAATAACGTGAAGAAAAAGAAGAAGATCACCAAAGAGTGCCCGTGCTGAAAGACTGATTTAATATAAATCATAAATAACGAGGAAAAAATGAATAACGAGGAAAAAATGAACAATTGTGCAATAGAAAAACTATGTAAAATGTGAATTATTACATAATAAGTGACAAATATTGTGCACAAATTACACATTTACAGAAAGAAACTATAATTACCCTAATAAATTACAATTATTGATTTATTAAAGTGACATGTGAGTCAGCATCATATAAATAAAGCTACCTCAACGTAGCCATATATACCATTGTGATATTAAAGTGCCGTATAATATAACTGCACTATGATATAATAATAATAATAAGGCCACCATAAGATGGTCCCATATACCATCCTGATATACAATAACCATACCACTGTGCAATAGCTGAAAAAATATAATAATAAAAATATCTATATAAAAAGATATACAGATAAAAATAATAATAATGAAAAAATCCATAAAAAAATTGACTCATGATGTTAGTCCCAAAAGCATTTCTGGTTACTTCTTCTTCAAAAAACAATCAGCGGACCACCACTCTTCTTTAATGGACACCGACATAATGACCCTTGAATCCTCTTTTTGTGCTGGAAGTATAAATGTTCTATATAGATGCAAGAATTGCTATAGTTTTCCTAGGATAAAGTTTAAAATTAGGGAATGGCAGGCTGGCGGTGTGATACCCAATTAAATTATAAATTTCAATTTTTGGCTAATAATATTACCTTTTTTGCTGAAAAATTTTTTCATAGTATTTACAGTGGCATGTAAAAGTTTGGGCACCCCTGATTAAAATTACTGTCATTGTGACTGTTAAGTAAGCTGCTAAATCTCTCTGAAGGTCTTTTGCAGTCAAGTTGTGGTTCTGATTTGCCTCTCTCACAATCCTACGAGCAGCTTTTGCTGAAATTTTGCTTGGTCTTGCAGACCTTATCTTGACCTCCACTGTTACTTTTAACTGCCATCTCTTAATTACATTTCAAACTGAGGAAAGGGCAACCTGAAAACGCTTTGCTATCTTCTTATAGCCTTCACCTGCTTTGTGGGCCTCCACCATTTTCATTTTCAGAGTGCTAGGCAGCCGCTTAGAAGAACCCATGGCTGCTGTTTTGGCACATGGTTAGAGGAGGCTGGGTTTTCATAATGCTGGAAAATTTGCATCACCTGGCATTTCCTAATGATGATGGTGAACAAGCCATAACCCTAACAGGCTAATGAAGGTCTGAAACCTTGGTCAAAGTTATCTGAGCACACAAACCTCCAAGGGTGCCCAAACATTTGCATTGGCCCATTATCCTTTTTGTAATTTTTAAAATGTAAAAGACGAAGATATCTATATATTTTTTGTTCCTAAAATATTCAGATTAATGAAGCTTTTTGTGGATTTACTGCGCTGCTAGATATGATACAGATTCATTCGTTCATAAAAGAATTGCAGATTTATTCATAGTCCCACTCATTCCCTGAACGCGTTCTCTCCTGGAACTGTCTCCCACCTTAAAAGTGAAGATGATCTACTATATTCTTCTGAGCCTCCTGAGCGCCACCAAATCGCACCTTTCCAAAATCTAAATTTAGATCTCTATAGGAAAAGGATTTAGGGATCCTGTCAGATGAATTATTTTTGGTTAAGTAAAAATTTATTGATTCCTCCTTGCTGAATTATAATTTTAAAATGATTCAGTTTACGATTGTCCATAGGCTGCGTAATTCTTTTTTTTCCCATGGCATTGAAAATTTGGAGTTCTCTAACTGCCTCAAGTGTGGATCTACCAAAGCAGATCTATTTTACAAGTAGCAATCTTATCCAGGAATTCTAATGTTATGGCAAGAAACCCTGGAATATGTAAATCATAAGTGGGGTTGTAGAATGACTCTTAATCCCTTGCTGTGCATCTTTTGAATTGTTGAGGAAAGATCTTTGAGAAAACCACTGAAGGAAGCAATAACTAATCTTCAGTTTTTAGGAAGAGTTTTTATTGTAAAAAATTGGCTTTACTCTAAAATAATTGGTCTTCAAGATTGGCTAATGTGTTTTGCTAAATTATTCCTTTTTCTCTCTCTTGGGTTTGTGTGCATATATTTATTGAAGTTCTACTCTTATTGTGACATTGTAATTACAGTACTTGAAAAGAAAAATTAAAAAAGCAAAAATAAAAAAAACGGATCTGTGAAATTCAGTCGACACAAGATACTTTCTTGCTATTAGAGTATAGAAAAATGATTATTTAAAGGGAGGGTGCCGCAATTTTTATTTTTGTATTAATTATTGATTATATTTTTAACACAAAATTAAATTCATGGTTTTAACAGTTTTTTTTATTTTTTTTTAGTCAACAATTGGGGCTGCCTTTTGCATTTGCTGGTGTGTAATGACAATTACACACCTCAAATATGGCAGCCCCTGTTCATAGAACTCTGCAATCGGTCTCCAACCACATCTCCTGGATTGAGGCGGCCTTAGCTGTGATCTGGGCACCCACTGAGCTGTCCAGGTCACAACTATAGGAGGAGACGGGTGACAATTTTTTTTAAGCCCACAACTATGCTGTGTTCTTTAGTTTCCCCTTGGGATGATATCACATGAGGGGCCGGGGCCTCCTCCTCCAGTGCAGACTTGATACCAGGAAGCAAAGTTGGTGCTGAAGCTTCTAGAAAGGAGATAGGTTGCATGGACAAGAAAGGACTGAGGGGCTGTATAATGACGCTGTGGAGATGGGAAGAAGTAAAATTCTATCAAACTGAACAATCAGCAATATGTGTAGTTTCTTTAAATTACAAAAAGCGATATGGCAAATGATATGAGCACAATAGATGTGCAGGGTGAGGTAACAATAGTTATAACTATAGCAACTGTTCATGAAGGGTTAGCTTATCAATACAACGGCTTCCTGACTGCAGAGTCCTAGGTTCAAATGCAATTAGCGTGTGATGATTCCGGTGTCGTCCTGAAGACAGTGATGATCCTTTCCCGGCGGTGGCAATGAGTCCTCGACGTCTTGTGTGGGGTCCTGGGTTCAGGATTCATCGTGCGGAGTGCAGTGCAGTCTCCAACACCGCCAGAGCTTAACGTATCTCAAAACAAGTATGCGGGTGAGGAGGAGCACATTTCTAGATGAGTCACCTGGTCTTTCTTAGGAGGCACACGCACAGTAACTACTGGCCTGAAGCGTTTGGCGCCTTCAGTTGTGGGAGACATCGGGCACATGGCAGGTCTCTGGTCACAGTCGCTGTATCTGGACGCAGGGGATCTATAGCGCAAGTCTGCGCTGTCACAGTGCTCAGAGGACGGAACACCAAATTTCCCCTGCTGCGCACTGCGTCTTCCCGCCAAGTCTGCCAGCTCTTTCCCATGCCCAGGCTCTTTTATCTTAGCCACACCCCCTGCTGTTGAGTGCAAAGGTCGAACCGAGTTACTAAGCTGTCCCTCGGACAAAGGTGACAGCCCAGACAGTTCTGGAGCCGGCGCAAGAGAGGTACCCCTGGTCTGGGTCCTTCTTCTTACATGTATGTGGAGCTCCTGGAATCACCTCCATTCTGGTCCTGTCAGTGCCTTCTGGATTGGCATCCTGTGAGGCCCACACTCCAGCAGCTCTGGTTACCTGTCTAGTGTGGAGGCTCTGGTGAGACCCTCACTACAGACACTCTATTCTAGTTACCTCACTTGTGAGCTGTCTACAGTGGAGCTGCTGGACGGAGCCTCAAAAGAGCCACTCCAATCTAGACACAACCGTGACAGGAGGTGAGTATTGGCGGCAGTGTGCGATATTCGCAGCCTCATGTTAGTAGAACAACTCCAGGCTGCTGATCACCGCTCTCTGCTGCTGTGTTCAGAGCACAGCAGAGTAATCATCTGATCACTGACTCAGCTTTGCTATATCAGTGTAAGTCTCTGCAGGAACCTTATACTAAGACAACAGACCATGCATCTAATGCCCATCATGTGTGATATGCCCAGAGATATGTATCTAATGCCCATTACATTACATCACTGCTCCCATAGAAGTGGACGGAGCAGTGTCACACATTACGCCACTGCTCCCTTAGAAGTAGACAAAGCGGGGTCATACATTACACCACTGCTCCCACACTACTCCGTCAACTTATATGGGAGCAGTGGTGTAATGTGTGACCCTGCTCTGTCTACTTCTATCGGGGTCACACTTTACACCACTACTCCCATAGAAGTGGATGGAGCGGTGTCACACATTACACCACTGCTCCCATATAAGTAGACAAAGCAGGGTGACACACTACACCACTGCTCTCACATCACTCCTTCCACTACTATGGGAGAAGTGGTGTAATGTGTGACCCCACTTTGTACAATTCTAGAGGAGGAGCAGTAGTGTAATGTGTTACCCGGCTCTGTCGACATCTATGGGAGCAGTGGTGTAATGTGTCACCCTCCTCTGTCCACTTCTATGGGAGCAGTGCTCTGTCCACTACATTACTACTTTCATAGAAGTAGCCAGAGCAGGGTCACAGATTCCACCACTGCTCCCATAGAAGTGGATATAGCAGGGTCACACCTTACACCACTGCTACCATAAAAGGGAACAGAGCAGGGTCACGCATTACACCACTGCTCCCATAGAAGTGGAGGGAAAGGAGTCACACAGTACACCACTGCTCCCAAAGAAGTGGACGGAGGGGGGTCACACATTACATACATCAGATATTGTGTATGTAATCCCACCCTGTGTGATACACTCTGCTGAGCCCTATATGTAATCTCATCATGTGATAAACTACACTTAGCCCTATATCTAATCCAATCGTGTGTTACACTAAGCATATCTAATCGCAGCACGTGATGCACTGCACGTATCTACCCCCAGGTTATGCTACAGCGAGCAGCATCAACTAACAGAATCGGTGCTGCCGGCTGTCCTCGGTGACACTGTCTAATTGTCAGTATCACTGGCAGTCACCAACAAAATGGCTCCTCACTGTGATCCAACACTTCATCCTCTCTTATCCTTTTGCAAACACCCAGAAGGGGAGGAGCGATGTCACACACATGTGATCAGACCCCGCCCACATTTACTGCAGTCGTAGGTTTTCATGACAAATTTCAAAAGCTGCTTCCCTTAGTGTTTGAAAGTGGAAATATCAAACCTTTTTAAATTATTTTACAAATTTTATTTAACTAAAAACAAATGATAATATACTGTATATTTTTTTAATTAAAACATTAATACTTTATATTTTTTCAATTGTTGGGAAAAAAATAATGACACCTTCCCTTTAAGAATCGGGCAGAAACTCAATGTGATTTTGTTGTTGCTGTTTTTCTTTGTATTTTTGTTAAAATGATTGATAAAAAAACTGACCTTGATGCCAAGGAAGAAAAACATACTAATGAATTTACTGTACTTTAACACAAAAAAGAAATATGTTATTTCCTTTTGTATAAAAAGTAAGCATGGATGGTTCTTTGCTAGTTGGCGAAAGCAACCGTCATCGGGCGTTTCTTATAACTGTCTATCAGTCTCTGAGATCAATTGAGTGAAATTCTTCCTGCTTCATAGAGACTTTCTTTTGGATTCTGCTCGCTGGCTGAACCTGATGGGACAGCCAAGCTTCAGCAAGTTGACAGTTGTTTGAAATCTTCTCCATATGTAGATATTACAGACAGTCCAATTGATTGATGTCCAATTGTTTGTTTTTTAATCTCTTTCCTTATTGGCAGCTAAAAGCTTATTTATGAAGGTTATACAATAAAGAGCAAACCAAACGAAACACATATACAGTTCTGACAAAAATTAAGAGACCACCACATCACATCCCTGTCATGGGCTGGGCAGCTCATTCTCCAGACCTGAACCCCATTGAAAACCTCTGGAATGCAATCAAGAGGAAGATGGATAGTCACAAGCCATCAAACAAAGAAGAACTGCTTACATTTCTCCACTAGAAGCAGTATGAAAGACTGGTGGAAAGCATGCCAAGACACATGAAAGCTGTTTTAAAAAATCATGGTTATTCCACAAAATAATGATTTCAGAACTCTTCCTGAGTTAAACATTAGTATTGTTGTTTCTAAATGATTATGAACTTGTATTCTTAGCCTTACTTAAGGTCTGAAAGCACTGGGCTTTTTTTTTTTAATTTTGACCATTTCTCCTTTTCAGAAAAAAAAAAATTATTGCTTGGAAATTCGGAGACATGTTGTCAGAAGTTTATAGATTAAAAGAACAATTTACATTTTACTCAAAAATATACCTATAAAGAGAAAAATCAGACAAACTGAACATTTGAAAGTGATCTCTTAATTTCTGCCAGAGCTGTACAGTTGTGGCAAAGCGTTTTGAGACTCACACATTTTGGTTTCCCCAAAGTTTGCTGCTTCAGTGTTTTTGCCGCTTTTATTCAGATTTTTCTATAGTTACTGAAGTACAATTATCAGCATTTCATAATTGTTTTTAACTTTTTTTGACAAATACATCAAGTTTATGCAAAGACCGATTATTTACAGTGTTGACTCTTATTTTTTCAAGACTTCTGCAGTTTGCCCGTGCTGCTGGTATCTATACTAAGCCGCTCTACCAAATACCTTGGTTAGGGACTGCTCTGATGGGTATACCTTGACATTTGGTAGAGCGGCTTAGAATAGATTGTTTGCAAAAAACGTATCAACCAAATACCCTGTTTTGTTGTCATCTTTTTACTAGCACTTGCTGTTTACTGTTACTTATTTACAACAGGATATTTTTGTGTGTTTGTTTTACTGTGTTTTTCTGTGTTTCAGTCTTTTGGTGGTGTGAACACTGTCATACAGACTTGTTCGCTGTGTGCATGGCCCATGTGTTTGTGTCTAATTGGTTTCTTGTTTTTGCAAGACTAGGGAGGTTCCACCCCTCCCTTATGGACCATGCACACAAAAAGCCGTCTTTCATAGCGTGTCCACATCGGACATTACCTGCCTGAATCCTGCTCATATAGGTACTTTTCACTTGTTCAGGCTTTCAAATACATCAGTAAGGGACTGCTCTGATGGGTATACCTTGACGTTTGGTAGACCGGCTTAGTATACATTTTTTGCAAAATCTTATCAACCAAATACCCTGTTTTGTTGTCATTTTTTTACTAGCGCTTGCTGTTTACTCTTATTTTTTTACAACAGGATATTTTTGTGTTTGTTTTACTGTGTTTTTCTTTGTTTCTGTATATTTTGATGACATAATCATTTATTTCACCACGTTTGAAAAGCATCTTAACCGGCTGAAGCAAGTGTGGGAATGGCTTCAAAGTCTTGGGTTAAAATTTAAGCCCTGAAAGTGTCATCTATTCAAGCTGGAAGTTGAATACCTGGGACACACCATGTCTAGTGCAGGAGTTTAAAGAAGTGGCCCATGCCTACTTACCTGAGAGAACTGAGATCATTCCAAGAGCTAGCTGGATAGTACCGCAGGTTCATAAGGGACTTTGCCAAGATTGCGATACCACCCAACAAGTTGTTGCAGGGGATCCAAATGTCAATCCATTCAGTGGGGCCCACAGCAAGAGATAGAATTTCAGGCATTGAAGATAGCACTGACGGATGCCCCAATCATAGCCTACGCTGACTTCTCGCAGTCCTTCGTGCTGTACACAGATGGAAGCCTATATGGACTGGGGATAGTATTCGCTTAGGTACAAGAAGGAAGAGAGCGAGTGATTGCCGTGTAAGCCAGTATGTCACTGAGAGACACGGAGAAGACTCCGAACAATTACAGTTCATTCAAACTGGAGTTGTTGGCGCTGGTATGGGCCATGACCGAGAAATTTGCACAGTATTTGCCGTGGTCAGAAATACACATGCGGATGGACAACAACCCTCATGCTGTAGGTTTGTGTTGCAGCCAATGGCACATGGAACATTTCACAGGTAGAGGGAAGAATGGATTCAATTAAATTTCAACAAGCCAATTGTCATCCAAACTCCTCACCAAAGTTGTGAAGTGAGGGAGAAAGGGTTATTCTGGACCCCACACGAATTATGTTACAGTAGTTGTGTAAGCAGGTCCTGGGATGCAGTAACGCAGGGACTGCAGAGCAAGGGTTAACAATAATGCAATTTAATTATAACAATAGGGAAAACTCCTCGCAGGGAGACAACAGGTAGTTAACAGAGGAAATTGTAATATAACACAACAGTCTTGTTATGAGATTATCGTGACTCCTATGTTCCTCAGCCGTATGCACCCGCTTCTCAATGTGAGAACCACACGCTGCTTAGGTAAGCGCCCGACGCTCTGTGCGCTCACTGACTCTCGGGGGCCCACACGCAAGCTCTGCTGAGGCATGACTCCGCTCTGTCTCTCACTGTGGAGCGCAGTTCACCCCCGCTGCTTCTCTCTGCCGGCAGGAAACTTCTCCCTCTTTCCTGCGCTTCCTGCTTGGTCTTACCACACCCACTCTCACCAGGTCATTGGTCCCGTCCGGATCCCCATTCCTTCTCCTCAGCAACATTGGAGGCAGCCTCGACAGTTTCGGACCTGGCATCGCCAACCTACCCGCAGCCCAGTCTTCCTCCTTACAGTTGGATTAGTGAAAACAAAACTCATCAGAATTCAGTAATACCGCAAAATGTAACTTTTAATTCACAATTATATAGAACCAAATCAATTTAAAACAAATTACAATGCCCAAGCTGGCATAGATCAAGTCTGACCGAAAATTGATAAGGTATATTGACCAAATAATTATAAAAGGTGAAGACACAATATACCTTAACCAGATACAACAACTCACTCAACCTGTGTCACATCTGCCTAGCTGCGGAAGTTAGCACCCTAGCGCCATTTTGCGTTCAAGTTAGGGTGCCTTTTATAATTATTTGGTCATTATACCTTAACAATTTTCAGTCAGATTTGATCTATGCCTGGTTGGGCATTGTAATTAGTTTTAAATTGATATGTTTTTATATAATTGTGAATTAAAAGTTAAGTTTTATGGTATTAGTGTATTCTGATGAGCCTTATTCTGGACCTTATTCTAGTACTCGAGGGTTTTAGTAGTGGCACCTGTAATCAGGCTCGGACTGGCCCACCGGAGAACCGGAGGATTCTCCGGTGGGCCCAGGCACTGATACCTGCTGGCATACTGGCCAGCAAGTGCCTAGGGCCCCCACTGCTCCAAGGGCCCTCACTGCTCGAGGGGCCCCCAAGTCAGTGGGTATGGGGCCCCTGAGTCAAGGGGGCCCGCCCTGTGCCCGCTAGCAGCAGCGGGAGACAAGTTCCTGTCCCCGCTGTTAAAGCAAAATGAATATTCACACTTCTCCATGCCCCTATGGGCGTGGAGAGGAGTGAATACCATTCCTCTTTAATAGTGGGCAGCCCATCCCCAGCACCGCACCACACACACACAGCACCGAATCACTCTCACACACACACACACAGCACCACATACACATGCAGACACACAGCACATCTCACTTGCCCGCAGCCACAGCACATCCCGGCTTCCTGCTTTCTGGGTGTTTCCTGTCTGTCACAGCCCAGCTGGATGACGTCATCCAGCGTGCTGTATCAGAGGGAAAGCTGCCGGTGAGAAAGAGGCTTCCAGGATGTGCTGCTGCTGCTGCGGGGAGATGAGTTGTGCTGTGTGCCTGCGTGTGTATGTGGTGCTGTGTGTGTGTGAGAGTGATACGGTGCTGTGTGTGTGAGAGGGTGTTACGGTGCTGTATGTGTGATGAGTTGCTATGTGAGTGAGTGATGAGCACTGGTGCTGTATGTGTGTGTGTGAGGGGTGGTGGGAATCAATGATAGAGGTGATGGGCAATGATGGCAGTGGGGGAGACAATGATGGAGGTGATGAGCAATGATATTGGTGGGGGGAGGCAATAATGGAGGTGATTGGCAATGGTGGTGGTGTGGGGAGGCAATAATGGAAGTGATGGGAAATGATGGCGGTGGGGAGGCAATGATGGAGGTAATGGGCAATGATGGCAGTGAGGGAGACAATGATGGAGGTGATGTGCAATGATATTGGTGGGGGAAGCAATAATGGAGGTGATGGGCAATGATGGCTGTGGGGAGGCAATGATGGAGGTGATGGGTAATGATGGAGGTGATGGGTAATGATGGAGGTGATGGACAATGATGGAGGTAATAGGCAATGATGGCAGTGGGGGAGACAATGATGGAGGTGATGGGCAATGATATTGGTGGGGGAAGCAATGATGGAGGTGATGGGCATGATATTGGTGGGGGGAGGCAATGATGGCAGTGAGGGAGACAATGATGTTGGAGTGATGGGCAATGATATTGGTGGGGGGAGGCAATAATGGAGGTGATGCGCAATGATGGTGGTGGGGGAGGCAATAATGGAGGTGATGGGCAATGATGTCGGTGGGGGAGGCAATGATGGAGGTGATGGGCAATGATAATAATAATAATAAATTTTATTTCTATAGCGCCAACATATTCCGCAGCACTTTACATTTCAGAGGGGATTTGTACAGACAATAGGCATTACAGCATAACAATAATTACATAGATTATAACAAATACCAAGAGGAATGAGGGCCCTGCTCGCAAGCTTACAGTCTATGAGGAAAGAGGTAGACAAGAAAGGTGGGTGGTAACAGTTGGCCTGATTGTATGGACCAGCCATAATGTTAAGTGTGTAACAGTACAGACACAGAGGGCTAATGGATGCATAAAGCATGTGGGAACATGATGCGGGGACCCTGGTTATGGTAAAACTTTTGGCTATGCCACACAGGGATAGATTACGTTAATGTGTTGAGGCGATAGGCCAGTCTGAATAAATGCGTTATCAGGGCACGATTAAAATTGTGGGGATTGGGGACTAATCGTATTGACCTGGGAAGTGCAGCACGTGTAAAGTCTTGGAGACGGGAGTGGGAGGTTCTGATTATTGAGGATGCTAACCTCAGGTCATCAGCAGAATGGAGGGCGCGGGTAGGGTGGTATACTGAAACAAGGGAGGAGATGTAGAGTGGTGCTGAGCCATGGAGGGCTTTGTGGGTGAGGGTAATAAGTTTATACTGAATTCTGGAGTGGATGGGTAGCCAGTGTAATGACTGGCACAAGGTAGAGGCATCGGTGTAACGATTGGTGAGGAATATGATCCTGGCTGCAGCATTCAAGACAGATTGGAGAGGGGAGAGTTTGGTAAGAGGGAGACTGATTAGAAGAGAGTTACAATAGTCGAGACGAGAATGGATAAGAGAAACAGTAAGAGTTTTTGCAGAGTCAAAAGTAAGAAAAGGTCGAATTCTAGAAATGTTTTTGAGGTGCAGATGACAAGAGCGAGCCAGTGATCGAATGTGGGGGGCAAAGGAAAGCTCGGAGTCAAGTATGACCCCAAGACAGCGGGCATGTTGCTGGGGAGTAATAGTGGAACCACACACAGAAATTACAATGCCGGGTATAGGTATATTAGTAGAGGGAGGAAACACAAGGAGTTCAGTCTTTGACAGGTTCAGTTTCAGATATAGTGAGGACATGATGTTAGACACAGCGTTTAGACAATCGCCGGTGTTTTCTAGAAAGGCTGGCGTGATGTCAGGAGGTGATGGGTAATGATGGAGGTGATGGACAATGATGGCGGTAATGGGCAATGATGGCGGTGGGGGAAGCAATGATGGAGGTGCTGGGCAATGATGGCGGTGGGGGAGGCAATGATGGAAGTGATGGACAATGATGGGGGAGGCAATGATGGAGGCGATGGGCAATGATTGGTGGGGAGGCAATCATGGAGGTGATGGGCAATGATGGAGGTGGGGGGAGGCAATGATTGAGGTGGGGGGAGGCAATAATGGAGGTGATGGGCAATGATGGTGGTGGGCAGAGGCAATAATGAAGGTGATGGACAATGATGGCAGTGGTGGAGGCAATCATGGAGGTGATGGGCAATGATGGTGGTGGGGGAGGCAATCATGGAGGTGATGAAATGGACAATGATGGTGGGAAGGAGGCAATGATTGAGGTGATGGAATGGGCAGTGATGGGTGGTGGGGGAGAATGATAGGGGTGGTAGGGGAGAAGGCAATGATGGAGGTGGTGATGAGGACAATGATGGGGGTGGAGAGGGGCTGCATTATACTTTATGAGGGGGCTACATTATATTCTGATGGGGACTGCATTATTCTCAGGGGACTACATTATATTCTGGGGGGCTGCATCATACTATATGAGGGGGCTACAGTATACTCTATGGGGGGGCAGCATTATATTCTGTGGTGGGGCTGCATTATTCTCTCAGGGGACTACATTATATTCTGGGGGGCTACATCATACAATATGAGGGGGCAGCATTATGCCCTATTAGGGGGCTACAGTATACGCTATGGGGAGGCTGCATTATATTCTGTGTTGGTGCTGCATTATACTATATAAGGGGGGGCTGCATTATGCCCTATGAGGGTGCTACATTATATTCTATGGTGGGGACTGTGTTATACCTTATGAGGGGGTTGCATTATATTTTGTGGGGTGCTGCACTATACCCTATGAGGTGGGCTGCATTATATTTTATGATGGAGGCTACATTATAATCTATGAGAGAGACTACATTATATTCTATGAGGGGGCTACCACTCTATGATTCTACCCCAACCCCTGCTACATAATTAAGACATGTACCACCTTATATTATACCCTGATATTAGTGTTTTACCACACAATTGGTTGTCTTGTATTTATTTCTATGTAGCTACATAGTGGGCCCCAAGAATGATTTTCTCTGGTGGGCCCAAGGTGCTCCAGTTCGACGCTGCCTGTAATTATACTGTATATTTGTCACCTATCCTTTGGAAAACCCCTTTTGAGTTACTTTTTGTTCCCCCGTTTTTTCTGATATAACTTTTGCAAATCTGCCAATCTTGCAGTGATTTTGACAAAATTAGTTTTTGCAAATGCAGTTCTGAACAATTACAATAATTGTTGCAAATTTTCAGCAAAAAACATGAAAAAATATTTACTTTGTAGACATTCTGCTCTAAACAACGTTTCATTGCTAGACAGAATGGTCACAAAAAAGTTCAATTATCTTTGTTTTATTTTCTACAGCCAGTCAATGGGCTGGAATGAACATATTTTATCTGTCAGGTGCACTAGGGCGCCATAACCTTTAATAGATGCCATTTTAATGCTCTATGGAGCTTGGGGATTATATGGAGCCATTATATAATGGTGAGCATGAGGTCTGTAGGGAACAATAACTATCTCTGAATGTGGCATTGCACAATGCATTGCATTATAGGAGCTCCGTTAACCACGTGAGTTTATCTATAAAGTGGCTTGTCTGGTTTTAATGGCAACAAGCAATTCTAGGCTAAAAGACATGCTGTAAGGATAAAACGATAATACAATGATAGCAGAAAAGTTACTTAATCTTTTATGTAAAGTGATGATCAAAAAGAAAATTACAGGAAAAAAATGTTGATTAGTCAACAAGTAGTGATCCCCTGCAGTAATAATGGTTCCAAGACACATCCCTTTAAGCTGCAAGCCATGCTTATGTCTTCCACATTGGTGCCTGCTGTACCCCTCTGCAGACAGTCATCAAAGTTAGAACTTAAGCAAAACATATTTTGGCCATACAGCAATTGGAAAGAAATTCATACACACTCACATATGTTCCAAAGCCGGAGAACACACAGACAAAGATCTTTCATAATAAGCTTGATAGTGCTAAATATTCTGTGCTGTGTACACCAGGGCTTATGGAAATTGTTTGCTGAGTCTGCTAATGTTTTCCATATGACACAGAAATCAAATGAAGCTGATCCTAGCAGAACATACACAAATGTGCGAGCTCTGTGCCCGTGCCAGACAAAGATACAACCTCTCAGATCTGCGCAGTTCCTCCAACTAATACCTAAGGAATGTTATCATGAATAAATCAGAACCTTCTCCGCTCTGAACAATGCTTTGTTACGCTTCGATCAGGCTATTGTAATAAAACATGCAAAATGAAAAATGATGTCCGTGTGCTAATGATTTGGCATCTCGTTTTGAGGATCGGGACAAGATGGCTGCAAGTCTGTCTAATGATTGGAATTTTTCCTGAGAGCTTAGATTTTCCAATTGGAAGGTCTCTAGATGCAGCTGGGTAAAAAGGGAGAGCCAGGCAAACGAGACATTTTATGCCACGAATATCCTTTCCCCTAGCTGATTTCTATCAGTCTGTATGGGTGTCGTTGTGTAACAGTGATGCTTTTCAGGACAAATGCGAAATCATGTGCTCCGCAATCTAACATGAAGAGACGGAGCAAAGAGCAAAACTGGGCTATAGCCTATGGCAACCAATCACATGACAAATTCTAGCACCATGGTACGGTACACTAATGAGTGATGCCGTCAGGCTCGTCGCCAGAGGATACAGAGATTCTGTTCCCCTGGTATTATTAGCTCAGCGGTAAGGTGTGAGTGCTACATATGTACAGATCTCTGTATAAGGAACCTATAGAGCACTTCTGGTGATCATGAAATATATCATATGTACAGCAGTATATTGCTTTATGACCCTCATATTGGAAATGATAGACCTGGTGAAAGTATTTACATTTTAATTAATAACGCTGATCTCTGCTTCCCGAAATGTATTTAATAAAAGCGTAAAACCCAAGACGAGTGAAAATTACTTCTTCCAAAGCAGTCATCCTGCAGCAACATTGTCTCACAGTACAACCAACTCTGTTACTACAGAAAAATGTACTCTCCATGTTATTTTATGTGATTTAAATCCCTTTATCTGCAGTCCTGTAATATTTCTGCTAAAGGTACTGTCACACTTAACAATGTACCAGTGATCCCGACCAGCGATATGACGCGGTCAGGATCGCTGGTACATCTCTAAGTGGTCGCTAGTGAGCTGCCACACAGGCAGATCTCAACAGCGACATCGCTGGGGTCGGGGGTCGCTACTTACCTGTCACACTAGGCGATCCTGCGTCCTCCCGCCCGCATCGACGCTCGTCTGTGGAGGTGCAGTATAATGATTCCCACCCAAAGATGCATACACCCACGTAGTGATATTAGCATTTTTTACCCACTGGCTCAGTGGTTTGCACTGTTGCTTTGCATCGCTGGGGTCTCGGGTTCCAATCCCACCAAGAACAACATCTGCAAGGAGTTTGTCTGTTCTCCCCGTGTTTGTGTGGGTTTCCTCTAATTATGGTTTACTCTCACACTCCAAAGACATACTGATAGGGAATTTAGATTGTGAGCTCGGATGGGGTTTATGTATGTAAAGTGCAGTGGAATCAATTGCACTATATAAGTGAGTGAAATAAAACAAATGTTATAATATTTTGCATAATGTCTTATCTACAGAAATTTGCATATGGTCATTACTTTTTATTATGCATTGGTCATGTCCAATGTGAACATAGGACAGGTGGTGAATTATCAAGTACTATAACCCTCTGGACACCTTGTATAATTATGTTCTATGATTGGGAGACCGTTTTACACAGTCCCTTTGAGGGTCTTTCTAGGAAGACAAATGCTGTCATTATCATTCACCATTCCTAGTGATAAAAAATGTTTCTGAATCACTCCTGGCCAGCTGGGATGTCACCCTGACATAATGTGTAAATCTCCCTCGTTATCTTCTCAGCATGCTGTAGGACTAGTATTTGGAGTCACTCGCGACCTTCAAGAAATTCGTTTGGCCTTGTGCCCATTACTGTCACACGTTACAGATATCACCTGCCTTTCTAGAACAAAGCCACAGAATAGCAAAAATTCAATCCTATTCCCAGTCTACTGCCTTTAAGGCATACGTTGCATTACAGGAACTTCATATCCCTTAGTAACGATCCTTACTTTAATTTACCGAGGAGCTCCCCCACTTTGCTGCCTAAATAATAATGCCTCACTTATTTGAGAACACTTTCTTCCTGGCATTGAACAATTAGTGCCAGGGGTTTATAATTCTTGGTACAGCCACCACATCCCCTTTCTTCCATCTGATCACAAGCACCTTTCATACTACAGCCTGGGGCTTCTTTCCTTAATTAAAATTTACCTCTCCACCCATGTAAACATGTCCCATACTATGAGCCAAGGAAGATGACACTGGTTTCTTTCAACTTAGTAGTCTCCTTGTGCTCACGTTCTGGCCACCTCTTTACTGTAAACTTTTACAATCTACCTGAATAATAGACAACATTACACATTAACTAGACTGTAGTCATTTACAATTACTGGTATTGGGACTTTCAGAGTATAAAAAAATGAATAAAAATGGTGCATTGTTCTTACATTTTAGTCTAGGAATTAAAAAAGGAAACAGCCTTGCAAATAGTTCTATTTAAAAAAAAATAATATTTTTAGTTTAAAGCTTACGTGCATACACTGGCATGTAAAAGTTTGGGCACCCCTGGTCAAAACTACAGTTGTTGTGAACAGTTATGCAAGTTAAAGATTAAATGATCTCTAAAGGGCTAAATTTGCATCACCTGGCCTTTCCTAATGATGATAGTGACCAAATCATAACCCTAACAGGCTAATTAAGGTCTGAAACTTTTGTCAAAGTTATCTCAACACACAAATCTCAAAGGGTGCCCAAACGCTTGCATTGGCTAATTTTCCTTTTTGGAATTTTTAAAATGTAAAAGACGAAAATCTATATATTATTTTTTGCCCTAAATACAAAGGGAATGTGTCATCTTTAAATTGATGCCTTTTAGAGAGCATTTCATCTTCAACTTGCTTAACTGTTCACAATAACAATAATTTTGAGAAAGTGTGCCCAAACTTTTATATGCCACTGTATCTATGTGTTTCTATCATTATAGACTACAAATAAACTTTCTGCAATCTGATCCTGCAGCCTTAGGGTATGTGCACACGTTGCGTTTTTTATGCGTTTCTGCGGCATTTTTGGACGCACGGAATTGCATCAAATCCGCAGCGCAGAGTGCACACAATGTTAATCAATGGGAAATCCAAAAATGCTGTGCACACGCTGCGGGAAAAAAAACGCGCGGATTCGATGCATTTTTTTCCCGCAGCATGTCAATTCTTTGTGGAGAACTGCAGCGTTTCTGTACCCATTGACTTGCATTGAGTAGGGCACTTACGCAGCAAAACCGCAGGTCTAAAAAAGATCTACGGTTTTGCTGCGGATGAAATGCTGCAGATCGGGATGAGGGAATGAGTGGGTGGAGTGTGGACGGTGACTGTGTGCGTGTCTGTGTGTGTGTGAGTCTGCGGGGCTGTGTGTGGGGTCGGTGGGGCTGTGTGTGGGGTCGACGGGGCTTTGTCTGTGTGTGTGTTGGTGTGTGTGTATGCAGGCATCGTCCAATGGGACTACAAGTCCCATCTGGCTATGCCTGCTACAGTGACAGTGAGTGACACATTAGCCAATGATGGGACAGTAGTAGTCCCATCATCTCGCTAATGTGTTGAATAAAAAAAAACCATACACACATATAGTTCATACTTACCATATTCTGCTAATCCCCGAAGCCCTCGCTCACCTGAAAAAAAATTAAAATAATAACCAAACACTGTACTCCCTGTGTCTGACATAGTCAAATTAATATGATTGTGCCACGATGATCTCCTATGGAGAGCTGTCACATCAGCTGATGCGACCGCTCTCCAGGGGCTCTGGTGATACAATGACAGAGATAATCATCCGCATTGTATCACTCTGCCGCCAACAGGTCACCTGAGTTCACCTGTCACTTTGCGGCACTACAGTGTGAAAATTTTCTCATGCTGTAGTGCCATAAAGCGAGAGGCTTATCTCCGAAGACACACTGCTGGAGGGTTATCTCTGGTCAGTGTGTCACTGGAGACCTATAGAGTGGTTACATCTGCTGACATGACAGCTCTATAGGGGAGATCGTCATGGGACAATCGTTATTAATGGGATTACATCGGACAGGGAGTATATTGTTAGTTTGTTTTTTTAATCTTTTTGCAGGTGATCGAGGGCTTCAAATGAATTTATTATTATTATTATTATGCATTTATATAGCGCCATTTATTCCATGGCACTTTACATGTCAAAAGGGGAAATATAGACAAGTATAATAAACATGTGTAAGACAAGGGACACACAAGTACATAAGGAGAGGGGACCCTGCCCGCGAGGGCTCACAGTCTACAATTTAGGCATGAAATCAAAATTATGAAAAAATGTGTCGTGTTTTATTTAAATAAAATACTTTATTCTGAATGTGTGTGTGTTTTTTAACCCTTTATTACTTTGATTAATAATGGAGAGGCATCTTAATGATGCCTCTCCATTATTAACCAGGCTTAATGTCACCTTACAATAGCAAGGTGACATTAACCCCTTATTACCCCATATGCCACCACTACACGGCAGTAGGAAGAGAGGTGCTAAGTGCCAGAATTGGCGCATCTTAGAGATGCGCCATTTCTGAGGCGGCTGCGGGCTGGTATTTGTAGCCAGGGCGGGCAATATCCATGGCCCCTTCCTAGGCTATGAATATCAGGCCGCAGCTGTCTGCATAGCCTTTCTGGCTATAAAATATATGGGGACCCCATGTCATTTTTTTCGGGGGTCCCCCTATTTTAATAGCCAGTAAAGACTATGTAGACAGCTGCAGGCTGATATTCATAGCTTGGGAAGATCCATGGGTATTACCCCCTTCCCAGGCTACAAATATTGCCCCCCGGCAATCAGCTTTCCCCCTCTAGCACAGAAAATTGCCCGGGAACCCAAGCAATTTTTTTTCCCCTTTTTTTTCAAAATTGATCATGCTGTTCATTAAGAAACATTGGCCTTGCTATTATATATCTATCTATCTATCCATAAATATATCAAAACATAGACATATCTATGGATATCTTTATAGATATATCTATGGATATATCTATAGATATATCTATGGATAGATATGGATATATCTATAGATAGATATTGGATAGATAGATCTATACATAGATCTATAGATAGATCAATAGATATTATCTATCTATCTATCAGATATCTATCTATCTCTATCCATCTATAAATCTTTCTATCTGTCTGTCTATGTGTGTAAAGGAGTATGGGTTACACAAATGTAAAAGAGGAGGTTGGACCAGAAATGACATCACAAATCTTTTTTTTGTTAAATAACATATCTTTATTTAGCTTACAAAAACGCATACAATCCGTATGAAAAAAATGCATGAAAATCCGCATCAAAAACGCATAAAAAAATGCGCGGATTTTCACCTTTGCCAAGAGGTGCAGAAAATTTTGCAGGCAAATCTGCAACGTGTGCACTGTGCACATACCCTTATACACCCGCATCTGTTCCCTACTTCTAGCTAACCTACCAAATATAAGAAGCATTGCCTTGGACCTGTCATTGGTTAAACATTTTCACTATGGAATCTACTTATGCTAATTATGGCTGCTGCAAATTGTATAACATACTCCCTTTTCTATATGCCTAAACTGCCCTGTTTTTTTCCAGGACTGTCAAAACAAACAAAGGGGTGGACTTTTGCAAATCTATCTAAAAGTATGCATTTCTTGAATTTTTGAGGGTGTTCCTTTATTAATCTGTGGCAGGGGTTAAAAAGCACTAGGAACAGAGACTGAAATTTTGGAAGGTGTGTTTTTTTTCAGGTTTCCCTAATTTTGAATACTTATTGCACTTGTTCCACAGCCATGTTTTCTTTATACAAGGTGTACTGCTTCACCCCTTTACCCTTTCCTAGAGTAGAATATACATATCCTTTAAGACGTGTAAAATCAGTAAATTCAATGGCACTGGTCTTCCAGTGATCCCAATGGTACCTGGCAGATTGATTGGAGGCTCATGAATCCCATGAATCTCGTCCCCGGCGTGGCTTTTAATGATTCAGCATCCTTTGTGCATTACAATGCACAGATGACATTGTACCAACACTGACAAATCAAATGCTTTGCTGGAGACCAGGGCTGCCAACACCTGTAATCCTAGCTATTATGGGAGGCTTGGGCTGTTGGATCATTTGAGCTTGTCAGTTCTAGACCATTCTGTGTTATGTGGATCGGGGGTCTTCTCTGTCCTCAGCATCAATATGGTGACTTGGTATCAGCTCTGGGTAGACCAAATAGTATCAAAATGTTCCTCATTCCCTCCATCCTGTTTGCCCTTCACAACTCCCTGGTCTTGTTTCCCAAGTACTGGATTAGGAAAATGCACATTTTCAGAGATCTGGAATGGAAAAGAAGTATTCCAAGAATAAAATTCAAGAAATTAATGCTACCTAAAGACCAAGGAGGTTTAGCACTCCCACAAGCTTTATAAAACCCAGCCCTATCTAACCTTGTGCCAAAAAATAACAGCCATGGGTTCTTCTAAGCAGCTGCCTGGCACTCTCAAAATGAAAATAGTGGAGGCCCACAAAGCAGGAGAAAGCCATAAGAAGATAGAAAAGTGTTTTCAAGTTTGCCTTTCCTCTGTTCGAAATGTAATTAAGAAATGACAGTTAACAGGAACAGTGGAGGCCAAGATAAGGTCTGGAAGACCAAGCAAAATTGCAATGAGAGCTGCTTATAGGATTGCTAGAGGGGTAAATCAGAACCCCTGCTAGACTGCAAAAGATCTTCAGAAAGATTACCTGAAAAGGTGCAAGCTGAAGGTTTTACAATGGTCCTCACAGACCCCTGATCTGAAAATCATTGAAAATCTGTGGCTAGACCTCAAAATAGCAGTGCATGCAAGACAATCTAGGAATCTCACAGAACTGGAAGAATTTTCCAAGGAAGATGATACAGTGGGGAAAAAAGTATTTTGTCAGCCACTGGTTGTGCAAGTTCTCCCATCTAAAAAGATATGAGAGGTCTGTAATTGACATCAAAGGTAGATCACAAATATGAGAGTCAAAATGAGAAAACAAATCCAGAAAATCACATTGTCTGATTTGGCAAGATTTATTTTGCAAATTGTGGTGGAGAATAAGTATTTGGTCATTTAAACATGCAATATTTCTGGCTCTCACAGACCTGAAACTTTTTCTTTAGGAGGCTTTTCTGTCCTCTACTCATTCCCTGTAGTAATGGCACCTGTTCGAGGATGTGGACAGGTGTCTTCTATACTGATAACAAGTTTAAACAATCACAATCCAAACTCCACTATAGTGACGACCAAAGATCTGTCGAAGGACACCAGAAACAAAATTGTAGCCCTGCACCAGGCTGGGAAGACTAAATCTGCAATAGGCAAGCATCTTGGTGTGATGAAATCAACTGTGGAAGCAATAATAAGAAAATGGAAGACATATGATACAGATGATAGTCTCCCTCGATCTGGGGCTCCACATAAGATCTTACCCCGTGGGGTCAAAATGATCACAAGAACAGTGAGCAAAAATCCCAGAACCTCACTTGGGGACCACAGTAACAAAGGCTTATCAGTAACATACTACGCCGCGAGGGACTCAGGTCCTACAGTGCCAAACGTGTCCCCTTGCTTAAAGGGAATCTGTAACAGCATTTTTGCCCAATGAGCTGCGGCAACCGCCATCAGGGGCTTATCTAAAGCATTCTGTAATGCTGTAGATAAGCCCCCGATGAAACTGAAAGATAAGAAAAACACGTTAGACTATACTCACCGGGGGTGGGGGCGGTGGGTGTCGCGGTCCGGCGCCTCCCATCTTCATATGATGATGTCCTCCTTCTTGCTTCTCCATCGGCTCCTGTGCAGGCGTACTTTATCTGCCCTGTTGAGGGCAGCGTAAAGTACTGCAGTGCACAGGCGCCGGGAAAGGTCCGGCGCCTGTGCACTGCAGTACTCTGTTCGGCCCTCAACAGGGCAGATAAAGTACACGAGCCCAGGAGCCAAGGGGGAAGCAAAGAGGAGGGCATCATCGTATGAAGATGGGAGGCGCCAGACCGGACTGCGACAACCATCGGACCGGACCGAACGCCAGGGTGAGTATTATCTAACGTGCTTTTCTTATCTTTCAGGTTTCATCTGGGGCTTATCTACAGCATTACAGAATGCTGTAGATGAGCCTTTGATGGCGGTGTCAGCAGCTGATAGGGCTAAAATGGGGTGACAGATCCCCTTTAAGCCAGTACAAGTCCGGGCCCGTCTGAAGTTTGCTAGAGAGCATTTGGATTATCCAGAAGAGTATTGGGAGAAAGTCATATGGTCTGATGAAACCAAAGTAGAACTGTTTGGTAGGAACAAAGCTTGTCATGTTTGGAGGAGACAGAATGCTAAGTTGCATCCAAAGTACACAATACCTACTGTGAAGCAAGAAGGTTGGCAACATCATGGTTTGGGGCTGTTTCTCTGCAAAGGGACCAGGACAACTGTTCCGTGTGCATGAAAGAATATATGGGGCCGTGTATCGTGAGATTTTAAGTGCAAACCTCCTTCCATCAGCAAGGGCATTGAAGATGAAGCATGGATGGTTCTTTCAGCATGATAATGATCCCAAGCACACCGCCAGGGCAACGAAGGAGTGACTTCGTAAGAAGCATAAAAAGGTCCTGGAGTGGCCTAGCCAGTCTCCAGTTATCAACCCCATAGAAAACCTTTGGAGAGATTTGAAAATCCAAGTTGCCCAGTGACAGTCCCAAAACATCACTGCTCTAGAGGAGATATGCATGGAGGAATGGACCAACATGCCACCAACAGTGTGTGCCAACCTTGTGAAGACTTACAGAAAACGTCTGACCTGTTATTGCCAGCAAAGAATATATAACAAAATATTGAGATGAACTTTTGTTAATGACCAAACACTTATTTTCCACCATAATTTGAAAAATAAATCTTGCCTAACCAGACAAGGTGATTTTCTTGATTTGTTTTCTCATTTTGACTCTCATAAGTGGTCTACCTATGATGACAATTACAGGCCTATCTCATTTTTTTAAGTGGGAGAATTTGCATAAGTGGTGGCTGACTAAATACTCTTTTCCCCACTGTAAATGTATGAAAAACCATCAAACAAGAATTGAAAGACTCTCAGCTGGTTACAAAAAGCGTTTACAAGCTGTGATACTTACAAAAGGGGGTGCTACTAAGTGCTAACCAAGCAAACTTTTGCATCAACCCAATTTACTTTTTGGAATTTTTATAATGTAAAATCTGAATATATATATATATGTTTTGCCAAAGATATAAAGGAAATGTGTCATCTTTAACTTTAGGCCTTTTAGAGGTCATTTCATCTTTAGATTGCTTAACTGTTCACAATAACAGTAATTTTGACTAGAGGTGCCCAAACTTTTACACACCACTGTATTAAAAGGGGAGTTGATGGTAAATTTGGTAAACAATGGGTAGACTGGATCAAGTGCCCGGCAGTAATGTCTGAGGTATTGGAGCTGGATGTAATCTTTAATTTATTAGTGCTAGGATGAAGGTTTCTTTAAATACTTTATAAGATTCTATTTGACGCAGTTAAGCTCTCAGAACCAGATTGAGTTATTTAATTAGATTTTTTTTTCCCCATGCATTACGCCAAGGGAATAAAGGGTGGGTTTGCTGGTTTTGATGGAAATTATTGGGATTTGAAAGTTACTCCTATGAGCAGTGCACTTATATGCATGATTGTTTGGAGATGTTTTTGCTGATAAGACACATTCTGTAACTGTATCTGTTTACTGTTCTTGTTATCTCTGATGTTTCAATACATTTTTCTTAATAAAAAAAAAAATGTATATAACTTGCTAAGATATGAATTGCCTCTTCCGCTGCTGTTTAACTGTTGACCTATTTATACAGGAAGCCCCCAGTGGTCACCACCAGTAGTGTTGATTCTATTAAATCTATTTTTTAACAGGTTCGTATTAAAAACTTGAATTTATAATATATTTATCATCCACCATCTAATTAATGGACAGCAGAAAATTAATTGCACATTTCCTGAGCAGACGATAATTCGCCACTAGCATGGGAATACAATGTATCATTTATCTACAAATTATCTGTAAAGGCCTGGGAGGTCTGAAGCCCATGGGAAGCTTGTAATACTGCAAAGGAAATTTTCAAGACTTTGCTGCTAGGCATGTTGTACACTGTAGCTTGAGTGCATTGAATTGAGTAATGTCACTTGTATTTGTGATGATTGATATTGATTGTGCAAGCTGTTTATTGTTAACCTATATTAGGCGTCTTCTATCTGACACTGATTCTTTGTTCATTTCCTAAGTACAGTAGCCCGGCAACATCCACCCACGCAGAAAAAAATGTTAGAATCATTTGTAACAAAAGTAATCTCGTAAATGATGAATGCTTATTATACTTTTTATTATTTTAAATATATAATAACAAGTAATATAAAGCTAGAAAATTATTAAATGGCATTGTTTTTACAGTGATACCAAAAACACAGCCAAACAATTCCTTCACATGCTAAGTTATTACAATCTGTGCGTTTGTTAGAACCATTTCTATGTAAAAAAATATACATTAATCTGTGTAAAAAGGGTAAATAAAAAGGAAATAACGCGTGAGAATTCACCACGCCTGATGCTTCTTAGGCCACGTTCACATATTCAGTATTTGGTCGGTATTTTACATCAGTATTTGTAAGCCAGAACCAGGAGTGGGTGATAAATAGAGAAGTGGTGACGTGTTTCTATATACTTTTCCTCTGGTTGTTCCTCTCCTGATTTTGGCTTATAAATACTGATGTAAAATGCTAACCAAATACTGAACATGTGAACGTGGTCTTAACCCTAAAAGCCAACATCAATGTGATTCTGTTATTTTTAATGAAGCCATGTCAACTTCGGCGAACACTAGAAATGGATCGTCTTGATTTTTGTGGTTGTTATGTTCGATAGCAAGAATTGTTCTGCAAACTGTGATGCCACAATTTGCATCAACGAAATGAGTGCTAGGAGAGCCTTACCCAGGAACTATTATTCCTATGAAAGGCGTAATCTATGTGAGAAGTAAAGTTAAGATGAAATGCTCAAGACTTATGCTATAAATAAACAATTATAGCAAAGACTGAAAAATAAATGGTTTGGGCAATCAAAAATGTGTATAAAACTCAATAATTGTCATCTACATTATTTATGCATTTGTTTCTTGCAATGCTGTAAAAAGATTGTTTCATCACTCGTATTAGTCCTTGTCCCTAAGGTCCGAACACACATATACACTGAGAGGTGATTCATAGGAAGTCAATTAATCAGTATGACGTGAATAAATGGAGACGACCAACTCTCAATGCACCCTGTATAATACACTCCTGTCTCTGAGCAGCAGGTGGCTTTTTGCACAGGACTGCCCATAGCATGTGTCTTTTGTATCCAATACAAAATCCTGATTTGCTTCTACTGCCTGTGACGTCCTGCTCAGCACTTTTCTCTGGCCAGCGAAGAGAAGCTGGGATGCTTTTTGTTTCCAAAAGTGGATGTCCCTTTTTAAGTCCATCGATTTATATACTCATAGTATACTCAATGTTTAAATATGTATATTTTATATTTTGTCTGGATATGTGTATTAACATTGTCTCTCTACATTATAGTGTATGGAACACTAGCTTGACTGAGCCTATAAAACTGATCATAGCCATTACAATGCTTGTTCGGCTAACAGATCTCACAGTCATGCAGAAATGTATCCAGAGCGATCTCCTGATAAATGTTTTATTTTAACGATAGCATAGAAAGGCTAAAAATATGCAACATTTCAACCACAATATGGCTTTATCAAGCAAAATATAGATAAAAAACAATAGATCTCTCAGGTCGCTTGGCTAAAAGCTCTTTCAGCTTCTCCATGCACATGCATAAAGAGGTATTCTCATCTCCAAGATCCTATCCCAATATTGCAGTAGGTTAAGATTGCTGTAAAAGAGAAATAGCACAATAGTGCATTCTCCAGTGTGCAGATAACAATTGCGAGTAATACACTCACCAAATGGAGTTTGGTAACAGGCAATGGAGGATTCGCTGCAGCAGAATCACAGATCCACAAGGGGCCAACATAGAAGATTCAGGACAGGAAAAATGTGGTCAGACAATCCGCGCTGCGAATCACTAAAAACACGGATTATTAATACAGTGGTCTTTATTCTACACATTTCAGAATCTCACAGAACTCCTTCATCAGGATAAAACCAGGAAAGCACCAAGGTAGCTGCTTAGTCATGCCCCTCCAGGGTTATTCTGGTTCATGGCACTGTGGGGCCACAATCCTCGCTCGCACCATCCAGTCTAGATCCTGGTGTTACAGCTAGCAGTAAAACTATACTACATTTCTAATTGTTAGGTATTCGCTAATATTATTATTATTATTATACCTACTACATATTCATACATATGGGAATACCCCTTTATATTCAAACTGCTCAATTCTTCTGTTCTCTGGCATCATCTATCAGGGGAGCATACATGTTAAGCTATGTGCCCACATTAGCATTTTTAAACGCTCAGAAAACCAGACTCCTTCCCAGAAACTGCGCGTTTTATTTCCGCGCGTTTTTTGCGTGATTTTTGCACAAAAAACACGCTTTTTATGCGTTTTTTCCGCGCGGTTTCTGGAAAGCTTGCAAACATCTAAAAACGCGGATCTATGCAGAAAATAATGAGCATGCTGCATTTTTAGCCGCTAAGCATTTTCTGAGCGGAAAAAAACGCATGCATTGGCACAAAAAAAGCCAAAAATGCATTACATTAAAGGGAAGCTTATTTTAAGCGTTTCTGAAGCGTCTGATCTGGCACAAACGCTTCAAAAACGCTTAAAAAAAGCAACGTGGGCACACAGCCTAAGATGGTCTTTTAGACTTTAATCTAAAGGCCTAAATACAAATTAGATAGTGTAAAAGTTGTCCGAACTCATTGCAGTTGGCAAAATTGACCATATAGCTTTCCCGGAATGATTATGTCCAAGAATATACCATAGGTATTGGGTGGAAGTTCTTCAATTGCCTGGCAGATTGGCTGACAGATTTTGGGAACAGTTCTCTCACAGACAATACAGGAGACGAAACCAAGGGTTCTTGTGTGTGAGTGTGAATGATAGCCATCAGTCGAACGATCATTTGGTTCGCAGCTCCCTAATGTGTACGGCCAGCTTAATTTTCATGGGGGTAGTAATGCACATGTTCAGTCTACTCTCTCCTTCTTCCCCTTCCTTTAACTACCAGCTGAAATTTTGCATAGGTTATGACTATGTCTTTACACATATAATAAGGAAATATTTCCAGTGGAATGAGAAAAACCAGCTGCTACTGACCTTTCAGAACTCTCTTATGTTTCCTTTTCATCTAAGTATTATCACAGTCTTTTAGTCTGACAAATGGCTAAGGTTAAGCCCTTAAGACTATCCTGTGTTAGCTCATGACATGGACAAAATCATGACAAGTAGTTGAGCTATCAGGGAAAATATATTTATATGCAGTGTGTATATATATATATATTATGTTTGTGTATATATACACAGTTGTGCTCAAAAGTTTACATACCCTGGCAGAAGAAAGCCATTACTGCGCAAATGCTACAATACGAAAAACAGCACAGAAACAAACCTCAAAACTTCTGAAGCAAGGTAATTTGGAGTGATGAGACCAAAATTAAACTTTTTGGCCACAACCATCAACGTTACCTTTGGAGAGAGGTCAACAAGGCCTATGATGAAAGGAACACCATTCCTACTGTAAAGCATGGAGGTGGATCTCTGATGCTTTGGGGATGTGTGAGCTACAAAGGCACAGGAAACTTGTTCAAAGTTGAAAGAAAGAAGAATGCAGCACGTTTTCAGCAAATACTGGAGACAAATTTACAATCATCAGCCCGGAAGCTGCGCATGGGACGTACTTGAATGTTCCAACTTGACAATGATCCAAAACACAAGGCCAAGTTGACCTATCATTGGCTACAGCGGGACAAAGTAAAGGTTTTGGAGTGGCCATCTCAGTCTCCTGACCTCAATATCATTGAGCCACTCTGGGGAGAACTCATGCATGCAGTTCATGCTAGACAGCGCAGGAATTTACAGGAACTGGAGGCTTTTTGACAAGAAGAGTGGGCAGCTTTACCATCTGAGAAAATAAAGAACCTCATCCACAACTACCACAAAAGACTTCAAGCAAATATTCTGCGGGGTATGTAAACTTTTCATCACAACTGTATGTGTATATATATATATATACACTCACTGGCCACTTTATTAGGTACACCATGCTAGTAACGGGTTGGACCCCCTTTTGCCTTCAGAACTGCCTCAATTCTTCGTGGCAGAGATTCAACAAGGTGCTGGAAGCATTCCTCAGAGATTTTGGACCATATTGACATGATGGCATCACACAGTTGGCGCAGATTTGTCGGCTGCACATCCCTGATGCGAATCTCCCGTTCCACCACATCCCAAAGATGCTCTATTGGATTGAGATCTGGTGACTGAGGAGGCCATTTGAGTACAGTGAACTCATTGTCATGTTCAAGAAACCAATCTGAGATGATTCGAGCTTTATGACATGGCGCATTATCCTGCTGAAAGTAGCCATCAGATGCCTGTTCTTAGCTGAGAGGAGTGGTACCCAGTGTGGTCTTCTGCTGCTGTAGCCCATCTGCCTCAAAGTTCGACGCACTGTGCGTTCAGAGATGCTCTTCTGCCTACCTTGGTTGTAACGGGTGGCAATTTGAGTCACTGTTGCCTTTCTATCAGCTCGAACCAGTCTGCCCATTCTCCTCTGACCTCTGGCATCAACAAGGCATTTCCGGCCACAGAACTGCCGCTCACTGGATTTTTTTTCTTTTTCGGACCATTCTCTGTAAACCCTAGAGATGGTTGTGCGTGAAAATCCCAGTAGATCAGCAGTTTCTGAAATACTCAGACCAGCCCTTCTGGCACCAACAATCATGCCACGTTCAAAGGCACTCAAATCACCTTTCTTCCCCATACTGATGCTCGGTTTGAACTGCAGGAGATTGTCTTGACCATGTCTACATGCCTAAATGCACTGAGTTGCCGCCATGTGATTGGCTGATTAGAAATTAAGTCTTAACACACAGTTGGACAGGTGTACCTAATAAAGTGGCCAGTGAGTGTATATATATACACAGCATGGTGACTCAGTAGTTAGCAATGCAGCCATGCAGCACTGGGGTCCTGGATTGAAATCCCACCAAGGACAACATCTTCAAGGAGTTTGTATGTTGTCCCCATGCTTGTGTGGGTTTCCTCTGGGTACTCCGGTTTCCTCTCACACTCCAAAGACATACTGATAGGGATTTTAGATTGTGAGCCCCAATGGGGACAGTGATGATAATGTCTGTAAAGTGCTGTGGAATTAATGGCGCTATATAAATGAGTAAAATAAATAAATATATATATATATATATATATATATATATATATATACACATACACACACACACACAAAACACAAACACACATTTATTCATTTTCATTGCTTATACAGCGCCATTAATTCCACAGCACTTTAAAGACATCTTCATCACTGTCCCCAATTTTACAATCTAAACTACTACTAGTATGTCTTTAGAGTGTGGGAGAAAACCGAAGTACCCCGAGGAAACCCAAGTAAATGCGGGGAAAATTGGGTGCTAAGCCCTGAGCTACTGTGCTGCCCATATGTATATATATATATGAGTGTGTGTGTGTATATACAGTATACTATATATGTATATATATATATATATACACACATATCTATGATGGTATGAAATTCTCGTAGTTCTGTTTAATGAAAAATATATTCCCTATCATTCCTGATCTCTGACATTCTTTCATTCGGCACTGTCCATAGTAACCCAGTTAGATAAGTGGTTAGATTGCCCTGCTGAACTCAGTTGAGAAAGAACACATGTCTAATGCACTCATTTATAACATGCAGAACTCTAAACACAGGCACATGATATAGACATTTCAGAAAATTAGTTTGGCATGTAACATCGCTCTGTGCCTGTTGACCAAAATTGCTCTCATGAAACAGGAATTCCTTATCTATGAGTGGATTCCAATCGGCACTTCAAACCATAGCACATAAAATTCTCCAGGATGCCTAAGTAACCAGTATACCACGCCCTGAGTAATTACTGGGTATAGGATCCTTCAGAACAAGTATTCGCCTTTCTTCCACCTCCACATATGTCTTCTTTAAAGTTATATTTATTGTATGGCAAGAGCTTGGTAAACATATTAACTATGACATGCATCTGTGATGAAAGCAAAGTCTCTCTTGCCGTCTCTGTTTGTGTCTCCCATAACCGAGCCTGTATATGGGGACATAATACTTATGCTGATGGAATTTTGCTGATAAGAGATCACAAAGACTAGTTCTCGCTTTACGATTGCAGTAAAACCAGTCTAAAAGCCTTTAATGTAAGTTTCCAAATTATCACAGTAAATGATCCAAGGCATAGAAGAATAAGATAAACAAATTATATTGTCTTGTGTCAAGAAGTAACAGTTAATGACCCGCTTTCTGACTGTGGCTATTATAAAACTATTAAGGTTGTCTCAAAACCCCCTTCCAGTTCCAAAATGAATGTCTGTTTGCGTCTCGGTGTAACTTTCCAGGAATACAGCATGTGTGGGGAGACATAAACGAATCAAGCTGATTGCTCCATCTAAATAAAGCTTTCTAAATATTACATGGCCTGTGGTTGGTAAATTTATTACCAGCGGCTGCAAATAAACATGTCTCACCGGACAACATCATTTCATGGTTCCTTTTACATGTGGACAAAAATGTGTAAAAACGACTGTTGAAGTAGGGATTCCGTAACATTTGTATAGTCACAAATTTCTAGGTTACTAAAATGATATGTTATTTTTTCATTTTCATACATGTTCCCTTGGTGAGGGCTTACTTTTCTGCTCTGCTAAAGTCTAAAAAATGGCCTTTTTCACAAAAAATAAGAAATCACCCCCCCCCCCCCAAATCTATTAGAAAATGGCCTAAATGTATGTTTTCTCTTGGATCATGATTACACTGGCCAATGATTGTCAACTTTACAATATTTTACATGACAATCAACCCTGTATAAAACGTTCCTGCATAGTCTAAATCAATTATACAAGATTTCAAGTACGGTAGTTTTAAATTGAATTCCTCTAAAAAGTGGAACATTGTTTGGCTGCATTCCCATGGAACATATTTACCGCACATCTCCAGCAACAGAGACCCCACAGTCATACCTGCACCTACATCCACATTACACACGCGGCTCTTACCTATTTAAGCTGCGGATATTTTTAACAGCTTGTGCATGAGACTAATAAAAAATTTACTCATTATGCAGACAGTTTAAAAGGCAGCAGTTTTTCCCCATCGGGCAACAGTCTAATGTGTATGGAGGCCTCTTCACTCTTTCACAACAGATGATATTTTGCTTTGATAATTTTGTTCTCCCTGGAGATGAGCTGCTGCCAGTGAGGCCTGGCAGCAGCTTTCTCATAGACAACACAAGAGTGGTAGGCTGGGCATTCCTGGGAAATGGACAGTGAGGAGAGATAGTATGGCCATAGCTGTCTAAAGTGTATGGAGGCCATAAGACAAAACTCCAGAAAGTGTTTAATCTGCCACCTAGAAAGAACCCATTAACTTGAGTCATCTAGCAAATAGTGATGATCCAATTTTTCTAAATTCAAATTTGCCAGCTTTGGTGAAATAGTCCTGAAAATTTGAATTGCCGCAAATAAATTTGCAGCAAATCTTAGGTAATCCAATTGTCCTGAAAGATGAAGTCTACTTGGACTTTACGCAAACACATTCAAGCTCAAACATAGCTTTAGTAATGTCAGAGATCTCCACATATTTGACTATGGATAAATGGATGGTAACTGTTCTTCACTGCTTTTTTGTCAAGCACATTCCCTGCATAGTATAATCAGAGTTTTGGGGGCGTTTTTTTTTTTCTATTTCTATTGCCAAGCTGTGAGCTTTGATATCCTCTCACTCAACAGCCTTCACAAAATGACTGCTGCTTTGCAATCCCTGCTTTGGCTTGTATACAGACAACGAAACATTGTGCTATACTATGTGATGTGAAAGGCGCAAGGCATTAATAGGAAACATGCATGATCACACGAAAAGTCATAGGATTTGTCTTTGGCTGATGCAATCTTCTGCATTGTGCAGAACTGGAGTGGGTATTTAGGGCAAATCATGCAAATAGAATTGAAAATTGTTCGAAATCGCTGGGTACAGCAAATTTCCTAAAATTTAACACGAATTCAATTCACATTGAATTGACTAGCTTATGTCTTACTAGCAAATGCTCACAAGTCAGTACACCTGCTGAGCAGAATCTCCTGTGATGTGGGGGTGCACGCATCACAGAAGCAAAGCGTCACGAAGATAAGCGTCGGGATACAGCAGTTATTACATGGCAGTTAGTCAGGACAGGAGTCAGGTAACCCTCACTCTGCTGTCCCTTTTAACCATGTGCTTTATTCCTATCCTCCTATGTTCTCTTGCAATCCACTTTCACCGACCAATCCCCCCTCCATCACAACTCATATACATCAGCTCCTCTCTCTTTCCTTCTCCCATGTACAGCTCCCATGCACTTCTCACCTTCTTAAAAAACCTCAGCCCATCTTGCCCAAACACACTGCACAAAAAATCTTCATACAATTCCAAAAACTACTTGCTCTTTATCTTCCTGCTCCTACTGATTTCAGGGGACATCTCCCCCAACCCCGGTCCACCATCCCCCAACCTCAACCCCTACCCTACCTCACATCGAAACCTTAATAATCTTACTAATATTATTTGCACTCCTTCATCTCCTTCTTTCAATTGTGCCCTTTGGATCCACGGTCTGTATGCAACAAGCTTCCTTTCCTACACAATTACTTTCTGAAAAACTCTCTGAATCTGTTGGCCCTCACGGAAACCTGGATTCAGGATTCTGACACTGTCTCTCCTGCTGCCATTTCCCATGGTGGCTTACAATTCTCCCATTCCCCGAGACCGACAAACAGACCTGGTGGTGGAGTCGGCATACTCCTGTCCCCACAATGCACTTTCCAGGTCATCCCCCCAGTTCCATCACTCTCATTCCCTTCTTTTGAAGTCCACACCATCTGGCTCTTTCGTCCCCTCTCCCTCAGAGTAGCGGTCATATACCGGCCCCCAGGCTCACCCACCCACTTCCTGGACCATTTCTCTGCCTGGCTGCCGCACTTCATGTCCTCAGAACTACCAACCCTTATCCTGGGAGACTTCAACATCCCCATTAACAGCCCCACTTCTACATCTGCATCCCAGCTTCTATCACTAACCACTTCTCTAGGCCTCTCTCAGCTCTCAACCTCTGAAACACACAAAGACGGTAACACCCTGGACCTGGTTTTTGCCCGGCTCTGCTCAATCTCCTACATAGATAACTCACCGCTTCCCCTCTCTGACCACAACATTCTCTCCTTTACACTCACAAATCCTCGCTCACCCCAGCACCCTCCTACCTACCATTCAGTCAGAAATCTACAAGCCATTAACCCTCATACACTTTCAGACTCCCTACACTCATCACTGTCCCCAATCTCTTCTTTGTCCTGTCCTGATCTGGCTGTACATCACTTCAATGACACTCTTAGAAGCACCCTTGACCAAGTAGCTCCCCTCACCCTCAGAACCTCCAAACACAGAGTGAAACAGCCCTGGCTCACATCGCAAACCCGATTTCTCCAGCGATGCTCTAGGTGTGCTGAACGCTTATGGAGGAAAACACGCACACCAGAAGACTTCATACACTTCAAATTTATGTTAAGGACATATAACTCTGCCCTTCACCTCGCCAAACAGACCTACTTCACCACCCTGATCTCCTCACTATCCAACAACCCCAAGAAACTTTTTGACACCTTTCACTCCCTCCTCAGGCCAAAAGCACAAGCCCCTATCACAGACATTTGCGCTGATGACCTTGCCTCCCACTTTATAGAGAAAAGAGACAATATCCATCAGGAAATCCGCTCCCAATCACCAAATTCAGTGACTCCCATCCCTCCCTGCATTCCCCCTGGCTCACTCTCCACATTCGATCCCATCACAGAAGAAGAAGTCTCCAGGCTCCACTCCTCTTCTCGTCCGACTACATGCACAACCGACCCCATTCCCTCACATCTCCTCCAGTCTCTCTCCCCAGTCGTCACAACTCACCTAACTACAATCTTTAATCTCTCCCTCTCCTCTGGCATTTTCCCCTCCTTCTTCAAACACTCTATCATTACTCCATTACTAAAGAAACCCACCCTCGACCCATCCTGCACAAACAACTACAGACCAGTCTCCAATCTCCCCTTCATCTCTAAACTCTTGGAGCGCCTGATATACTCACGCCTTACCCGTTACCTCTCCACTCACTCCCTCCTAGACCCTTCACAGTCCGGTTTCCGCCCCCTACATTCGACAGAAACTACACTCATCAAAGTGACCAATGACCTTCTGACAGCAAAACGTAATGGTGACCACTCTCTGCTCATTCTTCTCGACCTTTCTGCAGCTTTCGACACTGTTGACCATCCTCTCCTACTCTCTAGGCTCCAGTCACTAGGCATTAAGGACACTGCTCTTTCCTGGTTCTCCTCCTATCTTTCCGACCGCTCCTTCAGTGTTCTGTTTTCTGGCTCCACTTCATCTCCTCTTCCTCTCACTGTTGGGGTACCTCAGGGCTCAGTCCTTGGCCCCCTTCTCTTCTCTCTCTATACGGCCCCAATTGGACAGACCATCAGCAGATTTGGCTTTCAGTACCATCTTTATGCTGATGACACACAACTGTACACATCATCCCCTGACCTTACCTCCGCTGTACTACAGAACGCCACTGACTGTCTGTCTGCAGTCTCCAACATCATGTCTGCTCTCTATCTGAAACTCAACCTCTCCAAAACTGAACTTCTTCTGCTCCCACCATCTACTAACCTCCCTAAATCTGACATTTCCCTCTCTGTGGGTGGCACCATAATAACACCCCGACAGCAGGCACGCTGTCTGGGTGTTATGTTCGACTCCGATCTCTCCTTCACCTCCCATATACAATCTCTTGCCCGCTCATGCCGCTTACACCTAAAGAACATCTCTAGAATCCGCCCTTTTCTCACCATGGAAACAACAAAAACTCTCACTGTCGCCCTGATCCACTCCCGCCTGGACTACTGTAATGCTCTATTAATTGGCCTCCCTCTCACTCGACTCTCCCCTCTCCAGTCTATCCTTAATGCAGCAGCCAGGGTTGTCCATCTGGCTAATCGTTACTCAGACGCGTCCGCTCTTCGCCAGTCGTTACACTGGCTGCCAATTCATTACAGGGTACAATTCAAAGTACTTGTTCTCACCCACAAAGCTCTCCACAGTGCGGCACCCCCTTACATCTCCTCCCTCATTTCTGTCTATCGGCCTAACCGACCGCTGCGCTCTGCAAATGACTTTCGACTAACCTCTGCCCTAATCCGTACCTCCCACTCCCGACTCCAAGACTTCTCCCGTGCTGCGCCAATCCTCTGGAATGCTCTACCCCAAGATATTAGGATCATCCACAATTTGCATAGTTTTAGGCGCTCGCTCAAAACGCATTTGTTCAGAGCGGCCTATAACATTCAGTAATCAAAGTCATGTTATGTTTGTGTGTGTGTAGCCCATTCACTATCTCCATCTAACCCCCACCCCCTGAAGATGGCTGGACCGTCATTGTAAATACATCATTGTAAATACAAACCTATGCTTTGTATCTCCCCCACCTCATTGTAGATTGTAAGCTCCACAAGCAGGGTCGTCTTATTTCGCTTTAATTATTGTATTGTTAACGTTGTTACTTATGACTGTTGTGTTTGAAACTGTTCAACTGTAAAGCGCTGCGGAATATGTTGGCGCTATATAAATAAAGATTATTATTATTATTATTATTATTATCCTGTCCATTAAATCCCATTTAGGGCATACTAAAGAGACTTGTTACATATCCATACGATACAATCTGGGTTCAGAAAGTGGATTGTTTCTAATTTTTATTGTAGAGAGCCACAGACATACACACAACCATTTCTTCATTCTTCAAATATTCTCAGACCCCACACTTATCAGACATTTATAGCAAGTGTTGTGGATATACCAGATATGTCTTGGATTGAAGAAAAACTCTAGTAACCTTGGTTTATAAAGTTCTATGGATGTGGCTCTATTGTCCTGTTTAGAGTAACAGCCTGTTTTTCTTAAGGCATCTGAATAAAGTCTGTCCTGGTGATAGACTCCATTTTACAAACAACTCCTCTGACTAAGGTCTGTCCTGGTGATAGACTCCATTTTACAAACAACTCCTCTGACTAAGGTCTGTCCTGGTGATAGACTCCATTTTACAAACAACTCCTCTGACTAAGGTCTGTTCTGGTGATAGTCAGAGGAGTTATTTGTAAAATGGAGTCTATCACCAGAACAGACCTTAGTCAGAGGAGTTGTTTGTAAAATGGAGTCTATCACCAGGACAGACCTTAGTCAGAGGAGTTGTTTGTAAAATGGAGTCTATCACCAGGACAGACCTTAGTCAGAGGAGTTGTTTGTAAAATGGAGTCTATCACCAGGACAGACCTTAGTCAGAGGAGTTGTTTGTAAAATGGAGTCTATCACCAGGACAGACCTTAGTCAGAGGAGTTATTTGTAAAATGGAGTCTATCACCAGGACAGACCTTAGTCAGAGGAGTTATTTGTAAAATGGAGTCTAAGGACTGTACTGGTGATAGACTCCATTTTACAAACAACTCCTCTGACTAAGGACTGTCCTGGTGATGAGTTGTTTGTAAAATGGAGTCTATCACCAGGACAGTCCTTAGTCAGAGGAGTTGTTTGTAAAATGGAGTCTATCACCAGTACAGTCCTTAGACTCCATTTTACAAATAACTCCTCTGACTAAGGTCTGTCCTGGTGATAGACTCCATTTTACAAATAACTCCTCTGACTAAGGTCTGTCCTGGTGATAGACTCCATTTTACAAACAACTCCTCTGACTAAGGTCTGTCCTGGTGATAGACTCCATTTTACAAACAACTCCTCTGACTAAGGTCTGTTCTGGTGATAGTCAGAGGAGTTATTTGTAAAATGGAGTCTATCACCAGAACAGACCTTAGTCAGAGGAGTTGTTTGTAAAATGGAGTCTATCACCAGTACAGACCTTAGTCAGAGGAGTTGTTTGTAAAATGGAGTCTATCACCAGGACAGACCTTAGTCAGAGGAGTTGTTTGTAAAATGGAGTCTATCACCAGGACAGACCTTAGTCAGAGGAGTTGTTTGTAAAATGGAGTCTATCACCAGGACAGACCTTAGTCAGAGGAGTTGTTTGTAAAATGGAGTCTATCACCAGGACAGACCTTAGTCAGAGGAGTTATTTGTAAAATGGAGTCTATCACCAGGACAGACCTTAGTCAGAGGAGTTATTTGTAAAATGGAGTCTAAGGACTGTACTGGTGATAGACTCCATTTTACAAACAACTCCTCTGACTAAGGACTGTCCTGGTGATGAGTTGTTTGTAAAATGGAGTCTATCACCAGGACAGTCCTTAGTCAGAGGAGTTGTTTGTAAAATGGAGTCTATCACCAGTACAGTCCTTAGACTCCATTTTACAAATAACTCCTCTGACTAAGGTCTGTCCTGGTGATAGACTCCATTTTACAAACAACTCCTGCGTCTACTAACCAGAGAAGTACCGTATATCTCTGCACAGACAGATTTCAGGCTGCACAGTGCAGATATAGTTAGCTTTGTAAGATGTCGTTTAGGAACTTTTTTTTTCTCCATAGTCGGAAACCATAATTCTAGTAATGTCAACAAAGTTTTTTTTTTATTTTGTCACTTTCTGGTTATGATAGAACAAGTAAGACCTCAGTAATAAGGCTAATACAGCACTGGACCTATGCCCAGTATCAGCTCTACATCATTCACCTGTCATCAGTTTTATAAACCCCATGGCAGATATCTGTTCACAAGTTGGTCCCTGCATTTATATAAGTGACAACGAGTTGAATACATCAGAAAGAAAACATTTCATACATGAAAAGTGTAGGAAGAAGTGAAAGGAGCCATTTCTACAAGTCTATTTGTTAAACAAAACTTTCTGGAACTTCGCAAGGTTCACTGGCAATTGTTTTGTCTTCATGTGCCACACATATGCTCGGATCCTACAGAGATGAGAAATATAATGGAAAGATACTTCTCTTTTTTTGGAGACAATCCAGGTGTTATCCCCCCTCCTTTCATAAGAACTTCACATAACTTCTCCATGACTAACCCTGCACCTTGACCTTGATCTAAAAAGTCAGGTTACCTTGGATGAATCACTACTAATATAATTCAAATATAAAAGTTACCAGAATTATTTCCTTTACAATATACTTCTAGAAAGCAGAGAAACTCCAAAAAATTTCCACTTCTCTACTGGAAGTTCCCCGCGAGATCTTAGGAGTGGCAAAGTTTGCAGTTCTTGTGCAACCATTGCAATTTTATGTATGTGATTACATTTTTGTGTGTGGGATCTACATATAATAATGAAAAAATGTGTTTATAGAGCAAAATACAGCACTGCACAATGAAGATATCATCTAAGTACTGGAGATAGAATGGTTGTCCTCTCAGGGGGCCAGTGTATCCCTAGGTAGTAGTTGGAGCCCACGCAATCCACACAATTGGGCCGAAGCAGCTTTATAACATCCTGTTCTTTCGCTGACTGTGTTGATAGACTTAGAATATTGAATACCCCAAACATCAGCAGGCATTTTGCTGACAGATGCAAAGCACTGTGGTGAAAACATTAAATTCCCCGCAGACTTGTACAATTATTATCATAGGAATACTGGTACACATGAGGGGATTTATTCTGGAAATATCGAATTGCTGTTTTTGCAATTCCATTATTAGAGATGAGCAAGACTTCTAATGTCTTGCTAACGGGCGAGTTTTCTATTATCAGGAACTACATTTACCTCCTAGAAGACAATGGAGACTGGAAATGAATCTATATTAAAGCCGTTAAATCTCCATTGTGTTATATGAGGGAAATGTAACTGAAATAGCAAACGTGGCCGTCGGCAAAATGTCTGTGGAGCAAATTTACTCATATTGATTCCTTATATGCTAGAATTGATGAATCATATATGAATATGTGCTTGCCTGCCTATATAACACCGGAAAGGGTTCATTCACACTTCTGTATTTTTGGGTCGAATGCTGTCCGTGGAAAAAAATCGACCTCACACACAGATTGCACTCGGACTGATGCTAACATAGCATTCCATTTTTACGGATAGATTGCAATCCTTAAAATAGTAAATTGTACTTGGTCTTGTAAATTGTATTAACTGCTGATATATTAAAACAAATTCCATATGGATGCCATACAGGTGTGAAAAATGGAAATACGAATTGCTTACGGATGAAAAATCTTTCATTTTTTTCTGGATGAAAATCTGACAATTTTTTTTATACACTCGTGAAAACAGCCTACCTAACTGCATCTTTCTCTCAAGTCAGGACATGTATTGTCCACTGTGTCATTTTATTGTAAGGAGCGCTTGAGTATTTGACCTCTGCTCTTATTAAATTAAATATTATATTACATATGGAATTAAATATTACGAATAAACGCAATGATACAGAATATAATACATGCTATAGCAGATAACATTATCCAACACTTATAACAGACTAGATCCTGTGCTTATATTTCCACAGTAAACGGCACTACAAATGGTTACAAAATCTGTGAACACGCTAGACTGCAATAATCATTGCCAGCATAATAAATGTTAATGTAGCTCCAGATGGTAGTCTTATGCTATCAATTAATTTGCCTAGCAACTTTTGCATATGCGATCTGCTATATACAGACATAACAGAACAAACACAAGCTCCTTCTTTGCCCTACCAAGCAGTGACGTCTACCAGCCCAAAAACAATTTAATTCCTTAAAAAAAACACAAGAAAATATGAAAAACATTTTCAAAATGAGCCAAATATTTTTTTTTTATCTTTCCTATTCTTTTCGTTGATTATTTTGTATTTTTCAGAGAAATCTCTGAAAGGTGTTTGGCACGCTTTTCTTCTCCCAATAGCTGAACATTAGGTTACATTTGGGCACAGCTGAAAATTCTGCAGTGCCGCCATCAATAAATCAGAATTCACACACACGCTAATTCTACCAACGAGGATAGCTCTCTGAGATCACATTCTAACCTCTAAGGAATATTTTACCAAAATTCTGCAAGATCTAATATATATCAATCTAATAAAAAATCTTGGCACACAATTATAAAAGATGGTATTTTATAACAAATTTGTATTTTATTGCAATATATTAGAAATCATTTATTGGGAATCAATAATACTTTCCTTGAAGATACGTAGACATATAGCACAATCCACAAGACCCAACATGTTGGAGCTCTAATGTCCTACTAGGTCTCCTCTCTGGAGTTGGCCATGTAGTATACGTATCATAACTAGAGGTGCCACGTGTAGGTTAATGAAAGGTTGATTTCACTGGATGAGCTGCCTCACTCTCCATATTTGTGGACTATTGGGCACTGTTAGATCAAGTCCTTAGGCTACATTAACACGTTCAGTACTTGGTCAGTATTTTACATCAGTATCTCTAAGCCAAAACCAGGAGTGGGTGAGAAATCCAGAAGTGACGAGTTTCTATTATACTTTTCCTCTAATTGTTCCTGATTTTGGCTTACAATGCTAAACATGTGAACACAGCCTTAGGGTAGTTTCACACGTCCAGATAATTCCGGTATCGGAGCTATCCGTGTCCGTGTGTCCGTGTGCATACGTATGCCATCCGTGTGACATCCGTGTGCTATCCGTATGTCCGTGTGTACCATCCGTGTGCTGTCCGTATGCTGTCCATGTGTCCGTGTCCGTGATTTTGAAAAATTATTTTCAATGTTTACCCTTTGACTTTTAAAAACGCACACGGACCGCAAACGGACAGCACACGGACAGCATCAGTGTGCGGTACGTGTTTACACGGACCCATTGACTTGTATGGGTCCGTGTGATCCGTGCTGTTGCACAAAAACGGACATGTCAGCGTGTTTTTCACACGGACACACGGTCCGTGAAAACACGCTGACATCTGCATAGACACATTCATTCGAATGTGTCTACGTGTGTCAGTGTCTCCGGTACGTGAGAAAACTGTCACTACACGTACCGGAGCCACTGACGTGTGAAACTGCCCTCAGAGGCGTGATCCCCCTCTTCCACATTGCCAGTGCTGCTGCCTCTCCTTTAACTACTATTGCTTAGGCTAGATCACATTTGTATGTCTGCAGATGAATGACATATGGATCAGACATATATGTGAAAAACGTGTGCAAGTATGTGCCATGCGTCCCACCAAGGACAACATCTGCAAGGAGTGTGTATGTTCTCCCCGTGTTTACCTGGGTTTCCTCCCACATTCCAAAGACATATTTAGACTGTGAGACCCGTTGGGGACAATGATGACATTATCTATAAAGCGCTGCAGAATATGATGGTGATAAATAAGCAAAGCATAAATAATAATAATAATAATAATAAATAATAATGTTTCAAATTACGTCTGAATTTCGATGTATACGTACATCAAGATCTATATATGTTTTTTTTTTTTAAACATATTCCTTTTAGTTTTCTCTGAGCTAGGTATTACTGGTAGAAAGAGAAAATAGTATATAATTTAGACATATTGAAATATACTGCTGTATATTTCAATGCTTCTCTCATTGAGAATTGTGGAAAAACATACCGCATCTGTCAAATTTTTTTTTTACATAAAAAATTTGCTAGCTGCATTTTTTCTGACACCCCGCCTACCCATCCCCCAACCTCCACCATCTAAAAAAAAAAGCTATGTGATTAAACCAGACAAAAAGCAGTAAAACAACCAAAACCCTTTTTTCTCTACATCTTGCCTATTTTAGTTGATCTGCTGCCATATACGTCTGAACATGTTCTTTTGTCATTCAGGCGTATCCGTCCTGCTGCATGCACGGCGTCAATGTGAACCTCGCCTTATAAATAAAGTCAGCGCAGTGACTAATGATAAAGAGGAAATGGACTTATAGCGAAAATGGTGAAATGGCCACCGGGTTATGTGCTTTTTACCTGTTTATACCAACTGAAATTGTATTTTCCATGTTAATGGTAGCGAAATTAAATAAATGACAATACAAGGAATGAATAACCCTGTGATCCTGGAAGGATTCTTGCGACCTAAGAAAAATATTGAAACATATGTTGACAAGATTTTTCGGCAGTCCTGGTTATTTCCCCGGGGTGTCTGTGCATCAGGTGTGAGGAAATCCAGTGATGTGGTCTGTACCTGAGTCATTCCATGAATCATGCTTTATAGTATTACTGTCCAGACTGTGCACTTCACTTAGTGCTGAAATATACTGCGGGAACAAACACGCACCATGTTAGGTAAAAGCCGTGACACCGATGCTGACATCATGAAACCACATAACGTCGCGCACATAAAAGCGGCGAGGGTGGGCCTTCATCAGGGCTGGTTTAGTCCCATGATTAGCAATTCCATTAAATGAGAAACCTGCCAGGGTTTATTTCTGATTGTTTTTTCTTTGATGATTGAAAAGGCTGCATATTTTTACATTTTAATTTAAAACTGGTCTCACAACAGTATATCACGCGTTTCTCGCACCTTTTGCCCCTTAGGCCTGATTCAGACGTCCGTTTTTCTTACGTGCGAGAAAACGCACCGATTATTCAGATCCGACTTTGACTACGTCCGAGCTGTCCGAGCTGTCCGAGCGTCATCAGTTTTTCTCATACATAAGAGAAAAAAATAAAGTTCTCTCTTCATCGCCTCTTTTCTGACAGTTAAAATGGGACATCTCCGCGATTTTCCGCCGACTACAACAGATCACGGACATGTAAGTGGCTCCATAAACTATCACCAGTATGAGAGCTATTCATAAAAAACAGAGCACTAGCACACAAAAAACAGGCGTCTGAATAAGATCTTAGGCTGAGTCCAAAACAGTAGAAAATCATCAGTTTCACCCAGAAAGCTCAATTTTTTTTCTCGCTAGTCATCCATTAATAATCTGTTTTTTCACAGCAGCAGCTATTAATCATTTACAGTTTCCTATGTTAAAGAATTTCAATGAATTCATTCAAAAAACAGAAGCTTTACTGTGGCTCCGTATGCCCTCTGATTTTTTTGCGCACCTATAGACTTGATTCAATAACATCGGTCCTAGTTCTGTCCGTGTACACCTTTTATCTTACTGAGGTCTCATTCAAACATCCAACTATTTTTGCGTGCAAGGAAAAAAAACAGACCATTTTTTGTCAGTGTGCTATATCTGATTTTCATTTACTGTGTCCATTTTTAGTACATACTAAAAAAAACCTTCAGAACAAATTAAGGGCTCATTCACATGAGCGAATAAATCGGACGAGTGCAATCCAATAAAAATTCGGATACAACTCGGCCGAGTGTTATTACTCTATGGGGCAGTGCATATCTGCATGAGAAAACAATCTCAGCATGTGGCTCCTGGCTGCAAGAATCGGACCGCACATACTCATACAAGTCTCAGTGAAACACTGGACTGCATTCCAATGTCGGATGTCATCCGAGTGCAATGCGATTCCTGCAGACGCCGGCAATGGAGCAGATGGAGAAATACATTTTTCCGTCTCCTCTGCACCTGTGCTTCTATTCTGTGATGTGAGAGGATCTGAACACTGACACTCAGATCACACTCGCAGCAGAGCTGGACCTGATGATCATTAGTATATCGCATCCGATGCTATTCTAATGTGACTCCAGCCTAAGGCCTCATACCCATTGGCGATTAAAAAAACGGTCCGATTTCTGGACTGGAAAGAAAGGGTGGAGTGTTATGCCAGTGTCATGCGATTTCTATGCGATGTTTTATTTTTCCATCCGTTTTTCATCCGTTTTTTTTTTCCCAGCCACTCTTTTTCTACAGTCATTTACAGGACCATTTACAGTGTTCTATACCACAGAATGGTGATGTATCCTTTAAAAACAGATGGAAAACGGATGGTCTGTTTTTGGTCCTTTTTTTAATCGCACCCATTGACTTCTATTGGCTAAAATCGCTGCAAATCGCAGCATGCTGCGATTTTTTTCTCAGACCGATTTTGGCTGAGAAAAAAATCGCAAGTGAGATGTCACCCATTCACTAACATGGGTCAGAGTGCAATCCGATTAAAAATCGGATTGCAATCGTCCGATTTTATCGCCAGTGGGTATGAGGCCTTACAGTAAAAAGCGAACGCTCGGAACAGGAGGATGGCATCTATGTGCAGTATCTTTTGTTTGTTTTTTTAAACAGATCTACTGCTTATAAAGGGTGAATTTAATCTGTGACTCAGATGAAAAGCTAACTTGTCTATTTTTTTTTTTTTTTTTTGAATATTTGGCCTGCCAAAAAAATGGTCATGTGATAATAGACTATAAGGCTGGAGTCACACTAACCTGCGCAAAATATGGTCCGTAGTTTACAGGCGTAATACGGATGAATGGCCCCTAAAGAGTGCTCCGTATGTCATCCGTAAGCAAGGTGTGGTCGCGTATTTTGCGCATGTAAGCATCCGTATGGCATCCGTATGGCATCCGCATAGCGAGATTTTCTCGCATGCTTGCAAAATGGACATTTAATGGAGCCCTATGACAGGGTTTCTAACAGAAACCAAAGAATAGATATAGACACATAGAATGCATATATATATATATATATGTATTCTATGTGACTATATCTATTCTTTCGTTTCTTTATTAAACCTGTCAGTGTGAGTTTACTGTATTGCGCACTGAATTGCCGGCTTTGCTAAAAGACACCGGGTGCGTATTTCTCGCACGTCACATGTGTGGTCCGTGTGTAATCCGTATTTCTTGTGCACCCATAGACTTGCATTGGCGTATTACGGCCGTAGTACGCTGACAATAGCAGCATGCTGCGATTGGCATGGACCGTAGAATACGGATGAGAAATATACAGCTGGTGCGAGGGACCCCATAGAGAATCATTGGTCCATGTCTAATGCGTGCTTTTAACGCCTCTCACTCGGCCATATTCCTCGCCAGTGTGACCCCGGCCTTATAGGTACATGTTCTATCAGTGAAAAACCTAGACACCTGAATGAGACGCTCTGCACGCTCCGTGTTTGGCACTCATGATCTGTGTATGCAGCTGTATGCTCATACATCTGCCAATAACTCCTATTGTAAATATGAATAGAACATGATATACTTTTAGTGGAATACACTTACAGAAAATAACAGTTTATTACACTTTTCACTACAATAAAAAAAATCTATATCAATGTATAGGATGGAAATTAGGTGTATATGTCAGGAGCATTTCCCAGTGATAGCCATGTTCATGCTTCAGTATTTGGTCAGTATTTTACCTCAGTAAGTCAAAGCCAGGAGTGGGTGATAAATGCAGAAGTGCTGACCTGTTTCTATTAAACTTTTCCTCTGATTGTTCCTCTCTTGGTTTTGGCTTCCAAATACTGAAGTAAAATACTGACCAAATACTGACAGTGTGAATGTGGCCTTATATACCAAACTCAGAGGCCAAACATGGTGGGAATCTAGCCTTACCTGCACTGCTGCAGTATAGCTTCCATTTCTCCTACAATTTGCCTACTGCTACCAGCCAGAATGCTCTTCTTTGCCCTTAGTTTCCATAAATATTAGCCAGTTGTGATACGAAATTGTTCTATTTTTTCTAGCAATCCAATTATTGTATCTCAGGAGGTGTCATCTGAGGAGACATCCACTGCTCTAATCTGTCAAACCTGCTCATTGACCTGGAATCTTCAGCAAACAGTTACACTGTTTTGAGGTTATCTGGGCTTCCGAAACACAAAATACATCACTCACACGTTGGCAAGTAAAGATAGCTGAGAAGTACTAAAACTGCTTGTGCACAATCCTTTAACATCTTAACACCATATGTCTAGCTGGACAATGACATCCTGTCATTCCAAGTGGGGTCACCTCTATGCCAAAAGTACTTATTAGAGTATCCCAGGAGATGAAGGAATCACTGTCATTGCAAACTATCAGTGTAGCCCTAGGCCGACAGATGACACTTGAAGAGGCGTCTGAGTCACTTGGGAGGGTTTCATAACTCCTTTTCCCACTAAATGCAAAAAACATCGGATGTCAGTTTGGTTGGAGGAAAGAAATCAAAGTAGGTGCAAAGGTATGAAATAAAGCTTGTGCAACACTGTAAAGTCTGAGACATCACTGTATAATATTTGCTTCCTTTGAAATCTGCAATTCTCCCAAAGCAGCTTCGAGTATGAGTGTATGTCTACATACTGCCGAATGTATATGGAATGATCGAATAGTGACTCAGCGAGCAACTGAAAATCTCTTGTTCAGAAGCATCTGGGGATAGTGCTGTTTAGGGATTAGAATTAATTACCCAAAGCCTATGATACTGTTGTGAGCTATGTGCTATGCCATCAATTCATTTCTATCTTCACAATGTGATGTGCGCATTATTTTCAATAGGGAGGAAATGACCAGAGCTCAAGAGCGTGAGCTGTCCTGGTGCAGATTTATCTTTTCAGTAAATCTGTATATCAGTTTTTTCCTGTGAAGATTTTCCTTTTATGTGATGGTAATTATTGTCTTGTTTTCTATATTTACATATTCCTGGAGGTGGCTGCCATGATGTCTACAAGTCATGATATGCATCAACGCCATGTTATGAGAGATCATTTGTTTGTAACTTAGTCTATGATGAATGCTACAAGTTACAATACATCAATAAAGCGCTCTTCAAGAAAAGATTTCAATAGGCAGAAGTGTCATAGAAGTTGTCCACTACTTGGAGAACTTCTCATACCTCACGCTTAGCTCCGATAAAATAATGAAGCCTATACTCACCTCCCATTCCGGTGCCGTTCCCCCGGTGTCTGTGACATGTGACGCCCAATCAGCATTGGTGTCACTGTCTCCGCCTTTGGACAAATCAAACATGAAGAGGAAGTCCGGGCTGCAGGTGATCATAGAATCATAGAATCGTAGAGTTGGAAGGGACCTCCTGGGCCATCTAGTCCAGGAGGTCCCTGGTTTCCTCTTCACGTTCGATTTGTACAAAGGCGGAGACAGTGACGTCAGCACTGATTTGGCATCACGTGTCACGACAATTGCATGGGAGCCCCGGGAAGAGCGAGTGCAGACACCGGGGGAACGGCACCGGAACGGGAGGAGAGTATAGGCTTTATTATTTTATCGGGGCCAAACATTTTGATCAAGAAGGGGTTGTCCTAGTAGTGGACAACCACATTTAAGGCCACAAAATAGGAAATAGGTAAATAGAGACCAAAGGTCAGTTTATGCAGTGTAATAGAAAAGGCACACAGATCAGGAGATTTCTATAAATCCCATCCACTTTGCTGGAACTGTAATAACTGTGTTTTTTCATCAGAGAAAATATAATCACCAATAACTCATCACTGGAACTCATACTAAGGGTATGTGCACATGATACGCTAAAAATGTTGTACATAATGCGTTAAAAAAATGAAGAAAAAACATTACATATGCACTGCAATGTCAAAACGACTTGCTATGTATATGGTCACTTTTGATCTTTTTACCGTTTCAGGCTTCGAAAGCCACCATCGGTTACAAGAAGTGACCGATCTCTTCTTCTGGCAGCTTCTGTTTGGAAGTCGCTCACTATACACAGTTAAAAAAGACAAATGACAGCGGCAAAGCTGCTGCAAAACACATAAGGAAAGTCATCAAAGAAGACACTGCTTGCGTTTTCCTGAAGAGTCTTCTGCTTTAAAAACTCAGCAGGTACACCATTGTCTAAAGGTGCCAGGCATACCCTAGAGGGCTTATCAACATCAGGGTGATGACAAGGAATTTTGGTGTCCTAGTCAAATGAAGCTAATAATGCACATCCCTACTACCCCCCCATCATGAACCCTCAGGCCCCAAGTAAAAGAATGGGTCAGAGACTGAGGTAAAAGGACCTATAACACACCTCTTCTCCGCCTCCAATGTCGGTAACAAGCTCTGATGACTACTTCTACTACAATTGTTACCTTTTTCCCCAAAGCATACCAGAAAAAGTAAAAAAAAAAGTGGTGTAAATTAAGGGTGAGGCTCAATGGGAACTATATTTTCAAACTTAGAATGATGTTCGTCTTTCGTAGTCGAAGATGACCATGGCTTCAGGGTTAGAAGAGAATTAATAGTTATGGGTCCGGAGGTGGCTAATGAGGCCAATCCGGGCCCTGAAGGTTTGCCCACATACTTGACATAAGGAAGCAGATCTGGTCAGTACACCAGGTTCTGCTTGTGCCTTGCGGACAGCACACTTTCATTTTGCGTCCAAAATTTTCCTGTCTTCAGCTGCACGTGCTCCTGAGGTGATCCTGCCTCGCCAACCTGGACGATCCAGGGCAAGCTCTTCCCATTCATTGATGCTAGCTTCCAGGTTTTTGAGGGATGTCTTAAGGCAATCTTTATACCATTTCTTCTGCCCCCCCAACTGCTCGCTTTCCTTGGCACAGTTCTCTGTACAGCAGTTGCTTTGGTAGTCGGCTGTTAGGCATTCTGACCACATGTCCGCCTACCTGGCTTGGGCTTTCAGTAGGAGAGTGTAAACACACTGCAGAGCCCGGTTTGTTCCAGAATTTCCGTGTCTGGGACATTGTCTTGCCACCTAATGTGGAGAAGTCTGTGGAAGCAACTCATATGAAAATGATTAAGCTGTTTAGCATGCCGACTGTAGACTGTCCAGGTCTCGCTAGCATAAAGAAGTGTGGAGAGGACCACTGCACAGTAGACTAGACCTTCAGCTTGGTGATACACCTGAGTCCCCTTCGTTCCCAGACATTCTTACGCAGTCTCCCGAAGGCGGAACTGGCTTTGGCAATTCTGTTATTAGCCTTAGCCTCTATGGTTACTTCACGGGAGAGTGTGCTGCCTAAGTTGGTTGAAGTTATTCACTACTTTGAGGTTTTGCTCCTTCACCATGATACGTGGCTCCTTGTATAGTTTCCCTGGAACAGATTGATACATGACTTCGGTTTTTCTAGTGTTGATCTCGAGACCAAAAAAAGTGGTGTACATTAAGGGTGAGGCTCAATGGGGACTATATTTTCAAACTTAGAATAATTTTTTGCAGACTATTTACACAATACCAGGGGAAAATAGTGATATTCAAACCTAACATCCCATATTTTATATGTCAGACACAAGTACAGTTATGAAAACTAATACAACTTAACTATAATCTGGGCCAATTGGTTTCAATTAAGGTGTCTAGAATTTGGCTCATAACCTCATTGAAACTAAACAAACTCCATTATAAAGTGATACATATGTTTTACGTCCATCGTGCAACAAATACAGTTTGCAACATCACTGATAGTAGTTCTGGTTATATATTCCTGTACTGATGGCGATTCTGGTGATGTATTCCTGTACTGGTGGTGGTTCTGGTAATGTATTCATACAGTTGATGGGTGTTCTGGTGCTGTAATCATGTACTACTTATGGTGGTGGTGATGTATTCATGCAGTGATGATGGTTCTGATGCTATGTTCATCACCAGAACCATTAGTACATGAACATGAAACTAAAATCATCATCAGTACATAAATAAAACATCAAAAAGAAAGAGATATATGGGCACCAATTATATAGCCTTGTTTAAGTGTCCATCTGCTCAGTTTTTCTTATTACCAAACCATTAACCTGGATCGCTTCAGGGTGGTGCAATATCAAATATATTTATCCAAGGGCTTGCAAGTAAAAGGAAATGACAGCACTGACCCGATCATTTAAAAGGTAAATTAATCCTTTATTGTTTTTCTTCCATCATGGGCAAACATAAGGTGCGGTAGTACAGGTGCAGGGATTTCATAAGACGAAGACAACAGACATAACGGACAATGACCATTTTGCGCCTCACTTGTGCTTCTAGAGGTCCATGCTCAGGATTGGGAAAGTGCTGTAATTCCCTTTTACTTGCAAGCACTTACTGTATATAAATAGAACAACAGAGGCAACAACAGTACATAAATACATCACCAGAATCAGTAAATAAATAGGTCACAAGAACCACCATCAGTACATGAATCAATTAGTACCGGAATACATCATGAGAACCACTGTTAGTAAATAAATTCAGCAAAAAAAGGCAGCAGTACTTACCTGCTAAGTCTCAGAACTAATGTGGCGGTAACACAGGTGCAAAATACTGTTGAGACAACCAGTCCCAACCTACCAATTTGTAGAGGGGGTGATTCCTTTGTATTAAATTGCACAAAAGCTTTTAATTTTAGTGTCAGGACTTGCAAGTGTGAGGACTCTTGACGTGGGTTGCAAGCATGCATTGCTTGGACAAAATATTGGCCAATACCTCATATATTATGTATTTTTTTGTGTACGTCATTTTTCAGGGTGCAGCCAAGGCCAGCTTTATTTGGCATTGTAAACTAGGGGGTCTGTTCTCATGAGGTGCACTTAAATAGTGCTGGGCAGCTTGTCTAATCTAATAGTTTGGGCATCACCAATAGGCTGTAAGCCAAATACTTTACATTACCTGTGTGTAACCAGTGCCCTATAAAAGCTGCTTTTGTGCAATTTAAAACTATGCAATCTCCCCACTCCTGAGCTGGTAGGTTGTGACTGGTTGTCTCATCAGTATTTTGCACCTGTGTTGCAGCCATCTTTACTACATGGGTTTGCTGCATTAGTTCTGAGACCTGGGCCGATAAATACTGCTTCCCTTTTTATGCTGTGTTAATTCTTCAGTTTTTGGAGGGTTTTTTTAGTCCTCATTTTGTGGCTTTGCTATTAATATGAGTAAATAAATGTACTAGTATCATCAGAGGCGTATCTAGGCTTTCTGGCACCCGGGGCAAGAATTCGGTTCAGCGCCCCCCCCCCCCCCCCCGCCCAAGTACATATGCGACTTGCACACTTAGTCATGTACCCACGAGCTGCTCTCCCTAATGCTCTCAATGTTCAGTAAAAAACTGAGAGAAGCAGGAAGAGAAGCTCGTTGTCACAGGACCATAAGTATGAAAATCGCATATGAGTGAAGTGTCTATGTGATGACACTGGAACCTGCAGAGCTGAATCCTGACATTGCAGCTTCTGAATTCTCACAACGAATGCACTGCACACTTTTAGGATTCTCCCTTGCCGATATACAGTCATGTCAGCACAAGTATGTGATTTATATTCTTCTGGCCACATTCCGACTAGACGTGCCCGGCCTCGCTCTGTTCATTTTCATTGAGTGAGGCCACACATGTCTAGTCAGCATGTGACCGTATGTATGTAAATTACCGGCACGAGAGAATCCTGACAGCGTTCAGTGAGCACTGTGAGAATTCAGAAGTCTGCAGTCACATAGAATGTCTGCAGACTCAGCACAAACCTGGACAACCCCTGTAATGTTCCTAACAAATAAAAACATGAGAATTAGTCAGTATCACAAATAACATTTACATCCAGGTACCTTATATATGACGTCGTCTCTGCAGTCGGTCTCCTTTTCTTCTTCTTGTCCAAACCCCATGATGAGTTTTCTCATCCACATCTCATCTCTGCAGACTTCCATCTTCTCCGGTCTTCTGCAGCAAATCTCCACACGATGCCCTTAAAGATAGAAGTGTCATTATAATGCCCCTAAATAAAAATATCTGCAATATACTGTCGCCTCACACTATTCCCCTCTAGCATCCCACCTGTTCGCTATACTGTCTCCTCATATATTTACCCCCTCACTCTCTATACTGTCTGCTCACACATATCCCCGACTCCCCATACTGTGTCCACTTACATTAACCCATTCGCTCCCCATACTGTCTGCACCAATCCCCCATACTGTTTCCTCATACATACTCTTTATTTTGTGTCCTCAAATCTCCCCACACATATAAATCCCCCCATCCTCAATCCCCCACACACATTAAGTACCCCCCATCCCCACTCCAAATCCCCCCACACATTAAATAACCCCCCATCCCCACTCCAAATCCCCCCACACATTAACCCAATCCCCACTCATTAACCCCCATCCCCACTCCAAATCCCCCCACACATTAACCCAATCCCCACTCATTAACCCCCATCAGCACTCCAAATCCCCCCACCCCCACTCCAAATACCCCCACACATTAACCCCCATCCCCATTCATTGACCCCCACTCACATTGACCCCATCCCCACTCATTAACCCCATCCCCCACATTAACCCCCATCCCCATTCATTAACCCCCACACACATTAACCCCCATCCCCACATTAACCCCCATCCCCATTCATCAACCCCCACACATTGACCCCCATCCCCACTCATTAACGCCCCCCACACATTAACCCCCATCCCCATTCATTAACCCTGGCACACATTAACCCAATCCCCACTCATTAACCCCCATCACATTAAATAACCCCCATACATTAACCCCATGGCATCCCCACTCATTAACCCCCACACACATTAACCCCCATTCCCACTCTAAATACCCCCACACTTTAACCGCCATCCCCTCTACAAATCCCCCCCATCTCCACTCATTAAGTCCCCCTCATCTCCCATCTTCGGTGGTTCTTCAGTTCCACAGTGGAGCACACTTACCACCAACGTTTGCTTTGGGCGCCGGGGAGTGACGTCAGCAGCGTGATCACATGACCTGATCACGATGCTGACGTCGCTCTGGCCCGGCGGTCAGAGCTTCATTTGTACTGGCGTCTGCATAGACACAAGTACAATTGTTCCCTGGGAGCCGGCACGCGCTCCTTCTCTGCGCCGGCTGTCAGCTTGACAGCTGACACAGAGAACCGCCGACTCCCAGGCCAGAGGGGCGGCAGAACGCAGCCGCCGGGGGGAGACACTGCGGACCGCTGCATTAGGCGGCCCGACTGCGCCCCCCTGCTGGCTGCGCCCGGGGCAACTGCCCCGGCTGCCCCCCCCTAGATACGGCCCTGAGTACCATCATTATCATCTGTATATGTCACCAGAACCACCATCAGTACATGAGTGCATCACCAAGCTTAGTACCGCAATCAATTGTAATGTGAAGTGTGGCCCATATACATTTGTATCTCATGAATTGACACCGCCCAGTATGTTCTAAACAATAGTATGGAGATGCCGGGACTTGTCTTCATCACACTGCGGACCATACGGGAACCACAGTAATGGTGAAACATTGTCAGTATCACCAAGTAAACATGGACAGCCAGGTGCCTTATAGGTGACATCTTCTCTGATTAAGTATTTTTGTGGAATCATTGGTCTCCAATACTAATCGGAATCATGGATGAAACTCGCCAACACAAGTGTATGGTTCTCGGGTGATGTTCATGATCTTTGTGCTTCTCACTGTTTCATAGTGGAATCTGGCGAAACCTCCATCATTTTTGACCAAACATTGATCAAAATCTATTTGAAAAATCACTATTCCCTGAATGAGGCCTAAGTGGTAGGAAGGGGATACTGTGTGGTAGTCTCTCCTCCAGGCTCGGACTGGCCCATAGAGGAACAGGGCAATCCCCCGGTGGGCCCCATCCCCAATGTATGGGCAGTATTTGGCATAATTCACTTGATTCATGAGGTACAGAAAGAAGCAGCATCTCATTCATTTACCAAATTACCTAGTCTATTATTTTAAAGAGGTTTGGGTAAATTTGTGAATAAGGATATTATAATATTTGTATGCAGGTGAACAGTGGCCCCCAAAGGCAGTGTTCCCGGGGGGCTCTAGGCACCCCGTCCTCCATTGTCTTTCTGCACCCATAACTGCCATATGCCAGCAGCGTGTATACCACATCACACATGGAGATAGATAGATATTTGTATATGGCTGAGAATGTTTCTCTTCTCATTCGTGCAGTAGAATGTGAACCAGCTCTAATGGTGAGACACTGGGATAACTACACCATGGATTACATCCTGACACAAAGGGCTACAGCTGGAGGCACAAGGAAGCCTGCTGCAGAGGTTGGGCCCGATGCGAGTGATGAGAGATCGCCTTTAATGATCCCACACTTTTCATTATCCGTTTTCCCATTTCCTGCTCTCGTTCTTTATTTCTTCCCTGAAATGACGCTCGTGGCCACAAGAGGTCGCTGTCTCCAACTGGTACTCTGCACTGATTGACATCCTCCAATGTATTACTATGGCAACAGAAAGAACGACCAATAAAAATGAGGGGCGGGGAGATAGAGCATCACGCCCCGCCCAATTCAATTCATCTTTTTTACTAAAGCACACCCACCGAGAGCTGTCCCCCACGTGTGCCGCGAGGAGCTGAGTGAAGCCTGCGCTGGTGGCAGACTAGCAATAGGAGGGGTGACTGCTGACAGGCATGTGGGCGGGGCCAGCGCCGTGATTGACGCGCCCCCTCCCCCAGACTGTGCTGTGGCTGCAGTGCGGGATTCGCCAGTGTGAGGTCGGGAGTTACCCGAGTATACCCGCGGGGGGGCCCACGAGACTGTAAACACCCGCGGGGGGCCAGAGAGGCACGAGTGGACCCCAGGGAAGCTGTAGTTTCCAGCGTACGCCCGCGGAGAGGAGGAACAAAGAGATCCGCGGCTACAACCGGGCGGGGACTGAGGAGCCACTGCACACGCCTGGATCTGCGCGCCGGAGGAGAGTGGGCTCGCGGTCCCCAGTGACTCGGACTGCTGCTGTGAGCGGGTCAGCAGACATGCCGCTGCTGTGCTCCGTGCTGCTGCTGCTGCTGCTGGTGGCGGGCGTCACAGGACTGGAAGGTGAGAAGCGGGGAGGGTGCGTGTCCACTACGTGCTGTGCCTGCCTAATGCGGGCCACGGCTCCCTCACTGTGACCTCACCTGTGGCTCTCTGGTGACCAGGGCGCTGGTGTGTGTGTACTACAAATCCCAGCATGGTAGTGAGTCCTGCCTGGGATTTGGCTGCCACAGGTTGTCCCTCCCCAGCCTGCAGGTCTGACTGAGTCTGTGCTGAGTGATGGGGCGCAGCGGTCCAGAAGTTCCTCACCTCTCCTGCTGCCCCAGGATGGAGGATGGCCGCAGCTGCTGCTGTCTCCACATCTCCGAGGCCGATATCTCTTTGTTCATGTGGAACCAGATCTTTCTTCCATATGTGAAGCCTTCCCAGATGCCAGCGCCTTGGCCGGAGGAGCCCATCATGCTCTAAACCTGCCAACTGGCCATATTGTCTGTCATGAAGACTAGGGTGGGCACACCCCAGGGGATGGAGAACTTTATGGTGGTTTGTGGTCATCCAGTGGTCTCCTGGGGTATGCAGTGTTATCCCATTAGGGTGGGCACACCCCAGGGGAAGGAGAACTTTATGGTGGTTTCTGATCATCCAGTGGTCTCCTGGGGTATGCAGTGTTATCCCATTAGGGTGGGCACACCCCAGGGGATGGAGAACTTTATGGTGGTTTGTGGTCATCCAGTGGTCTCCTGGGGTATGCAGTGTTATCCCATTAAGGTGGGCACACCCCAGGAGATGGAGAAATTCATGGTGGTTTCTGATCATCCAGTGGTCTTCTGGGGTATGCAGTGTTATCCCATTAGGGTGGGCACACCCCAGGAGATGGAGAACTTCATGGTGGTTTCTGATCATCCAGTGGTCTCCTGGGGTATGCAGTGTTATCCCATTAGGGTGGGCACACCCCAGGGGAAGGAGAACTTTATGGTGGTTTGTGGTCTCCTGGGGTATGCAGTGTTATCCCATTAGGGTGGGCACACCCCAGGGGATGGAGAACTTTATGGTGGTTTGTGGTCATCCAGTGGTCTCCTGGGGTATGCAGTGTTATCCCATTAGGGTGGGCACACCCCAGGGGATGGAGAACGTTTTGGTTTCTGATCCTCCATTGGTCTCCCGGGGTATGCAGTGCTATCCCATTAGGTTGGGCAGATCCCTAGTATTCTGCTCCTTCTCCTACAGTTGGGGTCACGCATGGCCTGGAAGGTGTTGAAGGCCTCTGGCTGACATGATTGATCAGTGTTTTCTTTGAAGGACTCCTCCATTGCTGGTTGAAGTTTGGTTTTCTTCTGGCTATTCTGTCTTTTGTGTTGCTTTTTTGGCAGCAGCCCCTGGCTCGTCAATCTTTCTCGCCTTATCCTTTTGGATACCTGATAAGAACAGGGTGTGGTTGAAGTTAAGAAAACAGTTGGTGACCATTTCCACTTTAGACACCTCTGATGGACCTTGTGATACTAGACAATTGGCCATTTGGAGGACTGGTTTGCGTAAGTTGATTACTTTGGTTGTAAATGAGGGAATAATGGGGTGTCGTTTCCTCCTTATTAACTCTTTTGTATGGGTTACTGCACAATGGGACCCTTGTGTGTTCTGGATTACGCTCTCATTCTTGCTGCTCTTTCTAATTAGTCTCCCACCATCCCTGGGTTTCCCCCAGGTGAAGAGCCCCCTCTTGTGACCTCACATTCCTGTCTTAGGCTGGTTAGGAGACGTTGTCCTGTCATTCTCGTCACTCCTTGTGAAGCTATGAATAGATGAGAAAATGCTCTGCCGGGACATGACAAAGCAAGTCAACGATGAAATGACGACTGCATGTTGGATTTCACTAAATAAACCTGCGCTGCATTGTACAAATATTGTCACGCTTTGATTGATGCCGGATTTATTTTTAGTTTTGTGGACTTTCAGGTTTATACCCACATCTGCTCTCACGCTGTGTAACGTAAGGAACAGTCTGTATCCGCAACTCAGGTCCGACCAAATATCCCAAAATGTATAACATAATGCCCACTCGCGTGAACCCCTTCGTCTGCGTGTACCACGAAGGCAGCAGCTATTATTTTACCTGGTGTAGCAAGCACTAGTGTAGTGAATCAGGTCGGCCCACCAATATGGCCGCCGTGTTATGGCAACAGGTAGCGAACAATACAATTCGTGAATGTTCTATAAATGCAGAAGTAAAACAAAGGAAGAGCAGATTCAATTGTGTCCACATAATTCAGAAATCCTCCCCGTGGTGTAACCGTGTCGATTAATCTTACATACCGCACCTTTGTCTGCTGCCGGCTCCATGTGACTAATCATTCACACGGATTTGGTAACCCAAGGACCATTTTTCTGCGATATTCACAGTTATTGGTAATTTTTTTTTTTGTAATGAAAGTGAAACGCGTTAAAAAAAAAAACACCTTTTGCTGCATCTCAAAATTTTAGCAGTTCTCACCCGTAACACGAGTTTCCCCTCCAGGTAAAGGGTACAAAAAGGACGGATCATAACTATTTAAGGCCATGTGCACACGATGCAGATTTGCAGCGTTTCCGCAGCGGATTTTACCGCGCAGAAACGTTGCATATCCGCATTGTGATGTACAGTACCTTTAAAATGAATGAAAAAAAAAACCGCTGTGCAGACGCTGCAGATTTTTCCGCGCGGTTTTCCTGCGGTACAAAATCCGCAGCATGTTGCTTCTTTTGTGCGGTTTTCTATCTCCCCTGTTACCAAATCCGCAGGGGGAAAACCGCAATGGAAAACCGCACAAAAACCGCATGAAAACCGCGTGAAAAATGGAAGAAATCCGCAGGAAAAATGCAGGTCATTTGACCTGCGGTTTTCTTCCATTCTGCACGGAAAAATCCGCAGGGCTCAAAACTCCGTCTGCACTCAGCCTAATTATCTACCATGGCCTTAAAGTGCAGATGTGTAGGAAACTTCTCTCTATTTATCTTACACAAAAAAGAAACAGTATTGGCTTTGCTGACTTTCACAACAGACACCAAAAGGCTGCGTTCCCATTATGAGCTTTTGGTGAGTCCTTGATGTTCCAGGATTTCTGCACTTATTATATCTGTGTGAGCTTCTTTAGCATGCAGATTTATCACGTTTTTGACGCGTTTGAGTCTCATTTTTGTTTATACTTTAAATAAAGTTGCTTTGTTTTTGATATTTCGGTTTTTTCTTTTTTGCTTTAACAACTTTTTTTTTTTTTTTTTTGCTATGGATTTTTTGCATCTATTGTAAGTCTATGGGGAAAATCCGCACAGAAAACTCAGTCTACCCACAAGAGATATTGACTTGCTTCGGATTTGAAACCCGCAGCGCTAAAGAGACGCATGGTGGGCAGGAGATTTGTATAAATCACATCCACTTTGCTAGAGCCGTAAGACGCTGCATGTTTGATGCAGCAAAAACCCACAGTGTCAAAAGACGCACCGAAAGCTGATCTTGGGAGCGTAGCCGAAAGAACCCTTGTGGATCCTATCATGGTGACTGTGAATACTTGGCTCATTTGCTCAACAGGTTTCCCAGAATCTGTGACCAGAGGCTTCAAAACAGCTAAATGACATTTTTAGGACCGTGTCTTCTACTTTTGTTCAGATACATGTGATATAAGGGTAAAGGTGGCTGTGTTTAAGCGCATGTTATGGCCACAATTCACGGGCTCCACACGACTAGCGTGAATTTAGGTTACCGTAGCTTAGAAGTTTGGCTCTCTAGACTGTGGCTCGCTAGTTCTGGGTCTTACATCCATAGAGCAATCACTTAAAAGTGACCAAGTTACAGCTATTTGATGGCAGAAGTTCCTTGCAGTACAATCCACAAGGAAAAGCCTCCACACACAATTATATGGACTCTCCATGGGAGTGTGAGGTGCCAGATTACACCCTACAACTCTTTACATTGGTATGGAGCTGTAATGTGACCATGTCCATAAAAGATCATTAACTGTTATGGGAAGGAGTTGTAAGGGTATGTGCACATAACGTTTCTGGCAGAAGCCCGCCTGAGAAAGTGTTAAAAACAAAAAATGCTAAAAAGAACGAATATACGCACAGTAATGTCAAAATGCCTCGTAGTGAATGTGTTCCATCTTTTATAACCTCCTGTAACCTCAGAAGTGACTGATCCATTCTTCTGGTGGCTTCTGGCTGAAGGCCACTACTATGGCCTTGAAGTATATGGAGTTGAAGAGAAAAAAAAAACTTTGCAAGAGGCGTGCTAGAAGATATCCAAGAAGACACTTGAGGGTACACAGTCGTTTTTTTCCCAAAGTGTTTTCTGCTTCTGAGACTATGACGATACGTTGGCTTCTAAAAGATGTCGTATGCACATTCCTTTAGTTGCATCAGAGCAGGTTTCCAATTCAAATTTTTTTTTTTTTTTTGTTTTGTTTATGGTGGACCATGGGTGAAACAAGAACCACTTAGTTAATCTCCATTAATGTATTTCTGCCCTTAGCAAGATACCCAAAAAGTGGCGTCCATGGCATGTGCCAGATATATTGTTTCCGACACTTTATTAACCCTCCGCTTTTTCAATTTAAAATTAAAAAATACACAAAAAGGTGGATTGTGAAGCCTCGCCTTATCTTGGTGTTGACTTGGGCACAGATTTTGCACTACATCTTGTGGCCAATGTCCCAAGGATAATCGCAATTGGGGTACGTTCACACAGCCATATACAGTGGGGCAAAAAAGTATTTAGTCAGTCAGCAATAGTGCAAGTTCCACCACTTAAAAAGATGAGAGGCGTCTGTAATTTACATCATAGGTAGACCTCAACTATGGGAGACAAACTGAGAAAAAAAAATCCAGAAAATCACATTGTCTGTTTTTTTTCATTTTATTTGCATATTATGGTGGAAAATAAGTATTTGGTCAGAAACAAAATTTCATCTCAATACTTTGTGATATATCCTTTGTTGGCAATGACAGAGGTCAAACGTTTTCTGTAAGTCTTCACAAGGTTGCCACACACTGTTGTTGGTATGTTGGCCCATTCCTCCATGCAGATCACCTCTAGAGCAGTGATGTTTTTGGCTTTTCGCTTGGCAACACGGACTTTCAACTCCCTCCAAAGGTTTTCTATAGGGTTGAGATCTGGAGACTGGCTAGGCCACTCCAGGACCTTGAAATGCTTCTTACGAAGCCACTCCTTCGTTGCCCTGGTGGTGTGCTTTGGATCATTGTCATGTTGAAAGACCCAGCCACATTTCATCTTCAATGCCCTTGCTGATGGAAGGAGGTTTGCACTCAAAATCTCGCGATACATGGCCCCATTCATTCTTTCATGTACCCGGATCAGTCGTCCTGGCCCCTTTGCAGAGAAACAGCCCCAAAGCATGATGTTTCCACCACCATGCTTTACAGTAGGTATGGTGTTTGATGGATGCAACTCAGTATTCTTTTTCCTCCAAACACGACAAGTTGTGTTTCTACCAAACAGTTCCAGTTTGGTTTCATCAGACCATAGGACATTCTCCCAAAACTCCTCTGGATCATCCAAATGCTCTCTAGCAAACTTCAGACGGGCCCGGACATGTACAGGCTTAAGCAGTGGGACACGTCTGGCACTGCAGGATCTGAGTCCATGGTGGCGTAGTGTGTTACTTATGGTAGGCCTTGTTACATTGGTCCCAGCTCTCTGCAGTTCATTCACTAGGTCCCCCCACGTGGTTCTGGGATTTTTGCTCACCGTTCTTGTGATCATTCTGACCCCACGGGGTGGGATTTTGCGTGGAGCACCAGATCGAGGGAGATTATCAGTGGTCTTGTATGTCTTCCATTTTCTAATTATTGCTCCCACAGTTGATTTCTTCACTCCAAGCTGGTTGGCTATTGCAGATTCAGTCTTCCCAGCCTGGTGCAGGGCTACAATTTTGTTTCTGGTGTCCTTTGATAGCTCTTTGGTCTTCACCATAGTGGAGTTTGGAGTCAGACTGTTTGAGGGTGTGCACAGGTGTCTTTTTATACTGATAACAAGTTTAAACAGGTGCCATTACTACAGGTAATGAGTGGAGGAAAGAGGAGACTCTTAAAGAAGAAGTTACAGGTCTGTGAGAGCCAGAAATCTTGATTGCTTCTTTCTGACCAAATACTTATTTTCCACCATAATATGCAAATAAAATGAAAAAAAAACAGACAATGTGATTTTCTGGATTTTTTTTTTCTCAGTTTGTCTCCCATAGTTGAGGTCTACCTATGATGTAAATTACAGACGCCTCTCATCTTTTTAAGTGGTGGAACTTGCACTATTGCTGACTGACTAAATACTTTTTTTCCCCACTGTATCTGGTCCGAGCGCTGTCCATGAAAGACACTGACATCCCACAGGCAGCCCACGGACCAACGTCATTGAGTTGGGCTGTTCAGATGAATTGTTCCATACGGACTGGATATCCACGTGAAAAAAAATCGCAGGCGACAAAAATGTCTCCCATGTTTCGGGTGAGATTCACTTTTGTGTATGCGGCCATATGAATTTGGCCTTAATGATGGTAAATTTGCTTGTACTGAAATCCTGTCAAATCCAAGTCTGTGATCACAATGCAATCCTGTTTGCAGTCATCAATTACAATTTACCAGCGTGACATTGCTAACGAAATGTCAAGAAGCCAAAGTCTCAAGAAGCCAAAGTCTCAGTATAGTCCTAGACTAACATGCACAGTATGGTGCCATAGGTTATGTGCGACAATTCAATATATTTGTTGAAATTGTCATCATTCCACCAGTGCCCAAGAGGTGGTGCAAGGAGATATCTAATATGTCTAGCAAATTTCACCAAAATAGTCACCACTTTGAAAAATTTGTTGCAGTTTTTGCTATGATGTGGAGTCCTAAATTCTGGCATCTTAGCTGTTAGTGTTCACACTGATTTTCTTTCAGAAATTTAGAGAAGAAACTCACCGACTCTCCAATCAAAAGTTGTGGTTTTTGATCTAATGGATTTAAGAGAGTGCTCCCGAAACGCCCAAATGCAGTTTCAGTTTGTGAAGTCAAATGCCATTAGGTATTAGGATATGTTCAGAAAGTTGGGTCTTTTTCTTTTGTTTTTTTTTTTTTTTTTTTGTTTGCATCTTTTTCACCTGATATGTTACATTTTAAAGCATAATTCCATGTGGAATCCATCTAAAAGAAGTAATATACATTTTTTCCCTGCTATTCTTTTAGATGGATTCCACATGGAATATGCTTTAAAATGTAACATCGGGTCAAAAAGATACAAAAAAAATCTCTTGACATCTGCTTTAAAACCAATTAAAAAAAAAAATGCTTCAGAAAAAACCTCCCACCCCCCCAAAAAAGATAAGTGCACAGTGTGTCTTTTTTAAGGTCAAGTGTGTACACATTCAGTATTTGGTGAATTTTTACCTCAGTATTTGTAAGCGAAAACCAGGAGAGGAACAATCAGAGGAAAAGAGTAATAGAAACACGTCACCACTTCTGGATTTATCACCCACTCCTGGTTTTGGCTTACTGAGGTAAAATACTGACCAAACACTGAATGTGTGTGGGGGGGGGGGAAATAAGGAAAATCCCCGACTCTTTGAGACAAAGACCGCCAGCATTTTCCTGAAGCGTCTTTCTCTGGCAAAACTCAACGGGTACACCGGCATCTGTATAACTGTGTGCACCTACCCAGATTCAGGGAGGGTTTCCTGGAGTGGCTTCTGATAAGAAACAAAGCTTTTAAAACTCTTAAAAAAAAAAAAAAAAAAAAAAAAAAAAACCCTCCATCTGAACATAGCCTTAAAGTGTTGTGTGAACCCAATATAGCCTTGTATTGTAGAAATAAATTGGCCCACATGGGTGATAAGTGCTAACCCTACAAGTCAGTGTGTCCACATCTTCTGGACCTCTGCCCCCTGATCTAGATGAAGCTCTCCAGGATTTGTTATATCTGCCCTTCTGGCTCTGTGGACAAGTGAGAAGGGTAGAGAAACACGTGGGTCGTAAGTTTTTACACCCCTAGATTCCTGAGTTCACATCTCCACGGCCAGTTTATTATTATTAGTGAAGTGTGAGACTTTTGGTTCCTTCTCCCACAGATGGTGGGGACGCGGAGCGTCGCTCTTGTTGGGCCGTTGCCTCATCCCGCTAATGTCTCTGCGCTACATGTGCCTTGGGATGTTTTCACATTCCTGCGGTGTTGGTTTGCAGTTTCTGTTGGAGGAGGGTGTAAGGGCTTTGCCCATTCTTTGATGGTTGGGGAGATGCTGCGCCTTTTTTTTTCCCCCTGTGTTTTATGTGAAGTATTTGGTCCTTTATTGCAATGTTCTCCTTTTAGCCGTTTTTAATAAAGTAATTCCATTGCTATGTACGTTCCTGAGGTTTTCGGGTTGTTTGATGTATGGGTATTGTTTTATTGCATGAGCCGACATACATATTCATGTATTCAGACCTCCTCGGCTTCCTCGCTTTTAACCATTTCCACTCAGGTTGTTTATTGGAAAACATGTTTGTGGCGTTCTGCGATGTTCTCCACATTATATCCCGGTGTATCATAAAGGGTATTTTATTTCCCACTGATCCGAAGTGCTCTCCTATCCACATCGCAGACATTATGAAAGATTGGGGCGAGCTTCTGGTATTCATCGTCCGACAAATATAGCCAATCAATCCTGGATATCATTTTGGAATCAGCTGGCCAGAAATGCATGGTGATGTCTTGGACTTAAAAACCTGGATTCCTGAATTTCCCCCCCCCCCCCTTCATTAACCCTTCCATTTCCTGTGTACACAGGATCAATGTCAATGATACCTCTTGAAACCAGAAACCCATTGTGCGTGTCTAGACTTACAGATGGTCCTGTGTGTTTGCTTTCGGGGCAGCTTGCACAGGCTGACTTTCCTATGTTTTTACTGCATGGGGACCATGAAGTTTTGTGTGCCGCTCACACCCTCTTTCTCTCTTCTGGTTTGGACAGTTTGAGGTTTACCTCATTGGAATTTGTGAATAATCTGTTTTCTCATATATAGAGTTAAACCACTTTAGTTCTAGGAGGAATGCTGGGTCAAATAAGTGTTTTGTTTACTTACTGGTTTGTTTTTCGTGTTTTTTTTTTTTTTTTCTTTGCAATTTTTATGTGACTTGTTTTTTACTTTAATGTGACATGATTATTCACCACTACTCTTCAAACTTAGTCATATGTATGTGCGTAGAGTAGACCCATAAATGTATGGTTCTGTTGTCCAGGATTCCTTCAGCATTTGTCTTTACTTATCTTGCCATTTCCTAGCATGGGGCGAGTGTAATTTACATATAAAATACTCCCAACACTGGCCAGGTGTTACATGTTATCATTAGTTGTGCCTGTATATTCGCCAGTGTGGTCACCCATTGTCTACAGGCTTTATCTCCCTAGCTGAGCACTAATATTTTTTATAGGGTGTTTGTATTGTATGTATGTCCAAGTCACTTTGTGTTTTATTTTTTTTTTAATCAAAAACAGTGTTTACGAAGTACCCTACTTTAATTATTTAATGCACTTGCATTTACTTATTTATTTTCATTGGGGTATATGCACATTCTTTTCTTTTGGTTTTGTTTGTTTCCATGGCCAGTGTGAACATGCTCTTACATCATGCATGTTGTTCAAGTTATACTTCGGCTCAGTTTTCTGTTTTTCTTCAACATAATGTAGCTTTATCTGTGCGGGAAGGCTCAGGGTTGGTTCACTGTCACTGCAGTATCAAACATTGCGTCAAGGTTTTTTGTTTTCATGAGTGAAATCACTTTAAGGCCGGGGTCACACTTGCGAGAAACTGGAACGAGTCTCGCGTCTCAATACTCCCAGCTGCATAGAAATACATGCAGCCACACACTCCACTCCAGTCCCGAGTGCCGGCGGCAGTGCCAGGTTTTGAGACGCGAGACTCGTGCCAGTTTCTCGCAAGTGTAACCCCGGCCTTGGACCTTATTCTGACATCCATTTTTTTATTTATTTTTTTTATTTTGCACTCCAGAAAAATTAGTGTTTTCTTGGTACTTGTGTCCATTTGAATGCTGTCGTGTTTTTCGACCCATGCCATCACTTTAATGGGAATGTTTGACCCTGTGCTTCTTCCCATGTCAGTGATTTTTCTTGTATCCAAAAACGGTCCAAGATTCATCGGTGTTTTTAATCATTGTGTTATCGGTGGTTGGTTAGTGTCCATTTTTACCATCCTTTTGTTGTTTTGTTTTTTTTTGTTTTGTTTTTGAAGATACTCAAGCTTCTCTTTTCAGTCTTTGAAAAATAGACAGAACATGGAGTTCTTCCCCATTTTCTCACTGACCTTATAGATTTCCATTGGCAATTTTGATCTGACACTCTGATCAATACTGGCAAATCTGTGCTTTGGTACAGACCACTCGATCCGAGGAAAAAAAGCGGTCGTATGAACTACCTCATAGAATATCATAGGTACAAGGGTTCTCTGTGAAAGACACTGATAGCGCTTACATGGACCCCAGTGCAATGTGCATCACTAACATGTTACTTTCAATCAAAACTGTGCTATCATCTCCAAATAGCACTTTGTAGAGTTATATAGCACCTTCTTTCAGTCATTGAGGTGGTGCCTCATCGCTTTCGGTCACGGGCTCATCATATTTTCAACCCCACATACTCTGATGATCCGGGGTGCGCTGACGTCCTGGGAATCTGCTGTAAAATCCTGCACTTGCGCAGTGTTGAGCGTGGTCACAGCCAGTGACTTGTGCCTGTGCATATGCACGCAGTCAATCAAACTGGGTACATAGACTAGGCTTCAGTGAGCATGCACGGGAAGGCGCTCGTCAGTGCGCATACGCAGGATTTTAGAGCAGATTCCCGTGACATTGGGGGACCCCGACAAATCAGTCAGTGCGTGGGCTTCTACGATATGACGAGCTTGTGTCTGAAAGAAAATGAGACACTACCACTACGACTATCAGAGAAGGTAATGACCTACTAACAGCTAAATCAAATGGTCATTACTCCATGCTAATTCTCTTGGATTTCTGCAGCATTTGACACTGTGGATCATCAGCTCCTCCTCACTATGCTCCGTTCCATTGGCCTCAAGGACACCGTTCTCCTGGTTCTCCTCCTATCTCTGACCGCTCCTTTACTGTATCTTTTGATGGTTCCTCCTCCTCTCATCTTCCCCTTACTGTTGGGGTTCCTCAAGGATCAGTCCTAACCCCCCCTCCTCTTCTTTGTGCTCTGCCCCTATTGGTCAAACAATCAGTAGATTTGGTTTCCAGTACCATCTCTGTGCTGATGATACCCAATTATATGCTTCCTCTCCTGACATCACGCCAGCCTTTCTAGAAAACACCGGCGATTGTCTAAACGCTTTGTCTAACATCATGTCCTCACTATATCTGAAACTGAACCTGTCAAAGACTGAACTCATTGTGTTTCCTCCCTCTACTAATGAACCTATGCCCGACATTGCAATTTCTGTGTGTGGTTCCACTATTGCTCCCCAGCAACATGCCCGCTGTCTTGGGGTCATACTTGACTCCGAACTTTCATTCGCCCCCCACATCCGATCACTGGCTCGCTCTTGTTATCTGCACCTCCAAAAACCTTTCTAGAATTCGACCTTTTCTTACTTTAGACTCCGCAAAAACTCTTACTGTTTCTCATATTCATTCTCGACTATTGTAACTCTCCTAATCGGTCTCCCTCTTACCAAACTCTCCCACCTCCAATATGTCTTGAATGCTGCAGCCAGGATTATATTCCTCACCAATCGTTACACCGACACCTCTACCTTGTGACAGTCATTGCACTGGTTACCCATCCACTCCAGAATCCAGTGCAAACTTATTACCCTCACCCACAAAGCTCTCCATGGCTCAGCACCACCCTACATCCTCCTCCCTTGTGTCAGTCTACCACCCTACCCGCACCCTCTGTTCTGCTGATGACTTGAGGTTAGCATCCTCAATAATCAGAACCTCCCACTCCCATCTCCAAGACTATAAATGTGCTGCGCCAGTTCTTTGGAATGCACTTCCCAGGTTAATACGATTAGTCCCCAATCCCTACAATTTTAAGCGTGCCCTGAAAATGCATTTATTGAGACTGGCCTATTGCCTCAACACATTAACCTAATCTATCCCTGTGTGGCACAGCCAAAAGTTTTACCATAACCAGGTTCCCCGTATCATGTTCCCACATGCTTTATGCATCCATTAGCCCTCTGTGTCTGTACTGTTACACACTTAACATTATGGCTGGTCCATACAATAAGGGCAACTGTTACCATCCACCTTTCGTGTCTCCCCTTTATCCTCATAGATTGTAAGCTTGCGAGCAGGGCCCTCATTCCTCTTGGTATCTGTTATGATCTATGTGATTATTGTTATGCTGTAATGTCTATTGTCTGTACAAGTCCCCTCTGAAATGTAAAGTGCTGCGGAATATGTCGGCGCTATTGAAATAAAATTTATTATAAGGTACTATATAGCTTGGAACAAAGAGAAAGAAAGCAGTATATCTAGATTTGGGAACTCCACTATGTATAAAATGATTACATTTTATTTAATTATTTCATTGAAGACACATATACAACACAGCAAGACATTTAAAAAATGCAAATAGATGCAATCATGTCAAAATCATAGAATAATATGATGACTCTCCCACAACAAAAAACCCCATGAAACAACAATAGATGTAAATAAATAGCAAACAGACCACCTCAAACATATAGAGAATTACATACATGAGACAATATAGTCTTGAATAAATAAATGAGGGGCCCTGCTTGTAACAATAGAAAACGCTATTCACAGCACCATGAGCAAACAAATTGAAATGTATAGGCCTCTGTGCCACAGACCTCCAAATAAGGTATACAGAAGGGAGGCACAGGACGTAGGAGCCTCGGGATCACAAACTTCCAAAATGGATGTGCAGGCACCTAAGATGTAAAATACCTGACCATGAGGATAGGAGGCTGGTAAGTGCATGAAGAGAAAAATGTTCCGCATTGCAGATGGGTAAGGTGCCGCATGAGTGCTGGGGATAGCCTGTGGGGGGAGCAAAACCCCACGCGTATCGACCACGCTCTGTGGCTTCTTCAAGGGAGGATAAAGCGCCCTATTTTTCAAGGTACTAGTTAGCATTACAAAGTGATTTTTCTTTGGAAATGACTACAGCGCAATTTTGATTGAAAATATGTTACCGTAGTTGCACATTGCATCGCTAGCAACACTGGGGACAGTTTAGTCGGTAAAAAGTACGTGACCGGTTCCCTTTAAGCTATGACTTTCAAACTTTATTACTATATATTATATTTTTCTCCACATACGCATTTTTCCCATAGAAAAGTCTGCCTTATTTAAAGAAAAAAAAAAAACGCACCTAGAGGCAGACTTTTTTACACGGGGGAAAATTTTGAGCAACAGGAGAAACAGAATGTGGATTTTTTTTTCATACCGTTTTTGTAAGTTGTTTAATATTTTCCAATTGACTTTTAGGCCAGGTTCATATTGCGTTAAGGCAGCCCGTTCAATGCGTCGCGTTGATGGGTTGCATTAATGCTATAGCATAAGGGGATATGCGTTATGCTATACCGCTAGTGCAGATGCTTCATCTGCGCCAGCGGTGACGGAGCCTCAGACGCTGCAGACCACTTCCGAGGCTCCGTCACTGAATGACGGCACATCGCTAGCGCATGCCGATTCTGGGGGTTAATGGGAGCGTTAACGGACTGTGTTACACCGTGGTGTAACGCAGACCGGTAATGGACTGCCATAACGCAGTGTGACCCCAGCCTTATAGCTATTATCTGACTACAACACTTTTGAAACAAAAAAGCAGGAAAAAAAAATCCACACCTGAAAAAGATGCGTATAGTATGTATTTTTTTTTGTTCACATGCTCTTCTGATAGTGTTGTTTCATTAAACCTTGCATACGAGTGACCTTCCAACTAGCCCCATCTGCCATTGGCAGCGTTTCTGAGTGTATAACTTGTCATTGTGGTATCATATTATCACGAGATGAGCGGACACAATGTAACCCACAAGCGAACAATGCAAGTGACCAGTGTGCAGGATGATACAGTGAAAGGGCTAAAAAGCCTTCTAGAATCGGATTAGAGAGCACGGACAATGCCAGGAAAATCCCGATTCTGACTAGGGCACAAGTAAAGGGCTTCTCTGGCACATTTATTGTGTTGCGCACACTATGACATCTCCTATACGTAGATCCATATGTCCGTACGTCTTCCTTGTCTTTGGACGTGCTCCATGTAAACAAGCAAGGGAGCGCCTGTAGTGTCTGGAGGATCGCATCGCTTTATGGAGCATATTGTGAAGTGTCAGCACTTAGCGGTCTCGCTGCTATAAACCTTATTTGTTATTCCCAGAGAGACCCTTCGGTATAAATATGATCGCCACTTTAATATGTCTGAATCGTTTCCTTTTGCTACATCTTTATAATGCTTTTTGAATTGAGTGATTTTAAAAAATAAATAGAAATCAGAAACCTTTACACTGTGTGGCATACACTGGCAAAATATTTGACGGTGTATTAATTTTTTTTTTCGTTCCCTACTAGTTGTGAGTGATCGTGCTGGGATAAGGTTGTACGTCTTGCGGCTGTTAGACAGGCGCAGCACATGCCGGGATTGCCTGTTAGGCGCAGCACATGCCGGGATTGCCTGTTAGGCGCAGCACATGCCGGGATTGCCTGTTAGGCGCAGCACGTGCCGGGATTGCCTGTTAGGCGCAGCACGTGCCGGGATTGCCTGTTAGGCGCAGCACGTGCCGGGGATTGCCTGTTAGGCGCAGCACGTGCCGGGGATTGCCTGTTAGGCGCAGCACGTGCCGGGGATTGCCTGTTAGGCGCAGCACGTGCCGGGGATTGCCTGTTAGGCGCAGCACGTGCCGGGGATTGCCTGTTAGGCGCAGCACGTGCCGGGGATTGCCTGTTAGGCGCAGCACGTGCCGGGGATTGCCTGTTAGGCGCAGCACGTGCCGGGGATTGCCTGTTAGGCGCAGCACGTGCCGGGGATTGCCTGTTAGGCGCAGCACGTGCCGGGGATTGCCTGTTAGGCGCAGCACGTGCCGGGGATTGCCTGTTAGGCGCAGCACGTGCCGGGGATTGCCTGTTAGGCGCAGCACGTGCCGGGGATTGCCTGTTAGGCGCAGCACGTGCCGGGGATTGCCTGTTAGGCGCAGCACGTGCCGGGGATTGCCTGTTAGGCGCAGCACGTGCCGGGGATTGCCTGTTAGGCGCAGCACGTGCCGGGGATTGCCTGTTAGGCGCAGCACGTGCCGGGGATTGCCTGTTAGGCGCAGCACGTGCCGGGGATTGCCTGTTAGGCGCAGCACGTGCCGGGGATTGCCTGTTAGGCGCAGCACGTGCCGGGGATTGCCTGTTAGGCGCAGCACGTGCCGGGGATTGCCTGTTAGGCGCAGCACGTGCCGGGGATTGCCTGTTAGGCGCAGCACGTGCCGGGGATTGCCTGTTAGGCGCAGCACGTGCCGGGGATTGCCTGTTAGGCGCAGCACGTGCCGGGGATTGCCTGCTAGGTAATCCCTGCATGTGTTGCCGCTGTCGAACTGCCGTGAGACATGCAGCTGCGGGGATTCGAGCACTCCCAAGTCACTCGGTCAGCACCCGAGCATGCTCAGATAACACCTTATGCTAGCACGCTCGCTGATCACTAATGCCTACCCATTTCATACAGTCGCATGAAGACAGTGTGACAATTGTATATAGATGCAGTGACTTTTTTTTTTTTTTTTTTTTTCTCCAGTTTTGCCAGTCATAGACTAGTAGATGACATCGATCTTCTGTCTGTCATTCTATGTCCTGGCCCTTTGCCCAGAATAATGTATCAACAATATGATACAACAAGTATCAAAGTTCGTCTTGGCACAATTCCCAGATAGTTACCATGGCAACTCTGCAGAGGATTTATAATGACCAATGTAATATAACTGCAAAAAAACTTTGGGAAAAAAAATTGCTATGGGTTGAATACATACGTAAAGTTGTACTGTTGAACTCTTTCCTATCTAAAATGTAAGACTAAACTAATACTGCTTGGAAACGCAAAGTTTTAATTTAATTGCTATTTTTTTTTTTGGGGGGGGGGGGGATGTAAGTGGAGTCGTAGATTTTAAGTTTTGTTTTTTCCAGCGATTAGTTGAAGACTTCAGCTAGTGGCCGTTGATTTGCTATTTTTACATCCTAGGATTTGCACGTAAAGAAATCACTGACATAATAAAATGTGTTGGTCAAGGCCGAAACATTAATCTGTCCCCAAATCTTAATATTAAATATCATTAAGCTTCACCCCCTGGAGCCATTTTAGCATGGCAAAGGGCAGCCAAAAAAGTCCTCCATTTTCTAATCTAGGCCTGGAAAATCTTGTCCATGTGTGCTTACACCTCCCCCTCGACAGGGGCCCTTTTCTAAGCCGAGCTGTCCTGTAGGGAGGGGGGCATCCCCTGGGACTGTCTGATGGAGGGGGTTGTGTTAGGATTAGCTTTCCCTGTTTTACACAGCAATCTGCACCAAATCCAGGCCTTTCTTTTTACTTTTTTTTTTTTTCTTTTTAATGAGAAAAATGTGTCCGACTTGAAACGTTGCCAGGGTTAGAAATTACACTGAAACCTTATGTTGTAAAAAGAAATATTTCTCAGGGCAGAGCGTTGTGCGTATGTGTGTATGTTGTATATAGCTCTATCTATACGGTGCCCACCATGTGGTTCATGTCTTCCAGATATCCATCCAGACTTTTTTTTTTGGGGGGGGGGATTTCGCTGCATACCTGTGTACCAAAATTACTGGGAATATGACAAGCAGTTCTGCAAATTTTGGAGTCATTATTCCAAATGACTTAAAGATTAGTAAGTAACCTCCTGACAATAGTAAATGAGCCAGAAAAAGACCTTGGCATTCAAAGAATACGATTTAAAGAGACTACTCCTTAGATTTTTTTTTTTTTTCATTAAGATTTTGTTTTGCATGAGTCGCTTTTATCCTTATGGTTTATTGCTTAAATTCATATTCCGCGTTCTTAAGGAGCTCTTGAGTCTGGAGATAATGTCGTTGTGACACCTGGTAAGACTTGCGAGCAACTTGGATTGTGTCAAACTTGTAAAAGTTGGAAAGTATGTAAAATCCTAGTCGACTAAACCCACCGGATAAACCTAGTAGCTAAAGAACATGCGGGAGAACACAAATCTATCCCGGCGTATACATCCAACGAGCGGAGGAAACCAGAAGAGTCTTGTCACGCACCAAAGGCATCGACAAACAGTCGAATAATACCGGATCTTGGCCACCACCTCGAATATGTTGTTGGCACGCCTAGTTTGAAGCCTTCATAAGAGTGAAAGTGTGCATTGTGACATCAGGGGCATAAAGGCAGAGGCGCACTTCCGTCTGTATTGTAAAATCTCAGTGCTAAGGGGAGTGCACGGCCTCTGAACCCATGCAAGTCATAAAAATCCCTTCCCACCACATTGTACCTAGGAAAACTAGGTTTACTGCCTGGGAAAGAGTGAGGGAAGCTGTAGAATTAGCAGCAAGATCTGCCACAATTCCAGAAATAAGATATGAGACTGTTCTACGTTCCCCCTTCCCCCACCACCTTCTGTTCCCTACCAAAACCTTTGTAAATCCTCTCATTGTAGTTTGGCAACACATGTGTAATGTAATGCTATTAAAGAATCCTTGTACAGAACTGTCCTAATACATTGGTGCTTTCCGGTCCTTGCCTGAAGAGACTAGTTGCGGCTCTCCCATGCTCCTGTGGTGCACAACTTTATTAGAAACGTTTAGATGTTGGCTTTCTGCTGTCTACCAGATTATTATACTGTATGAGCTCAGTGTTATTACTATATTACAGTCCTCCAGTCTTAATGATCTGGGTGTTGCCCTAATAACCGCTCGCCCATGTGAGAGTGGTTATCTACTGTAACATGTGTTGATCATCACTACTTTTGTTGATGACCCCAAAGTTAGCGAAGCGTTACAGATACGAAACGTTTCTACATGGGCGTTCCCTCTTCTGCATGGAGTAGAGAATATAATACGAGATTCCTAAGGGAAAGTATGGAACTGTATTGATGTGTAAATGGAGGAGACACTTATTGAAAGTGAAGGGGTAAGTTTCTAGCAGACGGGAGTCGTATGAATAATTCAGTATCGAGGTGGCTCTGTAACATCCTACGTTCTGCTGTGCCTCCTCACCCAGGTGAAGCTGGAAATGTACCGATATAGCAACTTCTGTGTTTTATGACCAACTTCACTGGTGTCACAGCAGGTTATTGCGAAGTCTATCTATTTCTATCCCCAAGTACAGATAATCTTTTATTGATACCAACTTTTGGCCTCCTCCTCTTGGTTCCTTAGGGTTTGTCTGTAGGTATGCTTACTGGCTCAGTTCCATAGATTGTGGTTCAAGGAGTATACACAGATGAGCACGGCAGCGTATGGATGGAGAAGTTGCCTTCAGCATGATATCTTCCATGATTTGACTACCACTTTTCAGTTTGGCTAGGTTGAAATGATCGTCTTTTTGGTACCTATAAACGAATTGGTTCGCTAAGACGAGCATTTTCTACAAGCAATGAGATTTGATATGAAAAACCAAAAAGCAGACCTTGTGCTTAAAAACAAATGCATGCCACATTGACACCAGCCATATGGCATAGCATTTAACAGATTGATTGCAAAGATTATAATTGGATTCTGCGTTAAATCTTTAAAAAATTTTGCCGATTGGGAAAAAAAAATTGTTATTCAGACATAAAGAAGGGACATACCGTATAATCAACTCCTTTAAGCGCTTGTCTGAGCCCAGCCATGTTCTAATAGTCTGTGATAGAATTCAAGGTTTATTTTTTTTTTTCCTTTCTTGTTTTTGGGAGACCAGTAGAAATCTCTTTAATGAATCCAAAAATGTATACTTTTTTTTTTTTTTTTTTTTTTTTATATTAGACTTTTTGTCTACATCCAACTTCCACAGTGTTCGTATGCCTAAACAACCCTAGCCATGTACTGTATGCTGTAGAGTCTGCCTCAATTAGCGATGCTGAAAGTGAGATGAGGACTTTATCTCTACCAGCTTTGGCAGCTGCTCATTTGGAAGGGGGGGGTCCTTGTAGTGTGATACAATCCCTCACAATATGTCCATTGCTGGCAGATAGGTATGGGTTCTCAGTGGCTAATGTTTACATCTAGGGCTACCTATGCTGTCCTTTCTTCAAACTTGTGGCTGATTTGATTTTAAGTAACTGAATAGTGAAATCTACTTTCTTGGTTGATACGTTTGGGTCCATCTAGGAAAAATCTCAAAATAATCTAAATATACTATATGTGCTAAATTTTCACTTTGTCCAAAATATGAAGTGATGAGCGCCTAAATAAAAGGTTAAAGGGGATATCCGAGACTTTACAAAAAAAGTGCCTAAGCATTTATGGGTATTTGGTCGCTAACAGAAGCAACTACCTGCCTGTTGTACCAGGCTACGGTCATTGACCGCTCCTGCCGGAAATTCAGCTGCTCCATGTCAGCAGAGCAGCCGTTTCTCTTCCTGTTGACAGGACTATTGGCGTAATGCTGATTGACAGCCGGCTTCCCCCATTTAAGCAGCGGAGAGCCGGCTGTCAATCAGCAGGACACCAATTGTCCTGTCATGTCAACAGTAAAGTCTGAGAATGGAGAATGGCACAACAGGCAGGTAGGTAACAACTACCTGCCTGTTGGTGCTTAGGGAAATATTTTTCATTTTTTAAGTCCCAGATATCCCTTTTAATTCTCCCTTTTTAATATTTCAGCTGTATGCCGATACAGATAATAAGATACACTGGCCATCCATTGTCTGGAAGTAGTCTTATAACTGTTGTGATAAATTGCCAAGTTTGTGCTAAGCAGAATTGGTCATTTTGGGAAGAATAATGGAAATTTTTCTTTTGCCAGGTTCCATATGTCAGGGCTATAAAATAAGGTATTTTTCAATGTGCTACTGAAGAAAATACAAAATGGTGGAGCAGTTTGACAGATGCCCCATTTTTTCTTTAAGCTGCTCTGTAAAGCGTGCTTTTCGGGCTGGCCTGTATTTTTGAAAGGGAGTGTGACTAGTCAGCCTTGACAATTAGCTTGATCCACTCTTGATCCTGCTAGAAGATTGTCGGCTTTCTTGAGACGCTAATGCACGGATGATCTGCTGGAAAAATCCTTGATCAATCAAATGTGCAGTTTACTGCTTTTTCACCAGCGAACGATGCTAATGTTGTGCACTGTTTTCTAGGTCCCTCCGCAGATAAATAGACTGTCATTTGCATATGTTTATAGTGATAAATGTTCCAATTATATTTAAATACAAACAATTGGATTCTTGACAACCCTGCAATTTTCCGTACGTATGTATTACATACAGATGTCTGGCGCGACTGTTCCGCACAGCATGCAGTAAATTACTGGGAAGTCCATATTTCATGAAGCATCTAAAAGCCGACGCTGAGAAAAAGGGTCAGTGACTTGCCAGAGTTTCTAGTCGAGAGGCCGGTAAATATTTTTAGATGCTGTGGCGATCCACTTACACCTCCAGGCCCTGTACTACAAACCCATCGGAAAGTGCTTGAAATTATCTCATTTGGCGTCTCCTGCCGTACTTAGGAGTCTCCATATTTTACAGCTGATGTCATTGCTGCCAGTGGGTAGGAGATACAGATGCATACAATGAATGTCCATGTAGAGGCAATACACTTCAGCGAGAAGAACTAGCAAAAGTGATTCAGGCACTGCCAACAGGAAATGTTTCCGCATGTACATCACATATGATAAACAAAATAAAATTAAATCGCCTATTTCCTGCAATTGCGCAACTTAAACAGTCTATATGATTTTTAGATTGCACAGTATGTCTCCTAGATGATGAGCTTGTGAGCAGGGCCCTCACACCTCTTGGTATCGGAGTTATTCTGTAATGTCTTTGTCTGTATAAATCCCCTAGAAAATACAAAGTGCTGCTGAATATGTTGGCGCTATAGAAAAAAATTACTGGACATGACGACAATCTAAATGCTTCATCAAGGGGTTTTTTTTTTTTTTTGTTCCACGAACAAGGTACACTATAATCAGTAGATCTTGGCATAAAAATAAGTTCCGCAATTGCATGTGTAACTTATTTCTGTGAGCCAAAATATTTCTTTCTGTGAGGTAAAATATTTCCCTGCCTGTGACATGTTTTACCTCACAGAATTGGCTGCAGTCCCTTGTCATCCTGTCTGTATAATTTTTGTATCCTCCCCTGCCCAGGAGCTGTGGTATGATCAGACCTTGTTCCTGTACGGTCAGACACAGCCATTACACAGCAGGGGCACATTTATAAGATTATCTCAGTGCAGGAACTTTTTTTTTTTTTTTTAAACACATCCAATTATGGAAGTTATTATTCCAAGCGTTATTGATTCAAATGTACTTTGTTCATGGGACATCCCTTTTAATTCGCTATGGCGCTGCCAGAGATGGCAGAGGGCTGTCCTCTATCCCATAGAGAATGAATGGAGTGGTTGGGCTTCCACTAATCTGAATGTTTTCACCTCTCCTTTGGTTAGACAAAAACTTTAATGATTGGGATTCCCATCTCAAAGATCCTATATGTAGAAGGTATAATAATGATATTAGCAAATCCCTCCAATTAGAAATGTAGTATAGTTTTTCGGATTGGCTATGTGCAGGACCTTAGGTATCCATGGTTACGTCCACTGATGAAGTGAATTGGCTAGTTGCTAGTGGTCGTAACCATGGGTACCTAAGGTCCTGCAGTGCCTGCACATGAGGAAATGGACATAGCGAATCAGAAAAACTGTACTACGTTTCTAATTGGAGGCATTTGCTAATATTACACCTACTACATATTGGGGTAAGATGTTGAGCTTGGAATACCTCTTTAATTCTTGCTACAGACAAGGCTTGCCAACTATCTGTAAATTTATGGCTAATGTTGGACTTGGGGTGAGTACCTGTCATGTATGTCAGACATTAAGGGCCCTAATCTATTGAAAAGAGCTGCCCAGGTGCCCCGTGGTAACCTTATCTTCTGGTTTGCTTAATGGAATTTGCTGCTAATACATAACATGACTGTACGGTGCCAGTTTTCTCTCCGACTTATATTTTACAATGCTTGTTTTTAGGGGAAAAAAATGGAAAATGAATGACAAAGGGCATCTGTGCCAATTGCTGTGCTGCGATTTATCAAATGTGCAAATATTATTTTTATGATAATTTCCCCTTTTAAAGTCGGTTTCCTTTTTGGATGGGGTTAAAGGTTAACTTTCCTTGCTTCATTTTCACAAGCGAGTAAGTCGCCGGGGAGGAAAAGCAACTTTCCGTTTTCATCAGACCTATCGGGGTTATTGGATGGGTCATTCTGCATTTAATCAGGGCTGGGTGAATAACCCTTTCCATGATGGTTGTTTCAAGCTTTGTTTTTGAAAGAGCGCTTTAGTTTTGACGAGCCAAAGCTAATAGAAATGTTAATTAAAGTCAAGGGGCGCAATGTTCATATCAGCTTTGCGGCAAAGTGACGGTGACATTGGAGCTGTGTGGACTTGGCAGCTGTTTAAGCATTCTCTGAAATGACACTCTGGGGACTAAAATGGTGATATGACATACCATTGATGTGCTGGTTTTGGGAGGAGGGCACCATTATTATCATCCGTGTGAGACTCTGTTCATCTGTGTTTGTTCGGTTCCATAAAACTTTCAAGACCAATTATCTTCTAGCAGATTCCATTGTTCTCCAAGAGATTTGATAGCCTCACTATTTACCCGTGACAATGGATGTTCTTATAACAAAGTTACTGCAACATGTGAATTCGCTCCAAGATCCTAAAAAAAATGATAATATAAATATATATTTTCCAATTAGATGTAATCATTTTTATATAGGAAGTTTGTACAACTTTGATTCTATTTTTTTTCTTTCCCTGCTTTTTGTTGGAGACGTGTTGTAACTTTCTGTAACTGGAAGTAGAACTACATCTGTGCTGATTGGATCAAATTAGGGCTCCCCAGCAATTCTTTGGACACAGTTCATTATATGCAACATTACATCTGCATTTGTTCCGCTGACTTGTATATAAAGATCGGAAAATCGGCGCTCGGCAGCTGCTCCAATTTGTGGCACCCAGATGCTTTTATGCTATTTTTTTTTTTTTTTTCCTTTATATTTTCTTTTACATAGAATTTATTTTCGCTGTCCTGACGTAAACTTCTAGGTGATAACCTGGGCTTGTTGTGTACTTCTGTAAACTCTTCTCACATTGGAAAGCAAAGCTGTCCTGTTATGAAGTCTCTAAGGTTTATGAACGTATCTGACATCAATGTGAATATTCTCCCTAAAACCTTTCTGGAACACAGTATATCTGTTTTCAAGAACACATCCTGACTTGACCCGTAGAAAAAGCATTTTGACTTTTTGCCTCTTTTTTTTTTTTTTCTTGCTACTTAAAGAAGTTTCTAAAACTTGGCGATGAATAGGGAGTGTTCTAAAATAAATAACCATTACATGCCTATTAGATCTCCTGCTGTTGCAGTGATGAGGTCCCACCTATCATTCGTATGACCACTGTTAATAATCGCCGGCCTCAACAGTCGCATGATGTACATAAAGGGTCTCTCGTAGCGATGATGAGCAAACATGCTCGGATGAGTGTTATCTGAGCAGGCTCATGTGCTCACTGAGTGTCTACGCCGTGCTAAAAAAATATGTTCAAGTCCCCGTGGCTGTTAGACATCAGCAACACCCACATGGATCGCCCATTTGTTAGGCAATCCAGTCATTGCATGTGTCGCTGCTGTGTAACTGCCGCAAGACATGCAACATTGGGATTCAAAAATATTTTTAAAGCGCGCCGAAGATACTTGGTTAACTCACTTGGTGACCATGCTCTGATGATCCTTATCCGAGCACGTTCGCTCATCACTCATTTCTGCTGAAGTCAGGGATTGCCTGCAGCGGTCAAGTAAATAACGTATGGCACATGATTCCCGTCTGGAACCAATGGAATTTCATTGTTAGAGCGAAAGGGATTTTGGCAGTAAGTACCGTAATGGTTCCTTATTTTCTTTTTGTTTCTTTTTGCTAGGAATAGCCCTTTTACACCTATTTGTATTTACTATTTTTGCGCCATCTTGTAAAATAGTGCATAATCCGTTGTAATATGGATTTTCATACAGATCTGCAGCAAAGTTTACTAAAGAGCGGGGTGAAAACTACTACAAAATCCAGTACAAATATCCGTCATGGTAAAGTTATCCGGCATCAGCTTGTTTTTTTCCTTCAAAAAGGGCTGCGTGGCACTTCAATGGTTAGGGGTGCACGGAATAGGATACTACTCCAAAATTTTGTAAAAAGAATAGATTCGGCACAACCAAATCAGATGCAAGAAAAATAGAAGTAATTTTTTTTTTTTATATAGGTACATCCACCGTGTGAAAACATTGACGTTTTGGCCAAAACTAGGCCTTCATCAGAAATTATCTTTAGCTTCTGAGGACGACACAAAAAGGTCCGGTGCACCTGAGCAAAGGAATCTTTTGTAATGCTAGATAGACCGATGTAGACATGCACCACTGTGCAGGGGATAAGGCCCTATCCCCTGTACAGTGGTCTCCAGCGCTCTATCCAGCATTCCAAAGACTCCTTTGCTCAGGTGTAGCGGACCTTTTTGTGTTGTCCTCAGAAGCTAACTTCTAATGAAGGCCTATTTTTAGCCGAAACGTCAACGTTTCCATATGGTGGATGTACCCAGAAATAATTTTATTGATCTATTTTTCTTGTATCTGAATTGGGTGTGCTGAATCTATTTTTTACATTATTTCTTTCTGCAGCATTGATATAGAGGGGGGGAGCCAACATGGTTATGAGTGTTTCTAGAGAGATGGCTGTTGTCTCGACAAGCATTTGGCAGACAGCTGTCTTGTGTATGGCCAGCAGTTATGCGACCTGAATTGTTGAGACATTCATGATTCAAGTTGGCCAGCTTTTCTATGTGTATAGATGGATAGGATATTGGATATCTATCTTTTTGTAGAACTACAGGAATTTGGCAATCGCTCATTATGGAGAAGTGCTGGATCATTCATCAGTAGCCCAATAGGGCATAAATACGGCACGGTTTACAACCTACTTGCACTACTTCTAGTCTGTAACACCACAAAGGGTGTGTGCACACGCAGCGGTTTTGGCCTTGCGGATCCACGGCAGTTTCTGCTGCGGTGTACAGTACCATAATATCCTATAGATATCAAAAACCGCAGTGCAGACGGTGTGGGTTTTTCTGCGCGGATTTGCTGCGGTTTCTAAACCGCAGAAAGAATTGACGTCATTCTGCGGATTCCGCTGCGGTTTACCATCTCCTCCATTGTAGATAAACTGCAGGCTAATCCGCAGGTAAAACCGCAGGTCTTTTGACCTGCTGATTTACCTGCGGATTTTACAAAATTCGCACCGCCAAATCCGCACTGCAATCCGCAGAGCATTCCGAAGCGTGTGCACGTACCCAAAGTCTGCTTTTGGGTAACAGAAATGCTTGCAGAAATGGAAATTATGCCAGAGCATTTTTTTTTGTTACTTGAGTGTCGATTTCCCCTGATTACCATGCCTTTAAAATGCATGGAAACCAGCTGAAAACCACACAAGTGTAAATGAGCCACTAATCCAGCAGTAGAAACGTGACTCTTTATGCAGCATTTGTTACTTACTTTGATGCAGCCTTTACCAACCTCATGTTAACAGAAAACATGACTATTACATTCACAAACTAATTCCTCCTTATAAGATAACGCCGGCGTTCGCTGCCTTTCCCCGTCTCGTTCCCTTTTCCTTTGTCTGAGCTGTAAGTTGTAGATGAGTATAATTCAGGGGTTAAGCGCGCTGTTATTGCTCATCGCTTCTTCACTAGACCCGTAATTCCAGCGCTGGCACTTCATATTGCAGGCAACTTTCCAGAGAAAATATTACGAAACTCCAAGATCCATACTGTCTATAAATACGGAGAACGGAGATGGAGTGACTGAACGTCTCGTTTGTGTATTTATTTTGTTCCGTTGTTGAAGCGATGTATTTATGTGCGAAATGTAGGTAAATGTAATATAAAAGTTATTGTACAATAAATATACACTCATCGCACTGTCCCCTTTCCCAGCGATGAGTCACCCACATAAAGCCGCCATAATTTTTCCCGTCGCCTCGTGTAATTTTATAGGAATGGGTGGTTATAAACATAGAACCAGTCTGAAGACAGCTTTTCAATAACAGTTGGAGGGAAAAGTGGCGTAAAATATGCTTTTAATATTTGCCTCCTAATGTCAACATTGCAATGTCTTTAGGCCAGACCCACAGTGGGTGATGAAAATAACATTTGCCTCTGGTGTCCGGATCTTCCCATCACTGTAGATGGGGGGGCCCAGGATCCAGGCGTCAGTGCGTGACACGCAGAGACCATTCATATCAATAGGCACTGTACAATATACTATAATTTCCCAATCTAGGAACCAGGGCACCTGCGTTATCCTTTAGTAACTTTTATGATTTTTTTTTTTTTCTGTACCAATAAAGATACAGAAGGAGGACGTCTGGTCAGGGCTGTGGACTCTATGTAAGCCAAACCTCCGATTATTCAATTTCCATGACTCCAACGCCACCAAAATGGGCTCTGACTCTGACTCCACGACTCCGACTCCACTGCCCTGCGTCTGGTGCCTGGATCTCCCTGTATTGCTACACCAAGTGTGCAAGGACAGAGTGGGGCACGGGACTCGTCTATTAAAAGGATAGTTTCCCGAATGGTGGTGCTTGAGGGAAATTAGACACTTGGGCTCCGATTTCATCATTTGCAGTTTCCTTTTTCTTTTTTTTGCCTTGTGGAATTAATTGCCATTTTTGTGCCAAGTTCATCAAAGTGGCGCTCAAGGTTCAGGAATTTGGAGCAAAGTCAAAAATGAGCTTTCTTCCTAACACAAAATTGCACAAAAATGTGAGATACTCAAGGCGATAACTGTAGTAAAAGTTGTTCTAAATTTTGCCACTTTTTATAAAGTTGGGCTAAAACTTCTAGAATTGCTACATTCTGCCCACAAAGTGGAAAACAAAAAAAAACAAAACAGGCAATCACATATTAAATAGACTAAGGCTTTGTTCACATGTTGGATTTTTGCAGTTCTGCATTATTTATGCAAATTTTAAGCTGCATTTTACAACACCAGGAAAGTCTAAGAATTCGGTAATCTCATGCACACACACTGTTCTTTTTCCTGACATGGAAAATTGCTGCGTTTTGCAAACTGCAGCATGTCACTTTCAGCGTTTTGTTTTTTTTCAGCATATTTCCCATATTTTTTTCACTCCTAGAAAGCAATGCGTAAGTTCAATAACGCAGGGATCAATTTTTTGGTGCCAAAACCTATGGAAATGAAATCATGCTTTTTTCGAGGCACTAAACTTTATCAACATGCACCAGAGGCAACAAAAATGCAGCAAAACTTCTTTTTGTCAGCAACTTCTGCCTGCGGGGAAAATGCACGGTGTGAACATAGCCTTAAAAATTTCAGAACTAGAATCATGAATTTTGATGCAATTAAAAAATGGTTCAAATCGAGAAACTTTTGCAGAGGCGATGATGAATTGGGCCAGATTTCTGCCTTCTGACCCCCAGCAATCAGCTGGTCACTGAGGGGTCTTGCAGTGCAAAGGGTCCTTACATATGGCCATATGGTCCTGGCCATATTTCACAGTTTTCTGCAAAGTAGTTATCAATGCTGTAAAACAGATTTGCTTGGATTCTGCCATTTTCCCGTGGCATCACTGGCAACTAACTCTGCCTTGAAACAAAAAGTATTGGTATGTTGCCTCCTGCGCACTGATACGGCCACATTCACACAACTGTATAAAAAAAGGTATGATTTTCATTCTCAAAGAAAAAAAACGCACAATTTTTCATCTTTATTGCTATCCGTTTTACTTATCAGTAGGGCATAAAAGGCCAAAAAACATTTTCATGTCAATGTATTCGTAAAAATCAGATGTTATACGGTTTCTCCATATGGAGTCTTTTTTTTTTTTTTTTTTTTTTTTCTCCCCCCCCCCCCCCCCATTTAAAAAAAAAAAAAAAAAGTGTGCATAATAATCTTTATAATAACAATCTTTATTGCATTGTTGCAATGTGATCAGAGCAGCCCAATTGAATAACATTGGTCCTTCTGTGTGAGGTAGTTTTTTTCACTGATAGCACTCAGCCAAATATCCTGTCATGTGAATGTAGCTTTTAAAGTATTCTAGTGCCTTTTGGTTATGGCCCTGTTCACATCATGCTGTGTGATGTTGGCTTGGCATGTCACATACCGTATTTTTCGGACTAGAAGGCGCACTTTTTTCCTCCAATAATGGGGGAGGGGGCGTGTCTTATAGTCCGGAAGTACCGGCTGAGGTGGGGGTCGGCCGAGGCTGGAACTGGCGGCTGCGGGTAACTTCTGTTCCTGCTGCTATGCATGCTAGTATATGGATGAGGGATCCATGCATACCAGGATAGGGATGAGGGGCCATGTGTTTCAGGATGGGGATGAGGGGACCATATATACCAGGATAGGGAATATTAAGTACAGAATTGACCACATTTTTTGTTTTAGTTTTTTTTTTTTTCCTAATTTCCTCCTCTAAAACCTACATGCGTCTTATGGTCTGAAAAATACGGTACATGGGGCTCTGTTGGCCTAGCTGAGGCTGAACAGTATCCTGGTAAACATATTCCATGTGGGATATCCTTTTGAACATGAGTATGGATGATGGATGCCGCAGTATGGCATCTTTCACAGGCTTCCGTTTAATGTATGTCAGGACCTATTCCTGTGATTTGATGTGAACGAGGTTTAAGACAGTAATTTGCAGTCTAAAAAAACCTGTACGGTATCGTCTCCCGTGATTATAGACATTTCCTGTCTGACTAAGCTAGTTCTATTTTGACGTATGACATTGGGGGGGAAAAAGGAAGAAATCGCAGGGAGCGCAATTACATTTTAATTCTTGTATGGGTAGACTCTTTATTCAATAAGGTGCAGGACTCCCGTTTCTGAGCAAAAAAAAATGGTTTTATTTTATATATTTTTTTAATTTTTTCTTTATTCTTCTTATTCATAATGCCAGAATGTGAACAAATGGTATAAATAACAATTCGGACTATACAGCAATTGAACCTTTTGTGCTTCACAAAGGGCTCTAGGGCTCACTACTCATGTAACCCAAAATGTAGCGATTTTACACTATTTGTGCACACCGAAACTTTATGAATAAAAGGAAAATCACATTTTGCATCAGAAACTTTAATGCTGACCTTTACGGATAGCGTGTGTCCATAAAAGGCTGCATAGGGACTAGGGATGCGCACCAAAGCATACCCGCTGGTTGTGCTGTTCTCGTTGAACATACATCTCCTGTATCAGCAGTGTGACATTCAGAACTAGTGAAAAATGTTATGTTCTGCACACGCATGTACTATTTTGCCACAAGCACAATTTTATTTTTTAATATGGATTAAGTTCTGCAAAAATGATGGCATTGTGATGGTATAACATATCCTTATCCTAAGGCAGGGGTCATCAACCTGTGGCTCTCGGACCCATGATATGTGGCTTGCGACTGCCTGCCAGCTTGGTGCATTACCATCAGGTCTAGCAAACTATGAAGAGCAGTTTTCCAGATGGTAAATTTTGTGAGTAGCCCAGTACAGTAGAGTAGATCTGAATGTGCATATTCTGGCCTTGGGGTTTGGAAATAATTTAAGTATGGTAAGGTGGAGACCGGATGATGTGAAGTGTCAAGAGGAGATGCTTAAAGCTGGATGTGACAGTGTGGGGGGGTTGGTTGAAGCGAAAATACTGAGTGGGGGTGATGTGGAAACCTCTGGCTCTTGGCACACTGCCTTTGTGTAATTTCCATCAAAAAACTTTGGCTTTCGTTATATCAGTAATGGGGGCAATGTGTCTCGTTATTGTGAGGTGGGCGGGAGCTGGATGTGGCTCGTGACTCTCTTGGACCTAAATGTGGCTAGCGACCCTCTCTCTCAAAGCTTAATGTGGCTCTCAAGGCAGAAAGTTGGGGATCACTGTCCTAAGGTATCATTTTTCTTAGCACTTTTAGTGGCCTCGATATTAACGTGCACCTGACAGCTTTATACATGCTGTTCGATCCACGGGCAGCTTTTATCAGACACTGGCAGTATGACTTCCGCCAGGTATATATGACTCTGAAATGCTGTGTGTATAGGCAGAGACCTGTTACTCCTGGGCGGGGAGAAACCACAGGGAACCACTGGCCTGACTAGACTCCATCTCGGCTCGGTTCCTGGTGGTTTTGAAAGCGTTTCATATAGTCTGACATACCTGGCTGCGATCATACAGCCAGTGCCTGATGCATGCTGCCTGTGGATCGTACACCATGTATCAAATCTCCGATAATATTAACCATGTTGCATTGATTCAGTGATTACAGTAAAGCTCTAGGTGCATTGGCTTGCAGGCTTCTGGTCATTGTCCTGCCCTGCTCTTACCATGTCTACATACTGGATGCATGTAGTATTTTAGCAACATATGGAAAGTGTACGTTGTGTTTTATTAATAAAATTAAATTATTATGAGAGATTGACTTCAGTAATATCATGAGATGTTCTTTTGTTTGTGTAGAAACTCTCTTGGACACTCGATGGACTACATCGGAGCTAGCATGGGTTACATATCCTGAATCTGGAGTAAGTAACATCTTCATCTTCCCTTTTTTTTTTCCCCCCCTTTACCAGTTATTCTTTAAACCTCTTATGTGTTTATTTTTTTTCTTTAACTTTTTAATATCCTCTTGGTTTGTCTTAGTGAATATAAGGAGGAAGTGCATAAAGATAATGTATATACTTTTTTTTTTTTTGTAGTGGGAGGAAGTAAGTGGCTACGACGATGCATCAAATCCAATTCGGACTTATCAAGTGTGTAATGTGCAGATGTTAAATCAAAATAACTGGCTTCGGACACAGTTCATTCATCGACAGGATGTACAGCGTGTCTACGTTGAGCTGAAATTCACTGTGCGAGATTGTAACAGCCTGCCAAATATTCCAGGATCCTGCAAAGAGACTTTTAATCTATTTTATTACGAGTCTGACACCGACTCTGCCTCAGAGAATAGTCCCTTATGGATGGAAACTCCATACATTAAGGTGGACACCATTGCGCCTGATGAGAGCTTCTCGCGACGTGACTCTGGCCGTGTTAACACTAAAGTTCGGAGCTTTGGACCTCTTTCCCGTGCTGGTTTTTACTTGGCTTTTCAAGACTTGGGTGCCTGTGTTTCTTTAATTTCAGTGCGTGTTTTCTTCAAGAAGTGTCCGCAAACCATAGCAGGATTTGCTACCTTTCCCGAGACTTTGACTGGTGCTGAAACCACCTCGTTAGTTATTGCCCCTGGTGCCTGTGTGCCCAACGCCTTGGAAGTTTCTGTCCCACTCAAGCTTTATTGCAATGGAGATGGCGAGTGGATGGTACCGGTGGGGTCCTGTACATGTTCAGCAGGATATGAAGCGGCTGCAAAGGACACACAGTGCATAGGTAATCTGAGCATGAATCTTTGTTGCCTCTTTCATGATACTTTCCCTTCCTTTGCAAAAACAATTCGAAAGATAGAGAAAATGTATTTTATTTCTTCCCATAAAAAATATTTTCTAGGCTCTAACCAGGGTTGTGGAGTCGGTAAGCCAAACCTCCGACTCCTCAATTTCTATGACTCCGACTCCACAGCCCTGGATCTAACATCAAATTTTATTTTCCAGCTTGCAACCGTGCCACATACAAGTCAAAGCAGGGAGAAGGGCCCTGCATTCCATGCCCTGCTAATAGCCGCGCCACTTCTGCTGCAGCCACCATTTGTACTTGCCAGATGGGCTATTACAGAGCTGATAGCGAGACTGCAGAAAAACCATGCACATGTAAGTGATGAAGAAACTGTTTGAAATTAAAACTTTAACAGGGGTACTAAGTCTCTTTCAAGGTGTATGTTATGATTGATGGAAAAAATACTTGGATGGCATGAAACCCAACAGATCCCATTGTAAGTCATTGACATTCGACAGGCATCTCTACTAAACCAAGGACACAACGCCGCTGTGGATAGAGCTTACATTGACAAAATCTCTGTGCATTTTTTTTTTTTTTTATTATCTGCATCTTTAAATTGGATTCAATGACTCCTTTATCAAAAATGCCTTTATTTTATCAGACATTTAAGTTAGTCGGGCTGATTTATTGGAATGTTGCAAGATATATATGAACACGTGTTCTGTTTGATAAATCTGTCATACTATAAGTTACTGCCTTCAACTTGAACAATAACTATAAAACTTTTTTCCAATTTGTGACTTTTGGGGGGCTTGACCACATTTCATAATTGTTCTTTACTCATGGCCATGCAGTAAACCACGCCAAAAACTTCTCCAGTTTTACAGACTAAATACAAACTTGCACAGAATGGATTTCTAAAAGTACTGTTCAGTGGACTATGGATTTTTACTAAAATTGATCATTTGACCCCTGAGAAGTGTGGCTATGGCCACAGATTGCGTTCATAATGTGCATATTTGGAGCCAAAAAGCACTTTTTTTTTTTTTTCTTGTCTGTTAAAAAGCACCAATTTTTCACTTTACAAATACATGGGGGGATTTATGAAAAGGGTAACCTTCAGATTAATTTATTCAGAGGACTTTGGAAGAAGAAAAAGCCCCCTTAATGGCTAGGGGGAAGTACTCCACTTTCTTACCAGTTTGGAAAAAACTTCCCATTGTCTTTAGACTGATAAGTCCTTTTTTCCATCAATTGATCCATCTGAAAAGTAGCATGCTGTAGATATAAAGGCAGAATGACTTGTTGTAGTTATGTCAGAGAATCCTAAATATCAGAAGTGTATTGGGCTGGGTTCTCACCTGTGCATTCTTCTTGCTTTCAGCTGTGCCTTCAGCACCACAACATGTGATTTCCAATGTCAATGAGACCTCTGTGGTGCTAGAGTGGGGAGAACCTGCCAATTTAGGGGGCCGGGAGGACACCTCTTATAATGTGATCTGTAAGAAGTGCTCAGAACGCATGTGCTCTCGTTGTGATGATAACGTTCAGTTTTGGCCCCGCCAACTTGGAGTTATCGATCGGCATGTCTCAGTCAGTCATCTCCAGGCTCACACGAAATACAGTTTTGAAATCCAGGCGGTTAATGGAGTGTCACACAGGAGCCCCCACCCTCCAAATTATTATTCTGTGAATATAACGACCAACCAAGCTGGTAAGTGTGCATTTGATGGATTGCGAGTGTTGTGAAGTGAAACGGAGACCACTTAATAAATAGCTGGGTGATTAGTACTGGTAATGAGATGATGGGGTGTGCGCAAGGATTATATGGGGAGAATGGATTGAATAACTGAAACTGTGCACTTTCCTTTCAGCCCCTTCAGCGGTTCCTATTGTACAATCTCATGGCAGTGCTTCAAATTCTCTCATGTTGTCCTGGGCTCCCCCCGAGAGTCCCAACGGCATCATTTTGGATTATGAGATAAGATATTATGCGAAGGTGAGTATCCTGAACAGCTGCAATATTTTTGGTTCTATTTCCTCTACAGACTAGTGCCAACTTGATACAATGCTAGTGATCATAGATATGTGTTCTTGTTATTCACAGAACCTTTTCTTTAATCTTATGCTCTACTCTTCCTTTTCTATTATCGTCAGAGTCACAGCGGTGCAGGAAACACAGTGACCAGTCAGCGCACAAGTGTCCATGTGGAGGGGCTGTTCCCAGACAGTATATATGTGGTACAAGTCCGTGCTCGTACAGTAGCTGGATATGGTGCATACAGTGATCCACGAGAGTTCCCGACAGTAGCTGAAGATGGTGCGTAAATCCTTATTCTTAAACCTTTCATTCTCTTAAACACTAGTGAATCATTCTTAACCCCATTAACAAATCTTCTTGAGCCACAGATTCACCCCCACACCTTGTCTTGTGTTGTTTTCTTATGTCACACCGCTAACACTGTAAGTTACAATTATATTCACGTTTTCCCCCCTCTTAACATCTACTATTACATTCTCACTTGTCAACATCTTCTCCATCTTGAAGTTTTATATTCTAGCTGGCAGACTTGATGTTGACTATGCAGGTACGCCTGCAAAGTAATCCACCAGACGTAAATCACCGGGGGCATGTACATGTCAGCATGTTGTGCTTATGGCAACATTTAGGCTGCTGCCAGTTGTAACAAGCCCAGGGAAAGTTAGTAGACAGGTTACTATGCAGGCTCCTTAGCATTGTGCTATCAACAAATGAGAAAAGACAACTAAATAACACATCTCCTGCGTAGACTTTCTTTGTGGAAATGTATAGTCTTTTGATGCTTATTTTACATCTGGCCATTAACTAAATCTGTCCATGTCAAGTCTAGTTGATCATAGCAAAGAACATTGACATGATTTTACACAGCTATCTGCCATGGTCCAGCTGAGATGTCTTTTGCCCCTAATTTGCTGCCCTTACTCAGATCCTCACCTCCCTTCACTGATTCCCTAATCCTTTGCTATTACTTTTCCTTCCCTTTTGATAGTCTTCACTCTGAGTTCTTCCTTGGTCCACAGAATCTGCACTGTCCATGTGACTCGTCACTTCCATGTTATTCCTTTGCCCACTGATCCCTCCCTCAGAGTCTTCACTCTGAGTTCTTCCTTGGTCCACAGAATCTGCACTGTCCATGTGACTCGTCACTTCCATGTTATTCCTTTGCCCACTGATCCCTCACTCCCCTCCTCCTTTTTTCCTTCCATGTTTCCCCCACAGGGGATCGAAGCAGTCTTCAGGAGCAGGTCCCGATGGTTGTTGGTTCTGTGACAGCTGGGCTCATTTTTATAATTGCAGTGGTCGTTATTGTAATAGTTTGTTTCAGGTGAGTTATGCACTGGGGTAGAAAGTTGGTGGGAGGTCAAAAAAAAATGATTTTTTTTTTTTTTTTTTTTTTCAATACAAAGTGTTTGAAGTATTAGGCTGCATTCATATGTCAGATTTTCTTTAGGTTTCTGTCTGTTTCTCTATCTTGGATAGAACAGTTAGCCATTTTAACCCATGGGCATTTCCTTTGCACCAGTGGTAAAAAAAAAAAAAGCATAGTTAAGTTTGGTCCACTATGAAGACCAAACTTGCCAATTCTAATAAGAGTCAACGTTTGTCAGTTGTGTGGATTTCACCTTAAGTTAACTGAACGTAATGGATTAAGTCTTGTTCATGTTTTTCGTTTGCATTCCTTTCATTCTTAAAGGGGTTGTCCACTTTCGGAAGAACAGAGCCCAAACTCTGTAAGATATCTAAAAACAAGCACGGTAGTTACCCACCCTTCTTTGATGCTGCTCCAGTCTGTGTTTGGCTACAGCGGCTCATGTCGTCTTCCTCGACGCAGACTTTAAGCTCAATTACTAGCTACTGCAAAGATGATGTGACGTCTTTGCTACAGCCAAAACACTTAAAACCAGAGCAGCGGCGGGGACTTAGGCACTGGACCCATGTGGAGTACCTGTTTGTGTTTTAGGTATTGTACAATGTTTGGGGTCCACTTTCCCGAGAGTGGACCACCCTCTTAGGCCGGGGTCAGACTTGCAAGAAACTTGCACGAGTCTTGCACCTCAATGCCTGGGACTGGTGCGTGAGGCTGCATGTATTTCTATGCAGCCGCACACTCCGGTCCTGAGTGCCGGCGGCAGTGCTGGGCACTGAGGTGTGAGACTCGTGCGAGTCGTTCTCCGCAAGGAGAAATGATACTTCTTGGATATCTCTCACAAGTCTGACCCCTGGCCTTAAGGATGGGCTCATTCAGATGATTAGGTGCATACAGGCAAAAACCACTTCTCCGCTAGATAGATAGAGAGAGATTATATATATATATATATATATATACACACACACACATTTAATCAGTCTTTAACGGCATTATGTTTGTCATTAGGGTAAATTAGCGGTAATAATTCTAATTTTTTTTAGAAAACAGAGGAATGACCCTGAATCTGAGTACACGGAGAAACTGCAGCAATATAGTGAGTATGGTTTAGAGTTGGCATGGCTTACTGATGGTCTGCGATTGTTCTTCAGTAATGATTTTCTGCGGTGAATTGCCCACGGCCGTTCAGTGTTAATTTTCTTAGTTTGGAAGTCTCGTTGTTGAAGATGAATTTCCTCTGGTGCCCTCTTATTAACCTGTGATTTTAATGTCATCTCCCTCCTGTTTGTGCCATTTATGAGCCTCCCGGTTTCTCTGACTGGTTACAACATCTGATGACCTTTCTTTTGGTAGTTACAGCTGACTTGCTTGTTCTGGGTGGCTGCACATTATGCCTCTTCTCGCTGTGCATTGCTTAGCAATTTGTAATTAATGTCCTGTGGTGTTGAGCACTAATTGGCAGTTGTTAACACTATTTCTTGTTAGCCGTGTTTCTCCATGGCTGTTGAAAATTTTGAATCTGTTCTTTTATTTGTGTGGATGGTAAATTGACAAATGTCACTGTATGAGTTTATTTTTATTGCTATAGTGCTTTCTATACAACATACCATATTCCTGCTTTAAATTGTCAAAAACCTGTTTTTTTTTCTTTGTAAAAGTGTCTCCTGTCATGTGGCCACCAACTGGATGCATACTTGTCATCTTGCCTAATGGCCACCATTTGTTGCGGCTGTGTCCTATACCATTGTGTTTACATTTGTCACGCAGCTGAAGACAATTTGTTATCGTCTGTCCACAATTTCAGTGAAATTTAGACTTCTAGTGTACTTAAGTAGACGTAGAGACTGCCGTACCGTACTTAAGTGGAAAAATCTGATACGTTGTAGCTTTTTTATTGGGCTATTTCTATGTTAAGGTTTGTGGTCCATTATATTGTGTTTGTCTTGCTTGTAGTAATAGCCCACCCCTCATTGCAATAATTAGAAGTTGTGAATGGCTTCTGGCTCCCACAGTTGCTGAATTGGTAATTTTGGTATTTGCTAAATGGCACCATGTCTTCTGATCTATTGTCAGTACCTACCACTCCTCCCCTTGAATGGTGAGATCCCTCCCTTCCCTCTAAGTGTCTCATCTCTTGTATAAGGTCTTTTCTTTTTAGGGGTTGTAAATTAAGCTTTGTTAAGCCTGTGTTATTTATGCATTATCATGCTTTTATCCTAAGTCATGTAACAAGGCTCGTTAAAGGGTCGACATTGACTTTTAAGATTGCTACTTCCAATAGGTGGCACTAGTGTTCTAGTCCTCTTCCTCTCTGAAGAGACAATTTGCATAATTATGCATTATCAGTAATGTTCCTTGTTTTTTGTATTCTTTATGCTCAAACTGAAGCCCCAATTAACTCTACACCTGCAACTTTAGCCATACTGAATTTTATTTTTGTTGTGCTTTCAACTTGTCTTAACCCCTTCCCGACTTGTGACACAGCGTATGCGTCATGAAAGTCTGTGCCAATCGACCCATGACGCATATGCTGTGTCATGACTTCAAAGCCCCCCTGCGGGTTGGGTGATCGGAGTCAATGAAAGGTCACCCGACCCGCAGATACAGGGGGCTTTGTACTTCACCACAGGGACGTGGCTTCGCCCCCACGTGGCTACGATCACTCTGATTGGCTGTTTCACTTTTAACAGCCAATCGGAGAGATAGTAATATTTCATCAATGAAATTTGATGAAATATTACAAACCAGTCATGGCCGATGCTGCAGTAGCATCGGACATGGCTGGAGACACCGATCTGACCCCCCCCCCCCCCCACCACCACCACTGAATGATAGCGGCAATCTGCCGCCGCTGTCATCTGCTCCCCCTCCCCTTCCCTCCGCTCCCCGCCAGATTCCGATCCCCCCCACCACAACCCGGTACCTTCCGAGTGCCGCTGTTGCTCCCGGCGTCCCGGATCATGGGCGCCTCCATTTTGGAAAATGGCGGGCGCATGCGCAGTGCGCCCGCTCGAATCTGCGGCTGCAGATTCCATTCATTCATTTTGATCACTCTCGCAGTGCTCAAAATGAAATAAAAAGTAATTAAACCCCCCCCCCCCTGTTTATCACCCCCCATAGGTAGGCACAACTAATAAAATAAAGAAAATATTTTTATTTTTCCGTTGGGGTGAGGGTTGGAATTGGGGTTAGGGGTGTGTTAGGGTTGGAGATAGAATTGAGGGGTTTCCACTGTTTAGGCACATCAGGGGGTCTCCAAACACGACATGGTGCCACCATTGATTCCAGCCAATTTTGCGTTAGTCAAGCGGTGCTCCCTCCCTTCCAATCCTCGACATGTGCCCAAACAGTGGTTTACCCCATCATATGGGGTATCAGCGTACTCAAAAAAAAAAAAAATAAAAAAAAAAAAATAAATTGCACAACAACTTTTGGGGACTAATTTCTCCTGTTACCCTTGGGAAAATAAAAAATTGGGGGCTAAAAAATTATTTTTGTGGAAAAAAAAGATGGATTTTTGGTTTGTACCGTAAAATCTTTCTTGGAGCCTTCATTGGGGGACACAGTTTACCATGGGTGTATGCTGCTGACACTATGCAAAAAACAAGAAAATTGGCTCCTCCCCAGCAGTATACACCCACCGACAGACACCAAGTACCTCAGTTGGTGAGAAAGCAGTAGGAGAAGCAACGAAAAACTCTAAACATATGTACCAACCCAAGAAGGGACTCAAAGACCCTACACAGTACAACTTAAACAGGAGGGCTCCAAGAAAGATTTTACGGTAAGAACCAAAAATCCATCTTTCTTTATCGCCTTATTGGGGGACACAGATTACCATGGGACGTTCCAAAGCAGTCCCAAGGGCGGGAACAGCAATAAAGGAACGAAAGAACAGGAAGGTTGGCCGGTGCGCCACCGCCGCCTGCAGGACCTTCCTACCAACAACTGCATCAGACGAGGCCTGGGTATAAACCCTGTAGAACCTCGCAAAAGTGTGCAAAGACGACCAGGTCGCGGCCCTGCAAATTTGTAAAGCCGATGCCCGGTGTCGAACGGCCCACGAAGATGCCACAGCCCGGCTGGAGTGGGCTCTCACTCCCGGAGGGGGCCGTTTTTCCTGAAGTCGGTACGCTTCCAGAATGGTAGAACGAATTCAGCGAGCAATCGTGGATTTGGATGCCGGAAGCCCTTTCCGGCGACCTTCAGAGATGACAAGCAAGGAAATCGGACTGACGAAGTGAAGCGGTCCAGGCGAGATACACGCAAGGCTCTAACTACATCCATTTTGTGGAGTGACTTCTCAAGAGGGTGAGAAGGAGCAGGGCGAAAGGATGGGAGAACGATATCCTCATTAATGTGTAAAGAGGATACCACCTTTGGAAGAAAAGAAGGAACGGGCCTGAGGACAACCTTATCCTGATGGAGGATCAGGTAAGGGGAACGACATGATAATGCCGCCAACTCAAACTCTTCTGATGGATGTAATGGCAATCAAAAGGGTTACCTTCCATGAGAGAAGAGATAAAGGAACGTCCTGGATAGGCTCGAAAGGTGGCTTTTGGAGAGCGCTAAGAACGAGATTGAGGTCCCACCGGTCTATCGGCGAATGATGAGGAGGAGCCACATGGGCGACCCCTTGGAGAAAGGTCTTAACCTGCGGTAAGTACGCGAGCTCTCTTTGGAAAAGGATAGACAGTGCGGAGACCTGGCCCTTGAGGGTATTGAGGGACAGACCCGCATTTAAGCCAGACTGGAGAAAACCAAGTATAGATGGAATGGAAAATGACATTGGAAAAACTTTTTTTATCGTCGCACCAACGGAAAAAAGCCTTCCAGTACCTATGATAAATGCGGGAAGAAGCTGGTTTTCTGGCTCTGATCATAGTCTGAATCACCTGGTTGGACAAACCTGATTCTTTCAAGATCGCGGCCTCAACGGCCATGCCGTTAAACTCAGAGACTGAGAATTCTCGTGGTAAAGGGTGCCTTGCGAGAGAAGATCTGGACAGTCTGGAAGCCTCCAGGGGACGTCCGTGAGCATGTTCACCAGCTCCGCGTACCAAGGCCGTCTTGGCCTGTCTGGAGCCACTAGAATCACTGGGATGCCTTCCGATTTTATCTTCTTGACCACTCTTGGGATCAAGGCAAGAGGCGGAAACAGATAAGGAAGTTGGAACTGAGACCACGGAATTACTAGGGCATCGCAAGCGACGGCTAGAGGGTCCCTGGACCTGGCTACGAAGCGCAGAACCTTGTGGTTCATCAGGGATGCCATGAGATCGACATCCGGTGATCCTCAGCGCTGGCATATCTGATTGAAGACTGAGGGATGAAGAACCCATTTGCCTGATGCTAGGCCTTGACGACTCGGGAAGTCGGCTGCCCAATTTTCCACCCCTGGAATGTGAATGGCAGAGATTGCCGGAGCGTAACGTTCTGCCCAGCGCAATATCTTTGCCACTTCTGACTTTACTTGCCTGCTGCGCGTGCCCCCCTGGTGGTTTATGTACGCCACAGCCGTGGCGTTGTCCGATTGAATGCGGACTGGCTTGCCTACGAGGAGAGGCTGCCAGCAGAGAAGGGCAAGGAAGATTGCTCTGATCTCCAGAAGATTGATGGGAAGGAGAGCTTCCAGTGTCCTTGGGCCGTTTTCTGATGGAAAACTGCTCCCCATCCTAGAAGGCTGCAGTCGGTGGTGATGACTTGCCACTGAAGTGGAAGAAAGGACCTCCCTTGTAGAACTGACGCTGGCATTGCCCACCAAGTCAGGGATTGCCTCACTCTGAGAGGGAGGAGAATGGGGCGGTCCAGAGACAACGTGGTCTTGTCCCAGGCTGAAAGAAGGGACAGCTGGAGGGGGTGAAGATGAAATTGTGCTAAGGGCACTGCTTCCATGGAGGCTACCATCTTCCCCAGAACCTTCATGCAGGATCGAAGGGGAATGGGCGTTGGCCGTTTGAGGGTTCGGATTCCCTTGGAAAGAGCCGCAAATTTTTCCCTCGGAAGAAACACCCAGGCTAGATTCGTGTCGAATTCCATACCCAGAAAGGTCAGACGCTGAGTGGGGCTCAGGATGGACTTCTCTTTGACTATCCATCCGAGGCGGTCGAGAGTATCCAGGGTTATCTGAAGACTCTGCAGGCAGTCTTGACGGGACGAGCCCTTGATCAAGAGATCGTCCAGATAAGGGATGATGAGGATCCCCCTGGAGAGAAGGATGGCCATGACTGTCGCCATAACCTTCGTGAAAACATGGGGAGCAGAGGCTAGGCCGAAGGGAAGGGCCGTAAACTGGTAGTGATTTTCCTGAATCGCAAAACGAAGATATTTCTGATGTTGCAAACAAACAGGGATGTGAAGATAGGCATCCCGTATGTCCACAGAGCAGAGAAATTCTCCGGGTTCCATTGAGGCTAACACCGATCGAAGGGACTCCATTTTGAAATGGAGAATCTTCACGTGGCGATTGAGCAATTTGAGGTGCAGGATTGGACGAAGGGAACCACCTTTCTTTGGGACTGCGAAAAGATTTGAGTAGAACCCTGAAAACCGTTCATTTGGAGGAACGGGAACAATCACTCCGGCGGAAAGAAGGGAGGAGACGACCTGAAGGAACCCTGGAATCTGGGACCACTGTCTTGGAGGTCGAGACAGGAAAAACTGTCTGTTTGGGGGGGGGGGGGGAAGCAAATTCGATCTTGTATCCTGATGCGACGATTTCCCTGACCCAAGCGTCGTCGATAACAGACAGCCAAGCGTCCATGAAAAAGGGAAGTCTGCCTCCCACCCTGGAAGAACTTCCAGGTGGGGGTAACCCGTCACTTGGAGGAAAACCTACGGAACGGGCACCTGAAGACCTGGGGTATTGTCCTCTAGATCTCCAGCGTGTAGCGGGTCTGTAAGATGTTTTTTTTCTGCTCCCGCTCCCTAGAGGCGTAAGGCCAATCTTGCTGGGTAGATCTCTGTCGAAGAGAAGGGACGAAAAGGCCTAAACGGCCGAAAACCTTTTTTGTTAAAAAAGCGTTTAGGTCGAGACTGGGGAAGAGAAGTGCTTTTACCACCAGTGGCATTGGAAATTATCTGATCCAGCTTGGCTCCAAAGAGCCTAGAACCATGGAATGGCAGGTTGGTAAGCGACTTTTTAGAAGTGGTATCCGCATTCCATGACTTTAGCCAAAGGACTCGGCGTATGGCTACTACGTTGCTGTTAGCCCTTGCTACGCACTCGGCCGCATCCACGGAGGCGGCCAAAAAGTATTTTACCCGCATGATTAATTTGATCTGCCAGATCTGCCAACTCGTCCTGAGGAGCTGCCGCTAAGATGCCCCTGCGAAGAATCTTAGCCCAAGCATAAATGACTTTCGCCACCCAGGCGGATGCGAAAATAGGACAGAGGGAGGCGCCGGATGCCTCAAAGATTGATTTTGCCAGAGATTCTATCTGCCTGTCTGTTGGATCTTTAAGCGATGCCCCGTCTGGGAGGGATAGAACCGTCTTAGAGGCTATGCGAGAAACAGGAGGATCCACTTCGGGAGCTTTGGTCCATTTTGTGAGCAAATCCATATCAATGGGGTACAGCACATCTAAGTACCTGCGGCTTGAGAAGTGTGCTCCCAATGTTTGGATAGTGTAGTATCAAACTCTTTGTGGTTTGGAAAGGTTCGGGATGGAGGCCTTGCTCGTTGAAATGGGACAGAAGATTACTGAGGAGGGGCCTTGTCTTGCTTAATTTCAAAAGTTTGGAAAATAGCCGAAAGGAGACTATCGACCATGTTCAGTGTTTTAGATCTGTTATCTGCTTCTGAACTAGATCCCGATTAGGAACCGTTGTCTGACCTAAGGTCGTCCTCTGAAGAAGGAGCAGGAAACCTGGATGAAGCAGAAGAGCCCTGCGAGCTGGAGGACGAGCCAGACAGAGCCTGCTTCCTAGAACTCCCACCTGGTCTGTCCCTCTTAAGGTCAGGTGCGGGCGACTCACCGTGAGAGGCGGTCGGCACACCGGTGGCTGTAGATAGTTGAGGTAAACGCTCTAGGACCTGGACCGGGGACTGAGAGACTTTAGTCAGATCAGAGACCGACTGAGACATTGCAACGGCCCACTCTGGGGGGGGTGGGGGGGTGGAGTGGCCTCCTGCCAGGAATCGGTGTGTTCCTGAGAGGCCGACATAGCTGAAGGGGCTGCAGGACGGGCAGAAGGGAGACGACTGACCTGATGCCCACTTCTTTTTACAGCGTGCACAGGCGTAGTGAGTAGCGGTGGGTCTAAGGCTGTGTTCACACACAGCGGTTTTTACCGCGTTTTTCGCTATAAAACCGCTAAAAATAAGCTGCACAGTCATTTCTATGCATTTTGCACTTTTTGTGCACATTGATGCGTTTTTTACCACGAAAAAAACGCATCGCGGTAAACGCAGCATGCTCATTAATTTTGCGGATTTTCCCCGTTTTAGGCCTCTTCCATGCGGTTTTAAACCACTGCGGAAAAAAAAACGCATCAAAACCACGCAAAAAACGCAAGCGGAAAAATAGGTGCGGTTTCTGGGAAGGGATTCAGGTTTTTGAGCAGAACATTTCTGCAACGTGTGCACTTAGCCTTATACTGAGAGCCCTTGAAGGGTTGATCATAGGTAGGCTACGCCGTATGGCCGCACGAAATAGAGCCTTTGAAAGTGAAAGTAACTCGGTCTCCCCGGCTGAGTTTCTATACTGAGAAGATAAGATGCCCGCGGCGCCGATTAAATAAAGGTGATCTTGCGCTTACACCGCTCTGAAAGACCCCCCCGAGTGTGAAATACCGCTGATGTGTCCCCCTGCATAGAAAGGTGCACGGCTGAGAATGAGGCGCGTGGCTGAGAATGAGGCGCGTGGCTGGCCGGGGTGGGAGATTCAAAAAGGGGAATGAACTGAAGGTGCTCCGTGAGACATGCGGGGCTGGAGGGATCGTTCAGAGTCTTGCCTGATGTCCCTGAAGAAGATGACCACAGGGGCCCATGCATAGGAGGCAGGCCGCTGGGAAAGGTCCTCTTACCCGCATCATGCAGAAGACTGCGTTAACATCTTGCTAGCAGAGAAGGTGACCCCAGACGACCGCCGTCTTCCTCTCAGCCCTGTCCCGGGAGAGGTGTGAGGAGGTGTTTTGGCAAGGACCGGCCACCTGTCATCAGCCCATAGCACCCGAGAGTGATAGGGAAAAAGTCCTGCCTGCGGTACTGAGAGTTGCGATGTGGGTGCGCCACACTGCTCGCTCAGCCGCCTGATATGGGAAATCAGGATGTACTTGCACCCTGTTTCCCGATGGTGAACCTGAAAAATAAATGAGAAAAGATTTAGGGTATGTGCGCACATAGTTTTTTTTGTCTCTGCGGATTTTGTAGAGAAAACTGCAGGAAATCCGCAGGACAAAGTGCTGCGGTTTATCTGCGGTTTTGCCCTGCGGTTTTACACCTCATAATGGATGAGGTGTAAAACTGCAGCGTTTCTGCACCAAACAATTGATATGCTGCATTTTGAAAACCGCAGCAAAACCGCGCGGAAAAAAACGCAGCATGTGCACAGCTTTTTTTTATTTCCATAGGAAATAAAGGTACTGTACAACGCAGCAGAATCTGCTGCGTTTCTGCAGAGCCAAAAACGCTGCGGAAACGCAGCAGAAACCGCAAAGTGTGCACATACCCTAAAAAGTTCGACTAAAAACCCTAAAGGGAAAAAGAAATCATAACTGCGGATCTGGGAAGATCCCGGTTCGCCTCCTACAGACACTAAGCACAAACTGAGGTACTTGGTGTCTGTCGGTGGGTGTATACTGCCAGGGAGGAGCCAATTTTCTTGTTTTTGCATAGTGTCAGCCTCCTAGCAGCATACACCCATGGTAAACTATGTCCCCCAATAGGGCGATAAAGAAATTTATTTTTTCATTTTCACTTCTCTGCATTATAAACTTCTGTGAAGCACTTGGGGGTTCAAAGTGCCCACCAGACATCTAGATAAGTTCCTTGGGGGGTCTAGTTTCCAAAATGAGGTCACATGTGGGGGGTTTCTGCTGTTTAGGCACATCAGAGGCTCTGCAAATGTATCCTGACGCCCGCAGACCATTCCATCAAAGTCAGCATTTCAAAATGTCACTACTTCCCTTCTGAGCCCCGACGTGTGCCCATACAGTGGTTCCCCCCCCCCCCACATATGGGGTACCAGCGCACTCAGGACAAACTGGACAACAACTTTTAGGGTACAATTTCTCCTGTTACCATTGTGAAAATAAAAAATTGCAGACTAAAAAATTTTTTTTTTTTTTAGGAAAAAAATATATTTTATTTTCACGGCTCTGCGTTATAAACTTCTGTGAAGCACCTGGGGGTTCAAAGTGCTCATTATGCATCTAGATAAGTTCCTTAGGGGGGTCTAGTTTCCATAATGGGGTCATTTGTGGGGGAGCTCCAAAGTTTATGCACACAGGGGCTCTCCAAACACGACATGGTGTCCGCTAACGATTGGAGTTAATTTTCATTTCAAAAAGTCAAATGGCGCTCCTTCCCTTCTTAGTCCTGCCGTGTGCCCAAACAGTGGTTCCCCCCCACAAATGGGGTACCAGCGTACTCAGGACAAACTGGACAACAACTTTTGTGGTCCAATTTCTCCTGTTAGCCATGTGAAAATAAAAAATAGCGTGCTAAAAAGTAATTTTTGAGGAAAAAAAATAATTTTTTATCTTCAGTGCTCTGCGTTATAAACTTTTGTAAAGCACTGGGGGGTTCAAAGTGCTCACTACATATCTAGACAAGTTCTTTAAGGGGTCTAGTTTCCAAAATGGTGTCACTTGTAGAGGGTTTTCACTGTTTAGGCACACGGGCTCTCCAAACGCGACATGGTGTCCGATAACGATTGGAGCTAATTTTTCTTTCAAAAAGTCAAATGGTGCTCCTTCCCTTCCGGGCCCCGCCGTGCGCCCAAACAGTGGTTTATGACCACATATGAGGTATCGGTGTACTCGGGAGAAATTGCCCAACAAATTTTAGGATCCATTTTAGCCTGTTGCCCATGTGAAAATGAAAAAAATGATGCTAAAACAAAACTTTTGTTGGAAAAATTAATGTCCATTTTTTCCTTCCACGTTGCTATAGTTCCTGTGAAGCACCTGAAGGGTTGTTAATCTTCTAGAATGTAGTTTTGAGTAGCTTGAGGGGTGCAGTTTTTAGAATGGTGTCACTTTTGGGTATTTTCTGCGATATAGACCCCTCAAAGTGACTTCAAATGTGAGGTGGTCCCTAAAAAAAAAAAAAAAAAAAATGGTTTGTAAATTTTGCTGTAAAAATGAGAAATCACTGGTCAACTTTTAGGCTGTGTGCACACGCTGCGGATTTTGCTGCGGTTCCGCAGCGGTTTTGGCCGCTGCGGACCCGCAGCAGTTTCTGCTGCGGTGTACAGTACAATGATTCCCTATGGGAATCAAAAACCGCAGTGTAGACGGTGCGGAATTTTCCGCGCGGATTATCTGCGGTTTTCAATCCGCAGAAAGAATTGACATGTCAATTCTTTCTGCGGATTCTCCTGCGGTTTGCCATCTCCTCCATTGAGGAGATGAAAAACTGCAGGGCAAAACCGCAGAGCAATCCGCAGGTAAAACCGCAGGTCTTTTGACCTGCGGTTTTACCTGCGGATTGTACAAAATCCGTGCGGATGAATCCGCACCTTTTCCGCAGAGTGTGCACACAGCCTTAACCCTTATAACTTTCTAACAAAAAAAACATTTGTTTCCAAAATTGTGCTAATGTAAAGTAGACATGTGGGAAATGTTATTTAGTAACTTTTTTGTGTCACATAACTCTCTGGTTTAACAGAATAAAAATTCAAAATTTGACATTTTTAAAATTTTCGCCAATTTTCTGATTTTTTTTTTTTTTTTTTTTTTTTTCACAAATAAACGTAAAAATTATCGACCTAAATTTACCACTAACATGAAGTCCAATATGTCACGAAAAAACAATCTCAGAATCGCTAGGATGCGTTGAAGCATTCCAGAGTTATTACCCTCATAAGGGACACTGGTCAGAATTGCAAAAAAAGGCCAGGTCATGAAGGGGTTAAAGGGGTCTTCCTCACAAGCCAAGTTAAATTTATTCAATGCTTTATTCATTATATCTTTAAAAAATAATTTCCACAATTGGAATGTGTTTAAAAAAAATGTCCCTGTGCGGAGATAATCTTATAAATGTGCCCCTGCTGTGTAATGGCTGTGTCTGACTTTGTGGAAACATGGTCTGATCATACCACAGCTTCTGGGCAGGGGAGGATGTAGAAGACTATACAGACATTACAGCAAGGGATCACAGCTGACTCTTTTAAGGAAAACATTGTTAAAAACAGGTAGTTATGTTTTGCGTCTTAAAAAGAATTTGCTGCGATTCCGTGCGGTAGTGTGTGTATACTCTTTTCCTTCCTCCCCTGCCCAGGAGCTGTAGTATGATCAGACCATGTCCCTGCACAGTCACACAGCCATTACACAGTACACAGCAGGGGCACATTTAGAGATTATCTCAGCACAGGAACACTTTTTTTTTTTTTTTTTTTTTCCATCCAATTGTGGAAATTATTATTCCAAGATCTATTTATTAAATTGTACTTTTGTTCGTGGGACAACCCCTTTAACTTAATAGGAATTATTAAATATCTATCTCTTTAGTGAGAATATTAATGTTGCTGTACTAATAGATATTGCATGATTGGTGCCTAATTCAACCTACTGACACCATGCTATGGCTATAGCAAGTTAAATGGTCTGCTCTTCCCCAACCTGTAGTCTGAGCACTGTTAGTGAACTGTTGAGTGACAGCAGTAGTCCACAAGATTGGATGCAATATAATGTATTCCATTGCACTGCAGCAGTCCCAAGTCAATCCAGGGTGCTACACAAAGGGCCTGATTCATTGGGGTGTCTAAGCCACAGTTCTGGTGTAAAATACCCTGAAATGTTGCAAAAATGAGGCAACTTTTTGGTGTGTTTTTACACCAGTCTCGGCCAGCTTCACCAAACTTGACGGAAGGTGGCAAAACCCTCCCCCTGGCAAATTCACCAAAATTTATACCATCCCAGTGGTGAAAATTTATGCCAGAAATGTTCTTAAAGTCCTTGTCTAGAGTAACTTTTTCTGGCGGAGGTACATGGCACTTGTAAAATGCGTCTAATCCTCGTAATGAATTAGGTGCATCTAGATCTAGCAATTCCGTCTTTAAGACTGCGTGGAGAATGCCAGTCTTAATGAATCAGGCTCTTAGTCTCTTTATAGCCCTAGACTTAGTCCTTGTTTTTTAATGTAGTGGAAAACCATGTTAAACTTGTATGACATGCTTTTATTTTCCTCTTGGGCTGGCTCTTTATATCAGTTTATTGCATGGGTGTAGTCACACTATTGATTAACCTATTTCAGTATTATGCAACCCACTGAGATTATAGTCTATACATATCTGGCTCATTCTTCATGCCTTACACAATTTGTCTTTAGAATAACTCCATAGACTATCTTAAGTTTGTCTTTTTGTATGAGTGACTTTGTAGATGCGATTGCCAAACAGCTCTGTTAATCGAGGTACTTGATACTTCTTGTTCTCATAGTGGTTCCTGGCATGAAGCTTTATATTGATCCATTCACTTATGAGGATCCTAATGAAGCCGTTCGAGAGTTTGCTAAAGAAATTGACATTTCGTGTGTGAAGATTGAAGAAGTGATTGGCGCAGGTCTGTCTCATAAACACATTCACTTTATCTGTTAAGTCAAATGCTTCTCATTTTTCACTCAATGAACCAATTGGGGATTTCAAAGTGTATGGTGCAGATATGAGGTTATCATGAATATATTAAGTGAAATGTGATCTATACAACAAAGAAAAGAATTGGCGGATTGATTTCTTGCCTTATGTGCTAGGTGAGTTTGGAGAGGTCTGCCGTGGAAGACTGAAACAGGCAGGACGCAGAGAACAGCTGGTGGCAATCAAGACCCTAAAAGCAGGTTATACGGATCAGCAAAGACGTGACTTTTTGGGTGAAGCAAGTATTATGGGACAGTTCGATCATCCAAATATCATACGTTTGGAAGGAGTTGTGACCAGAAGTCGGCCGGTGATGATTCTTACGGAGTTTATGGAGAATGGGGCACTTGATTCTTTCCTGAGGGTAAGTTTTGGTAATTCGTAAGGATCAGTTGTTTGTTAGATCTGGTGGTGCACTCTAACACTTTGGTTCTTCTTGGTCAAAACTAGTTATATTTTATAAATGTGTGAAAACCAGTAAGTTTTGTGTTTCATGTTCTGCGTTTGTCATAGCATGTCTGAATTCAATTCTTTAAACTTTGGGCAGGTTTTAATCTGCCCATTTAGTCTGCGAGTTCAGTGACATCGTCTGGAATCATTTAAGCAAACAATGATCTAACTTCCAGTCTGCTGCCTTAAACTCCAATCTGACGTAGATATTTCATTTGTTTTGTACATTTGTTCTTAAAGTAAAGGTAAACAAGGAAATATATTAAGTAATAATCACACAACATTAATGTGCCTACCACAGAAATACCAACACCTACTACATAGCGAGGTTCAGTATCCGGTGGACATGTGTAAGCAAGCGCTTATTAGATGGTTGGCAGTATGGCCTCCTACTTTCAGGTGCTCTTTTGATATGCTTTCATGTGTGCAGAAGGGTATCTGTCCTGTTGGGTGCATTAACAACATAAATGTGTATGCTCTGCCGGATACCATGCAGTCAGGGCTGGCGTTAGCGGCAGGCAGACTAGCTAATAGTGGCACACCACACGGCTGCTATGGGGCCCGTGAGCCGGGGCCCGCCTGGCGCTAGCGCCGATTTCCCCCCCCCCCCCCCCCCCCCCCGCCCCACATTCAACTATATCAGCGTCATTATGCGATACAGTTAAAAAGCTATGAGCTAGTACCCTCCTTCGATCTTCACCTCTGACACTGCGGGTGTGCGATGACGTCACTTTGTCGCACACCCACTGTGTGCCAGGCAGTGCAGCAGCTGAAACCAGAGCTGAGCCGGGAGCAGCGTGGGGAACGAGGAGGAGAGGTGTGAGGATTTTGTGTGTGTTTTTCACAAACAAGCTGGGAAATAACACTTGATTTAGGAGACCATATAATCCCTAGATCTAAGCTCATAATTCCTCCAAACAATGAATTGTTTCTCATCTATGCATCACACTTATTTGACTCTTGGATTACATGTTATGCCTTCGATGTTCTCCTCCATCTTTCATACACTTTGTATATAGGTTGCATTTTTTTTTTTTAGCACACTTGCCTGTAACAAAAAATTGCTACGAAACTACCCATACAAATCATAGCCATCGGCCAAACAATGCTTCGGCCGATCATTCAGTCGAAAGACCTCTCAGCCAACTTGTGTTTTCTACGTGAATGCCGCCCACTGACATGTTGACCAGTGACTCCTTTCTAGGAGAAGAATACAATCTGAAATCGGACATACACAATAGACTTCTTCCTTGATCGTCAGTTGGTCGGCGCCCCTGTACACGATAGACCTTTTGGCGAACGTGTCTCGCTCTCTCTCTCTCTGTTCAGCTGACATTAGTCTATTGTTTATAGAAACCTTTAGTACTAGAAACCTTTTCACTACCTTTATATGGATGTATGTTTACAATTGTTGATAGAAATACAAGTTGCCGCTGCAGCTGGTAATTCCCATTTGAAGTCCTTGCCTTTATTTGCAATGTACCTGAATGGTAACTATTGTTCTTCGAAAGAGAAAAAAAAAAACTTCCTTTCATTCAAAACTTTATCTTCTGTTGATAAGTTTCTGAATAGTTACATTTATGAGCAGTATCTGTAGAGCACTTACTTATCTATTAGCCATATTTAATGTGTATATTTATATTGGGTGTGTTTTTAATTTTTTTGTTTTTTTTAAATTCTCTTCAGATGAATGATGGACAGTTCACGGTAATTCAGCTAGTGGGAATACTACGTGGTATCGCGTCTGGCATGAAGTATTTATCAGAAATGAATTACGTTCACCGTGATCTTGCTGCTCGCAACATCTTGGTGAACAGCAACCTCGTCTGTAAGGTCTCTGACTTTGGTCTCTCAAGATTCCTGGAGAATAGCCGATCTGACCCAACTTATACCAGTTCTGTGGTAAGCGATTTCCAACAATTACATGCTGCAGCCCTTATGGGTTTTATGAAATTGGATTGCCACCGGTCAGGCATTGAAGACATGCCTAAACAAAATGCTGTCACAAACTTGCAGGCAAATCCTTTTCTTAAATGTTTATTCTTAAGTGAAAAACTGCATTTGTTTGTGGGTGTTAGTGAATGAGAAATGCAGTGTATAATGCAATTCCCATCCTAATATTTCTTATAGCATGTACAGTGGGGCAAAAAAGTATTTAGTCAGTCAGCAATAGTGCAAGTTCCACCACTTAAAAAGATGAGAGGCGTCTGTAATTTACATCATAGGTAGACCTCAACTATGGGAGATAAACTGAGAGAAAAAAAAAAACAGAAAATCACATTGTCTGTTTTTTTTTTTCATTTTATTTGCATATTATGGTGGAAAATAAGTATTTGGTCAGAAACAAGCAATCAAGATTTCTGGCTCTCACAGACCTGTAACTTCTTCTTTAAGAGTCTCCTCTTTCCTCCACTCATTACCTGTAGTAATGGCACCTGTTTAAACTTGTTATCAGTATAAAAAGACACCTGTGCACACCCTCAAACAGTCTGACTTCAAACTCCACTATGGTGAAGACCAAAGAGCTGTCAAAGGACACCAGAAACAAAATTGTAGCCCTGCACCAGGCTGGGAAGACTGAATCTGCAATAGCCAACCAGCTTGGAGTGAAGAAATCAACTGTGGGAGCAATAATTAGAAAATGGAAGACATACAAGACCACTGATAATCTCCCTCGATCTGGTGCTCCACGCAAAATCCCACCCCGTGGGGTCAGAATGATCACAAGAACGGTGAGCAAAAATCCCAGAACCACGCGGGGAGACCTAGTGAATGAACTGCAGAGAGCTGGGACCAATGTAACAAGGCCTACCATAAGTAACACACTACGCCACCATGGACTCAGATCCTGCAGTGCCAGACGTGTCCCACTGCTTAAGCCTGTACATGTCCGGGCCCGTCTGAAGTTTGCTAGAGAGCATTTGGATGATCCAGAGGAGTTTTGGGAGAACGTCCTATGGTCTGACGAAACCAATCTGGAACTGTTTGGTAGAAACACAACTTGTCGTGTTTGGAGGAAAAAGAATACTGAGTTGCATCCATCAAACACCATACCTACTGTAAAGCATGGTGGTGGAAACATCATGCTTTGGGGCTGTTTCTCTGCAAAGGGGCCAGGACGACTGATCCGGGTACATGAAAGAATGAATGGGGCCATGTATCGTGAGATTTTGAGTGCAAACCTCCTTCCATCAGCAAGGGCATTGAAGATGAAACGTGGCTGGGACTTTCAACATGACAATGATCCAAAGCACACCGCCAGGGCAATGAAGGAGTGGCTTCGTAAGAAGCATTTCAAGGTCCTGTAGTGGCCTAGCCAGTCTCCAGATCTCAACCCTATAGAAAACCTTTGGAGGGAGTTGAAAGTCCGTGTTGCCAAGCGAAAAGCCAAAAACATCACTGCTCTAGAGGAGATCTGCATGGAGGAATGGGCCAACATACCAACAACAGTGTGTGGCAACCTTGTGAAGACTTACAGAAAACGTTTGACCTCTGTCATTGCCAACAAAGGATATATCACAAAGTATTGAGATGAAATTTTGTTTCTGACCAAATACTTATTTTCCACCATAATATGCAAATAAAATGAAAAAAAAACAGACAATGTGATTTTCTGGATTTTTTTTTTCTCAGTTTGTCTCCCATAGTTGAGGTCTACCTATGATGTAAATTACAGACGCCTCTCATCTTTTTAAGTGGTGGAACTTGCACTATTGCTGACTGACTAAATACTTTTTTGCCCCACTGTATATACATTTTTGCCATGACCTAATAGATGCATTTTTAGGAATCTTGCTAATGGAGACCCAATAGAAGTCCTTCTGTGCAATATGATTTAGTTTCTCTGAACTGCATATTAGTTTGACTGTCTTACAGTAGTAGTGACTTAAACAAATTACTATAAGCTTCACAGATGCATGAAAAGAAGGGCATTGGAAATCTGGGTTAATGGAAGCCCTAGAATAGCAGCTAGCTTTGTACAGAACTTTACATACTGACAATGTTCTATTTTGTGGTCATCAAAGTCATTGAAAAGTATATAACTGGGTTTTATTTGGTTTATCTACTTAGGGAGGAAAAATACCTATTCGATGGACTGCTCCAGAAGCAATCTCTTATCGAAAGTTCACATCTGCAAGTGATGTGTGGAGTTATGGCATTGTCATGTGGGAAGTCATGTCCTATGGAGAGCGACCATACTGGGACATGTCAAATCAAGATGTAAGTATAGTGGAGTATTAAGAAATATTGAAGATTTGGATTTGTTGGTGCATTAACAGGAATATTCCTGTTTTTGTAGGTAATAAATGCTGTGGAACAGGATTATCGTCTACCACCTCCAATGGATTGTCCATCTGCTCTACATCAGCTCATGCTTGACTGCTGGCTCCGTGATCGTAATTTGAGGCCTAAATTTACACAGATAGTCAGTTCTTTGGACAAGTTAATACGCAATGCAGCCAGTCTGAAAGTGACCAGTCCAGCGCAAGCAAGGTTAATGTCCATGTAGTATTGATGGTGAAGTTGTGATATTCAGTTCTGTGGTTTTGGTTTTATTTCTTTGCATTTAAAACTTTTGACTCTCTTCTAGAGTCGTCTTTACTGTTTTCTTTTATTTCCCATTCTTACATTCTTCTCTTTACAATAGTGTGTCCCAGCAGTTACTAGACCGTACAGTTCCAGATTATACAACATTTCCCACTGTGGGTGATTGGTTGGAGGCAATCAAGATGGGCCAGTATCAGGAGAACTTCATGAGTGCTGGTTTCACCTCTTTCCATTTGGTGGCTCAGATGACAGCTGAGTAAGTAATTAAACTGGGATTCTGGAGATTCTAGAAATAGTTATATAAGCTGTCCAATCACAAGATTTTAATGACCGATCCATAGAATAGGTGATCAATATCAGCTTGGTGTGGTTCAAACATAATACCCTTACCAATCGGCTCATATTTGCTCTTGTGGCCTCCAGATGTAAATACGGTACTTTGATCAGACATACAAAGGGCAGCCCCATTCAATGTGTAGCGACCACTGCTGTGTACTCTTTAATAGAAGCTGTTGTAACAGTACCTAGCAGTGGCCACTCACATCCGACATGTTCTGAAGCAAATAACAGCTAATTGGTGGAGATGTTTGGTGTTGGACTCTATCAATCTGATATTGATGATCTTTCCAAAACATGGGTCATCAGTATGTTGTGACCGGGCAACCCTTATAATGGGTTTGGGCTCAGCAAACTAAATGGTTATTAATTTGTGAAAGTCTCCGAATTTTTTTTTTTTCAGGGATTTGCTCCGTATCGGGGTGACGTTAGCTGGTCATCAAAAGAAGCTTCTCAATAGTGTCCAAGACATGAGGCTGCAGATGAGCCAAACTCTTCCCGTCCAGGTGTGACATGAATACACTAAGACAAAGCTCTTCATATTGAAGAAATTATATGGACTTGATAGGGCTCTACGGAAGCTCAAGGGTGCACAAGAGAGATCATGGACAGTGGTGGGGTTTTGAGTGGAATCACAGTTCCTTTTGCACAAAAGAACTCTCAGCCCTCTTCTTACAGATAATTTACACTTCATTGTGATCTGCTGCTGTATGTCGGACAGATTGTGTTGTAGTTAATGCTTACAACATGAATACATTGGTGTGAGTGGCTATGTATGAATGTGCAGTGTGAATGAGAATAGGTGTATAGCGTGGTATATGTATGATTGTGAGCAGTCTAAAGGTAAGCAGAGGGTCATCTAAGAGTACAAGAAAGGCAATATATTTTAGTGTCTTCCACTTGCATCAAAACCTCTTGGACCATGATAAAGGTGCAGGGTTGCAGAGCTAGCTATTTGTTTTATTCTGTATGTATCTATGACAGATAATCCCCAAGTCTCCCACTCTTTAGTTTATGCCTGCATGAAGAAGTATACAGTGCTTGTGCACATCTACAGAAGTGAGGGTGTACGGAAACGTTTGTGTGGGCTCCTGTTTTGATGGTTAACCTGTCCAATCAGTTATTACTTTTGTTAATTACCTGATATACTCCCTGGTACCATTTTGTCTGGAAACGCCTGCCTATGCCTCGTATAGGAAGTAGTACCGTACAGCTCACTCACTTCTATTTTATGCCATGTTATCCTGCTTATTAACACACCCCTTCTTTCTCTGGCCTTGCCTTCACAGCCCCATGCCTTCCCATAGCTCTCAGTTTTTCTTGTTATTTTTCAGCCACTGCTTACTGTTCTGTATCCTAGGGAGTTATTTTTTTTTCGTTTCCACCCCTTCCTGCAACCATATTATGCTCTCTTATTTTGTGAGTATACTCACCTTTTCAGTGATATGGGGATGTGTTCAGAATGGAAAATGTCATCATAACTACATTTTATAATTTTTTTTTTTTTTTAAGAAACTTTTTTCAATTAAATTATTTTAAGAAAAATACATTGTGTTTCATTTCAACAAACTGTAAGCAACTGGCTACACCAGTAGAAAACCGATTTCTCTGGTAAGTATTTGTACTGTCAAGGGGATTTCTATGGATAACTTGTCCTTGTCTCTACATGTTTGTCAAGGTTAAAAATTTGACAAAATGATCACAACTTATTCTGTGCAATGTCTTTTGCTGTGAAATGCTGACCTCTCGACTACATCATGTGACCGCTGCTGCCAAACACTAGGTTCTGTGGTGATGCCACTGTAGATAACCTAGTTACTGGCTGCAGAGGTGTCAAGCTATTGTCTTAATGTTATTGCCTCTCTCTGTCAAAAAAGCAGAGGAGGAATCAATGGAGGATAGCTGAATGATTTAGGACTGTATTACACTGCCATGAAAGGGCCATTTCACACATCGGAAAATGGACACCTTTACCCTCCTGAACTTGTTCCGGTTCGTCATTATCCACTATGCGGAGAGAGTAGGAGTGGACAGCAGAGAGTAAAACATCCTGCAGAGCTCTGTAACAATTTTTACGTCAGAATATAGCTGATTTAGATGGACGGCTGAGCTCTGATCTGTAATGTCCTCCATTGTGCTGCAGCTTGTCTTTTGTGAGCTAAAAAGTGAATGAACCGCAGACATTCCCCCTGTCTGTGCTGTGCGGTCTATAGGAGAAATCACTGCGGCTCATCTGCTCCCACCAGCAAGCAGTGGACTACAAATTACAGACAGACCATGCAGAGGGGAAAACTGTCGAAAATGCAGACTAGAAGTCACTTAATGGGCAGAAATTGTTATTCTTCATGTCCACACTGGAAACCTTATTCTGAAAGCACAGTTGCCCTTTAACCTCATTTTGTTATTTTTAACCCACTTTAAAAGGGTTTTCTCAAGTTTGGAAGCTATATTCTATCCTTTAATGGGACCGCAAGAGATGGTCAGGCGGTGTGCTGTTTGTTTTCGGAACTCCCATAAGAATGGATGCTCGTGAACAACCACTGCTCCATCAGAGCCCCTGTACTCAGGATCAGTAGGATTGCCTTCGGTCAAACCCACAGAGGTCGAGAAGTTATCACCCATCTTTGAAATTTGAGAATAACACTTTAATATTCACTTAGTTCTAACACATTTAGGCTACAATTTTTGTTTTGAACCATTTTATCTGTCTCTAAGAAGAGAGAAAAGATAAGGAAGAAAAGCATATGAAAAGAGATTGAGTGCGGGATCGATGCAGTGCCAATGTGAGCCAATAAACACTGCCTTACTCTGGATATACACAGAGTTTACCTCCAGCCTATATTACCGAGAGAGACACTCCCACTAGAGAAAAATCTGAAACTTGGATAAAGCTGCAAACTGCAGATCATGGGGGCTGAATATGAATGGAGGAATGATGACTGCAGACTTAAAATTAGTGCAGTTTTTTTTTTTTTTTCGATGGTCCATAACCTTTGTATTTCTTCTAAAGGTGGCATACACATTTGATAAAAGGAGGTAGATCTGGTACATGTTCGTTATACAGGGCAGCCGTGCACATTTTAATGCATGGTGCCCGTTACGGTACTTCAAACTAGCCATTAAAAATAATGTCGTTGGGCAAATTATTGTAGATGAATTTCCAAGAACCGAAACATTGGGGCACCAAGGTAAAGCTATTCTGTAGTAGAAATAATAGAGATGAAGATGTAGCTGCAGCAAGTGACACAATGGCAATGTATATGGAACTTGACTGAATCGGTATCCATAACCCGGGTGAAGGTGGCCAACAGTTTCTGTGCCAAGCCAACTGTATTACAGCTACGACTTATCTGATTACTTGGAAAGAGTGACCTCATTGAAATACGTCATAACTAATATTCTTAAGCCGACTAGTCCAAGTGAATTTGATAGGCCGTGTTGTCATGAATATTGGATTTGCTTAGAAAAATGTCTCCCTTCATAGTGTCCGAGACAGGTGCTTTGTAACGTAGACACATTCTCTATCGCTTTCTGCTTATAACTAGAAGCCTTCAGCAGCTCTGACAGATTTCACTGCTCACTGTGTGAGGTCAGAAAAGGTTGAGTTTAATGCATACAGTACATTCGCTCAAATCTGGATGAAATTCAATGAACAAGACAAGTGGATTCTGGATTTTGCTTGCTGGGAAACATGCACCCTTTATAAAAAAAAAAAAAAAAAAACCCTGTTCTATTCAATTATTCTTGTCAAGAGAAGGTTTGAAACTTGCACGGTTGACATGTTTGTCTAAAAAAGGTGAATGTTTCTTGGTTCCGCAGCCAAAAAGGTAAAGCAGTCTGGTGACTGTGAAGGACTAAAGCTGGGAGACTGGCCAAAATGCTATGATGTTAAATGGAGAGTAGGCAAGTGGGACGATAAACAGAATAGTAGGGTCTGCACAAGATATATGAAAACTACAGACGGTATGCAGCCTCTCCCTATTCTGCCCTTCATTTTGCTTTACTGAACGTACTTCACTTTGATTTATTAACAAAGTAAAATTACTTTTACACAGAAAAATTCAGGTGTTCTGTTGAAATTGCATTGCCTTGAATTAGTAATGGCTGCGTATATTTTGGACACATAAATGTCTGGTATCACAGCTCGCCTCTGCAAAAGTGAATGAGCTGCAACACCTTGACAAGTGTGACACTGTTTTTGAGGGAAAACAGCCATGTATTTCTAATCCCATGCAATCCCTTATTTATTCATTAAATTAATAAGTGTCCTCTTCATTTGTAGATTTTTATTTTATTTTTTTTCTTCACCAAGCCATGGAAATAATTTTAGCAAAGAGGCTCACTGGAGTGTGTACGCATTTTGGTTCCTGTCTTACTGAGAAGCTTTTGTTGACTGGCACACATGGTTTACCAAGGTTGTAGGGAAGTGACACTGGGAGTTGGTACAGACGCCCTAATCGGTGTCCCGGTGTTATTTTCTTTTCTCATCTTTTCATTCTTTTCTTTTTAAACTGTAGTCACATAGAATCACTGAGCCAAATCCTCTTTCTAAAGTATCTCTTGATTAATGTCCTTTGATAGACTTCCCCGAGAAAGCTGTTGGGACAGGTTCCATATTGTGACTGAAAAATAGTCTGCTTGATTTCAGCCCTGCAGGACACCTGTTGTCCCTGTATTTGGGACATTCATAATGGTCTGTGATGTAGAACATTCTTTATTGGCGTGGTCTTATTTAAAACTGCGTCTTCAGCAAAAAATCAGTCTTTACAGATAATGTGTTTTCATTAGTTTATCTAGTTCCCTGTCTGCTGTTGAGATATCATCAATTTACATTTGTGAGATTGTAGAACTGGTCGTCCTGTCACCATTACATTTTGATGATATTCAGTTTGCTTCGTTAAGATCATTTTGTCTTGGAATGTAGCATCTTCTTTAATTTTCTAGATCCAAATAATTTTCAGTAGCGCCATATCTTTGAGGAAGATGAGGATATGCTAAATTTTGGGCTTCAAATGTCTAGTTAGTCATAATTTTGTGCCTTTTTAAAGTGGCCCATTTGCAAAACTTTTTCCATATTTCCCATTAGGATATTTTTATATTTCCGATTAGATGTTAAGGCTCACACAAACGTCCATAAAAGTGGTCCGAGCATTGTCTGTCTGCTGGTCTCCTGACCTGAGCTTGACAGCCTCATAAGGCATAAATGAGGCTCTGGTATGGTTGGGAGACCCTTGGACGCTCAATCCTTTGCGGTCTGTTTCACGGACCTTAAAAGGGAGTATTCCATTCAGAGCCTTTTGTTGTCAATGTAGAAAACGACTAAAAAGAGCAGTACAGTTCTAGAGAACACTAAGAAAAGTTCAAATGGCCGTATTTTTGCATACATATTATGAAGCAGGTCCTGGCCTGAACACTGGTCTCATCATATCTGCTGTTCCTTTAGGGCCAGTAATTGTGGCATGATGAAATTTTGACTGCCAGATTACAAAGATTTAGGCAATCATTTGAAGACCCTTTCTTTACAATAGGCGCTGCTCTGATGTGGTGTTGGTCACTCACGTAGAAATCGGGGAAAGATATTGCTTCAAAACAACCCTCATGCCCAATATTGAAGCTAGGGTCAGGTGCAGCAAGGTTGAAAATTGCAAGAATTGCAACCTTTGACTAGTACATTTTTCATAGAACAATTAAGGAGTTGTGTCCCATTAGATTTCTTCTAATTGGTAGTTGTAGGATATAACCTCAAAAATTGGGGTATAAGAAAAGTGTTTAGCAGACTGCATACAATTTGAGCCAAATTTGATAGTGTTTGCAGTGCATGTTTTCTAAAACGCTGGTCTGTGTAAATCTGGGTAAATGTAGTATGCTGATATTGAGGTTAATTATGTGGATTCTAAATGTTTTTTTGCCACTTTTTACTCTGCATTGTGCACAAGTACTTTTAATCCTTTTTGGTTTGCCGTATATCTTAAGTTGATATGCCTACTGCGCTTGTTGTCAGGATGACACATTTTGCTCATTATATAGGCAAACAGAAATACCAAAGTGTTACCGCTTCATGTATTCGCACACATATTGCAAAATGTTTGCTTGTATTATCTGTCTGCATTGTTAGTGCAAAGACTGTGTACAGTCGGCTGCTCTCTACATCTCCCCGACATCTTTTTTATGCCAGCTGTTTTCGGCATTGGGTCGTTCCCCATACTTTTCTATGTGGAACAAATACTGTTTTGTGTTTTTGTTTTTTTGCTTTTTTTTTTTTTTTTTTTCTGTCTTCAGACAAAATAAGAGAATTCAAATTCCACACTCCTAATTATCTATTCATTAGATGAAAAAGATGGAATCCCACTGAAAAGAGTGACCCGAATTGTGTCATTCTCCACCTGGCATTGCTGAACTTGCGATTGCATTGTAGAAGCTCGTTTCCAGCTGAGCCTTCAACTTTCTATGCCGTATTTGTGTGAATACACAAAGGGGAGTGAGGGGACGGATATGAACAACCTCTTTATCAATATAATGTTTCTTTGCTATTGATGTTGAACACAACTTTGGCTGCTGTAGCTATATGGTTAGGCAGCATTCAATTAAAAAAAAAAGTTACACTACTTTATTAGCAAATACTAATCTATAGCTGTTGATGAGAAACTAAGCAGCGAGTATCCTTTAGAAATAAAATTGCTAAGTAACTTATTTTTATTGGGCAACATGATTTTTTTTTTTTTAACAAATTCTGTGAGCAATTGTCTCTTGAGATTGTTCAGCTGTTGGCTTGGTTGAATTTAAACTCTTCAATGGGGCCACATAGCCCAATCTTAAGTAAAGTTGACGAAATGTAAGTTTCCAACAAATACGTTCAGACAAGCAGAAGTGCTTATAAGGCCAGGGTCAGACTTGCGAGAAACTCGGACGAGTCTTGCACGTCAGTACACTGCACTGGCACTCAGATCGGAGCGTTCATTTCTATGCAGCTGAACGTGCCGGTTATTGACGTGCGAGACTTGTCCAAGTTTCTCACTAATCTGACCCCGGCCTGAGAGTGTTTATGTTCATAGAAATTGGAGTTAAAGAAGGCATGTGATATAAAGAAATAGAAAACGTCCAAGTTGTGAAGGGTGGCCCTAGCAGTCTGGGCCACAGCGAAGCAACACCCAGGCGGAGCTACCGGAGGAGGCGCGGCAAGGGGCGGGGCTTAGCGGCGGCCGTGCACAGGCCGTCGCTGCTCCCTGACACTCAAATGTGAAACTAGCCTCACTGAGTAAGGGCTGTAGAAATCTACACCATTAGCAAATATATTTACAATTGGGTCCAGAAATATTTGGACTGTGACACAAGTTTTGGTGTCCTAGCTGATTATATAACTATCTTGAATACGTTTTGGTAATCAATATGGGCTTAGAGTGCAGACTCTCACATTTAATTTGAGGATATTCACATCCTAATTGGAGTAATGGTTTAGAAACTACAGCTTTGCTTTTAAAAAAAAAAAAAAAAAAAAAAAAAAAAAGTTAAATCTCTTTATAGAGGAACAATAGGAAAGCCAGAATATAAGGGAATCAACATGATCGCCAACAGAGAAGTGACACTGTGCTTTACAGGTATGTCACATAACAGGCAATACATAAAAGAAATAAAGGTCCTACGAGATCAAAACAGGCAACCACATTGCGCATTTTTTTTGTTTACTCAAAGTTTTTCACTTTCTGAATAGGAGGAGAAAAATTTGAGGGAAGAGTGAAACAAAAAGACGTGGATAGAGGAGATAAGCTGGTCTGGTTCAAATCGAGAAGTCTGCAATCACTCGTGAGTGACTGCAGACTTATGAATCCCCCAGTGCACGCGCTGTACCCTGCATGGATTCACCGGTTTCTGATTCTGGACCGCAGGGTATGTACGAGTTATACATATTCCCGGCCAGGGCCTGTATAATGGGTGTGGCCTCGCTCCATACACTTGTATTGGGAAAGGCTGCGCCTCATCTAGTGATGCGGGTGACCAGTGGGTATGGCCTCCATACAAGTGTATGGAATGGAGGCTACGCCCACTGGCCAGGAGCAATACCCTCTGGTCCAGAGACAGAAACCACAATGCATGGGCTGGGGGGGGATTCATAAGTCTGCAGCCACACAAAGTGACTGCAGACTTATCGATTTGGACCGGAAAATACTTTTAAAACCTGTGAACTGGTGAAGGTATAGTTAAGCTGGTGCGTTTCTGGCACCAGGGCCCCCAGCCAATAGCGGCACTTCACGCAGCTGCTATGGGGCCCGTGAGTCGGGGCCTGCCTGGCGCCAGCATCTACCCCCCCCCCCGCACTCAACTATATCGGCGTCTATGACGCCAATACAGTTGAAAGCAATGATGGAGGAGAGTGCTAGCTGACGCTCCCTCTCCCATCATTCCCCTCTGACACTGCTGGAGCGCAATGACATCACTTCATCGCGCACCCACTGTGGGCCAGGCAGTGCAGCTGCTGGGAATGGAGCACAGCATGGATCAGCGTAGGGAACGAGGAGGAGGTGAGGATTGTGTGTTTTAAATAGATCAGTGAGTACTCGACTGTGGGCCTGAATTCTCTGGGAGAGCTACATTATACTCTATGGGGAAGGGCTGCATTATACTCTTTGAGAGGACTACATTACATTCCATGAGGAGGTGGGCTACGTTATATTCTATGGGAGGCTGTATTATATTCTATGAGGGGGGTTACATCATTCTCTGAGGGGGCTACATTGTATTCTATGGGGGAGTTACATTATGTTGTATGGGAGGCTTCATTATACTCTGCATAATATGAGGGAGCTGCATTGTATTCTATGGGGGTTCATTATACTATATGGGGGGCTGCATTATACTATAAGGAGGCTGCATTATCTATGGGAGGTTACATTATATTCTGTGGGTTGGCTGCATTATATTGTATTGAGTACTATGGGGAATACACTGTACTATATGAAGAACTATGGTGTGCATTATACTATGGGAAGTGAATTGTACTACATGGATGACTATGAAGCACTATAAGGAGTGTATTATACTATGTGTAGGACTGAGTAGTGTATTACACTCTATGGAGGACTGAGGAGTGTATTTTAATATATGAAGGACTGAGGAATGTATTACACTCCTCAGTCCAGCATATAGTGTAGTCCTCCATATAGTATATTATGACTATAAGGAAGAGTGAGTGTATTAATGTATGGAGGACTGTGAAGGAGAGTATTATACTATGGGGAGTGTATTATACTATATGGAGGAGTATAGAGAGTGTATTATACTATATGGAGGACTATTGGGTGTGCATTTTACAATATAGAGGACTGTGGTGCACATTATAATATATGGAAGACTATGGGGTGTATTATTCTAAACAAGCAAAATGCAGCATATTCGAGTGATTGGATTGTTTATGCCGGAACAAAAATTATTTTTCTCAGCAGCACATCGCCGGTGTAAACTGCAGATGTGCTGCTGATAACATGATGCTGTATGGGGATCTATTAGTGATTGTTCTGTCCCCATCATTATTCATCAGCCAGTGGAAAGAGGCCGGGAAATGAGCGTCGAATAACTTTAAAATTGTTAATCACACTCTTTTAGCTGCCTGAACTCAGCGCATGTAAACAGCAGAAATGCTTGTGTGTGATGTGCAATATGTTAGCATTTGGGGCCCTATTTTAATCTTTTGCCTAGGGCCCCTTTTTGCCTAAAACCGGCCCTTTCTGGCAAACAATGTGCCCTTAGAGTACGTATTTTTCCTTGAGACTCAAGGTGTCATCAAGTAAAAGTCAGAGAGCAAAAGTCTTCAGTATTTAATAGAGTGCTGTAACACCATCCAATAGTGCCAAGTTTTGTAAAAGGCCTCATATCTGCTGTGTAGAGAAGCAGTCAAATCCTCCTTGTACAATAAATCCTTGACCTTAGAAATACAGAGGGACAAGCAAGGGTGTCCTTCCAAAGCAGAGAGATGCAAGCACTGGCAGCCATCACCAAAAATCTTAGGAGTAAACATTTATAAGAGGAAACAGATGTCTCATAGAGCTGTAGGAGAAACAGTTCTGGTCCAAATTCAGATGAAATGCCTGTAACTGACTTGATAATGCTCTTCACTTTGGTCCAGAATGGTTGTAATACCAAACAGGACCAAAAAATGTTAAGGTAATCACTCAAGTGATCCACATTTCCAACACTTGGCGTCAATGGAGGGTTACATTTTGTTTAACTTAACGGGAACTCTATATCATCTTGATACAAGAGTTTGTAGTTCGATTCCTGCTGGTGTGAACTTAGAGGATTTATACATCAGGGACAACACCCTATCCCTCTCCTCCATGGACAGGGTGATGTCCAAGTTCTGTATTGTGTAAAAAATCTAGAGGCAGACTGATCTGATGGGTTGACTTGCAGAGCGTGTATGGATAAAAGTGTATGCCAAATCACACCCATTTTCAAATGGAGATGGAACTACGTGTGTAAAGGGAGTAATTTGGGAGGGAGCAAAGAAAATGGCAGTGTCGGGAGAGAATGCCATACACCCAGTGGCAAGGGGTAGACAACATCTTGTATGGCCTCTAATGAAGGCAAATTTGTGCCTGTGACAATATGATTTGCTCTGAACTTTGCCCCAAGAGATCCAAAGCGGTAAAATGATCTGATAAACCAGGAGGAAAGTCTGGGTAACCAATAATGGGGAATAGTGGAAACAGAATGGGAAGGAGAAGTTTGCATATCTCTGAGCTAGAGCAGCAAGAGCGTGAAATGCTAATTGTGGGATGAGTTTTCAACGAGGGATGAAGAATATTATGTAGAGAAGGAAGATAATGAAAGCTTTTTCAATTTGTACCCATGGCTTCACTTTGGAATGTCTGCACCAATGTAAAATTCCAGACATATGAGCAGAAAGTTAGTAAGTCTTTAAATCTGGAAGGTCCAAACCACCCCACTTTTTGGTCTTGACAGGAAGGACCATGGAAGTCTAGCGAGTTTGTTTGTCCATAGAAAACTTATCTATAAGGACATCATAGATGTGAAAAAAGAAACGGAAATGTTAATGGGCAGAGTTTGAAGAAGATATAATTTGAGGGGAAGAACATTTATTTTAAGGATTTTGCTTCTACAGTATGAGACCCAGTTAAAAAATGTTTAGACCTTTTTGTGCAATCATCTTTAATACCCTGGAGTAAAGACAGGAAGTTGAGTTTGAAGATGGAATTTATATCAGCTGAAAGGAGGATGCCCAAATATTTCAGGGATTGAAGACCAGCGAAATTTAAATGAATTTTGTAGAAACAATCTTTTGAGAGATTAATATTTGAAGCCTCAGATTTTAAATTAGTAAAGTTAGATAAAGCTGCATAGCTTTTAAATTCCAACATTAAACTGGGGAGAGAGATAATTGGATTAGTGATGAAAAAGAGGAGGCCATCCACATAGGCTGCAATCTTATAAGAAATGTTATAAATCTTAGGGTCCATTGGATCTGATACAATTAAGGATGGGTTCAAGAAAAATACAGATTAAAAAAAGAGGGGGCTGCCCTGGCGAGTGCCATTTGCAATAGAAAATCTCTCGGAGAGTACACCCATTTACTTGAACACTGGAGGAAGGAAAGCTGTGGAGAGAGCCAATCCACTTTCACATGGAGCTCTGCAACCCAATTGATTTCAACACCTCCTCCATGAACACACAGTTGACGTCAAAGGATTTTTCAGTGTCTATGGATAGGAGTGTCAATCACTTTTGGCTCTATGGCTAAGATTCAAGGCCTTAGGGCTCATACTTACTTGCGAGAGACTCGCACGATTCTAGTGCGAGTCTCTCGCATGAAAACCTGACACTGCCACCCGCACTCGAACCGGAGTGTGCGGCTGCATAGAGATACATGTAGCCGCACGCTCCGGTCTGAGTGTCGGCGGCAGTGCCAGGTTTTCATGCGAGAAAACTATCATGTCTCTGACAAGTGAGTATGAGCCCTTTTTGATGTTTTCTCACATCTGCCAGCTTAAAACCTGATGAAACCAGCGTGAATTATGTCTCCAAGTAAAGATGCTAATCTAGTTGCCATAATCTTGATAGTTTCAAATCTACATTAAGTAAAGAAATTAGGGTATAACTTTGCACTGGGCAGGATCTTTGCCTTCTTTTAGTATAACCTTATGTTAGCGATTATTGCATCTTTAGGAAGCAGAGTGACGAGACAAACGGGTATATTATTAATGGCAGAAAGAAAGGGAGAAAATAAATGGGAACATATTTTTTCCTCTTCGCCACGACAGCACCCACTGAGAGAGGGGATCCGCCCCAGGAACAGGAAACCTACAGAGAGATAAATGGGGCGGTCCCCCTCGCTCCCTCAGTTTGGTTTCCTGTTCCTAGGAAGGAACCCGCAGAAGAGGATACCTGGTCTGGTAGCCGCCTGCCTGCATAATATGAGCAGCAGGGGCCCCAGGTCCGGAGGCAGCGTCGGGCGGAGAGGGGTATCCCCCCCCCCCCAGAGCTGGCGTAATGCAGGTGAGGCTGGAGGCGAAAGTGGTGCCAAAGCTCACTGGGGTGATGGCTATACCCCCCCTCCCCCCCCCGGGGTTGGACGCATTACGAACGCCATCGGGCGTACTGAGGCCGGCGCCCCCCCCCCTGTGGCAGAAGGGCTTGTGCGGCGTGTGCTGAGCGGCGCTGCTGGAGTCATACCTGGACAGGAGAGGAGTCCGTGCGTGGAGAGGGGGCGCAGACGCGCGATGCGCCGGCCGCATCACTATTTGCGGTGACCCAGTGCAGGAGAGGCAACCCGGAAGTGAAGGAGGACTTCCGGGTTCAGGCTGAAGGCAGAGACCGCGGGACAACGCCCGCGCATGCGCAGTAGGGGCTGAAAAAAAAAAGAAAAAAAAAAAGAGGAGCAGCTATAGCAAAGGCTTTAAAAGGAAGCCACAGACACAGCGCCAGTGCGCAGTCATGTCGTCCTTAGATGACTCAGCTTCGCTCCCATTAGGTCAGCCAGTGGTATCCCCACTTGGTAGTCGACAGCAGTGCTACGAGAAGATCCAATAGCACCAGAAGAAGTGGCAGCTCTAGGAAGGAATCCATTGGGCCTTCCAGACAAGATGAGCCGGTAGAGAAGAAACGTAAGGAAAGGAAGTCGTCCCATGCCTCGCCTCAGCCTGGGTCCCGGACACCGCAGCCGGCTAAAAGAACAGAGAAGGCGAAACATAGAGAGTGTGCCTTATGTTCGCAGCCCCTCCCGGATGGCCACCCAAAGAGATTATGCCAATCATGCGTTGAGGAGGCCTTGCAGGAGGAATCCTCACGAAAGAAGGAGGATATCCGGGCAATGATAAGAGAGGAACTACGGGCCTTAGGCGGTTCCAGTAGTCTAGGGGGTCACTCCTCCATGAGAGAAATATGTTCACCTAAAGGAGGAGTCTCGCTGGCGTCCAGGTCACCGTCAGATACCGGAGAACTAGATTCCGATAAGTCCCAGGAATACCTTTCCTCAGAGGACGAGGATCAGACGTGTTTCCCCACGGACAGTGTCAGTAATCTTGTAAAGTCTATCCGAAATACCATGGGGTTGCCGGAGAGTAAGGACCCCAAGACCCCTCAGGACATTATGTTTGCGGGTATTTCTCGTAAAAAGATCCGAGCATTCCCAGTGGTCTCAGCTGTAAAAGACCTAGTTAAGAGGGAATGGGAGAAACAAGGTCAGAGGACCTTCCTCCCCTTAACGTCAAAGCGTAAGTATCCCTTTGACGATGAGGAGTTAACGGCCTGGTCGAGAGCCCCCAAGGTGGATGCGGCAGTGGCCTCTACCTCCCGTAGATCCTCCTTGCCGGTGGAGGATTCGGGAACTTTGGCTGATTCTTCGGATCGTAAGTCCGATACATTCCTCAAAAGATCTTGGGAAGCTTGTACGGCAGCCTTTAAGCCCGCAATAGCAGCCACATGTACGGCAAGATCTATGTTGGTGTGGCTGAACGACTTGGAGGACAATATTAAAAATGGAGTAGCTAGGAGTAGGCTTCTTTCCTCTATGCCCCTCATTAAAGGAGCAGCAGCTTTCCTCTCCGACTCCTCCGCGGATTCTCTCCGGTTGTCGGCTAGAGCGGCAGGACTGACCAATGCAGGCAGGCGGGCCTTATGGTTGAAGGGGTGGAAAGGAGACACACAAACAAAAACTAGATTGTGTGCTATACCCTGCCAGGGTAAGTACCTGTTTGGTACAGAGCTGGATGAGATTTTGACAAAAGCGGGGGAGAGGAAAAAGGGGTTCCCTAACCCGTATGTTCCGTTCAACAGGAGGGCCTACAGGAAGCCGCCGTTCGGTAAAAAGAAAGACTTTAGACCTCAGGACCGCTGGGGAAATAAGGACCCCAAGCAAAGAGGCAACCTATTCGGGAAACGTCCCTTCAGAGGAGACAGATCCCGATAAAACCGTTATACCGGTAGGTGGCAGGCTATTAAGATTCAGCCGCCAATGGATGAAGGTGACATCAAACCCGTGGGCCCTAAGTATTGTATCATCAGGCCTAAAATTAGAATTCGTTCGGTATCCACCGAACTCCTTCTTATTGACTTCTATGAAGTCCCGTTCTCAGCAGGAAGCACTGGAGATGGAGTTTGCGATACTGCTATCTAAACAGGTCCTAGTGGAGGTCCCAGACGACGAAACAGGGATGGGCTTTTATTCTCCTCTATTCTTAGTCCCAAAACCAGATGGTTCTTACAGGACTATAATAAATTTAAAGAAACTTAATACCTTCCTAAGACTGAGGTCGTTTAAAATGGAGTCGATTAAGTCTGCAATAAAGCTTTTGTTTCCCAGGTGTTATATGGCGGTCTTGGACCTAAAGGACGCCTACTACCATCTCCCCATATATCGAGGGCACCAAAGGTTCCTGCGGGTAGCAGTCTGGTTCAGAGGTCGGATTCGGCATTTCCAGTTTGCGGCAATGCCTTTCGGGCTATCCATGGATCCTCGGGTATTTACCAAGTTAATGCTGGAAGTAATGTCATATGTAAGGCTGAATGACACCCTAGTTGTCCCTTATTTAGACGACCTACTCATAGTGGGGAATTCTGTTTCACAGTGTGAAGCAAGAATAGCTAGGATTATTTCATCCCTACAAACACTGGGTTGGCTAATTAACTGGGAGAAATCCAGACTGGAGCCAGTGACCTGTCAAAGGTTTTTGGGCCTGCAGGTAGACTCCGTAACTGAGGAGTGCTTTCTGCCAAACGCCAAAGTAATGGCCATGATTGACAAAGTACAGAATGCTACAGGAAGACCCGTAATATCATTGAGACAGGGCATGTCCTTGCTGGGGTCACTAATATCATGCATTCCAGCGGTGCAATGGGCTCAGTTCCACTCTAGAGGACTACAGTGGGCTATTCTGCAGGAGACAGATAGACTGCAGGGGCGGCTGGAAGGGAAGATATCCCTATCGCCCGAGGTGGTTGAATCCCTAAAATGGTGGTTAATTCCTTCCAATCTATCGAAGGGAGTACAGTGGTGGGTGACTCCCTCCAAGATACTCACCACAGATGCCAGCCCCTTAGGTTGGGGAGCCCACCTAGAGGAGCACATGGTACAAGGCTGGTGGCGGGAGAATGAAATAGAGGCCTCCTCTAATGTAAAGGAGCTAACAGCGATTTTTTTATGCGATATCTCGCTTCCTTCCGCAGTTGAGAGGCGCCCACGTAAGGATCCAGACAGACAATACCACCGCAGTGGCCTATATAAACCGGCAAGGAGGCACGCGGTCAATGCCACTGATGTCTATCGCGGGAAAGATTCTGGAGATGGCCGAGGTCCATCTTCTCTCCTTGTCAGCGCTCCATATAAGAGGAGTGGACAACTCCCGAGCAGACTATCTCAGTCGCCAGGCCCTATACCAGGGAGAGTGGGTCCTCAGCAGAGACGTGTTCGAAATGATAGCGTCAGAATGGGGCAGACCGGAGATAGACCTATTCGCAACCAGAGCCAACAGGCGCGTAAAAAGGTTCGCTTCTCTCTACAGGTCGGACAACCCAGATATTCTAGATGCCCTCCAAACACCCTGGGCATTCCAACTAGCCTATGCCTTTCCTCCGATGGTGCTACTACCAACAGTAGTCAGGAAAATAAGACAGGAGAGGGCGAGGGTCATCTTGATAGCCCCGTTTTGGCCAAAAAGACCGTGGTTTTCATGGCTGAGAGCCATGTCGGTAACCGACCCGTGGATCCTGCCGCTGCACCAGAATCTTCTCTCGCAGGGACCCTGCTACCATCCACAGGCCAAAGCCCTGCACCTAGCGGCCTGGAATTTGAAAGGGAGCTACTGAGGCAGAAGGGTTTCTCAAGGAACCTACTCAATACCCTGCTACAAAGCAGGAAGGAGTCCACGACAAAAATTTATGCTAAGGTGTGGAGGAAGTTCCTGGCCTTTCACCCAACAAAACTAGCTGGTGAAGTACCCATTACGGCCATTCTAGAGTTTCTACAAAGAGGCCGAGAACTTAGACTCTCAGTAAGCACTCTTAAGGTCCACGTGTCAGCCCTAGGAGCCCTGTTTAACTATAACGTGGCAGCAAATAGATGGGTGACTCGGTTTATCTCGGCCTGTCAACGAGCAGAACCGGTGCATGTGCCTCGACTTCCAGCGTGGAACCTTACTTTAGTTTTGGATGCCTTCACTCAGGCACCATTCGAGCCCATAAGCTCAGCATCAGTAAAGTGCCTCTCATTGAAAACGGCTATGCTGGTGGCCTTAGTATCGGCCAGGAGAGTGAGTGATCTTCATGCTCTGTCAGTAGACCCATCGTTCCTGTCAACAACACGAGACAGTCTCATTTTAAAGACAGACCCGTCCTATCTGCCCAAACGGGCAACTAAATTTCATAGGTCTCAAGAGATATGCCTACCTTCATTCTATGAGAACCCGTCAACACAGGACGAGGAGAAATATCACACCTTAGATGTGAAGAGAGCTGTGCTAGCCTACCTTGATAGGACCAGTCCCTGGAGGCAGAGTAGGTCTCTTTTTGTCTCATTCCAGGGCAGCAGGAAGGGGTCTGCAGTTACATCAGGCACGATATCCAGATGGATTAGAGATGCGATCACAATGGCGTATCTGACAAAAGGAGAAGACCCTCCACTGGGGATTAAGGCGCACTCTACTAGAGCCATATCATCCTCCTGGGCCGAGAGGGCGAACGTCCCAATTGAACAAATATGTAAGGCTGCAACCTGGTCTTCTCCATCTACCTTTTATAGTCACTATAGACTAGATTTGTCCTCTACCGAGGATCTAACTTTTGGTAGATCAGTCTTTAACACGGTGTGCCCGCCCAAGTGATTATCTCTGAAAATCTCTCAGTGGGTGCTGTCGTGGCGAAGAGGAAAAACCGGATTACTTACCGGTAAGGCCTGTTTCACACTTCCGTTTTTTCAAATCCGTCAAAATCCGTTGGTTTCCGTAAAAAAAACGGATCCGTCATTTTTTTGCAGGATCCGTTTTTTTTTGTCCCATAGACTTCCATTAGTGGTTACCGCGGATCCGTCAAAAAAACGGATCCGTTTTTTTAAAAACGGATCCGTTTGCATCAGTTTCCGTCAAAAAAACGGAAACGGATCCGTTTGGCGGACACAAAAACGGAAGTGTGAAACAGGCCTAATACTCTTTTGTAGAGTCCACGACAGCACCCGCTCACTTCCCTCCTGTAAGAATTTTTTCACACATGGGTCTCCTTGGTGGTGGAGATTATGATTTAAGTTAGATATGTGATTAAACTTAGTAAGCTTAAAACTGCATAGGGGTAAGATAAATGAATCGCCCAAGCAAAATGACTAAAACATGTATGGAGGTTCCTCCGTTGTTCTCGGTAATACAAACTGAGGGAGCGAGGGGGACCGCCCCATTTATCTCTCTGTAGGTTTCCTGTTCCTGGGGCGGATCCCCTCTCTGTGGGTGCTGTCGTGGACTCTACAAAAGAGTATTACCGGTAAGTAATCCGTTTTTTTTTGCTGTAGATCAGAGGGAGGCCATGAGGACTGGGTGCTTTACCTGTAGGAGAATTCTTGACTGCTATTTTAAGCTCCAGCTCAGAGATAGGACTCTTGAGAACAGTGATATCCTCCCTCTTCAAGGTGGGAAGACCAGAGTTTTGAATGTATTCTTGATACAGTTCTGGAGAGCTACCCTAGTACAGCCAAAGTTAGATTTTCAATAGAGTATATGGAAGAATGAAAATCAATTAAGTAGGAAGCGATGTCTCTTCACAAAGTAACTGTAGCACCCAATGGGGACTGGATCGATGAGATGTACCGTATATACTAGAGTATAAGGCCTGTTTCACACATCCGTTTGTCACCATCAGTCAAGATCCGCCGATTTGAAAAAAAAACGGATCCGCCATTTTTGTTGGCGGATCCGTTTTTTTCCACATAGGCTTTCATTATCGGCGGATCTTGACGGATGGTGATCCGTTGGCTCCGATATTGTGCGGATCCGCCAAATTTTTGGCGTCCGCCGACAGCAGTGAACGGACCCTGCAACGTTTTTTTCTTGTTCGGATCCGCATGTTCACTTTCTCTGGCGATTTAACCCTATATCCTGGCACCTCTGAGTCAGTCAGTCTCTCTCTCCTACTCCCGCAACCTCACAGCTGATCCCGCTGTGCCCGCGAGATCACCTCTGCTCCCGCGACCTCACAGCTGATCCCGCCGTGCCCGCGAGATCACCTCTGCTCCTGCGACCTCACAGCTGATTCCGTCATGCCCACGAGCTCCCGCGCCATCCCGATGACAGGTCCCACGTCAGCATGCCCGCTCCCAGAGAACGCTACATCGCCAGTAGTATTTATTCACAGGTGCGGTTCCTTTAAATTTTCACCTTTGCCAGATCCGTACATCCACTGATCCGGTCACACCCGTTCCTGTCAGTCCGCCTGCAGATCCGTTTTCCGCTATTTTGGCGGATTTAGACTGACCAGGAAAATGGATGTGTGAAACAGGCCTAAGCTGAGGCACCTAATTTTACCAAAAAAAAAACAAAAAAAAACTGGGAAGACTTATTGACTCGAGTATAAGCATGGTATGCATTGTCCTCTCATCCTCATCCTGGTATGCACAGGCTCCTCATTCCCATCCTGGTATGCACGGGCTCCTAATACCTATCCTTGTATGCATTGACCCCTCATCCATATACTGGTATGCATGGCTCCTCATCTTTTTCCTTGTTTGCTTGACTCCTAATCGCTATCCTTGAATGCATGGAGCCATCCCTATCCTTGTATGCATGGCTCCATCCCTATCCTTGAATGCATGGCCACACCAATTATCCTTGAATGCATGGCTCCATCTCTATCCTTGTATGCATGGCATTATCCTTATCCTGGTATGATTGGCCTCCATCAAAAAAAACAGAAAAATAAATCATTACACTTACCTTCCTGCGCTCCCTCGCAGCGTCTTGTTCCGGTGCCAGCAGCTGCTTTATGCTTGTAAGCAGTGCATGGCAGGGACGTCATGCGCTGCTCACAAGGAGAGCACAGCTGCCGGAGTACTCACCACTCCCCACACCGGAACTATGTGCATTGAGGGCAGTGAGTATTAAATAGCGTGCATAGTGTCAGCCGCCAGATGGTCACATGTGCTGCTACTTAAGAGAAATTAATATTCACCTCTCTCTACGCACACGTGACCGCCTGGCAACTGCAGGATTCGGCTGCTGCGGCTGACACTGTGTGCTTTTACAGAGAAATGAATATTCATTGCCAGTGCAGTGAATATTCATTTCTCTTTAGCAGCGAGCACAGGAGTAAGCCGCAGCAGTCAGCTAATGCCTCATGTGACACGCTGCTCTGCCGTTGCCCCTCCCCCTCCATGTTGAATTTCAAAGACATCAGTTTGCTTGAGATGCTCGTTTTTAATGATCAAGCGGGAGCTTGAGTCCCCACCCTGCATGATGGTGCTTTTTAGACAGCTTATAAATATGTGGCGATTGCCTTCCAATCACTGTAATGCCATAGCCATCTTGATTGTGGCGTTAGTGTGAATGGCTGGTGCATATCGTCATCAGCTCTATATAAGACCCATGACGCTATGCTCGTCACACTGTACCCCAAAAACAGGCCCAGCAGGCAGAGGTGCTGCTGAAAGAGGGAAATAATTGTTGCTGCGTATTAGCCAGGGATTCAACCATATTTACATTTCTTTCAAGTACAACAACGGCCCTTCTTAGGACTAATTATAATTAATAGTAATACTGCTGTTAGCAGCATTTAGGGAGAGATTGTGCTGAAAGGATAGTGTCGGACAGGATACAGTGAATTGCATGTCCTTTGTGCAGCAGCTTGCAAGTCATACCAATACCCCTTCTCAGTGCTAATAATATTTTTTTTGCTCTTAACCCTGCAAATTGTTCTGAGCAGAGAAATATTATACACTATTTTTACTGTGGCGGTTGTGTGTCTAAAGCATACAGCCAAACTTGGTTGGATCTCTATAGCATCGATATATTGCCCCTGCAGTGTAACCAGTCCATTTGATGTGTGCAAATTTTCCTTCAATAATAATACTGCAATTTTTTTTCAGCAGTGAAACTTATGGCATTTATCATGCTCCAGTTGTGCTTTAAAACAAAAAAGACTTGTTTAGTTAGAAATAGAATCGCTATATTGATACTGCAGCGTAAGAAGTTCATCTGAGCTGGGCCAACTTTCCTGCGACTGTAATAATGTAATTTTTTTGAGCTGTGAAATTTTATATGGCATTTATCATGCTCCAGTTGTGCCTCAAAACAAAAAAAAACTTTGTTGGTTAGAAATAGCATCGCTGTATTAATACTGCAGTGTAAGAAGTCCATCTAAAGTGAGCAAAGTTTCCGGTCATTGTAATACTGCAACATTTTCTCAACAGGGATATATCATACGTAATTTAGAATGACTTGTTAGAATGAACAAGAGCTGGATTGGGCCAGACTTCTCTACACCACCCGATGACAGGAGCAGAATATAAACTCAAATCCAGTGTTTTTTTTTCTGGTTTATTCCCATGCACCCCTGCCAACCCAAACATGGTTATACCCTTCTGGATTTTGTCTTTTTTGTGTCGTTCTCCACCACCACCATATCAGCAGGGTGATCATGCTACCCTCACTATTAATTTTTAAGGGTGTTTATGATGCCCTCATTAACAATTTTTGGGGCCTACCTTGAATATTCTTTGATATATATGTATATCCCCAAGGGGTAAATGTTTTTCAGCCCATGTGCATTACCAGTCTAGGATACTCATTTCTTAATAGAAAAAATGTTTTCAGAGGCGCTCCACTACGTCTCTTCTCAGGGTTATTGGAGTGCCTCCTTCTAATATTTGGCATCCCTTGCACTTAGTGCATACGACTTACCTTTTTAGGAGATGCACTCCTTTATAATGGGAAAAAATGCTTTTCTGAGGCTCCACTTTCTAGTTAAGGGAACATTTTTGGAAACCAAAGAGACAGTGGGTTCTATTACTATATGATCAAGTGACTTTTTGTGGGCTGTCAGGTGGTCATCACAGGGAGTTCTCACACAGCATACATGATTATTGCCTTATAAATTCTAAGCCTTGCTGATGCTTTTTTCCATGGACAAATTGGCCAATTCATGTTTTTTACGGTGATCTGTACTCAGAAATGTATCAAAGCTGCCAATGTTGCTTGTGTTCCCCCAGAGTTTGTTGCTGCCAGGTACAACAAATAATCTTTTCAGTGCCAGTTCACATCCTTTCGATATTCTACAATACCTCTCATCTGCAATTTGTCTATGGTGAGGTGTTGCAGTAGGTATAGCATGTGACAGGCATCTAGTCAGGGATTATTGCCTTGTAAATTCTAAGCCTTGCTGTTGCTGTTTTTGATGGACTCATTGACTGATTCATGTTTTTTTACGGTAATCTGTACTCTGAAATTCATCCAAGCTGCCAGTGTTACTTGCGTTCTTAAAGAGTTTGCTGCTGCCACGTACAACAAAAAATCTTTTTATGATGCACGCTGTGTGCCTGACTGCTGTCTTTGGTAAAACCTCTCTTAAGGTCGTGTACAAGCGTGTTTCGATACTCGAGCATGTGCGCGTTCCTTTTCCGGGAGGGGGGAGTATCTGGCAAAATGTACTCTTGTACCATGGATCTAACAGAGTGACAATCCAGTAGTCAGCACTATTTCTAATCCTAACAATCCGGGCATCGTGTTGCAGATAGTGCAACAAGTAGGCACTCATGTGTTGGGTGCTCTCATGATGAAGTCCATGGTGTGTTGGTGGCTAGGTAACATGCAAGCTTGCTTCCTATGTCCCCTCCCACCAACCAGAGAGAGGGAATCATTATCCTCTTCATTTCCTGACTGTTGCATGCTCATCACCTGTTCCTCCTCATCCTCCTCCATTTGTTCCTCAGCTCCTACACTTTCACTAACAGTTTGCCTTCCTCAATCACTGTAATCCACCCTCCCCTAGCACCCACTTATGCGACAACAGTCCAGAACTTACAGATATTATTCCCTTCTAAAACCACATCTGTACTAGAATGGCCCAGGTTATGCAAAATGACATACCGCACAAGGGCTTGTTGCTGTTGCAACATGTGCAGAGTGGAATTCCACAGTGTTGGCACATCGCAAATTAACCAGTTAAAATGGTAGTACAAAATATCTCTGCAGCAATGCAAGTCGATGACCCACGGAGTGAAAATGGCGGAATTGAGCTCACAGTGACTGTGCTTTCTGCAGCAGCGCATCCAGGCCGGGCTAGTGGTGGAGAAATTGCTGTAGCACCAGGTTGAGGATGTGAGTCTTGCAAGGCACATGTGTTAGGTTGCCCCGGCGTTATCGCACACAGTCTTCCCTGCCTCCAGGTTCAGTTGAGACAGTCATTGCTCAAACTTGGCCTGGATAGCTGTGCACAACTCGAGCTGTGTAATTGCGATCTCCAAGACATATTAATGTAAACACTGCCTGATTGTGTAGAGCCCTGGCTGCGCAGTATGGAGGTGAGGGGATTCTCTCTGCACTGATGGAATGTGTGTCTCATTAAGGGAGAGTTTGAGGTGCAGGTGGAGGCCTTAGAGGAGGTGGAGGAGGCAGAAGCAGTGGAGGAAGTGTTAGATACAGAGGTTTGTACCGCAAGCTTTGATGATTCCAAGACTTGATGTCTATTGACACCTTGGTGTCTAGTGGTTTAGTTCACCATCCCTTGTTGTGTAATGGTTTAATTCTACATCGCCTGGTGTGTGGTGGTTTAGTTCTCCAACCCTAGGTGTTGAGTAGTTTAGTTCTCCAACCCCTGTTGTCTCTTAGTTCTCTATCTTCTGGTTTGTAGTGCTTTAGTAATCCAACCCTAGGAGTTTAGTTCTCCAACCACTGTTGTCTAGTAGTTTAGTTCTCCATCCTCTGCTGTGTAGTGGTTTAGTTCTCCATCCCCAAATGCCCTGCAAGCCTTGGAGATTTCAAAATTTGTGGAGCAAGCCCCTTCCGAGCATGCCCCCACTGTCACCAGAGTCACCCAGTGACTAGTCACCGAGATGTAATGCCCCTTGCTCGTCCAGGTTTCAGTTTTGAAATGCACCTTGGCAGATGAAGATTTTTCAAGGAACAGGTGATGCTGTCTGCAACATGCTGGTGTAGCGCAGGCACAGCTTTCTGAGATAAGCAATGGCAACTCAACTGATACTGGGGGACTGCAATGGGCATCAGCTTTTGGAACTCATCTGTATATGCCAGGCTGAAGAGCATAATTTCAGTGGCCAACAGATTGGAGATGGTGAAGTTCAAGCTCTTAGCTTTGCCATGTGTAGGAGGAAACAATCTTTTAAGTGACCAAAACTGTGGGACAGAGGGCTGGCTGCTGTGCTGATAGAGGGTAGAGTAGGATGAACACTACAAACTGCTGGACTGTAAATGAGGTGCAGGCAGAGATATTATGGTGGACTGAGAAAGATATGATGTGCTTGGTGTCTGAGATCTGTCAAAAACAGCAGGCATGCCCATTTACATAACAACTGACAGACTCACTCACCCCGACAGTAGCAGGTAAACAAGTTGAGGCTCAGCTGCCGCAAGCCTTTGTGATAGAACACTTGCCATGGTGACAAAAAAAGAAAAAGAAGCAGCAGATGCAGTTGATGGTGCGGCCAGTGGTTGGCAAGGCCCGCTTGGAAGCATTTTAGCACAGTGAGCTTCCCAGACAAATGCATGTGCTGGTTCATGCATGTGGTAGTCAAATTATTGCAATTTTGGCCTCTACTGAGTCTTTTTTTTTTTTTTTCAAAGTTTGCAGATAACATGAGTTGAGTCATCCTTTTCAGTCTCTAAAAAGGCCTATGCTAGGCAAGCCTTACTGCCCATGCAAGCTGTAGACCCACGACCACTGCTAGCCATAGCTAGAGTTGTGGTTGAGGATGTGCTTGTTGTGATTGCATCACTCCATGTCTGTGCAGCGAGCTGCAACATAACCTCCTCATCTTCCTCCTCTGCTCAGCTATTCAGCTGCGTGCCTCTGGGTTCATAAGTGGGATCTACAACTCTATTGTCATCCTCTCTGTTCTCCCACTTCTCGCCCTGAGAGTCACCCTACTCCTCTTTCTGCCCTGATAGCACAGTGCAGTCCACGTGCGCCTCTGGTATCTGACACTCATCAGGATCACCTCCTTGCTTTCTTCCTCTTGAGTCTGTCAATCTTTGGAGCAGACCTCTGATGCCCATGGAATAAAATGTGTAAACAGCTCTGCGGACTCTCACAACTGTGGCTCCCCACAGTCAGTTGGGCTGATGGAGAGTTGTGACGCAGGGGTAAACAAGAGTAATTGGGGTGCCACCTCTATGGACTGTACTGTGTGTGATGTTAAGATGGAGGAAGAAGAGGAGAGGCCACTAGATGCAGCGCTTGCTATCTACTGGAACATATTCTCTTTCTGGCCGTCATCTGCAAGGCATAGATGAGCGCATTCCGCAAGCTTGCTGCGTCGGGGTAACCCTGGACTCTGTTCTCTCCTTCAAGACACATATCCATGCCCTTTCCACTTCTTGACGACTACAACTCAAGAATATTTCCCGGATCCGTTTGTTCCTTAATCAAGAATCTGTAAAAACCCTAGTCCATTCACTCATCAGCTCCCGCCTCGACTACTGCAACCTTCTGCTTTGTGGCCTCCCTTCTAACAGTCTCGCACTGCTCCAATCTATCCTAAACTCTGCTGCCCAACTAATCCACCCATATCCCCGCTATTCCCTGGCCTCTCCTCTCTTTCGACCTGTTCACTGGCTCCCCATTACCCAGCTACTTCAGTTCAAAACCATAACCATGGCATACAAAGCCATCCACAACTTGTCTCCTCCATACATCTGTGACCTAGTCTCCTGGCACTTACCTGCACACAACCTCCTAAACGCACAAGATCTCCTTCTCTACTCCCCTCTTGTCGCCTCTTTCCACTATCGCATACTAGATTTCTTCTGTACATCCTACTCTGGAACTCTCTACCCCAACATATCATATTTTCGCCTATCATGGGAATCTTGAAAGGGAGCTTGAAGAACCACCTCTTCCGACAAGCCTACAGTAACCATCATTCTACCATACTGCTGCACAAGTAGCTCTACCCTTACCTATTGTATCTTCACCCATCCCTTGTAGATTGTGAGCCCTCATGTCCAGGGACGTCTCCTCCAGTAGTTGCATTATTTAACCCCTTATGACCGCCAATATGCCTTTTAATGGTGGCAGTTAAAGGTACTTATTCCTCAGTGCTACGAAATAAGGGAATAGCGCCCCCAGGTTCGAAAAATCTCTGGCGTCTCAGCTACCGAGGGTAGCTGAGAGCCTGGAAAACATGATCAGGGCCGTTTTTTATGGTCCACCGTCACGTGATCACCATTATTCACCAATTAACAGCGATTACAAAAAAAAAGTCAGATTTTCAACAAATTTCTCTCTTCTCTGATATGATCTAGCATATCAGAGAAGTGAGATATGGGGTCTCTCAAACCTCCCGGTACCTCTGCCATCCCTGGACCCTCCTGCTCCATCCCCCTGCCTTCCACCTCATCTTCTTGGAAGAAAATGTCAGGTGCATGCACAGTGCACCCTGTGCACCCACCGAGATCTGCAGGCCAGATAACAAAACTGGAGTCTGAACTGAGAAAGTAAATTAATGTGTGTGCACAATGTAAGTGCATACTAACACATGACCATTAACCAGAAAAAACAAAAAGCAAAAAGCATAAATATCCTGAATTAAAAAGTAAAAAATAAACTGCAAATAATGCATAAAGGTAATAATAATAATAATGGTATTTAGTAAACATAATTTTGATCAAAATAATGTACAAGCCATCCCGCCACGTCACGGCAACCCTTGTGGGACAGTCCTACTCTAGTATTTAAAACCTTTTCACTTGCCAAGTGACGTGAATGTGAACAAGGATCGAGGGACTGACCCACTAGTAAAAGTATAGGCCAGACTGGATGGCTTTCCCAGCTCAGAAAGAGGGCGGTCACACCCTTATATGCACTGAATGCACAATGAAATGAATAAAAAAACTGGAGTCTGAACTGAGAAAGTAAATTAATGTGTATGCACAATTTAAGTGCATATTAACACATGACCATTAACCAGAGAAAACAAAAAGCACAAATATCCTGAATTAAAAAGTAAAAAATAAACTGCAAATAATGCATAAAGGTAATAATAATAAGGGTATTTAGCAAACATAATTTTGATCAAAATAATGTACAAGCCATCCCGCCACGTCACGGCAACCCGTGACGTGGTTGCAGTGACGTGGCGGGATGGCTTGTACATTATTTTGATCAAAATTATGTTTACTAAATTCCCTTATTATTATTATTACCTTTATGCATTATTTGCAGTTTATTTTTTACTTTTTAATTCAGGATATCAGGCCAGATAACAGTGATCAAAATAAAAAAATAGTACATCAAACCCCCCTTTGTCACCCCCTTAGTAAAATAAAAATAATAAAATACATTTTTTTAATGTTTTCCATTCATTGCAGTTAGGGTTGTGTTAGTTAGTCTTAGGGATGGGGTTAGGATTAGGGCTGTGGTTAGGGTTGTGTTGGGGTTAGGGTTGTGTTAAGGATGGGGGTTAGGGTTGTGTTAGGATTATGGTTAGGCTGTGCCCATCATCTATTCCAGACAATTTTGCATTCAAAAGTCAAACGGTGCCATGCACCCAAATAGTGGCATTCCCCCACATATAGGATATAGGTGTACTCAAGAGAAACTGTACAACAAATTTTGTGGTCCATTTTCTCCTGATACCCTTGTGAAAATAAAAGTTTAGGTCTAAAGTAAACTTTTTTTTTTTTTTTTGCCTTCCACATTGCTTTAGCTCTTGTGAAGCACCTGAAGGGTTAATAAACTTCTTGAATGTGGTTTTGAGCACCTTGAGTGGTGCAGTTTTTAGAATGGTGTCATTTTTGGGAACTTTCTGCCATATTGATCCCTCAAAGTCACTTCAAACGTCATGTGGTCGCTAAAAAAAAGTTTTGTAAATTTTGTTAGAAAAATGAGAAATCGCTGGTCAACTTTTAACCCTTATAAAGTCCTAACAAAAAAAATGCTTCAAAAATTGTGCTGATGTAAAGTTCCCATGTTGGAAATGTTATTTATTAACTATTTTTTGTGACATAACGCTCTGATTTAAGGGCACAAAAAGAAAAAGTTGGAAAATTGCAAAATTTTAAATTTTTTGGCCAAATTTCCATTTTTCCATATATAAACACAAGTCATAACGAAGAAATTTTACCACTAACATGAAATACAATATGTCACGAAAAAACATTCTCAGAATCAATGAGATCCTTTGCAGTGTTCCAGAGCTATAACCACATATAGTGACAGTGGTCAGGATTGTAAAAATTGGCTTGGGTTAAGAATATTGTACTTGTTTTTATCATGTATACACCTTTTCACATGTAAAGCACCATGTAATAAATGGTGCTATAACAATAAAAATAACACCGCTGTGCTGCTGCCAAAGAAAGGGAGTCGATTAGTCCCTCCAATAACAGAAGTTGTCAAAAAGCTGCGCAATGATACTGTTTCTACTCTGGAGAAATTAATGCCACCTTAGTGGTGTGTGGCAATAATTTGGGGAAATGATTATACTCTTTGTGTTGCCTGTAGCAGTAGGGTTCCCAGACCCACAGGCCTGCAGTTACTATCAGTCAACTATCTGTGTTACAGTCCTTAATGTTTCTAATAATAGTCGTCAACGAAGCTGATAATTGTGTCACCTGAGTGTGGCTGAGCAGAAAAGCAGGTTGAGCTGTTGCTTCGGGTATCAGGGCTCCCAACAAAGCAGGCTTACACCGCTCCCTCACCCACCTCATCTTAATTTAAACCTAATTTAAAAAATATAAATACTGGCCCAGACACTGATACCACATGCATGGCCCATGGCAGACTGCTGCTGTGCCATTATAAAAATTTATACTGTGGGTCAATTGATGCACTTTTCCTTGGGTCTGCCCCTAATTTTTGGAAATGTTTGAACTCCAAGTTGGGTCTCCTTCATGTGTGTTGCCTGAATTTGGCAGGCCTCTCGGAGGACCAGGCCTACACCTGTAACTCCTCGACCTGTTGCTGATCAATGTTTAAGCTAGAAATGCTGGTCCAAGCCCTGTCCCATGCATCCATGCTCGCGATTATACTATTTGTAATCTGGGTCACTTTTCCTGGTGTCTGCCACTAATTTGAGCGGTTTGGGAAGCTTTTTGGCCCCCTTAAGGTGTTGTCTATGCATTTGGTTGTGCCTCCCATTGAATTCAATGTGGTCCAGGTACGTTCGACGAATCATTCGACTAACATATTCGCCAGCATTCGTGGATAAGTTTCAGTCTCACATTATTCTGCCTGCCTCCCTCTATTTTCCTGATCATTCGAAAGAATTGCAAAGTCCTTTCATTGAGTACTGGATCTCTCATAATGCTTCTCCAAGGTAGAAACTCTTTTTGCTCATGTGCAAGCTCATATGCAGAGATTTCATTATCAAAGGACCCCAGTTCCTCATGTATAACATTAAGAACTTGCAGTTGGGATAGCTCAATTCTTCATACAATGGAGTTTCGGTCATTTTTAGTGGGGAGTCCCATGATTAACTCTCTCAGCACTTGGAAGTCTTATTGTAGAGTTTGTGCTTGTGAGGGAGGAGAAGGAACTGGACAACTGCCGACTTGTATTGAGGTATCACCTGTAAGAAGAACCCCAGAAGACATACCAATAAAGGAATTTTGGGCTGAAGCAAAGTTTCTGTTCCTCTCCTCCTCTAGTGCAAGCAGCGCATAAGCTGTGAACGCCATCTCTGACTCAGGCTCAACTGCTGGCGCCATTTTTTCTGCCTCCAAGTGGGACAACAAAGGAGCTGCTAAAGATAAGAACCGCTGCATGCTTCTGAGAGTTCTCAGTGTTGAAAGCGAGGAGACCGTGATGGATATGGAGGATTTGCTCCTTCTCTCTGGCATCACCGGGTTACAGCACCAGCAAGAGAGGTAAATAACACAGAGGGCCGATGAGCTCCAGAGAGGCACCATCTCACTCCTCCATGGCTGTACTATGCCCCCAAAATTACAGCTCTTTAACCCCTTTACCCCCAAGGGTGGCTTGCACGTTCATGACCGGGCCAATTTTTACAATTCTGACCACTGTCCCTTTATGAGGTAATAACTCTGAAACGCTTCCATGGATCCCACTGATTCTGACATTGTTTTCTCATGACATATTGTACTTCATGTTAGTGGTAAAATTTCATTCAAATAACTTGCGTTTATTTGTGACAAAAATGGAAATTTGGCGAAAATTTTGAAAATTTCGCAATTTTTCAAATTTGAATTTTTATACCCTTAAATTACAGAGATATGGCACACAAAAAACTTAATAAATAACATTTCCCATATGTTTACTTTACATCAGCACAATTTTGGAACCAAAATTTTTTTGGGTTAGGAAGTTATAAGGGTTAAAAGTTGACCAGCGATTTCTCATTTTTGCAACACCATTTTATTTTTACAGACCACATCACATTTAAAGTCACTTTGAGGGGTCTATATGATAGAAAATACCCAAAAGTGACACCATTCTAAAAACTGCACCCCTCAAGGTGCTCAAAACCACATTCAAGAAGTTTATCAACTCTTCAGGTGCTTCACAGGAATTTTTTTGAATGTTTAAAAAAAAAAGGAACATTTAACTTTTTTTCACAAAAAAATTACTTCAGGTCCAATTTTTTTTATTTTACCAAGGGTAACAGGAGAAATTAGACTGTAAAAGTTATTGTGCAATTTGTCCTGAGTACGCTGATACCTGATATGTGGGGGGAAACCACTGTTTCAGCGCATGGCAGAGCTGAGAAGGGAAGGATCACGTTTGACTTTTTCAATGCAAAATTGGCTGAAATTCAGATCGGACGCCATGTCACGCTTGGAGAGCCCCTGATGTACCTAAACAGTGGAAACCCCCCACAAGTGACCCCATTTTGGAAACTAGACCGCCCAAGGAACTTATCTAGCTATGTGGTGAGAACTTTGAACCCCCAAGGGCTTCACAAAAGTTTATAACGTACAGCTGTACAATTAAAAAATCATATTTTTTCCACAAAAATGATCTTTTCACCCCCCAATTTTTATTTTCCTAAGGGTAACAGACCCTAAAAGTTATTGTGCAATTTGTCCTGAGTATGCTGATACACCACATGCGGGGGTAAACCACTATTTGGGCGCATGGCAGAGCTTGGAAAGGAAGCAGCGCCATTTTGACTTTTTTGGCGGGAATTGGGATTGGACGTCATGCCGCGTTTGGAATGCCCCTGATGTGCCTAAACAGTGGAAACCCCCCACAAATGACACCATTTTGGAAACTAGAACCCCCCAAGGAACTTATCTAGATGTGTGGTGAGCACTTTGAACCCCCGAGGGCTTCACAGAAGTTTATAACACCTGGGCGTGAAAATAAAAAAATCATATTTTTTCCACAAACATGATCTTTTAGTCCCCAGTTTTTTTTATTTTCCCAAGGGTAACAGGAGAAATTGGACCCCAAAAGTTGTTGTCCAATTTGTCCTGAGTACGCTGATACACCATATGTGAGGGAAAACTACTGTATGGGCACACGTCGGGGCTCGGAAGGGAAGTAGTGACGTTTTGGACTGCAGACTTTGATGGAATGGTCTGCGGGTGTCATGTCGCGTTTGGAGAGCCTCTGATGTGCCTAAGCTGTTGAAACTCCCCACAAGTGACCCCATTTTGGAAACTAGACCCCCCCCCCCAAGGAACTTACCTACCCATTCTTTGGGCAGATGAAAAAAAGATCACCCTGTACCAGAATGATGGAAAAAATAAAGTATGGAGAAGGCCTACAATGGCTCATGATCCAAAGCACATCATATCCTCTGTAAAACATGGTGGAGGCATGGGCTTGCATAGCTTCCAATGGCCCTGGGTCTCTAGTGTTTATTGATTGTGACTGAAAACAGAAGCAGCCGGATGAATTCTGAAGTGTACAGGGCGATACTTTCTGCTAAGATTCAACCAAATGCAGCAAGGTTGATTGAATGGCGCTCCACAAAACAGATGGCCAATGACCCAACTGATACTGCGAAAGCAACCCAGGAGTTTTTTAAGGCAAAGAAGTGGAATATTCTGTCAATCCCTGGTCCTCAACCCTATCGAGCACGCATTTCACATGCTTAAGACAAAACTTAAAACAGAAAGACAAGCAACAACTGAAATCAGCTGCAGTAAAGACCTGGCAAATCATCACAAAGCCAGCCCAGCGTTTGGTGACATCCATGACTTCCAGACATCAGGTAGTCATTGCCTGGAAACGATTCTCTCCAAAGTAATAAAAATGAACATTTTATTTATAAAGTTAATTTGTCCAATTACTTCTGAGCCCCTGAAATGAGGAGATTTTGTAGAAAAATACTGCCAATTCTTAAATGTTTCCCAGGATATATTTGTTCGATCCCTTTAATTAAACCTGAAAGTCTATACATTAAATTCTATCTTTGTGGTTTCATTTTAAACAAAAAACAGTGGCATGCGGAGCCCAAATCATGAAGATTCTGTCCTTGTGGACCTAACTGCATATGAGCACAATGAAAATGGAACTATGAAAAAGATTGCCATAGTGAAGGTGGCCATTAAGCTAGCTGATGGAGAATACTCATTCACTCTTTCTCTGAATACCACATGCACATAAATCCTCAGCATGGTCGAGTTTTCATGTGTTTTCAATGTGTAGAGGGTAAAAAGCCGATTCAGCACATGTCTAAGAGTGGCTTATATACCCTGGAAACAGAAGGATCTGTGGCTTGTATTTCAACCATCAGACCCTAAAGTCAGGAGACCTTCATATACTGTACATCACATTGTCGGCTGTGATGTATGGAGGCAATAAATTATACCATTATTCTCTTGCATCTATAAAAGGGGGTAGTGAGTGACTTTTGGAAATGCTGTGGATCTATAATAAAAGCCAGTGTTTAGCTGTAGGGCTATGTTTTTATTCATGGCATATTAGTTTTCTAGTTATTTACTACATTGCCCTTAAAAAATTAATTACGATATCTGTAGTGTCAGATTAGAGCTCAATGTTCTCGCTGGCAGATATCTTTAGTGTTTTTATCCAGTGGAAATTATTTTACTTTTATGGTTCTTTTCTCACAAGAGGATTGGGGTGTGGATATCCTGTTATGTGCATGCTTGGGGGTACCTCCACGCACTGGTGTGGAATGTCTCACAGGACGGCTTGGCTCCTGTCATAATAATCCTGTAGACCATGTGATACTCCTAAACTAACTAGGATTAGATAAGAAGAAAAGCAACAAAAGCTGGATCTGTGGGGTTAATCTGTCACTAATTCACTGCTTCAATTAGCAGTTTTAGCAAATGTGGTGGCTGCAGAGGACAATTCCCCTCTCTGTTTGCCTTTTTTCTTTTTGAATTAAAGCAGTTGATGGCTTACAGCACAGATTCCAAGACAGCTGCCGTATCAGCTGTGTAAGAGCAGAGATGCAGAGGAGCATAGTGAAGAAGTTATGGATCATCGAAGCATAATTTAATATGACGAAATACAGGTCACATCTAATCTGAAAACCTGCCCTGTCATCTTTAAAAATGTCACACTTGCGCTAACTAGGGAGTGCCACATACATTTCAATGTGTGCTTACAATGAAAAGTAGACACATGGGATACATTCTTCCAGTAGAACGTTTCCAGCGATGCTGCATTGCATTCTCACTAATTGACAAAACAGTAATAAGCCTAAGTAGAGTGCAAGTCTACTTATAAGGAGGTTTTAAGTTTTATGCCTATATATTTGCAGTAGATAAAAATAATAAAATCAGTGTTACTCCCCTCACCAGGTCCAGCGATGGCTTTTGGCCACTGCTCCGGTCTCTTTTGACAGTAAATAGCAGTGAGATCATGACTCCAGACTACTGCAACCATTCACTGAGCCCTACAACTATGTTGTCGTTGTACATGGCACAAGTTAATATCTTTTTAGATCCAACACTTCAGTCGAAGCTCAGTTTTTCTGATTAAGGCCGGGGTCACACTTGCAAGTGTGATACAAGAAACTCACGCGAGTCTCTCGCATCAATACTCGGGACTAGAGTGTGCAGCTGCATAGAAATACATAGAAATTCTGCCAGCGGCAGTGCCGTGTATTGATGCAAATGTGACCCCGGCCTAAAACCCATCCTAACCATATACTTAAACTATAAACATCTTGTTGCCTGCAGCCACCCCTGGACAACTGGACAAAGCTTATTAAATTTTGTTTTATACTGGAGCTCAATGCTGAAACATTAGGAAGAGTGTTCTCAAGCTCCTTCTACAGCAGACATGATAATTTAACTATATGGTGGTAATTTTGAAACTTCTTAAGCCCCCGTTACACACGGCGAGATCGCTAGCGATATCGCTGAAGCGACAACGATTTTGTGACGCAACAGCGACATCGGCCCTGCTGCGATGTCGCTGATCGTGCACGAACGTTCAGGATCATTTTTTGATCGCTGGCGTAACGCTGACCAGCATGCATCGCTGTGTTTGACGCCCCTTATCAACGATGAGCGACCTCGTTGGCGACTCCGAACTCATATAGATAGCGCTGAAGGACGCCTATTCAAAGTCTGAATCGCTATTATAGACAGTGTGTGACACGGTACCAACGATCGCCGTGGTCGTTAGTGACATCGCTGATCGCTGATGCGTCGTTATGAAGATCGGCCTGTATGACTGCTTACTAGCGATGCACAAACGATCTTAGCCAGATCGTATTGTTGTCGGAATCGTTGGTGCGTCGCTACGTGTAACGGTACCCTTACTATGTTGGGAGGTTGTGCATCTTGTTTCCTAGCATAATATTGTGGCTGACGTGTTTGCGCAGCCATAAATCTGATTGCCATCTCTACTGTATAAGTGACAAGTCTTGCTGCAGCATCCAGTTGGATGAAACACGTAGGCGGGCTGCGCTGCTGCAGTAAATCGAATCTTCAACAATGATGATGATAAAAGAGTCTTTTATTCACACCGTACCAATGCCTTTATCAAGTGAAAAAGCCAAATGTGTCTTGCTGCTACTGTGTTATGGGAAACACCTGAAGACGTTACAAGGGCTCAGTGTGTCTCTAGGAACGCTATTAGTAAAACACTACTATGTTTCAATATTAAAAAAATAATGTTCTATAAAAATATAAAGTATTAAGAAACTATAAAACACAAAATATATGAACGTATTGTGGACATTTACATTATAGCTCATCATTTTATAGAAGAAACACTGAGCACTTTATAATGTATCCTTTAAATTCAGTGTTTTTAACTATGGAGGCTTAAAAATGACCTTTTAGCACATTGAACCAGTTGTGACTGCAGATCTGAGTCAAACAAAGGTTTTATTTTTTAATTTCTCATCTCCATTGCGGCGACATTGGATTTTGGTGTTTAAATTACAATTTATGCCAAGTCCAAGGGAGTGCTAACTGAGGTTTTTCTCTGTGTGGAGGTTACTTTCTCCCCTGTGTGACATTGACCAATCATAAGCAGGGGGTGTCATGCAGTGGGGTGGAAAGAACACACCCCCAGAACAGTATAGAACAAGTCTTTTCCATTTCAGACCTATAATGACACACAGCTCTTCTCTGTGATCTATGCACCTACTGTGTACAGTACAGCAGAGCTTGTTGTCATTACACCTCTAGCAGCTTTCATCGCAGGGTAGTCAGTATGGAAAAGGGAATACAGCAAAGCTGACAGTGCCTTAAGATGAGAGCTGCAAGAGGTGCTTCTAATGACACACAGCTCTGCTGTACTCACCTCTCCCCCCTCACTGACTGCTGTGAGATGAAAGCTGCTAGCGGTGTCTGTAATGATGCACAGCTCTGCTCTTCTCTACATAGTAAGTGCAGAGATCACAAAGGAGAGTAGGGCTGTGTGTCATTACATGTCTCACATAGAAAAGCTGGATCTAAGCTTTCTTTTCTGTCCCCCCCCCGCCCTCCTATGCATAACACGGCCTGTTTATGATTTGTTAACATCATTCTACTTAGCGTAAATTAGATCCTAAATTTTACAAGCTAATATCTCTGCAACAGAGATGAGAAATTAAAAAAAAAAAATAAAAAAAATGTTATATTCAGCTCTGCAGCCTTCATTCCTTGATGTGGCCAGTTTAATATGCTAATACAGGTGAAAGGTCCTTACTGCAGTGAACAAGTGTTTCCAGCAATGATGCTGTCTTTGCATATTGTTATATTTCTAGGAAATCTATTCCCTACATGTTTTACCTGTAGAACTCAAATAGTGTTTTATTTTTTAGACATTAAATGACACTATGTGAACACAACCTTATGCTGCAGATGAATTGTATTCTCCCTGTCAATAACAGCTGGTTGTGTGTCACGTATAATTATTGCCAGGGAACGTGCAAGATAAGGGTTGTCCAAATGGCTGAAAGTGCTAGCATAATATCCTGTATTGGTTCTGGGTACATTTTACCCAGAGAAGCACTGATTCAGAGTCTGCAAATCCTACTGTTGTCTCATTTTATTAAAGTTTAACTTTTTCACACTAATGGGAATAATTAGCTAGCTTCTTGTGCAGCTCCTCTAGTTAGTATTAAGCTGGCAATGCTGTGTACACCGAAGGGAAGTGTGCAGATGCCGCAGCCAGCTAATGCAAACACATACGCTTACCTAGTTAATCAGAAAAAGACATATTTATCAGTAGTTTCCCACATGATTGCTGCTCACTGGACTACTTAGAACAAACCTCTATTCACACCTAAATGCTCTTTAGGGAGGGAATTGGCATTTGCAGCCATTTCTGCTCTACAATAATTAACTGAGATGTTATTTTAACTTTTCATTCTCTGTGAAGCAAAGTGCTGAACTTGTGCTCTCTGCCCCGTCCGATGGCATGGTCCTGAATACAGTATAACAAGAGTCTGCATAAATGGCTCTTACTATAGAACTTGGAGGACATACTGGCATAAAGCATAAGCATTCTATACTAAAGGGAAGAACACGGAATGTCTCATATATTTTTATATATGATTTGTTCGTCTACTCTTTTATCCTATTTAGGGCCAGGTTGAGACAAAGTGGGGCCCTGAGCAAACGTTTAAAGTGGGGCCCCAAATGCTCACATATTGCTCCATCACTAGTGTTGAGCATTCCGATACCGCAAGTATCGGGTATCGGCCGATATTAGCTGTATCGGAATTCCGATACTTAGTTCCGATACTTTTTTCATATCGAATACCGGAATTGGAAGTTCCCATAATGCTAGGAGCCCGCTCAATTTGATTCAGCCAATGGGGATCCTCAGAAGTGTGGGCATATCCTGTTAGGCATGTAGGCATGTTAACTACTGGCATGGCTGTGATTGGCTGCTGAAATGATGTCATGATGCACTATAAAAACCGCTGCAGCCGCCATTTCTGGTCACTCTGCTGTGAATTCAGTTAGGGACAGACTGCTGTTGAAGACTGTGAGGGACAGTTAGAAATAGCGATTCTAAAAACAATATTGTGCTTTATCCAGGCTACATAAACCACCACTGTAGCTTGCTTTTCCCTAGCAGCGCTGTTTTCACAGCTGTCTGCAAGGGCTGTGTGAGTGCAGACCCACGCTGTGTAGTGTGTCCTGCAGGCACGTCTGCTTGTAGGCCGGCCAGCGTGTGTCTCTGCCTCATACACATTTTTCTTTTATTGCTGCTTTTTTTTTCTCCTGTATAGTGTGCTTCCATATGTATCCATATACGTTGGTTGCAAACACTAAAGGAGTGGACAGCGGAGCCTTTCAGCAGCCTTTCAGTGCTATAGCCCATTTCTCTGCACTGTTTTTGGCTGTCTGATAGGTCTCTCTGTGTGTGAGTGCAGCTCACGTTGCAGTGTGTTCTACAGCCACCGCTAGCTGTAGTCCGCTCAGCGTGCGTCACTGCCTCATACATAGTCCTTTTTTTGCAGCAAATTTAGCCAGATTTTTGCTCCTATATTTGTGTGCTTCCAACCGCATCCATTGTCATTGGTTGGTTGCAAACACTATATAGGATTAGATAGAGGAGCCTTTTTGCTGGCTTGTGCCCTTCAGGGCCAGCCAGGCTAGTATCACCCTATTTTTTGGAGCCTCATCAATTGCATTGTAGGTTAGCTTCCTGCATTGTAATCGCTCCAAAAAGTTTGTGATACTATAGCTTTCAAACTTTGGTCACATCCTTTCCTTTCCCCCCACCCAAAAAAAAAAAAGGAAATAAAGTTCACCAAACACTCCACTTTACAGTTGTCTAGGCCACATTAGATCATATTAAAGTGTAGTACACACACTCTTAGCCAAATTAGTGTTTCTTATACTGGTTAGCAGGTGTTCAGGAATAAGAACACTAAGCCACCCCTTTTTTACTTTTCTGCCTATCTTTATCAGTCTACCAAGATGAAGAAGGCAGGGAGTAAGGCACGTGGTCGTGGCCGTGGAGTTTCAGCAGGGAGAGGATGGGGGATTCAGCAGGGAGAGGACGTGGGGATTCGGTATCTGCTGCGGCCACCAGTGACCCAGCATCCCCCACTTTTACCAGGCAACAGTCCTTCATACGCAGCTTTGTAGGACCTCGCTGTACCCCACTGCTGCGTGACGAACAAATTGAAGCCGTTGTCGGATGGATGGCAGCTAACGCATCCACTTCAATGACTTCCGCATCCTCCCAAGGCCAGAGCACTGAAGAGCAATCATCTGTCTCTTCACCACCTGCCAAATTGCCCAGGCAGTCTGAGAGCCCTGGACAGGAGCCATTTCAATCTTTACTTCTGTTCTCAGAATCTGTTGGCTTGGAAAGAGGTGGCCAGCCAAGCAGCATTCTAGAGCGTGAAGAAGAGGGAGTATGCAGTGATGCGCAACTGCTTTGTCCCTCTGAATCTGAAGAGGCGGGTGGGCCAGTGCCTATGGTCAGCACACCTCAGTATGCATCAGATGATGATGAGACTCAGTTGCCAATTTCTGGTGCGTACGGTGCTGGCGAGACAACCCAGGACCAGCCGGTGCTTGAAGAGGGGAGTGGAGATGATGAGGTCCTTGACCCATCATGGCGTCAGCCACAGGAAGGTGGTGGGAGCAGCTCTGAGGAAGAGATTCCCCGAACGGCCAAAAGAGGAGGGAGAGGGCGGGGGCAGACTTGGTTGCCTGTAGCCTCCGCTTTGGCACCCGTGAGGAGCAATCCTCTTCCAAAACACAAAACGGGCGCTCCCAGGACTTGCAGTGCGTGGTCTTTTTTTTACACAGTTGCAGATGACATTTGCTTTGTCAAATGCAAGCTGTGTCATCAGAAAGTGAAACGACGGAAAAATGTGAGCAACCTCAATACCACAAATATGTGGAAACATGTGCGTACCAAGCACGAAGTGGAGTTACACAGACACACTGAAGATGTAGGCCAACCTTCAGCAGCACCTACCACCTCTTCAGCTCGTGTTGGGGCCTCTTCCTCCAGCTCACACACAGCTGGTTCGGCTTCCTCACTGGAACGCCATGGAAGAACCACTGCCACTGTTGTCCAGAGACCCAGTGAAATTCCACCCACTGAACCACGTTCGCAGTCATCAGCACCCTCCCAGGCCACTCACCAGCAATCGGTAGCACAGGCATGGGAGAAAAAGCGGCCATACTCGGCAAACCATCCCCGAGCACTGGCTCTGAATGCCGGCATTGCCAAACTACTGGCCCTTGAGATGCTGTCATTCAGGCTGGTGGAGACTGACACATTCCAGAACTTTATGTCATTGGCAGCTCCACAATACAATGTGCCCAGCCGCTTTTATTTCAGCAGGCAAGCTGTCCCTGCCCTGCAAAAGCATGTGGAGGGAAAAATTAAAAATGCGCTACTAAATGCCGTCAGTAGCAAGGTCCACCTGACCACCGATGCGTGGACCAGTAGCCATGGACAGGGACGATACCTTTCCCTCACTGCCCATTGGGTCAATGTTGTGGAGCCAGGTACAGATCTGGAGAGTGGCTCTGTACGTATTCTGCCAACTCCAAGGATTGCAGGAATGCAGTCTGTACATATTGAGTCCTCCTCCTACTCTAGTTCCTCGGAATCAGCACTGCGTGAGCCTGTTAGGCCAGATATGAGCACAGGTGTGGCCAAACGTCAACAGGCCGTCCTTAAATTAATTTCTTTGGGGAATCGGAGCCACATAGCACAGGAGCTCTGGAATGCCATCAAGCAGGAGAGCGATGTGTGGTTTGTGCCAGCGAATCTCCAGCCAGGTTTGGTAGTGAGTGACAATGGCCGAAATCTAGTGGCAGCTCTGGGCCTAGGCAACCTCACTCACATACCATGTCTGGCACACGTGCTCAATTTGGTCGTGCAGAGCTTTCTGAAGGACTATCCAGATCTTGATGCACTGCTGCACAAGGTTCGCCTAGAGTGTGCTCACTTGCGGCGTTCCAGCATGGCAAGATCGCGCATTGCATCTCTGCAACGCCGATTCCGCCTGCCAGAACATCGCATCATATGTGACCTCCCCACCAGGTGGAATTCAACGTTACATATGTTGGAGCGGTTGTGTGAGCAGCAGGCAGCAGTAATGGAGTACCAGCTGCATCTGGCGCAAACAAGTCGCACTGTGTGCCGGACACACTTCACCACCACTGAGTGGGCCACTATGAGGGACATCTGCCAAGTTTTGCGTGCCTTCGATGACTCCACGCGGATGGCCAGTGCAGATGATGCACTAATCAGCATGACTGTCCCCCTCATCTGTCTGCTTCAAAAAACCTTACAAGCACTAAGTGAGGAGGTTTTTGAAGAGGTCGAGGATGAGCAGTCAGAAATGCCATCTGTTTCTGGCAAGTCTGCGCAACGTGCTTCCACACAAAGGCCCAGGCAGGGGACACTTAGTGAGGAGGATGACGAGGAGTCAATGGAGGAGGAGGAACACATCTCTCCAGAGGAGGGAGGTACACAAGGCTCTAGTAGTCAGTGTGTACAGCGAGGGTGGGGTGATGCTGAGCAGGCAGAGATGCTGCCTCAAGCTGGGGACAGCGTTTCCGGTCCAGTTGGCAGTCTGCAGCACATGGTTGATTTCATGCTGCAGTGCTTGTTAAATGACCGCCGCATCGCCAACATTCTCCACACGGCTGATTATTGGGTGTACACCCTCCTAGATCCTCGCTACCGGGACAACTTACAAAGCCTCATACCACAGTTGAACCGGAAGCGAAAAATGCGGCAGTACCAAGAAACACTTGTGCAGGCCATCATGTTCTCCATTCCCCCCACAAGTGTTGCTGGTAGTGCTTTTCAAAGCAGCCATGTGGGTAGAGGCAGTGGAGGAAGCTCTGCACAAAGAGGTAGCAGAGGCAGTGCCGCAGGACAAGGCAAGGCCAGTATGGCCCAAATGTGGAAAAGTTTTGTGGGACCGCCACAAACGGCTACACCATCACAGACGGCTCCAGTCAGCAGGAGGCAACGTTTCCGTCAGATGGTGACAGACTACTTGTCGTGCCCTGTTAGTGTTCTCCCAGACGGCTCTTCCCCGTTCAAGTATTGGGTCTCTAAGCTGGATACATGGCCAGAGCTTAGCCAGTATGCATTGGAGGTGCTGGCTTGCCCTGCTGCCAGTGTATTATCGGAACGTGTCTTTAGTGCTGCAGGTGGTGTGGTAACAGACCGTCGCACGCGACTATCCGCCGATAATGTTGACCGGCTTACTTTTGTGAAAATGAACAAGGCCTGGATTTCACCTGAATTTGCCAGTCCTCTTCCAGAATAAATAATTGGCTGGCAACAGGATCCAGGTCTCCTGTTGTGTTCATGTTTCTATGACCTGAACTTTATTTCCTGGGCTACAGCAATGCCCGCTGTTGCTCAGAAGTGCTGTCCGCTCAGACAAAACACTCGCTCATGTGTAAGTGGGGTTCGGTAACGTCAGCTGATCCCCTGCTGTGTGTACGGCAAACTCTCCTGCTGCCTACAACTTCTGACTACCTCTGATTTAATATGTTCTCTGATTTGCCCTCTGTCTCCACTCTGTTTTGAGTATTTCCTCCGGCCTACAACACCGCCTGTTCCTGCTCTCAAGTGCCGTCTGCACAATCCACACTTGATCCTGTGGTACCTGGGTCCTGTAACATCTGCTCATCTCCAGAGTTGAGCACGGCAATGTCTCCTGCTTTGTCTACATTCCCACTACTTGTAGTGGAAATGTGGACAGAGCAGGAGACATTGCCTGACTCACCTCTAGGGAGAAGCTGCTGTTACAGAACCCCAGTAACACAGGAACAAGTGTGGGTTGTGCAGACGGCATTTCAGAGCAGCAACTGGCGTGGTTGGAAGCCAGCGGAAATACTCGAAACAGAGTGAAGACAGAGGCCTAATTGGAGTACGTTGACAGTTAGTAGTAGTCTAGAAACAATTGCAAACTGCCACCAAGTAGGCCTCGGCCTACTACCTGATTTTCCCTGGGCTCCGACACCGCCAGTTGGTGCTCAGAAGTGCTGTCCGCACAGACAAAACACTCGCTCATGTGTAAGTGGGGTTCGGTAACGTCAGCTGATCCCCTGCTGTGTGTATGGCAAAGTGTCCTGCTCCCTCCACAGTCAAACAACCTCAGATTTATACCTGGCTCCAAGTAGGCCTCGGCCTACTACCTCATTTTCCCTGGGCTCCGACAACGCCAGTTGGTGCTCGGAAGTGCTGTCCGCACAGACAAAACACTCGCTCATGTGTAAGTGGGGTTCGGTAACGTCAGCTGATCCCCTGCTGTGTGGAGGGCAAACTGCTGCTGCCTCCAAATTGTAACTACTTCAGATTTAAACATTCTCTGATTTGGCCTCTGTCTCCACTCTCTCTAGTATTTCCCCTGACCTCCAACACCGCCAGTTCCTGCTCACAGTTGCCGTCCACGTATTCCACACGTGTTCCTGTGTTACTGGGGTTCTGTTACGTCAGCAGATCCCCCAATGTGTGTCCGCCACTGTCTCCTGCGCTGTCCACCTTCCCACTGCAAGTGGTGGGAATGTGGACAGAGCAGGAGACATTGGCAGACAAACATCAGGGGATCTGCTGACATTACAGAACACCAGTAACACAGGAACACGTGTGGATTGGGCAGACGGCTACTGTACGCATAAACTGGCGGTGTTGGTAGTCACGTGAAATCCTGGAAACAGAGTGGAGACAGATGCCTAATTGGAGCACGTTGACAGTCTGTTGTAGCCTACAAACAATCTAAAACTGCCACCAAGTAGGCCTCGGCCTGCACCCTGGTTCTCCCTGGGCTCCAACAACGCTAGTTGGTGCTCGGAAGTGCTGTCCACACAGAAAAACACACTCATTCATGTGAAAGTGGGGTTCAGTAACGTCAGCTGATCCCCTGCTGTGTGGAGGGCAAACTGCTACTGCCTCCAAATTCAAACAACGTCTTATCTTAAACTGCCTCCAAGTATGCCTCAGCCTACAAAATGACTATCCCTGGGCTCCAACATCGTCAGTTGTTGCTCGGAAGTGCCGTCCATACAGAAAAACACACTCGTTCATGTGAAAGTGGGGGTCAGTAACGTCAGCTGATCCCCTGCTGTGTGGAGGGCAAAGTGTCCTGCTCCCTCCAAAGTCAAAATACCTCTGCTTTACACCTCGCTCCTAGTAGGCCTCGGCCTGCACCATGATTGTCCCTGGGTTCCAACAACGCTAGTTGGTGCTCAGAAGTGCTGTCCACACAGAAAAACACACTCGTTCATGTGAAAGTAGGGTTCAGTAACGTCAGCTGATCCCCTGCTGTGTGGAGGGCAAACTGCTGCTGCCTCCAAATTGTAACTACTTCAGATTTAAACATTCTCTGATTTGGCCTCTGTCTCCACTCTGTCTCTAGTATTTCCCCTGACCTCCAACACCGCCAGTTCCTGCTCACAGTAGCCGTCCACGCATTCCACACGTGTGTCATGTCGGACGCTGTTCACACCACAGCGTTCGGCAGGCAGCGGTAGTTCCATCTCCGTCCACTATAGCCTCAGTGGCGCCGGCTTGATTTTACTCAGGTTATCTGGGGTTAATCTAGCTGGAAATCAGGTGGGATGTTTGGTCATGCCCACGGTCTTTAAATAGTCGTGCTGGCCTGTGGGCGTCGCCGATTATAGCTTGTGTTTTGTGCCAAGTGGTTCCGGTCTGGAGTGGAGGTGTTGGAGAGAGAAATTCATAGCTGGTGTCGTATGATCCGTTGTTACCTTTTTCGTCTTCCTATATTTGTGCTTTGTTTTGCCCTGTTCACATTACAGTATTGTCCTGTGTGGTTGCGGCGCGGTGTGGTTTGAGTTCTCCCTGTCTGTCATTACTGTGTGGGTTTTGGTGGTTTGACAACTCACTGGGTGGAGGGTGGAGGGTTCAGCTTAGGGCTGAGCAGGAGATAAGGAGAGGCTGGAGGCTCAGGCATTTGCACCTTTAGCAAAAACCCTGGGTTGAGGGTCAGACAGGGTTTTCCCTAGTTTGAGGGACTCCGCACGGGCCCGGGTTTTGTCAGCCTCCTTCGACCTAAGCCTCGCATAACATTATAATCGGCCCAACATTTTTCCATGGATTCCATGACTTCGATAAACCACCAGTTGGCGGCGCTGTCCGTACAGGTCACCGAGTTGAAGGGGGCAGTTCAGCAACAGGGCCTGGTTGTAGCTAATGTACAAGCGGCTTCTGCTGGTGCAGGTGCAGAGCCGAAGATTCCGCTGCCTGAACGATTTTCTGGGTAACGCAGCAAATTTTTCATCTTTCGGGAGGCCTGCAAGTTATACTTTCACATGCGCCCGGTCTCCTCAGGTAATGAGGCTCAGCGGGTGGGTCTGGTGTTATCATTACTAAGTGGGGACCCCCAAGCATGGGCGTTTTCCTTACCAGCCGACTCTGCTACATTTCATTCGGTTGAGAATGTTTTTTCAGCACTCGGGCTCATTTATGATGACCCCGACAGATTGGCTTTAGCAGAATCTAAGATCCGCGCCCTCCGTCAGGGGGAACGTATGGCGGAAGACTATTGTTCAGAATTTCGCCGTTGGGCAGTAGACACACAGTGGAACGACCCAGCGCTGCGGAGTCAGTTTATTCATGGGGTCTCAGAAAGAGTTAAACAGGCCCTCCTGATGTATGAGACTCCTGCATCGTTAGAATCTGCCATGAGTTTGGTTATCCGTATTGATCGCCGTTTGCGTCAAGGGGCGCAGGAGACGCTGCCTCTGGGGGAAAGCAGGGGTGCCAGTGTGGTTGCTGCAGATGAGCCCACGGAACCTATGCAAATCGCTGGGGTATCACATGTGCAGCGTCGCGTTCCTGGGTTCAGGAAGCATGGAGCATGTTTTTACTGTGGTAAAAGAGATCATTATGTAAATGCTTGTCCTGTGCTACCAAAGAAAGTCGCACCGGCGGAAAACTGGTAAGCTCAGAGGGTATGGAGGAGGCCCAACTGAGCGTATGCATATCCGACATGACAGTACCCCGTCTTCTACGAGGAACCCCAGGGCCCTCAAGACTCATAGGACCCGGCTTGTCCGGATGACGGCGGTGAAAGGAACTGACCAGCCGATCCGCATGTATGTCCGAGGCTGGTACCCAAGACCTCTCCTCCGGACCATACCCCCGCCAGTGCACCAAATACTGAAGGGTACGGCGCAGTACTCGAGAGTCCACCACTTTGGAGACTTCAAAGTGGTGGACTCTCGAGTACTGCGCCGTACCCTTCAGTATTTGGTGCACTGGCGGGGGTATGGTCCGGAGGAGAGGTCTTGGGTACCAGCCTCGGACATACATGCGGATCGGATGGTCAGTTCCTTTCACCGCCGTCATCCGGACAAGCCGGGTCCTATGAGTCTTGAGGGCCCTGGGGTCCCTCGTAGAAGACGGGGTACTGTCATGTCGGACGCTGTTCACACCACAGCGTCCGGCAGGCAGCGGTAGTTCCATCTCCGTCCACTATAGCCTCAGTGGCGCCGGCTTGATTTTACTCAGATTATCTGGGGTTAATCTAGCTGGAAATCAGGTGGGATGTTTGGTCACGCCCACGGTCTTTAAATAGTCGTGCTGGCCTGTGGGCGTCTCCGATTATAGCTTGTGTTTTGTGCCAAGTGGTTCCGGTCTGGAGTGGAGGTGTTGGAGAGAGAAATTCATAGCTGGTGTCGTATGATCCGTTGTTACCTTTTTCGTCTTCCTATATTTGTGCTTTGTTTTGCCCTGTTCACATTACAGTATTGTCCTGTGTGGTTGCGGCGCGGTGTGGTTTGAGTTCTCCCTGTCTGTCATTACTGTGTGGGTTTTGGTGGTTTGACAACTCACTGGGTGGAGGGTGGAGGGTTCAGCTTAGGGCTGAGCAGGAGATAAGGAGAGGCTGGAGGCTCAGGCATTTGCACCTTTAGCAAAAACCCTGGGTTGAGGGAGGGTCAGACAGGGTTTTCCCTAGTTTGAGGGACTCCGCAGGGGCCCGGGTTTTGTCAGCCTCCTTCGACCTAAGCCTCGCATAACAACGTGTTCCTGTGTTACTGGGGTTCTGTAACATCAGCAGGTGGGAAGCGGTGGGTGCAAGCGGTGGGAAGGTGGACAGAGCAGGAGACAGTGGCAGACACACATCAGGGGATCTGCTGACATTACAGAATCCCAGTAACACAGCAACACGTGTGGATTGGGCAGACGGCTACTGTACGCATAAACTGGCGGTGTTGGTGGTCACGTGAAATCCTGGAAACAGAGTGGAGACAGATGCCTAATTGGAGCACGTTGACAGTCTGTTGTAGCCTACAAACAATCTAAAACTACCACCAAGTAGGCCTCGGCCTACACCATGATTGTCCCTGGGCTCCAACAACGCCAGTTGGTGCTCGGCAGTGTCTTTGGCACGGGGACTTCCTGTTGCCCAGCCTGGTTCCAGCACGCCTGCTGTTTCCGGGTAGTGTCAAGGTCACTATGCCACCAATCCGTTGTCCTGTCGTCTTGCGGCCGGGTTAGCCGACTCTACGGTGCCTGCAGTTTAGGTGACTCCTATGTGGGCTGCGGCAACTGGCACTGAAGGCTGGATCCGTAGTGCCAATGGGACAGGGACCCCCTGTAGGACTGTGGGTTTCGGTAACTGCGGCCGGCTTGCGGCCTGGCTACTTTGCTTTCAATGGGTACCTTCTGCTACCCACCCGGGTTCCAGCACTGTCTGCTGGTTCTCGCCAGAGCCTTTGGCCTAGGTGCCTCCATCTCGGTATCCGAGGTCCAGCACCGTCAGCTGGTCCTTGGTAGTGCTTTCTAGCACAGGTACCTCCTGCCTAGTAACCGTGGTCCAGCACCGTCAGCTGTTCCTCGGTAGTGCCATTGGCTCTTGTTGCTTTTGATACCCATCTGGGTTCCAGCACCGTCAGCTGGACATTGGTAGTGCTTTTTAGCACAGGTACCTTCTGCTTAGTAACCGTGGTCCAGCACCGTCAGTTGGTCCTCGGTAGTGCCATTGGCTCTTGTTCCTTCTGCTACCCATCCGGGTGCCAGCACTGTCTGCTGGTTCTCGCCACAGCCTTTGGCCTAGGTGCCTCCATCTCGGTATCCGAGGTCCAGCACCGTCAGCTGGTCCTTGGTAGTGCTTTTTAGCACAGGTACCTTCTGCTTAGTAACCGTGGTCCAGCACCGTCAGTTGGTCCTCGGTAGTGCCATTGGCTCTTGTTCCTTCTGCTACCCATCCGGGTGCCAGCACTGTCTGCTGGTTCTCGCCACAGCCATTGGCCTAGGTGCCTCCATCTCGGTATCCGAGGTCTAGCACCGTCAGCTGGTCCTTGGTAGTGCTTTTTAGCACAGGTACCTTCTGCTTAGTAACCGTGGTCCAGCACCGTCAGTTGGTCCTCGGTAGTGCCATTGGCTCTTGTTCCTTCTGCTACCCATCCGGGTGCCAGCACTGTCTGCTGGTTCTCGCCACAGCCTTTGGCCTAGGTGCCTCCATCTCGGTATCCGAGGTCCAGCACCGTCAGCTGGTCCTTGGTAGTGCTTTTTAGCACAGGTACCTTCTGCTTAGTAACCGTGGTCCAGCACCGTCAGTTGGTCCTCGGTAGTGCCATTGGCTCTTGTTCCTTCTGCTACCCATCCGGGTGCCAGCACTGTCTGCTGGTTCTCGCCACAGCCTTTGGCCTAGGTGCCTCCATCTCGGTATCCGAGGTCCAGCACCGTCAGCTGGTCCTTGGTAGTGCTTTTTAGCACAGGTACCTTCTGCTTAGTAACCGTGGTCCAGCACCGTCAGTTGGTCCTCGGTAGTGCCATTGGCTCTTGTTCCTTCTGCTACCCATCCGGGTGCCAGCACTGTCTGCTGGTTCTCGCCACAGCCTTTGGCCTAGGTGCCTCCATCTCGGTATCCGAGGTCCAGCACCGTCAGCTGGTCCTTGGTAGTGCTTTTTAGCACAGGTACCTTCTGCTTAGTAACCGTGGTCCAGCACCGTCAGTTGGTCCTCGGTAGTGCCATTGGCTCTTGTTCCTTCTGCTACCCATCCGGGTGCCAGCACTGTCTGCTGGTTCTCGCCACAGCCTTTGGCCTAGGTGCCTCCATCTCGGTATCCGAGGTCCAGCACCGTCAGCTGGTCCTTGGTAGTGCTTTTTAGCACAGGTACCTTCTGCTTAGTAACCGTGGTCCAGCACCGTAAGTTGGTCCTCGGTAGTGCCATTGGCTCTTGTTCCTTCTGCTACCCATCCGGGTGCCAGCACTGTCTGCTGGTTCTCGCCACAGCCTTTGGCCTAGGTGCCTCCATCTCGGTATCCGAGGTTCAGCACAGTCAGCTGGTCCTTGGTAGTGCTTTCTAGCACAGGTACCTCCTGCATAGTAACCGGGGTCCAGCACCGTCAGCTGTTCCTCAGTAGTGCCATTGGCTATTGTTCCTTCTGCTGCCACTACGGGTTCCAGTACTGTCAGCTGGTTCTCGCATGAAGACAACCACCAAGATACAGAACAAAAGACAGAAGAACAAGATGCAGAAGAAGCAAAAGCAGAAGAACAGAAAGCAGAAGAACATTAAGCATAAGACAAAAAATCAGCATAGAAGAAATCAAAATTATAAGCAGAAGAAGACTAAGCAGTAAATGGGGGTGAGTCCGTTCCTCCTCGTGGTGCCCCTGGAAAATGCCTGCTGCTGCAGGCCAAACTGAACGCGGACAAATCCTGTTGTAAATCTTTTGTGACAGGCAGAACGTAAGGTGTAATCTTATAACTTTTATAGATAAGTACTACAGGAATGTCTGTCGCCATAAGAAAATGAAGAAAAAGAAGAATAGGAAGAAGATGAAGAAATAGCATATGAAAATTAATAATAGCTGAATAAGAAGAATATGAAGAATGGAAAAAAAAAATTAATGGGAAGAAGGTGAAGAAGAAGAAGATGAATAAGGTGAAGAAAAAGTTGATGAAAAAAATGCTACTGCTGCGGATCATGAAGGAGAAAGTGTGGGAGAAGTACAAAAGAAGGTGAAGAGCATGGAAGTTGTGAAACATACATATCTGACTAAATATAAAAAAGTTAACATAGTCAATATCTTTTTAACTCCGAACGTCTTGAAAAATTTTTTTGGAATTAATGCTATGCCATGTGATTTGAATAAACCACTATGCTTTTAATGTCTCCTCCACCTCCCACAATACATTCTACATGATTCTTATTTGTTTTCAATTATGTAGAATTAGCCAACAAGGAAATAAAGGCCTTTTTTTAATTCCGATACCGGAAGTCCCATTGACTTGAATGGGACTTCCGGTATCGGAATCGGCGATACCCGATATTTTTTTCGTATCGGGCGATACCATCCGATACGATATTTTTGGGTATCAAACGGTATCGCTCAACACTATCCATCACACAAACATTTTTGTTAATATTTACATGAGCTGAGTTCAGGCTGTTAAATGAGCGTGATCGACAATCTTGAAGGTGTTTAACGCTTGTTTATTCGGACTCCCATGACAGCACCACGAGAGAGGGGATCCGCCCTATAGGAACAGGAAACCTACAGATACAAAAAGGGCGGCACCTCTCCCACGCATCAGTTGGTTTCCTGTTCCTGAGGGGACGGGATTCTACAGAAGAACCGGATCCCAGGCCGGCCAGCCGATACCGGTAGCGAGGGGGTCTCCTACCTCGACCTGGTGCGGATCTCCTGGAGGATGCCACGGTGGCCCAGGATGGGTGTCACGGCGGTGGCGTGTGCAGCAGGGAGCGGCGTCCGGAGGATGTCCATCTCCGGAATTAGGCCGCCGCCGGTAAGTATATTCCCCCCGGGGGTTCCCGGCTCCGGCAGCGCAGGTACGATGGCAGCGCTGTGCAGGGGGCTGCGACCGGGTGGCGCTGCTTCCGGGGCTCCCGGGCGTCCCACGTGACTTCCGGTGTTTCCCGGGGTAGCGGTGACGTCAGGGGGCGGGCGGAGGATGCGCTTCCGGGTCAGCGCGCCACTGCGCATGCGCGAGGACTCCAAAATGGTGGCGCCCATCGGAAACACCGATGGTGCCGGGTCCGGCGCCAGCTGGGGTAGGGAGCCCCGTTAAGGGGGGGAGGGGCGCGGCATGGATACTGCTGACCGGAGGAGGGGTATTTAGGCGGGACCCTGGCAGGGTACCTTGCCTTGGCCACATTACTACATGCAGCAGTGTACAGCAGCAGCAGTGGTAATGGAGAGTGATCGAGAGCAGCAGCAGCAGCGGCAGAAGCAAGGGCGACAGCAGCGGCAAACATCACTGCCGCCCCTGGATGACCTTCGGCAGGTCAAACAGAAAAAGAAAGTGTCCCGTGACAGTAATACGGGACGAAGTGACCAGTCCACTCGTAAGAGCTCCTCCAGGCAGACAGGAGCATCGACCGAAAGAAATCCCCCTCGTTCTCCGGGGAAAAAAGCTACAAGTAAAAATAAACATAGGGAATGCGCACTCTGTGCATGCCCATTACCAGACGCGTGCATCAAAAGATTGTGCCCCCCCTGTATTCAGCAGACGGTGGCAGAAGAGTCGCCCGCAGTAGCGGCGAGTTTAAGGGACATTGTCAGGGCAGAAATGAGGGAAACCCTAAAGTCCTTGTCCCAGCCGCAAAGTCTAAAGGGTGAGGTCCCGGCGGAGTCTGATTCCTCGGTAGAGTGGAGAAAAAGCAGAGACTCCCAGGCTTCATCTCCCTCGTCCTCCTCAGGAGAAGAGGACTCGGGGCAATTTTGTCTGCCTCTTGACCGGGTAGACAAGCTGGTCAAAGCAGTCAGAGGGACAATGGAGGTAGAGGAGCCTAAGCCCCATTTGTCCATGCAGGATGTCATGTTCTGTGGGCTGGAACAGAGGAAGCGGAGAGTCTTTCCGTTAAATCAAAAGATACAGGATCTGATCCACAGAGAGTGGAAAAAACCGGACAAAAGAGGGTCGCTACCACCAGCCCTCAAACGAAGATACCCCTTCGACGATCCGACAGTAAGTTCTTGGGACAGAGCCCCCAAATTAGACGCAGCCATTGCAAAGGCATCAAAAAAATCCTCGCTCCCCTTTGAGGACATGGGATCCCTTAAAGATCCCCTAGACAGGAAGGCTGATACTTTCCTGAAAAACACCTGGGAGATGGCGGCCGGGTCCTTAAGACCAGCAGTGGCTTCAACGTGCACGGCCAGGTCCATGATGGTCTGGTTGGACCAGTTGGAGTCACAACTAAAACAGGGTACATCAAGACAGACAATTCTTGGGGCCCTACCGACCATCCAGGAGGGAGCAGCCTTCCTAGCAGATGCCTCAGCGGATGCAGTGAGAATGGCCGCCAGAGCAGCAGGTCTCTCTAATGCAGCTCGCAGAGCCCTGTGGCTAAAGTGCTGGCAGGGAGACATCCAGTCCAGAGCAAAGCTCTGTGCGATTCCATGTGAGGGCGAATATTTGTTTGGAACTGTCCTAGACGAGCTGCTTGAGAAGGCGGGGGACAACAAGAAAAGATTCCCAAACCTTTCGTCAGCGTCCTACCGTCGTCCATTTGGTAGAAGCAGGGCCGCCATCAGGGCATGACAGCCCTTACAAGTGTATGGGGCCCCGGTGATTGGGGGGCCCGCCCGGTGCCGGAGCACACTGGCAGCCCCAGCTGTGCGCACAGGACCTGTGATGAGGTCACAGGAGGGGAGGAGTCAGGGGTCACATGATCGGGGCCTGGACGTATACAGGACACTGCTGTGCTGCTGGCTGTCCTGTACTGCTGGATCAGGTAAAGTTTCTGTGCGGGAACGCCGGTGATTAGGGGGGCCCGGCGCCCGAGCACACTGGCAGCCCGGTCCGCGCTCGGCCCCTGGCCCCCCTACATTTTGTTCAGGCTTCTCTAGCTCCGTCTGCTGTGTGCGCATAGGACCTGTGATGAGGTCACAGGAGGGGAGGAGTCAGGGGTCACATGATCAGGGGTCTCATGTATGCAGGACTCTGCTGTGCTGGTTGTCATGGTGCTGGATGAGGTAAAGTTTCCATGTGGGGTCAGGAGGGGTTTACAGGGTGGATGTAGTAGAGCCGTGTGTGTACTTTGTGTACGGAGCAGAGCCTCATGTGTACTTTGTGTATGGAGTGGAGCCGCGCGTGTACGAGGTGTACGGAGAGGAGCCGTGCGTGTACGAGGTGTACGGAGAGGAGCCGTGCGTGTACGAGGTGTACGGAGAGGAGCCGTGCGTGTACGAGGTGTACGGGGAGGAGCCGTGCGTGTACGAGGTGTACGGGGAGGAGCCGTGCGTGTACGAGGTGTACGGAGAGGAGCCGTGCGTGTACGAGGTGTACGGAGAGGAGCCGTGCGTGTACGAGGTGTACGGAGAGGAGCCGTGCGTGTACGAGGTGTACGGAGAGGAGCCGTGCGTGTACGAGGAGTGCGGAGAGGAGCCGTGCGTGTACGAGGTGTACGGAGAGGAGCCGTGCGTGTACGAGGTGTACGGAGAGGAGTCGCGTGTACGAGGTGTACGGAGAGGAGTCGCGTGTACGAGGTGTACGGAGAGGAGCCGTGTGTACGAGGTGTACGGAGCAGAGCCGTGCGTGTACGTGGTGTACGGAGAGGAGCCGTGCGTGTACGAGGTGTACGGAGAGGAGCCGCGTGTACGAGGTGTACGGAGCGGAGCCGCGTGTACGAGGTGTACGGAGCGGAGCCGCGTGTACGAGGTGTACGGAGCGGAGCCATACGTGTACGAGGTGTACGGAGAGGAGCCGCGTGTACTAGGTGTACAGAGCGGAGCCGTGCGTGTACGAGGTGTACGGAGCGGAGCCTTGTGTGTACGAGGTGTACAGAGCCGCTCGTGTATTTTGGCATTGAGGGGCCCCATTAAAAATTTATTAAGTAACGTGGGTGGTGGGCGCTTATGGCCGTGTAAAGGGGATAAGGGAAACCACGCTTCAGCTAGGACTTCTGCAGCAGCTGCGATATGACTGCGGCTCTCATGCTGGGAGTGCACGGCTCTGTGAGGCAGCGGCTCCATCCAGCTCAATAAACCTGTTTCCCTCTGAGGGGCTGCAGTGCCATTGTGGGACGGGGAGCCTTAGGGTAAATCCCCGTGTTGTACCCCACAGGGGCATACTCCCACCCACCTGCCCTATATTCTGTGCTGCAGAGCCGGCTCTTGCCCACTTACCCCACTGTTACAGATTGCCCTATGTGCATGAGATGTCATCTTCTAGAGGGTCTTTCACTTGTCCCCAGATGACTCCCAATGCAGTAAACAAAGCCCCCCAGTCCTCTCCCTCCCCTGCTCTAGCTGCAGGGCTCAGACATAGGGGAGGGGGTAATATTATCTAGTCTTTTCTTTCCTCAAGGATTTTTTGGGGTCACCTTTTGACAACTCTTATGAAGTCACCTGCTCTATTCTCAATGTGCAAGGCAGTGAAGTCTGCTTTGGTTTGACCTCATGCGAACTTGTTCCTCCCCCCCATAAAAGCTTCACACTTCTCATATGTTGGTGTTTTTGCAGTGTAAAATTGACTGGGGGCTTTATAGCTCCACTGGTTCTCAGTCCGTTCTGTCTGTGCCATTTTTAGGGTCAGGGCTCTTTTGTGGGGTTTTGACAGAACAGATTTGTGATGGTAATGTAACATAAAGCGCAGTCCTGGAACCATTAGATACTTATACTGTAGATATGCATTGATATTTCTCCAGGAAATGTGTGAGTAAATACAAACGAGTGGTAGATTCCCACTCAAATGCGTATTTTAAAATCCACAGTGTGTCACTTGTATGTGACAAGATCCACACGTGTGACATGATTTTGTTGAGGAAAGTCCACATTGAATGTGCTGCTTGTGCGCATACTCTTAGAGCTGATCCTCACTACAGGTCGAGTGCTGAACATTGGGGATTTTCTAGTTTCTGATTAGAGCACAAAGAAATCCCCTATGTCAATGTCATGCAGGTAAATTCATATGATTGGCAGTTCACTATCATATCTGTAGCAGTGGGGGGGACATATTAGTCAGGGACATGGCAGCCCCTCCATTCTCAGCTTGTCATCTTTGACCGCTGGGACCTCGGATACAAGTGTCAGCGCTGATCATTGGCGATTTGCTAGCACAGTCCGTGTCTACAGAAGCATGTCTGGTCTGAAGTGCTGATGTCTGCGATCTCTCATGTTTTGGGGTGCACATACACCTTACATAGATGGCAGCCAAAAGCCCTTTTCTGGGGTCCTAAAGCGATGTTTGAATGGAGCATGAGGGATTTTGTGTGACCATCGCCCATAGGCTGTGCCAGCGCGCCACATGGTGGGACCGGGCTGAGAGCAGAAAATGGTGACCGTGGACGGCAGCGGGACTGCTAGGCGCAGATGGCAGGCACTGGGAGACCAGCCACGAGGCGGTGTCAGTGAGCGAGCAGGGTGATTAGACTGTCTGTCTGTCTCTGACTCTCTCCGACGTCTCTGTGGCTCTGTCTCCGGTGGCATGGCGGCGGTGCCCAAAGAGCCATGACGGGGGGAACAGAATCTGGGGGTCTCATGGGGTACAATTACATTGACTTAATATGTGACCAACCTAATATAAGGTGTGAAAAATGAGGATGATTGACCTCATGGAGATCAACATCCAACACTGCGGAGACACCATCACGTGTTTCTCAACGCAGTGATTCTAGAGCACTGCCCCCATCCCTTATGGGAAATATGCAAAACATGCAAAACAGAAGCCGCGGAGACACCATCACATGTTTCTCAACGCAAGCAATGACTAGCCAGGTCTTTCACCGGGAAGGAACAACCACGGGAAGGGCAGTCTCCAATGAAGGAAACCACCTATGCCAAAACATGGTATCCATCCACAGACAGCTGTTTCGGGGTATTTGCCCCTCATCAGTGTGGAGTAGGAAACCTAATATAAGGGACTGCTTGCTGGAGTAGGTTAGAGTTAGACGGGCACTGACGGTATCATCTGGTCATTGTCTGAAGATGGATGCACAATAATGGTTAAAAAAGTTACCAAATGTTTAATAGGTTAGAGTAGAGTAGGGCCCTGTCAATAGAGTCTACCTTGTCATGGTGGCAGGCTTAAAAAATCTTTTGGGCAAAACTAAAGCTGATGGCTATGTATGTGATATGGTGTTAATGTGAGATTGGTGAGGGCGTGATGTAGAAGTGAAGTTTTTCCAAGAAAGGGCGGAGGGATTTTGGAAGGTTCACGGTGGTGGAGGAGGAGCTAGGGTGGAGGCGGAACTGGGGGTGGAGCCTGGGCGGAGTCTCAAGGGGGGGCCCCATAAATTTTGCCAGTATGGGGCCCCAAAATTCCTAGTGGCAGCCCTGGGTAGAAGGAGATTTGGCCAGGGGAGAAGGCGCAACTCTTCGCCTGTTAGAGATCGGCCCAGATGGGAAGACAGAAGGAGACGAGGTACAGGCTATATGTTCACACGCTCGTCGAGAGATCAAAAGAGACCAAATCAATGACTAGCAGTTCCCATGGGGGGTAGACTGTCATCCTTCTTCCCGGCATGGTCACAGATTACGAATAGTGACTGGGTGCGTAACGTAATATCCACCGGGCTTAGGTTGGAATTTACCCAGATCCCGCGGGACACCTTTAAACTAACCCCCTTAAGATCTTCTCATCTCGAACAAGCGGCTTTAGAAGCGGAAGTCTTGAGCCTATGCCAGAAAAATGTCCTGGTAGAGTTTCCAGAAGCTGAAAGGGGAAGAGGGTTTTACTCTCCCCTGTTTCTAATCCAGAAACCTGATAACACATTCAGAACGATTATAAACCTTCGTTCCCTTAACGAGTTTTTGATTAATCATACATTCAAAATGGAGTCCATTAATACAACAATAAAAATATTGTTTAAAGGTTGTTTTATGGCAGTCATAGATTTGAAAGACGCGTACTATCATGTACCTATCCATACAGACTTCCAGCAGTTCCTGAGGGTGGCAGTTTCAGTAGAGGGCACAGTGCGTCATTTTCAGTATAGAGCCCTTCCCTTTGGTCTCTCAGCAGCACCCAGGGTTTTTACAAAGATAGTGGCCGAAGTTATGGCTCACTTACGGGAGGTTGACGTCTTAATCATTCCATATTTAGACGATTTCTTGATTGTAGGAAAATCGGTGGGTCATTGTAAATCCCAGATAGAAAAAGCTAGATCCAGGTTAGAAAACCTGGGATGGATTTTAAACTACGAGAAATCCCGACTCCAGCCCTTAAAAATACAGAAATTTTTAGGGTTAGTACTAAATTCAGAGACTCAGCGGTGCCTGCTGCCACTAGATAAATTACAAAAGATACAGGAGCAGGTTCTTCGGGCAATTGATAATCCATCTATGACCCTCAGACAGGCCATGTCCCTGTTAGGCTCTCTAACGTCGTGCATCCCAGCAGTAAGGTGGGCACAGTTCCATACCAGACCCCTTCAAAACGACGTCTTGGTTAATAGCAGGGCCCTTGGAGGCTCCTTACAAGGTCGGATGTGGCTAAGCCCCTCAACTGTTACATCACTGAGATGGTGGCTTAATAGCGAGAACCTAGCATCAGGGGTGCCCTGGATAACACAGATAACCCGTATTATAACCACAGACGCAAGTTCCTTCGGTTGGGGAGCCCATATGGGGGACATAGTGTTACAGGGACAGTGGGATTCTGATTCTGATATCTCATCCAACCAGAGAGAGCTATTGGCGATAGAACGGGCAGTCAAGAAACTCATTATCTACCTACAGGGCCATCATGTGAGGATACACTCGGACAACCAGGTAGCGGTAGCATATGTCAACCACCAAGGTGGGACCCGCTCCAGCGCTCTGATGCAGATAACAGAATGGCTCCTCCAGATAGCAGAGAAAAATTGTCTATCTTTAACCGCACTCCACATCAGCGGAAAGGACAACGTAAGAGCAGACTTTTTAAGCTGCAAGGCTCTAAGACAAGGAGAATGGGCTTTGAACAAAGATATTTACCACCAGATTGTCCGCAGATGGGGTCAGCCAGAGGTAGACCTCTTTGCCACCAGAAAAAACAGAAAAGAAAGATTGTTCTGCTCTCTGAACCCCAGGGAAAATCCCCTGGCGGTGGATGCCCTCCTGATAAGATGGGACTTTTCTCTGGCATACGCCTTCCCACCATTGAATCTTCTTCCTCTGGTAGTCAGGAAGATCAGAGAGGATCGGGCAAAAGTTATACTGATTGCCCCCTTTTGGCCCAGGAGGACCTGGTTCGCATGGTTGAGGACCATGTCGGTAGGCGATCCCTGGGTACTGCCGAACCTTCTGGATCTCCTCTACCAGGGGGCCAGTCAGCCACCCACAAGTAGCGGGACTTCATTTGACGGCGTGGTATTTGAAAGGTCACTATTAAAAGATAGAGGGTTCTCCAAGAACTTAATTGACACCCTCCTAAAAAGCAGAAAATTAACTACCACTAATATCTATGCTAGGACCTGGAAACGCTTCCTGTCCACCTTTCACTTTGACATCAGAGACGGAATTCCCACGAAACATATTCTGGAATTTCTCCAGAAAGGTTTCGAATTGGGTCTCTCCACAAGTACGCTAAAAGTACAAGTTTCAGCCTTAGGGGCCCTGTTTGCAGGTGATATTGCAAAAGATTATTGGGTAGCAAGGTTCATCAGAGCAGCGGCCAGATCGAGACCTATACACAAAGACAGATGCGTGCCATGGGACTTAAACCTAGTCCTTACAGCCATGACGGAAAGTCCGTTTGAACCTTTAGATTCCGCCTCACTAAAGATTATATCTCTTAAGACAGCATTTCTGGTAGCAATAACATCCGCACGTAGGGTGAGCGATATACAGGCACTTTCCAGATTGCCCCCTTACACAGAGTTCTTACAGGATAGGGTAATCCTAAGGCCAGATCCAGCATACCTTCCCAAGGTAGCAACACAATTCCACAGGACACAGGAGATAGTTCTGCCTTCCTTCCTCCCTAATCCAACCAACCCTAAAGAGCAGAAACTCCAGGCGTTAGATATTAGGAGATGCTTACTGACATATTTAGCAGCCACGGATCCTTGGAAGAAGGAGAACGCATTATTCCTATCCTTCCAAGGTCCCAGGAAAGGATACAGAGTATCAAAACGCACATTAGCAAGGTGGATTAGGGAGGCTATCTCTCTTGCCTACACAGCAGGTGGCGGCCCAGCTCCACAGAATCTGAGGGCACATTCCACTCGGGCCATGGCATCATCCTGGGCGGAAAGAGCTGGAGTATCTATTGATCAAATATGTAAGGCGGCCACCTGGTCATCTCCTTCCACCTTTTTTAACCACTATCGGTTAGACATGGGTGCCTCCTCAGACCTCACCTTCGGGCTAAGGGTGCTGCAGGCTGTAGTCCCTCCCTAAGTTAGGTTACATCTCTGTAATTCTCTCGTGGTGCTGTCATGGGAGTCCGAATAAAGTATTAAGTTACGTACCGGTAACGGTATTTTTCGGAAGCCCATGACAGCACCCTTAGTTCCCTCCCTTGTTCACATATAGGGGTGCACTCCTTTAGAAGATTGTTCATAAAAATCACCTTATGTGGGAGATGGTATAAAATAATTCTGGTAAATAGGGTAGATAGGTTGTATATATCATATGTTGTGTACTAACCATGGTAGCCTCTCAAGCTCTGTAATCCAACTGATGCGTGGGAGAGGTGCCGCCCTTTTTGTATCTGTAGGTTTCCTGTTCCTATAGGGCGGATCCCCTCTCTCGTGGTGCTGTCATGGGCTTCCGAAAAATACCGTTACCGGTACGTAACGTAATACTTTCCTGGCCTCTTTAGGCTGAGTTCACACTAGGCATTTGTGCTGCGGCTTTTTTATGTGTTTTTTATGCTAATTTTCAGCTGCTTTTTACAGTACCGGCTAAGCCTATGAGATTTCAGAAATCTCTTGCACACACGTTGTTTTTTTTTTTTTAGTCATCAGTATTTTGTGCTTTGCATGTTTTTTTTTGGACATAGAGCATGCACTTATTTTAGCGTTTTTTTCAACGTTTTTCACCCATTGACATGAATGGGTGGTCAAAAAATGCTCCAAAAACTCAGGTATCATGTTTTGCAATTTTTTTTGTTCCAAAACCTCATTCTAGGGAATAGGACTTTTTTCAACACTAAACTTTGTCAGCATGCACAGGAAACAAATCGAGCATGCCAAATCCGCCTCAAAAACCCGCCCAAAAAAATTTCTAAAAAAACAAGGAAAACATGCATTTTTTTCTGCAGCTTCTTTCCTGTCAAGAGATCAGGTTTTGTTGCAGGCAAAAAAACAAGAAAAAACGCTTATTATTAACTTACCCTTACACAGGATGACAAAGAATGATGGGCCAGAACAATCACTAGTTGATCAATCTGTCCCCATGCAGTATCACGTTATTAGCAGGACATCTGCAGTTTTCACCGGACGATGTGCTGCTGAGAACAATGATTTCTGTTCCAGCAAAAGCAATAAAATCACTCGATGAATATGGCAGCATTTTCCTTGTTTAGTATAATGTGCCCCATAGTCCTCCACGCAGTATAATACACACCCCATAGTCCTCCATACAGTATAATACACACTCCATAGTCCTCCATATAGTATAATACACACCCCTTAGCCCTCCATACAGTATAATACACACCCCATAGCCCTCCATACAGTATAATACACACCCCATAGTCCTCCATACAGAATAATACACACCATTGTCCTCTATATAGTACAATGCAGTGCTAAACAGGAGTACAATGGAGCCCCTATAGAATACAATGCAGCCAACACACAATGTAATGCAACCAGACATCATAAAATGTAATGCAGCCCCGATAGAATGTAATGCAATGCAGCCAGCCCCCATACAATGTAATGCAGCCCCTATAAATAAACACAATACTCACCTCACCTCGTTCCCAGCTGCAACACATCTCCTTGCATCAGCTGCTCTACTGCCCGGGGCAGGCACAGCTTAGTGCAAAATGACGTCATCGCACCTGCTAGATCAACAGGCAGAGGGAGATGATGCCAATACAGTTGAATGTGTGATGCAGGTGGGGGTGGTGCTGTCACCGGGCCCCTCTTGACTCATGGACCCCATAGCGCCAACTTGGTCTGCCGCTATTAGTTGCAAGCCAGTGAGGCCTGGGGTTGTGGGGGCCCTAGGCAGCTGCCTAGTCTGCCTACTCCTAATGCAAGCCCTGATCCTATTAGATGTTCAGTCCTGGATTTTAATTTCTTTAGACTGATAAATGCCGTATCAATGTAACATTTTTAATGTGTGGAAATTCTAGAAAATGTTCTTGAATTCTTGCCTTTTTATTGTGTATTTGAAGGTATTACTGCTCTGTGCACAAGAGCAGTGTATGTTAATTAAAGGACCGGGTTGAATCCTGTCCTGCCGCAAGGGCTTTCCTAATTTTGATCAAGCTCGTCCACGGGGAGTTAATAAGACCATGCTATATGCTAGAGCATTCATATTTGTGAGCTTAGACCCACAAGGTGAGTTGCTCTTTCCCTCTTATTGTGTCTGTGAAGATGTTAAAGGGAATCTGTCACCAGGTTTTCCCCATATAAAGTACGGCCACCATCTTTAAGTCCTATTTTACAGCATTCACACTAGCGTATGGCATCCGATGCGAGCCCATTGGATACAATATGCTAATGACCCTTGGCTCCTGCTCTGCTGCGAGCGGGAGCCGAGTGTCATGCGACTGCTCTCCGAGCATCTTGCACAGAGAGGAACGGAGCACAGCAGCGGCGGAGGTGGAGAAAGTAATTTCTCCATCTCCTCCATTGCTGGGGTCAGCATATATCGCACATCATTCAGATGATATCCCAGTGATATGCGCTGTGTCACTCGCACCCATACACTTAAATAGGTGCGAGTGAGCCGAGACTCGTCCGAGTGTCGGTGACAATCGCAGCATGTTGCAACTTCACTCGCACATAGAATACGGCCGAGGAAAAAAAACAGTGATGGAGCTTCCCCATAGATGAATACTGGTCCAAGTGCTTTGCGATGTTTTATCCATATTCATCGCTAGTGTGATGCCGGCCTAAGTCTCTAATCTGCTCTACAAAGCACAAAAAAGAGCTTTTGTTATACTCACAGACTGCATGGCCTGATCCAATGAGTGTTTCTGGCCTTGATCCCGCGCCTCCTCTCTTCTTACAATCACCATCCTCATTCCCTCCTTCATGTGGATGACGCGTCCTATGTCATCCACACAGTGTCCCCATCACGCCCTTGTGCAGTTGTGCTTTGCTCTGCCCTGCGCCAAGGTCAGAGCAAAGCATTGTAGTATGCATGTGCCAGCTTGGGTCATTGGCTCTCTTTAGCCCGCGCATGCACACTACAGTACTTTGCTCTACCCTCGGCAGGGCATAAAGAAGTGCACCTGCGCAGGAGCGCAATGGCTTTGCCACTGCAGCGACATTCTTGGATGCAGGAGGATCATATTGCCAGGCTCGGCAAGGAAGTCAGCTCAGGGCAGGGTTCCATTTAGGGTGACTATACATGACAAAATTCATAACCCCTTTTCAGTACCAGTGTAGAGGGTGGCTGTAACCCATTTCTGACATACGCCATACCAGTTTGTTCTATATTGGGTGCCAGTATATGGATTAGGCTCAGCAGATGAACTGCACCATATTTGACAGAAGATGATAGCTGTGTTACATCAGTTTCTTACAGTAATAAGCTAAGCTTAATTGCTGCATGGTCCACGCACACTGCTGTGTGTGCCCATTGCCCTCTGATTTGCAATAGCAGATGCAGATTTATTGCTGTGCCAGCCTAGAGCTGGCTGAAGGCCCCATTGTGTTACTATATTGACATTCCTGTGAAGTACTGCTATGTCGATGGAAAAAAATTGATGACTTTTGGAAGAGGGAGAGGAAAATTTAAACTTGTCCAGCCAGGAAGGGGTTAAACATGTTTTAAGAAATTCCAGTACAATTTCTATGGAATAATATAATTAAGCAGGTGAGGAAGGAAGCTTATTACTCAAATTCCTCTTCAGGCAAAGAGAGCACTAAAAACCTCCCAATATATTAGGAGTACTAAGTCTCCTATGGGAACAGCTTTTAATTTGACCATGTGATTATTTTTTTTTTTTTTTTTTGGGGGGGAGGGAATTCTATAAAAGAAAAAGCTATGTATAGCAGATATAGGAAATTTTATGAGTTATGCATTTTCCCATGACTCCTCTGTATTAAGACTCTCTCAAACTAGCGTATCAATCGGATGTGTGCAATGCGAGAATAAAATGGATTGCACTCGGACCAATGTTATTCAATGAAGTAGTGCAGATCTGTGTATTTTTTCTCAGCTGGGCTAAAGCTAAGTTTTTGGAGTAGAGTTGCAGAAGTGTTCTGTGGTTTGCAGTGGTATGTGTGTGTTTATCTCCTAGACCCTGTTCCCATTTAGTTTATTCCTCATTGTCCCTATCATCCTCCCCATTGTTAGTTAGTGCTTTTGTATGATAGAAGTTTTGCTATTCCTGTTTTGTTTTTTTTGTGTCTTGTTTACATTACATTTCTGTCCCATGCCTCACAGGGTGTGGGAGGGGACAGATCAGGGTTTAGCAGGAACATAGTAAGGTCGGAGACTCGGGCATCTCTACCTTCAAGAGTACCCCGGGACAGAGATAGTTAGTCCCAGTTCCAGGGACAGTTTGAGTTTCCCCTTCCTTACCGAAGACCGTCACAGTGTGACACACAGATGACAAGAGAGAAAAAATAATCCCACTCTCCTAGATGAGAATGGGACCGATTTCTTTTTTTTTCTTTTTTTTTACACTAGTTTGAGCGAACCTGTTATAGGAAACAATAAAATGGTACAGGATAATTCCAAATACAAACTAAGGACTCATGCATACATCTTTTGTATATGGAGCTGTAACAGGTTTTCCATAAAGGTGCTCTGTTGTACTGGACTGACTTCTCCTGAGCAGGTAGACTTGTACAATTTGATTGTGAAGTCAATGGATTGGCATAAGCTAAAAATGCCTTTTCAGTGTTAACATTGATCTGTCCATGAGAGCTACCTTGTTAGTACAATTTAAATTGTAAAAGTTTATATATTTTTCTATAAATGTCCATTAGATCCTTTTTACACATTGTCAGCTACTCTTCACCTCCTGCAATCTCATGTTACCTGTTATTTCTGTTGCTACCACTCTCTAACCTGTTTGCCTTATATACATGATGGGTTGACATCAGTCATTCCTCCCCTGGAATGTTATCCCTCTTGCTCATCTGCTACACCACATTGCTTCCTTTCCAGATCACTTGTCACTAATTAAGATATTTAATGGCACCAGTCTTTGTAAATGTCCCAGAGCTACTGGTAACCTGTCATTTCATGAATGTACACAATACAGTAGCCAGTGTCAATCTTATCTGCTGCCTAGCCTTACTACACAATCTTTACACTAAGCAATTGGCAGCATGTATGGCTGTGGTGGCAAAAACAACCTGTCCAGTCAAAAGCCGCTTTTATACTGCTTCTTGCTCCACAATCCGGATTTTCCGTGGTTTAACTAAACCAAATTTAGATCAGAATGCAATTTAAGTCACTTGATCTGCAGTGAGTCTGGATATTTATATGGAATATTTAGCTTTTTTAACAATCAATACTGACCTAAAACAGACTTAATGATTGACCATTGTGGCTCCTTTATGTATGAAAATGATTGTTAAAATATAAATAAATGTAGCATTTTTAATGCTGTTTTTTATTTTGTATATGGATTTTTTTTAAAGTTTTTTTTGGCGCAGCCTACGATTAAAATACCAGAAAAAAACAAATGGAGAATGATGTATATAAAAAAAGCCAGGGAAACCAGAAGTACAGCAAAAATGGCAAGAATAAAAACAGAGTATACAGTTCCTTAAAGTATTCAGACCCTGTTAACTTTTCCACATTCATGTCAACAACCACAAACTTAAATCTAAATCTGAAAATTGTGACGTGCGTTTGTATTCAGCTCACCTGAGTCAATACTTTGTAGGACCACCTTTCACTGCAATACTGCTGCAAGTCTTATGGAGTATGTCTCTACCAGCTTTGCACATCTAGAAGCCGAAATTTTTGCCCATTCTTCTTTGCAAACTAGCTCTATCTCTGTGAGATTGGATGGAGCGCTTCTGTATACAGCAATTTTCAAGTTTTGCCAAGGATTCTCAATAGCATTTAGGTCTGGACTTTGATTGGGCCATTCAAACAAATGAATATCCTTTGATTGAAACCAGTTCTACTTTGTCTCCTACAGCCAGAGCACCTTTTTTCAAATGCTAGCTGTGTCCCCTTCATGGCTTTTTGCAAACTGGATTTGATATGGCTTGCTTTCAAAAAATGTCTTCTTGTCGTCACTCTTCCTTAACCCCTTAGTGACAGAGCCAATTTGGTACTTAATGGCCAAACCAATTTTTACAATTCTGACCACTGTCACTTTATGAGGTTATATCTCTGAAACGCTTCAACGTGTCCCACTGATTCTGAGAATGTTTTTTCGTGACATATTGTGCTTCATGTTTGTGGTAAAATTTCTTTGATATAACTTGCATTTATCTATGAAAAAAATTGAAATTATGGTGTGTTCGTTTGAACCTGCTATGTTTGTTTTAGTTGTGTATTGTATTATAAAACAATGAAAAATTTTAATAGAAAAAAATGGAAATTTGGCAAAAATTTTTGAAAATTCTGCAATTTTCAAACTTTTAGTTTTTGTACCCTTAAATCAGAGAGTGGAGGTGTCACACAAAATAGTTAATAAATAACATTTCCCACATGTCTACTTTACATCTGCACAATTTTGGAAGCATAATTTTTTTTTTGTTAGGACATTATAAGGGTTAAAAGTTGACCAGCGATTTCTCATTTTTCCAACAAAATTAACAAAACCATTTTTTTAGGGACCACCTCACATTTTAAGTGAGTTTGAATGGTCAATATAACAGAAAATACCCAAAAGTGACACCATTCTAAAAACTGCACCTCTTAAGGTGCGCAAAACCACATTCAAGAAGTTTATTAACCCTTCAGGTGCTTCATGAGAACTAAAGCAATGTGGAAGGAAAGAATGAACTTTTTTTCACAAAAAATTTACTTTTGAAAATAAAAAAATTTGGTTCCAAAGGGTATCAGGAGGAAATGGACCACAAAATTTGTTGTTCAATTTCTCCTGAGTACGCCAATACCCTTTATATGGGGGAAAGCCACTGTTTGGGCACATGGCAGGGCACAGAAGGGAGGGAGCACCATTTGACTTTTTGAATGCAAAATTGGCTGGAATCAATGTTGGCGCCATGTCGTGTTTGTACTGTAGAGCACCTGATATACCTAAATAGTGGAACCCCCAATTCTAACTCTAACCCCAACACACCTCTAACCCTAATCCCAACCCTAACCATAACCCTAACCACAACCCTAACCCTAATTCCAACTCTAACCATAACCCTAACCACAAACCTAACCCTAAAACACCCCTAACCCTAATCCCAGCCCTAAACATAATTAAAACCATAACCACAACCCTAATCCTAGCCCAACCCTAACCCCAGCCCCAACCCTAATTTTAGCCCAACCTTAACTTTAGCCCAACCCTAACTTTAGCCCAACCCTAACTTTAGCCCAACCCTAACTTTAGTCCAACCCTAACCCTAGCCCAAAACTAACCCTAGCCCAAACCTAACTTTAGCCCAACCCTAACTTTAGCCCAACCATAACCCTAATGGAAAAATGGAAATAAATACATTTTTTATTTATTATTTTTACCTAAGTGGGTGATAAAAGGGGGTTTGATTTACTTTTTTTTATTTTGATCACTGTGATAGGGTCTATCACAGAGATCAAAATGAACCAATAGGAAAAATTTCCTATTGTTGCAGGGTGCCTGCCAGCCGATCTCGGCTGGCACACTGCGCATGCGCCCGCCAGTTTCTTCCCGGAAGAAGATGCCGGTGGCAGGGGGACTTCACGGGGGATGCAGGGACACTGGACGTACCGGGGGGAAATCGGAGGACCCCATTCTCTCTCCTCTGATGTGTGATCACATCAGAGGAGAAATTAAATGGGAAATCTCACTTTTTTTTTGCGGTCCCCGTTATTTCATCAATAATGGTGACTGGAACACTGGGGTTGGCAAAAACCGACCCGAATCATGTTCATGAGAAATTCTGATGCTGGGGGGTGCTATACACTTATTTCTCAGTGCTATTAAAAAGAGGTGCTGAGGCGTAAGTACCCGTAATTGCTGCCATTAAAAGGTGTATCGGCGGTCATTAAGGGGATACAGACCTGATTTCTGGAGTATACGACTAATAGTTGTCCTGTGGACAGATTCTCCCACCTGAGCTGTTGATCTCTGCAGCTGTGTGTGTAGTTTGCAGTTGTGCCATACTTCTTTCATTTTTGGATGATGGATTGAACAGTGCTCCATGAGATGTTCGGAGCATGGGCTATTTTTTTTTATAACCTAACCTTGTTTGTTCTTCTCCACAACTTTATCCTGGTCTGTCTGGTGTGTTCCTGGTTTTCATGAAGCTGTTTGATCCCTAATGTTCTAAAACAAACTCTGAGGCCTTGACAGAATACCTGTAATTATACTAGGAATAAATTACACACAGGTGTACTCAATTTACTACTGTAATTATGTAAGTTCCAGAGGTAATTGTCCCTCAGGATTTTATTTAGGGGTGTAAGACTACAAGGGGCTGAATACAAATGAATATCACAATTTTCAGATTAATATTTTGAAAATAATTGTAAAACCATGTATCATTTCCTTTAGGGTGCTTTCACACTGTGCTTTGTCCCACATTCATTGGTTCCATCTGTGCTTATGTCTGAACCCGTCAATATGTGCTCTGTCATGCATTATTTTTAGGCTTACTGAAGTCGTACACTCAGGCATAGTCTTCTACATCTAAGAATCTGCTCCAGTATGCTTATATGCCATAAAATTATGCATGACAGAGCACACGTTGTCTCTGTCTTACCATTATAGTCAATGGCACCACCAGCGCATATGTTTAAATCACATTTTCCTTGGAATTCGGACGTAGGACCCGAAGGGACCACAAATGTGGGACAAAGCACAGTGTCAAAGCACCATTACACTTCACAAATACTTGCTACTTTGTTTTTGAATATCACATAAAATCCCAATGAAATGCATTTATATTTGTTGGTGTAACGTAAAAAAATGTGTAAAAGTTCACGCCACTGTATGACTGTAGTGGCAAAAACAACGTGTCTGGTCGAAAGCTGCTTTTATACTGCTATGTTGACCACATCATCTGGATTTTCTGTGGTTTAACTAAACCAAATTTAGAAAAAAGAATTTGACACTCCTGGGGTGCCAAATTCTTTTTTCTATATTATTGGAGTGGTATCCTATTTGTGCACCCCTTTCATTGGAGTGCCGCGCAGCCTCTTTTTTAAACCAAATTTAGGTCATAATGATAATCTATGTCACTTGAATTGTAGTGAGTCTGGATGTTTATAAGGAGCATTTAGCTTTTTAACGATCAACACAGACTTGACGATCGACCATTGTGGTGCCTTCATACACAACTTTTTGTTTTAAAATGATCCTTAAAGGGAAGGTGCCGCAATTTTATATAATTTGCAAAAAAAGAGTAAGTAACAAAACATGTTGTTAAAGAAAATGTTGTACTAACTAGGATTTATGGTTTGTTTGTAATAATGTTTTAATGTAGCCACTGGGCGCTGACATCTTGATTTGCAGATCTGTGGAGGACTCATACAGTCTGCAAATATGGCCATCCCTGGACATAGGAGACTGTGGTCGGCTCCCGACCCCACCATGCAGCCTCATTAGCAGAGAACTGGGCACGCCCCTGTGGGCTGCACCATTCACTGCTGTAGGTATGACTGGGCGCCATTTTACTATAGCCCAGTGCTATCTGCCGAGCTCCACTTTTTGCACCGTGCTTCATGCTCCACTGTCCTCCTGCTCTGTCTCCGCCTCCTCACTCACACACAGCCCCAGTGATCTCCGGTAATCTGACACCTTTGCTTTTATAGTGACAGTGACATATACGGCCCATAGTCTAGTGTATGGGGGGGGGGGCAGTTACACCAGTGTGAGCATATCTGTAATACTGTCTCCTGTGATACTGACTGCTGAGCCGTGTATCTAATCCTATCCTGTGTGATACTGCCTGCTGAACCGTGTATCTAATCCTCTCCTGTGTGATACTGACTGCTGTCCTGTGTATCTAATCCTATCCTGTGTGATACTGACTGCTGAGCCATGTATCTAATCCTATCCTGTGTGATACTGCCTGCTGAACCGTGTATCTAATCCTCTCCTGTGTGATACTGACTGCTGAGCCATGTATCTAATCCTATCCTGTGTGATGTTGACTGCTGAACCGTGTATCTAATCCTATCCTGTGTGATACTGTCTGCTGAGCCGTGTATCTAATCCTCCCCTGTGTGATACTGACTGCTGAGACGTGTATCTAATCCTCTCCAGTGTGATACTGACTGCTGAGCCGTGTATCTAATCCTCTCCAGTGTGATACTGACTGCTGAGCCATGTATCTAATCCTATCCTGTGTGATACTGCCTGCTGAACCGTGTATCTAATCCTCTCCTGTGTGATACTGACTGCTGAGCCATGTATCTAATCCTATCCTGTGTGATGTTGACTGCTGAACCGTGTATCTAATCCTATCCTGTGTGATACTGTCTGCTGAGCCGTGTATCTAATCCTCCCCTGTGTGATACTGACTGCTGAGACGTGTATCTAATCCTATCCTGTTTGATAATGTCTGCTGAGCCGTGTATCTAATCCTCTCCAGTGTGATACTGACTGCTGAGCCGTGTATCTAATCCTCTCCAGTGTGATACTGACTGCTGAGCCGTGTATCTAATCCTATCCTGTGTGATGCTGACTGCTGAACCGTGTATCTAATCCTATCCTGTGTGATACTGACTGCTGAGCTGTGTATCTAATCCTATCCTGAGTGATACTGTGTGCTGAGCTGTGTATCTAATCCTATCGTGTGTGATGCTGACTGCTGAGCCGTGTATCTAATCCTCTCCTGTGTGATACTGACTGCTGAACCGTGTATCTAATCCTCTCTTGTGTGATACTGACTGCTGAACCGTGTATCTAATCCTCTCCTGTGTGATACTGTCTGCTGAGCCGTGTATCTAATTCTCTGCCGTGTGATACTGCTCTCCTGAAATACTCTGTGCTGCTGTCACCCTGCTGGTTTTATGTGTGATCTACATGGTGGTATTGTGTATGATCTATATGGTGGCATTGTGTGTGAAGTATATGGCGGTATTATTTGTGATCTGCTAAAAGGGGACCCATTCTAGGGTGGTTCTGGCTGAGCAACTGCACACGGGTCAGGGGTAATAGGTGCAGTCAGGGGAGGGCTGGTGAGGCAGCTGAAGAGAGGGGTCTCATTTTTATCATTACTGTATGGCTCCATTCCCCCCCAGCCTGCTTCCCAGTGTCACCCCGGACTGCACCTGTCGCCTCACTTTCACACATCGCCAGGACAGAATCTGAGGAGGGGAATGGGGTCTTTGCATGCAAAGTCTGGATCAGAACAGGCCATCAATCAGCAGAAATGTTTCCTGGATTTCTGTGCTGCTGTCACCCTGCTCCTCCCCATATATCTCCCTCTGTGCCCCCCATAGACCAGCGCACTGCTCTCCTGAAATACTCTGTGCTGCTGTCACCCTGCTCCTCCCCCATACATCCCTCTGTGCCCCCCATAGACCAGCACACTGCTCTCCTGAAATACTCTGTGGTGCGGTCACCCTGCTCCTCCCTCATATATCTCCCTCTGTGCCCCCCATAGACCAGCACACTGCTCTCCTGAAATACTGTGTGCTGCTGTCACCCTGCTCCTCCCCATATATCTCCCTCTGTGCCCCCCATAGACCAGCGCACTGCTCTCCTGAAATACTCTGTGCTGCTGTCACCCTGCTCCCAGAATCCTTGCTGCCTGCCATCCTCGGTGACCGAAGACCCCATTCCTCTCCTCAGATCCTGTCCTGGCGATGTGTGAAAGCGAGGCGACAGGGCCTGATATATGGTGGAGGAGCAGGGTGACAGCAGCACAGAGTATTTCAGGAGAGCAGTGTGCTGGTCTGTGGGGGGCACCCTGTTCGGTGCCAGTGATTGTACATAGAATGCTGTGTTTTATACACATGGATGGACCATCTTCTTGTCTGCTCCACAGAAATCCAGGAAACATTTCTGCTGATTGATGACCTGTTCTGATCCAGACTTTACATGAAAAGACAATCAGTATAACTTTGCAGGCCCCATCAAAATGGCTGCTCACTGTGTTCCTAAATGTCATCCTCTCTTTTCCCTTAGCAAGCACCCAGTAGGGGAGGAGAGGAGTGACACCACACCCATGTCAGCAGATTCAACCCATACAGTGTCCATTTTAGGGCATGATCATATATCAAAATCAAACATCATGGACACTGTACGCCCATAATTACTGCAGGACAGTAATGTGAGCTAGTTGTACACTAGGTTTTTGTGCCAAACTTCAGTAGCTGCTCCCCCTAGTGTTAACAAGTGGAAATGCCAAACTTTTTAATATTTTTCATATTTTACAAAATTAAAAACAAATGATAATATTTTTTAAGAAAATGTAAACATTAATTCTTTACATTTTTTCAATTGCTGAAAATTTTTTTTGGGATGGCACCTTCCCTTTAAAACATAAATGTAAGCATTTAATACTGTTCTTTATTTTGTACATGGATTTTTTAAGAGCTTTGGAGACGTCTGGTTAAAATACCAGAAAAAAAGCAAAATGGAGCATGATGTACATTAAAGAAAAAGGTAACAAAAGTACAGCAAAATGCCATTAAAAAAACACAGTATATGTAGTTTAAACTAATATATATCTGCAACAATTTTGAAAGCTATAGATAAACACCAAGAAATAACGCACTAACATTTGGCTAAAAATACAGTCTTAATGGATCAGCCTATTATCTGCCTATTATCATTGCTGAAGTGACATTATTCAACAGTGCTAAGTCATTGTTGTAATGGAAAACAGAAGGAATTATATTTTGCTGAGGAAGAAACTCATATTTCTGTTAACATTCTGACCATTTTAGTAGATCTGCGTTGCATTCGAGAATTTTACACAAATGTCCTGATAATGAACTTGCTAGATGTTTGTCTGAATCTTTATGTATAAATGCAGCTTAAACATACAAGGAGGATTTCTTTCAAGTTAAGTCTTCCAAATGACTATTGTATCAGTATACAGTTTTTTAAGATCTGGGAAGTCCGTGGGAATTTTAGAATTTTATCTGATCTATAAGAACTAGCTCATTTTCTGTGGCAAATATCTTTTAGCTAAATTGTGCTATTTAGGACATAGACTCTTTTGTATATAGTTTTCTGGTTTACATTTTTTTATGTCTATTAATCTCCTCTGAAAAATGCTAATACAAATTGGACCACATTTATTTACTTGACTAGATGGTGGCCCGATTCTATCGCATCAGGTATTCTATAGCCTCTGTTAAAATAAAAAAAGTTATATACAGTTGTGGCCAAAAGTATTGACACCCCTGCAATTCTCTCAGATAATACTCAGTTTCTTCCTGAAAATGATTGCAAACACAAATTCTTTGGTATTATTATCTTCATTTAATTTGTCTTAAATGAAAAAACACAAAAAGAATTGTCCTAAAGCCAAATTGGATATAATTCCACACCAAACATAAAAAAGAGGGTGGACAAAAGTATTGGCACTGTTCGAAAAATCATGTGATGCTTCTCTAATTTGTGTAATTAACAGCATCTGTAACTTACCTGTGGCACCTAACAGGTGTTGGCAATAACTAAATCACACTTGCAGCCAGTTGACATGGATTAAAGTTGACTCAACCTCTGTCCTGTGTCCTTGTGTGTACCACAATGAGCATGGAGAAAAGAAAGAAGACCAAAGAACTGTCTGAGGACTTGAGAAACCAACTTGTGAGGAAGCATGAGCAATCTCAAGGCTACAAGTCCACCTCCAAAGACCTGAATGTTCCTGTGTCTACCGTGCGCAGTGTCATCAAGAAGTTTAAAGCCCATGGCACTGTGGCTAACCTCCCTAGATGTGGACAGAAAAGAAAAATTGACAAGAGATTTCAACGCAAGATTGTGCGGATGTTGGATAAAGAACCTCGACTAACATCCAAACAAGATCAAGCTGCCCTGCAGTCCGAGGGTACAACAGTGTCAACCCGTACTATCCGTCGGTGTCTGAATGAAAAGGGACTGTATGGTATGAGACCCAGGAAGACCCCACTTCTTACCCCGAGACATAAAAAAAGCCAGGCTGGAGTTTGCCAAAACGTACCTGAAAAAGCCTAAAACGTTTTGGAAGAATGTTCTCTGGTCAGATGAGACAAAAGTAGAGCTTTTTGGGCAAAGGCATCAACATAGAGTTTACAGGAGAAAAATAGAGGCATTCAAAGAAAAGAACACGGTTCCTTCAGTCAAACATGGTGGAGGTTCCCTGACGTTTTGGGGTTGCTTTGCTGCCTCTGGCACTGTACTGCTTAACTGTGTGCATGGCATTATGAAGTCTGAAGACTACCAACAAATTTTGCAGCATAATGTAGGGCCCAGTGTGAGAAAGCTGGGTCTCCCTCAAAGGTCATGGGTCTTCCAGCAGGACAATGACCCAAAACACACTTCAAAAAGCACTAGAAAATGGTTTGAGAGAAAGCACTGGAGACTTCTAAGGTGGCCAACAATGAGTCCAGACCTGAATCCCATAGAACACCTGTGGAGAGATCTAAAAATGGCAGTTTGGAGAAGGCACCCTTCAAATATCAGGGACTTGGAGCAGTTTGCCAAAGAAGAATGGTCTAAAATTCCAGCAGAGCATTGTAAGAAACTTATTGATGGTTACGGGAAGTGGTTGGTCGCAGTTATTTTGGCTAAAGGTTGTGCAACCAAGTATTAGGCTGAGGGTGCCAATACTTTTGTCTGGCCCATTTTTGGAGTTTTGTGTGAAATGATCAATGTTTTGCTTTTTGCTTCATTCTCTTTTGTGTTTTTCATTTAAGACAAATTAAGTGAAGATAATAATACCAAAGAATTTGTGTTTGCAATCATTTTCAGGAAGAAACTGAGTATTATCTGACAGAATTGCAGGGGCGTCAATACTTTTGGCCACAACTGTATATTGATATTGATGTAGCAAAGTAACAGGTAATTGATTGCTATTATGGTTTGTCCTACTTCCTTTTAATTATTTCCATCCCGAACCTTGGATATTATGTTGAAGCCTAAAAGATACTGATTTGGACTATGCTACATCAATATCTATACCTAATTTCACTATGTCACTTCTATATGTATTCCTGACCTTTCTCCTCTGTTAAGGGACATGTATGATTTCCTATATCAAGAGGAACATAATTCTATTGAGTCTTGATTAATCGTGCCTGAAAGCCTGCCTCTTGGTCTTCCAATCTACTCAATAAGCATGACATTATCATGACATATCATTACATACCTCTTTGACTGGCTGTTTTCTTTTTTTTCATTTTTCCTTCTTTGATGTAAATGAGGAAAGCCTGAACAAGATGAGGTGATACTTGACAAATTGTATGTCTTTGTTAATTATGTCATTGGTCTATTCTATTGAATGATGTAATTCTTCATTATTTTCCGCATTGTTATTGCCACTATGTGGTGTTCCATGTATACATTGGTTCTTATTTTATTTTGTTCTGTATATGCTGATTTTCTTGAAAAAGGCTTACATGCCGAAATGTTGGCGTTACCGTATAAGTCTGTTTTTCCATATGTCGGCTTTGAATTTAAAGAATTTTTGCACTTTATTCAACTTGAGATGAAGCATTATATTTAAGTGCTAAAGGTTATCTTTCAAGAATCTGATGTTAATACTTCCTTCAGCACACCCAACTCTATAAAAAGCAGTGCTAAACCCTCTAACCATTTGTACTGTTTTAATTTCAGCTGGATCATACTTGCAAATTTGTGGACCTTGGTTTAGTAGAGGGAAGTCTGAAAAGGTTGCCTTGTTGTTGGCAGATGGGCTCGAAGAATTTCATCACAATTTGCGCAAATTTGTCAAATTTATAGTCCGAGTAGCTGTAATACAATCCAAAATTCATATATTTACTTTTTGCATCTACTTTAACACCATCAGAGATTGGTATTTGAGTGTGTATGTATATATACTGTATATGTACTGTATATATACAGTATATACCATATTTTGTGGATTATAAGATGCACCTCAAATTTTGAGGAGAAAAATCGGAGAAAAAATCTTTTTAGGCTAGCTTCACACTAGCGTTTTGGCCGCTGCTAAGCCCTGCCGTGACCCCTCCGGTCATCGCCTCCTAGTATCGCACATCGCTGCATGCAATCTGAACACCCTATCTTTAGCATAGGGTGCGCAGACCGTGCGCTGGCGGTGCGCTTGTAGGATTTTGCGTGCGCTGCGCCCTTTTGACGGTGCGCTGACCGCACCATGTTGCATTTTGGTGCGCTCGGAGCACCGTCAAAAGGGCGCAGCGCACGGAAAATCCTACTAGCGCACGGCCAGTGCATGGTCTGCGCACCCTGTGCTAAAGATAGGGTGTGCAGATCGCATGCAGCGATGTGCGATACTAGGAGATGACCCAGGGGGCGGGGCTTAGTGGCGGCCATGCGCTGCGGGCCAAAACACTAGTGTGAAGCTAGCCTTAATAAAACGGTGGTGCTTAGTATAATTCATGCGTCCTATTGCTTACCGGGGTTGGTGGCTGCAGTGAAGCGGGGTCCCAGGGTCACTGTTGGAGGAGGCAAGAGTGGAGCGTTGCTGCAGGCCGCAGGCTGGGATGAGGGGGTGTTCCGATGTGCGGTGCTGCGGATGTTCGGTGGTGCGGGGGATCTGCGAACATTTTGTGAAAGCTCAAAGACCCCGCTCTTACATGGTTTCCTATGCGGTGGACTCCGGGAAAATGGCTGCTGGGGCACGCGCACATGGAGATCTCGGCACGAAGATCTCGGGAGATGAGATCTCAGTGGCAGTGGTGCACTTTGGAACACCCCCTCATCCCAGCCTGTAGCCTGCAGAAATGCTCCACTCTTGCCTCCCCCAGCAGCAACCTTGGACCCTGCTGCACCATAGCCAGTAAGGTATATCCGCATTATAAGACGCACCCCCATTTTCCCTCCAAATTTGGGGGAAAAAAGTGTGTCTTATAATCTGAAAAATATGGTATGAACAGGTGCATCTCACAAAATTAGAATATCATTAAAAAGTTAATTTATTTCAGTTCTTCAATATAAAAACTGAAATTCATATATAGAGTCATTACAAACAGAGTGATCTATTTCAAATGTTTATTTCTGTTAATGTTGAGGATTATGGCTTACAGCCAATGAAAACCCAAAAGTCATTATCTCAGTAAATCAGAATAATTTATAACACCAGCTTGAAAAATGATTTTAAAATCCGAAACGTTGGCCTACTGTAATGTCTGTTCAGTAAATGCACTAAATACTTGGTCGGGGCTCCTTTGGCATCAATTACTGCATCAATGCAACGTGGCAAAGAGGCGCTCAGGCTGTGGCACTGCTGAGGTGTTATGGAAGCCCAGGTTGCTTTGATAGCAGCATTCAGCTTGTCTGCATTGTTGGGTCTGGTGTCTCTCATCTTCCCCTTGACAATACCCCATAGAGTGTCTATGTGGTTAAGGTCAGACAAGTTTGCTGGCCAATCAAGTACAGTGATACTGTTGTTTTTAAACCAGTAATTGGTACTTTTGGCAGTGTGAACAGGTGCCAAGTCCTGCAGGAGAATTAAATTTCCATCTCCAATAAGCTTGTCGGCAGAGGGAAGCATGAAATGCTCTAAAATTTCTTGGTAGATGGCTGTGCTGACTTTGCTCTTGATAAAACACAGTGGACCTACACCAGCAGATGACATGGCTCCTCAAACATCACTGATTGAGGAAACTTCACACTAGACCTCAAAGAGCTTGGATTGTGGCCTCTCCTCTCTTCCTCCAGACTCTGGGATCTTGATTTCCAAGGTCTAGTGTGAAGTATCCACAATCAAAGATGGTTTCCGGAGCCATGTCATCTGGTGGTGTAGGTCCACTGTGTTATATCAAGACCAAAGTCAGCGAAGCCGTCTACCAGGAAATTTTAGAGCACTTCATACTTCCCTCTGCTGACTGCTTATTGGAGATGGAAATTTCATTCTCCAGCAGGACTGTCCACACTGCCAAAAGTACCAATGCCTCGTGTAAAAACAACAGTATCTGTTGTGAGCTCATTTTCGGGTTTGCCTCTGGCTTCTGGTGAGGGTTATGGAGCTGGCTGTGCTGACAGAGGAGTAGTGAGTTCTCTATCTAGACTCCCTCTGTTGGTGAAGGAAGGTAATGAAGCTGATCTAAATGGCAGAGACCGGCCATCTGAGGAAGAGGACTGCGATTGGACATCAGGAGTTTCTGATTGGATTTAAGACAGCCGACTCCCTAGTTTCTTGCTGGTGATTTTTCCTGACTGTGGCTCCTGGTTTCCAGTTTGGTTCCTGCCTTCCTAAAGCTAAGTTTTCTCTGCTTTTGTTTATATGCGTTTTTGTCTGGTTTACTTAGTTTTTGCGTTCAGCCAGCCCTGGCTGGGACTGGGCTGAATGCCCATTTTTGTCTCTGATCAGTTGATCTCTTTTGCTCTGTCTTCAGAATATACCTGAGTGCTGATATAGTGATTTGAAGTCTAGCGACTTTAGGACCTTTTTCTATCAGACGTGTTGGACATTCTTTTTGGCAGGGTTTTTTGTGTAATTGCAGACAGCAGCTTTTCTTTCCTGTCCTTTCTAGTTAGCGAGGGCCCCATCATTTGCTCAGCCTATCTTTCTACCTGTGTCTGTGTTTTCATCTTGTTTCTCCGACAATACATGTTGGGGGCTGTCTATTACTTTGGGGTCTGCTCTGGGGCAGTTTAGATTTTCCCTTTCTTTCTTTAGGCTTATTTAGTTCTCCGGCCGTGACGAGGCGACTAGGACCACCACACTCCACGGCTACTGCTAGTTGTTGTGGATAGGATCAGGGGTCTGCAATCCGCTAGTTACCAACGTCTCCGATTTTCTGGGCTTAGCTTGCTTTTTGTTTTTTCCTCCTCAGTGACTCATTCTTAACAAGTATCACTGTGCTTGATTGGCCAGCAAACTCATCTGACCTTAACCCCATAGAGAATCTATGGGGTATTGTCAAAAGGAAGATTAGAGACACCAGACCCAACAATGCAGACGAGCTGAAGGCTGCTATCAAAGCAACCTGGGCTTCCATAACACCTCAGCAGTGCCACAGGCTGAACGCCTGCATTACACACTGCATTGATGCAGTAATTGATGCCAAAGGAGCCCCGACCAAGTATTGAGTGCATTTACTGAACATACATTTCAGTAAGCCAATATTTCAGATTTTAAAATCATTTTTCAAGCTGGTCTTATAAATTGTTCTCATTTAATAAGATAATGACTTTTGGGTTTTCATTGGCTATAAGCCATAATCATCAACATTAGCAGAACTAAACACTTGAAATAGATCCCTCTGTTTGTAATGACTATATAATAAAAGAGTTTCACTTTTTTTGTATTGAAGAACTGAAATAAATTAACTTTTTATGATATTCTAATATTGTGAGATGCACCTGTATGTAATATAATAGACAACTGCTGGATCTGAATTGACTAGGGATGAGCTACAACAGCAGTCACAATGTTTCATATGGAAATAAAAGAGCCTTTGTCTCTAACCTTTGTCTCTAATTTCATGCTTCCTTTTAAAATAAAACTTGTAGAGAAGTGTGCCAATATGAACAAAGCCTTAAGATGTTGCTCTTATTATTAGTCGTATTCTTAATACATACTTTTTCTACGATATTCTGTGAGCACCCTTCAACAAAAGCCAATCTAAAGAGCAGTTATTACAGGTAATGGAAATGCAAAATATTTTACTTTCAAAGTGTTTTCATATACAAATGTGTAAGTCTTTTTTTATCTTATTTTCCTGTGGGTTATTTGATAGGAAAAAGACTTCACAGAATAGTAAAGGTTACATCTTAATGTTCTGTGTCCCAACATCTAAATATACGAATGACCACAGAAGAGCAATTTTGTGTCATCTTTTCTTCTGAGGCTAATTGCTCTCTCAGTAGTTAGGAAACCAGCAGTTGCTTAGAAGCCGATTTTCTACAATAGGTGTGAACGTTCTTTAGTGCTAGTCTTATATAATAGAGAATTAGCTAAAGACCAGTTTATAAGCATATGCTTGGAAAGATGCATATTTGGAGCCATTTATATTACACTGTATTATGCCTGTAGAAATAAGATAATCATAAAATAGCCAATGTCTGCTGACAAGAAATCAACCAAAAATAATCTCTACTTTATTCATAACTCATATTGCTGCCTTCTGCCGTTTCCACCACTACTCTAGTCCTCTTCTGCACCATGTGGCTACAGATCTGACTAGCCGGCTCTCACAGTGGACCTGAATTTGCTTTCTCAATGTAATTCTACGAGAGCCTTAATATGCATCTCATAGGCTTACAGTGAGAAAGTAACTTCTGTTCCACAAAGAAACACGATGTGAGCCGACTAGTCATAACTGCGCTTACATGATGAAGAAGAGGTCCGGGAGCAGTGCTGGAAATTGGAAAAGGCAGTGATGGCTAAGTATTTTATTGCACACACTGTGCACATATTATTGATGTCTAAAGGAGGTTAATAATAATAAAAAATAAAAAAAATAAACCTACTTGCGGTTTTTGTTTTTTATAATTGTCTGCTTTTCAATAACCTCCCCGAGTTCTTCATTGCTTAAAAGTCCAACCATCGTGACTACCGATCACGAGAACAGTGGTGCTGAATCGCTTCTTCCTGACATAAAGTGTACAACCACTGTGGCTACTGATCGTGAGAACAGTGTTGCTGAATCGCTTCTTCTTGACATAAAGTGTCCATCCACCGTGACTACCGATCGTGAGAACAGTGGTGCTGAGTCGCTTCTTCCTGATATAAAATGTCCAACCACTGTGACTACCGATTGTGAGAACAGTGGTGCTGAATCGCTTCTTCCTGACATAGTGTCCAACCACCGTGACTACCGATCACGAGAATAGTGGTGCTGAATCGCTTCTTCCTGACATAAAGTGTCCAACCGCCATGACTACCGATCACAAGAATAGAGGTGCTGAATCGCTTCTTCCTGATATACAATGTCCAACCACCGTGACTACCGATCGCGAGAATAGTGGTGCTGAATCGCTTCTTCCTGATTTAATGTGTCCAACCACTGTGACTACTGATCGCGAGAACAGTGGTGCTGAATCGCTTCTTCCTGACATAGTGTCCAACCACCGTGACTACAGATCACGAGAATAGTGGTGCTGAATCGTTTCTTCCTGATATAAAATGTCCAACCACCGTGACTACTGATCACGACAATAGTGTGTCATGTCGGACGCTATTCACACCACAGCGTCCGGCAGGCAGCGGTAGTTCCATCTCCGTCCACTATAGCCTCAGTGGCGCCGGCTTGATTTTACTCAGGTTATCGGGGGTTAATCTAGCTGGAAATCAGGTGGGATGTTTGGTCACGCCCACGGTCTTTAAATAGTCGTGCTGGCCTATGGGCGTCGCCGATTATAGCTTGTGTTTTATGCCAAGTGGTTCCGGTCTGTAGAGGAGGTGTTGGAGAGAGAAATTCGTAGCTGGTGGCGTATGATTCGTTGTTACCTTTTCGCCTTCCTATATTTGTGTTTTGTTTTGCCCTGTTCACATTACGGTATTGTCCTGTGTGTATGCGGCGCGGTGCGGTTTAAGTTCTCCCTGTCTGTCATTACTGTGTGGGCTTTGGTGGTTTGACGACTCACGGGGTGGAGGGTGGAGGGTTCAGCTTAGGGCTGAGCAGGAGATAAGGAAAGGTTGGAGGCTCAGGCATTTGCACCATTAGCAAAAACCCTGGGTTGAGGGTCAGACAGGGTTTTCCCTAGTTGGAGGGACTCCGCAGGGGCCCAGGGTATATCATCCTTCTTTGACCTAAGTCCCGCGTAACATTATAATCGGCCCACAATATTTTGGTAGTCCATGGATTCCATGACTTCCATAAACCGCCAGTTGGCGGCGCTGTCCTTACAGGTCACCGAGTTGAAGGGGGCAGTTCAGCAGCAGGGCCTGGTTGTAGCTAATGTGCAAGCGGCTTCTGCAGGTGCAGGTGCAGAGCCGAAGATTCCACTGCCTGAACGATTTGCTGGGGAACGCAGCATATTTGTCATCTTTCGGGAGGCCTGCAAGTTATACTTTCGCATGCGCCCTGTCTCCTCAGGTAATGAGGCTCAGCGGGTGGGTCTGGTGTTATCCTTACTGAGTGGTGACCCCCAAGCATGGGCATTTTCCTTACCAGCTGACTCTGCTATGTTTCATTCGGTTGAGAATGTTTTTTCAGCACTCGGACTTATTTATGATGATCCCGACAGATTGGCTCTAGCGGAATCTAAAATCCGCGCCCTCCGTCAGGGGGAACGTATGGCGGAAGACTATTGTTCAGAATTTCGCCGTTGGGCAGTAGACACACAGTGGAACGACCCAGCGCTGCAGAGTCAGTTTATTCATGGGGTTTCAGGAAGAGTTAAACAGGCCCTCCTGATGTATGAGACTCCTGCATCGTTAGAGTCTGCCATGAGTTTGGTTATTCGTATTGATCGCCGTTTGCGTCAGGGGGCGCAGGAGACGCTGCCCCTGGAGGAAAGCAGGGGTGCAAGTGTGGTTGCTGCAGGTGAGCCCACGGAACCTATGCAAATCGCTGGGGTATCACATGTTAAGCGTCGCGTCCTGGGTTCAGGAAGCAAGGAGCATGTTTTTACTGTGGTAAAAGAGATCATTATGTAAATGCTTGTCCTGTGCTACCTAAGAAAGTCGCACCGGTGGAAAACTGGTAAGCTCAGAGGGTATGGAGGAGGCCCAACTGAGCGTATGCATATCCTCCATGATGGTATCTCAATATATGCTCCCTGCCAGGGTTATTTTTGTGGGCTGAGAGCTACCAATATCAGTGTTTGTGGATAGCGGTTCCACCACCAATCTCATGGATGAGGAGTTTGCACGCACAGACGGTTTTAAGATCGAAAAACTCCCTCATCCTATTCGCGTGGTTACCATTAATGCCGCTCCCCTCCCACAGGGGGAGATTACTGAGTTTGTAGCTGAGGTTAAACTCCACATTGGGGTCCTACATTCTGAGTGGGTTACATGTAGGTTACTCAATAATCTCCCAGCACAAATGGTCCTGGGTTTCCCATGGTTGTCCTAGCACAACCCGGTGATTGACTGGAGAACCCAGGACATAGTCCAGTGGAGTGGTTTCTGCTAGGAAAATTGCTTGGCCACATGTGTGTCCGCCGTGAAGTCCAGCCTTCCGGAGGCATTGCTGGATTTTGCGGACGTCTTCTCTGAGAGGGGTTGCTCAGAACTACCTCCACATTGAACCTATGACTGTGTGATTAGGTTAAAAACCGGGGCCAAATTGCCAAAGGCTAGGATGTTTAGTATTTCTGGTCCAGAGAGACAAGCTCTTAAAGACTACATCGCGGAGAGTCTAAGTAAAGGGCACATCCGGCCTTCATCCTTGCCTGTAGCAGTGGGGTTTTTCTTCATTAAGAAGAAAGATGGGGGGTTACGCCCATGTCTGGATTTCCGTGAGTTAAACCAGATTACGGTCCGTGATCCCTACCCGATGCCTCTGATCCCTGATTTGTTCAACCAGGTGGCTGGTGCGAAGTGGTTTTCCAAACTTGACCTCAGGGGGCGTACAACCTCATAAGGGTCCGTCAGGGGGATGAGTGGAAGACGGAGTTTAATACCCCTGAGGGTCATTTTGAAAGCCTAGTTATGCCGTTTGGGTTGACAAACGCGCCTGCTGTTTTCCAACATTTCATAAATGATGTATTCGCTCATGTGCTGGGGAAATTTGTGATTGTGTACCTGGATGATATCCTCATTTATTCCCGCGACCGGGACACTCATTTAGAGCATGTCAGGCAGGTGTTACAGTTGCTCCGTGAGAATAAGCTCTATGCTAAGCTTGAAAAATGCTTGTTCAGGAGTTGCCTTTTTTGGGATATATTGTGTCCGCTGCAGGGTTTAAAATGGACGCCGCAAAGGTGCAAGCGGTGCTGCGATGGGAACGGCCTGATAATCTAAAAGCGCTCCAGCGGTTCCTTGGGTTTGCCAACTATTATAGGAAGTTTATTAAGAATTTTTCTACTATAGCCAAACCGCTCACGGACATGACGAGAAAAGGTACCAATCTCGCTATCTGGTCTGAGGTTGCGGTGCGTGCATTTGAGCTTCTGAAAAACCGTTTTGCTTCAGCCCCCATTCTGGTGCAACCGGACGTATCTAAACCTTTTACTGTGGAGGTCGATGCGTCTGAGGTGGGAGTGGGGACAGTACTGTCACAGGGCTCGTCCTTGAGCAATATGCGTCCATGCGCCTACTTCTCCAAGAAGCTGTCGCCTGCCGAACGGAATTACGATATCAGCAACAGGGAGTTGTTGGCCATCAAATTGGCTTTTGAGGAATGGCGACACTTCTTGGAGGGGGCGGTCCACCAGGTCACAGTCATCACTGACCATAAAAACCTGCTCTATCTGGAGTCGGCCAAGCGTCTGTCTCCCAGGCAGGCTCGCTGGGCCTTGTTTTTTTTACACGATTTAACTTTCTGGTGACTTACCGTCCTGGGGCTAAAAACACCAAGGCGGATGCCTTGTCCAGGTGTTTTCCGGGGGGAGAACCTCGGGAAGATCCGGTACCCATCCTCCAGGAAGGTGTAGTGGTCTCGGCTCTCATGACTGAGGTAGAGGCGGAGATTGCCGAGGCCCAGGAGGAGGTACCGCCAGGACTTCCCGCTAACAAGTCATTCGTACCCCTTCATCTTTGTCTTAAGGTGTTGGGGAACACCACGACTCTGTCCTGGCCAGTCATCCAGGGGTTAGGGGCACCTTGGAGCTGGTATCGCGCCGCTTCTGGTGGCCAAAGACCCGGCAGGACGTGGTCTTGTACGTGGCAGCTTGCATCACGTGCGCCAGGGCCAAGTCGCCCAGATCCCGTCCTGCTGGCACTCTACAGCCTCTGGGGGTACCTAGTAGGCCATGGACAGAAATCTCCATGGACTTTATCACGGACTTGCCTGCCTCGGCAGGGAACACGGTCATCCTGGTGGTGGTTGATCGATTTTCGAAGATGGCGCATTTTGTGTCGTTGCCTTCCTTGCCCAACGCGAAGACGTTGGCTCAGGTTTTTGTGCAGGAGGTGGGCAGACTACACGGAGTTCCGTCGGGCATAGTGTCTGATAGGGGTACCCAGTTTGTGGCGAAGTTTTGGAAAGCTTTTTGCTCACGATTGGGGATCAAGTTGTCTCATTCGTCAGCGTTTCATCCGCAGTCAAATGGTCAAACTGAGAGCATGAACCAAAATCTGGAGCAGTATTTGCGATGTTTTGTGTCTGACAACTAAGAGGAGTGGTCGACATTCCTTCCCTTGGCCGAGTTCGCGTTAAATAATCACCGCCAAGAATCATTGGGGGAGTCTCTGTTCTTTTGTGTTTACGGGCACCATCCTCAATTTTGTACCATGCGTCAGGGTGGCTCTGAGGGCGTCCCGGAGGAGGACCAGCTAGGAGTTCAACTATCATCGGTCTGGAGGAGTGTGAAACAGTGATTGCTGAGCATGAGTGCAAGGTACAAATGAGTGGCTGACGCTAGACGCGTGCCAGGTCCGGACCTGTGTGTGGGTGATTGGGTGTGGTTAGCTACTAAAAACATAAAACTCAAAATTCCATCATTGAAATTGGGTCCAAGGTTTATTGGCCCTTTTTAGATTGCTGCCATCATTAACCCGATTGCTTATCGGTTGGAACTTCCTGCGGTATACAAGATACACAACGTGTTTCACAGGGCTTTATTGAAAAAGGTGGTAGGCTCTGTGGACACGACGCCGATGCCACCTCCAGTCTTGGTGGATGGCGATTTAGAGTTTGAAGTCTCCAAGGTGGTGGACTCTCGAGTACTGCGCCGTACTCTTCAGTATTTGGTACACTGGCGGGGGTATGGTCCGGAGGAGAGGTCTTGGGTACCAGCCACGGACATACATGCGGATCGGCTGGTCAGTTCGTTTCACCGCAGGACCCTGCTTGTCCGGATGACGATGAGTCTTGAGGGCCCTGGGGTCCCTCGTAGAAGACGGGGTACTGTCATGTCGGACACTATTCACACCACAGCGTCCGGCAGGCAGCGGTAGTTCCATCTCCGTCCACTATAGCCTCAGTGGCGCCGGCTTGATTTTACTCAGGTTATCGGGGGTTAATCTAGCTGGAAATCAGGTGGGATGTTTGGTCACGCCCACGGTCTTTAAATAGTCGTGCTGGCCTATGGGCGTCGCCGATTATAGCTTGTGTTTTATGCCAAGTGGTTCCGGTCTGGAGAGGAGGTGTTGGAGAGAGAAATTCATAGCTGGTGGTGTATGATCCGTTGTTACCTTTTCACCTTCCTATATTTGTGTTTTGTTTTGCCCTGTTCACATTACGGTATTGTCCTGTGTGTATGCGGCACGGTGCGGTTTAAGTTCTCCCTGTCTGTCATTACTGTGTGGGCTTTGGTGGTTTGATGACTCACGGGGTGGAGGGTGGAGGGTTCAGCTTAGGGCTGAGCAGGAGATAAGGAAAGGTTGGAGGCTCAGGCATTTGCACCATTAGCAAAAACCCTGGGTTGTGGGTCAGACAGGGTTTTCCCTAGTTGGAGGGACTCCGCAGGGGCCCCGGGTATTTCAGCCTTCTTTGACCTAAGTCCCGCGTAACATAGTGGTGCTGAATCGCTTCTTCCTGATATAAAATGTCCCACCACCGTGACTACCGATCACGAGAACAGTGGTGCTGAATCGCTTCTTCCTGACATAGTGTCCAACCACCGTGACTACCGATCACAAGAACAGTGGTGCTGAATCACTTCTTCCTGACATAAAGTGTCCAACCACCGTGACTACCGATCGCGAGAATAGTGGTGTTGAATTGCTTCTTCCTGATGTAGAGTGGCAAAATTTAAGGTATAGTTTCAAATTTACCAACAATTCACAGTTTAAAAAAAAATGGAAAGTGCATCAATTAGTAAACAGATCTCGTGCTTGATGAGTCTGCTGCACTTTACTTTGAAAATCAATGTCTGAATAGCTTGAAAATTCGTAAATGTTTTCTATTTTTTTATATCAAAATAAGTACTGTATGAGTCCAGCTCTAACTGCAACAAGAGGATATGCCTATAGGAACGAATGGAGAGAGTCATGCATGTGTGGCCACCTCCATTCCTGGCTGTCAGAGAGGGTGGGGGATTCTCATTCTTCAGACAGATGTGGGAACCACATATATCAAACAATGACATGTTCTTTAGATCTGCCATAAATGTCTAAGATGTGAATACTCTTATATTAAGAACCTCCTAATGGGATATGTGTAAATTTCCTTACTAAGCTTCAAAGTTAAACCAAAATGACATATCTGATGTTTTAGAAGACCATATAATCTGTGCAGATACATCCACTTAAACGGAATCTGCCAGCAAGTTTTTGCAACCTAATTTGAACAGTATGATTTAGGGGCAGAAACCCTGATTACAGTGAGGTGTCACTTATTGGGCTGCTCTGTGTAGTTTTGATAATCTCCTGCTTATAAATCAATGATGTTATCACTAGAGGACTGATAAACCTGTTGCCAGATAGTCCTCCATACTCATGAGCTCTGTATAATAACTGCACTCCGCCACTAATTGGCAGCTTTCTGCCCGTGCACAAAGTACACAGAAAGCTGCCAATCAGTAGTGCTAGTGGGGTTATACAGGGCTCAGCAATCAGTGAACTGGGAGATCTGCAGCTGATACAACAGGGAGTTTACCAACATGACAGGAAGCAAATCAGTAACAGACATCGATGGAATTAGTGTCTCTGCCCCTACATTAGTTTGTTCTCAAGTGGGGTAATAAAAACCTGGTGACAGATTCCTTTTAAGAGGACCTAACAATGGAGTGACTGTCTAATGATAAAGACCTTATTTTAAATTATGTTTATTTATTGCATATATAATTGTATGTCTTTTATCTTTATAAGACACTAGCTGTACCGAGATAAATACAGAGGCAATCACGGAGGGAAGGAAATCACAACCAAAGAAATGAATTTATTACTCAAATCCTGAGAACTCTACAGAATAAAAACAGCATTAAAGGGAATCTGTCACCCATTTTTAGTGATATCATGTAAAGATATCATCCAATTGCGCATCCCATAAAGATTCTATTAGGATTTTTGATTCCCCCCGACCCCGCACCTTTGATGCATGAATACCTTTTTTTATCTTGGTGGAGATGTATGGAAATCGCTGCGGTCCTGTCCAATGCGCAAGCACAGAAAACTACGGCATCTGTGATATTCACAGATGAAGATTACGTTCAGCAAGCCGAGGAGAGGGGGGAGAAGGCGAATAAGCCCCGCCCATAGGACCGGACAGCAGCGATTTCCATACATCTCCACCAAGATAAAAAAGGTATTTATGCATCAAAGGTGTGGGGTCGGGGGGAATCAAAAGTCCTAATAGAATCCTCATGGGACGCACAATTGGATGATATCTTTATATGATATCACTAAAAATGGGTGACAGATTCCCTTTAAAGAACATGATATGAAAGTACAGAGCCATAGTTGCTTAAGCTGAAAGTAGCAAACCAGACAAAAATATTTAATGAAGCTACAGAGTAGAAAAAAGAATAAAGAAAAAAGCAGAAAAGGAGGAGAAGAAGAAACAAGAAAGGAAGAGGGGAGGATAAGGGGCGGAGGGAGGGAAGGCAATATGAAAAGGTGTCCTCAGATAGGACCCAAAGATCGCAGATCATTCTCCAACAAAAACCTTTTTGAAAGTACGGCTAGGGCATGATGACACAAGAACTACAGTAAAATTGTAGCATCACCAAATGTCATCTATAATTACAACGTTTCACAATGGGGAAAAAAAAATGGTGAGGAACCTTGCAATCACTCCAAAAATCTATCACACCTCTATATATGTATTCGGTTTAATTTTTTTCCCCCAAAAGGAAAAGTAGTAGCTGGACAACTGCTATCTATAAATTGCATGTTTCCCCATGATCGTCTTTCAGCATTTGCCCCTACATCAATGATTTCCAGAGCTAAAGAGAATGGGCACATTGAGTTCAGATGAACAATTGAACATGCATGTGCTGCCCGTATACAAAACAGGTGGCATGTGGTCAGCACAAAGAGCAACGCAAAGCAATGCGATAGTTTGTATAAATGTTCTCGCACACGGACCGATGGGCTACCTGTCAAAATAAAAATTGCTGCACTACTTTTGTTATATTCCAGATCAGACTTGCCTATTTTAAGTCAATGGGTGTGTAAAAAATGGATCACATAGGGGTTTCCATTTGTGTATCATGCATTTTTTCATGGATTCATTACAATTAAGATAGGTAACTTTATTAAATCATTCTTGCAAAAAACATATACCATACGCATGTGCAAAACGGACGTACGGATGGCACATGGAAGTAAAAATAGACATACGGATGGAATATGGATAAGAAAAACAAACCTACAGAACACAATCAGGATGTAAAAATGACAATTTTTTTTTTCCCCCAAGATGTAAAATGGATGTTTTTCTATGCATTCTTACATACCCATCTTATTAGGAGACCTGAAAATGTTTATGGTAGAATGTAAGTGAGCAGATGGCAGAGATCAGTATGTAAAGCCTTTTTTTATGTCACAGACACAATACATAGAGCGAGCCACCATTGGAATTTTCAGTATGCAAAACAGACAATGTGGAATTGTACGTGATATGAAAAGCAGAAGACAATGGAGCGGACTTGCTGGTCCTGTCTCATACTAAACTGCTGGGCTCAGGAATGCTGCACGATTCTGCATTCTGTCTACATGAAGCTGAACAGTTCGTCACTGCAGAGGGATTTGTGTCTGGGTGGAGAACCCACAGCACAATGATCGTTACGTCCCTACAACCAGCTTTTCTGCTTTTTTATTCTCGTGTTCCTCCTCCCTTTTTATCTCTCTACTTAATGCTTCTAAAGAAAGTTCCAGAACTTGGTCTTTGTTGAGCAGATGAGCTGGGTTGCGCATTAGTCATCCTCTGTCTGCCCGTAATAACTAGTCAATTACAACCAAAAGTATCTATGTATTTACTTAAACCAGCCAGTATTCGTCAGCAAAGCAAGGTCAGCTCACAGTCAATTACCTAAAGATCATAATAATATTAAACAGATTACAAAACTGAAATATTACATAGTGTGTTTATGTATGAAGTTGCCAAAAGTGGCAGTAACGCTTTGGCAGGGTAAAGCAACAACTAAGCATCCCAGTCAATCCAAATATTAGGTCTGTCTTTATGTGGCCTTATTTTCCATAAGTTTTTCTACCTTGGAAATGTTTAAAGTTTAAATTCCGCAATAATCTTACCGTTCCAAAATTACCTATAAAAGTAAGGATGACTATTGCACCCCTGTGGGGGGAGTCAGGTGAGTGGTACATATTTGTAAGTTATAATTTGCATCATATATCTGAAAATACTACATGAAATCTGAATTGTTTAATAGATGGTGGAGGGTAGACTTTTGATATTGATCGCACTGCTGAAGACTAGTTGCACCCTCTGGGGCAGGTTCAAGTAGCTTTTATTAACGCATTTTGGGCTCGGACGGGACATTTTTTCAAAACAAACTACAGAAGTAGTTTGTGTACTTTCTGTAGTTTTGAAAAAGCGTTGTGTTCGAACCTGAAACGCGTTAATAAAAGCTTCTTGAACCTGCCCCAGAGTGTGCAACTACTCTTCATATACAGCAGCGCAGTCAGTATCCAACATCTACCCTCCATCACCTAATAATTTGGATCCACAAGATCTTCTACCTGCTGACATGACTGCAGCTGCTGATTTTTATTACAGGCATTCATCGGAATTGTGACAATCACATCTCCATCAGGTGAGCATTTCCTCACCCCTCACTACTTCTACACTAAACTGGGTTACCCTATGTGCACTTGTCTGTTTTCCCTTTTAATCTGAATCATTTAACATAAAAAGTGATGAATGAGGGTACTGCTGCACACATCTGGTGGAAAACCTCTCCAACATGTGAATTTTACCGCAAATTAGCTTTTACATAAATTTTTACTGGCTACGTGGTTTTGCAGGGAATCAGCTGTTTTACCAGCAAAAACTGCCATAAAACCACATATCAGCACAGTTTTAAGCTATACCCAAAAACTGTGAAATCCTGCCTCATCAGCTTATGACATATTATAGAAATTTTAGCCACACTCATATGGGATCTATACTATTGTGTAATGAAGACCTGGAAATTCATGATTTCATTAGACAAATGTTCTGTTTATTACTAAGTACCCTTGTCAAACATTTTATAAAATGCACAAAAACTTCCTGTGGGTAGATTCATGCAGCTTGGATACAAAATAAAGAAACATAATTATCAGTCTTTCCTTCAATCTTTTCTTTTTTCTTAGGGTATTAAGGTCTTTCAAATTTGAGTGAATCAGCAGTTTGTTTGTTTTTTTAAGTGGAACCCGCTTCAGAAAGGATGCCAGGTGTCTTTTATTGGGCTTCCTATAGACTTCTTTATTTAGTCTGCGGCATCTTCCCAGTGGAAGACTCTAGAAGAACGAATTGGTCACTTTTTGTGCTTTGTGTTTTTTGAAGACAGCAGTTCAAAGACAATGAAAAGCAAATTGTCTTGATGTAGAAGTGCATATGTTCAATCTTCTGAGCGTTTTTATTTTTAGGGCATTTGGATCCACCTGAAAAAGACATCGTGTGCAAATTGTGGTAAGTCTCCAATCCTGGTTTTGTCTAAAAACTAGATTGAAAAGTTCATGTGTGAATCTAGCACAGAAGTCACACAGGTATTGATACCTTTGGTGAAATTATGTAATTGTAAGTAACAAATCTTGAAAACACTGACAGCCAAACAAATTTCCCACAATGTAAAGTGCATTGAGAACTTTGATACTAATAAGCATTTGGCACCTGCATGTTTGTCTGCTTTTTTTCTTTTTTTTAATACAAAAAAAACCAAACAAAACCACTGTGTAAACTCAGTCATATTCAGAAGTCATATATGTTCTATCCATGTTTTTCATGGATGGACATAAACCATCATACACCATGCGATTTTTCACATATTTAGGTTGTTTTGTTGGGGGTTTTTTGTGCAGGACCACTGGTTCACAAATAAAAGCGGAAACATCCAATTTTTATCAAAACCAATGGGTCTGTTCAAATGTCAAATAGTACATGCTTGAATACAAAAAATCTGAAGGTTTCACTTTCTAAGGCCTTGTTCAGACGTCCGATTTTTGCTTACGAATGCTATCATGGATAGCACTCATACTGTGATAGTGTATGGGGCCATTCACGTCAGATTTTTTTTTTCCTTGGACCAAGTGATCAGCGGAAAATATCGGAGACATGTCCGATTTTGATCAGAGTGTCGGATCAAAATTGGCAGTGCAAGTCAATGGGTCCAGGGAAGAAAAAATATTGGACCGCATTATGATGATATCAGAGTGCGATCTGATTTTCACAGACTCTCACAATGGAAAAGGTGGAGATTTTTTTTTCTCCAGGTATGAAAAAAAAGGCGAGAAAGATAGATGTCACACGAATCCAAAATGGGTAGAAGTCAGGTCAACACACTGATGAATTGGCCATTTTTTTCTTGTAAGCAAAAAAATATATATATAACAATATCATAAAAAATGTTTTACACCATGAGTCACGAGAAAAAAATGGCCCCTTAAACTGTATTGATGTTTCTGTGGTAGCTAGAAACTGAGCCAAATTCACAGACATTAGGCTGCTGACAGTATCACTCTTCACTTATCCTTATAATCAAAGAAATATGCATTCCTTTTTATTACAGCTACGGTCAAAGGAGTAAAGTGATGCATGATTATCCTAGATTAACCCTAGATGCAAAGTCAGAATCAAAATACTACTGAAAAACTACTTAAAGTTAGATGCTAAGGCTTGAACTCTGTTATAAGCAAGCAAATATGCCAAGGTATACAAATGTGCAATTATTAGCAAATTATTCCTTCACATCTGCTAAATAGAGAAGTGTAACCTCCATGTTGGTACTTTCACTTGTAACATAAAGGTTGGTGCATAAAAACAAAGCTCCACAAATGACTGGATCACATAAAGAATGTGTTTTGAGTGGGGTTTTGTAAGTCCCCTGCCTTTGCTTAATAACGTCCTTTGATGATCATTTAGATGCAACATACTAAGCATACGCAATAAAAAGAAACACACTGAAAAGTACCCACTGTACCAAAGCCATTTAAACTGTACAATGCGGTGAACGCATGCAAGATACTTCATAAATGTAACCCATTGCATAAACATTTTAATAGAATTTTTTGTAAACATGGGATGTGAGACATGATATCTCCCCCAAAAGATACAGAACTTGCTCCCATAAAGACAGCCACAACACCTCCAGTAGCAGAGTCAGCAGAGTTCCAGCATAAAGTGCCACACAAACAGTGACATTTCTATAGGCCCAAGACAAAATTTGGACCTGGCCTCACTTCCCCTTCCTCATTGACATGTTTTGAGGTATGGGCTTCGTGTTTTGTTAACAGAATTTATGTACACCTCGTAAAAATATAATTATATATAAATCTCACAGAAAACATTGCAATAAATTATTTTTTTAAAGAGAATCTGTCACCGGAGGTTGCAGGCCTATGTAAATGGCCTGGGTCCGGTCCGATAGGTGGCGTTTCTTCTTTTTTCTCCACCCATCCATGGCCCTTGTCCGCACTCTTCTCCGGTATTCTTCTCCATCATTCGCGCGTGCGCAAAACAATCTTGCTTCACGCACACACAGTATGCTTTGCCCAACTGCGGGCAAAGTCGAAAATCATTACTGCGCATGTGCCGGTACACTATGTCCCGGAATTATTTTGCTGTGTTAAATGCTGTGTGCCCCCCTTCTAGAAGTAATGCCGGTGGTCCTCTTTATAAAGCAGATAAAAAAACAACTAAATCCCTCATGTGTTCCCACTCCTGTGACACTGTGCTGTCATTGCATTGTCTGGGACATGTCACCAATGTCTTCTGCAGCCTCAGTCCTGTGGATTGTATAGATAATGTGGAGCAGGGATCCTGTGGGTCTCTGATCCACAACAGGTTTCACTTAGATAGGCTTGCCAGGATGCATATCCAGTTAATATTGTACTGGCCAACAGTGGCCTCCTTGTGTTTGGGCTCAGTTGCACACTCCACAACTGCAACCATTATGCTATTGTAAACAACCCAAAAATTATCATAAATTAAAAATGTTTGCCTGCTAGCAACTACCATTTGAGGGGAACACCACATGCACATTTATACTGCTCTTATTAAAGTCAGCAGGAGTAACACTAATATGTAGTAGACTATCCTTTAAGGCCGGGATCACACATGCGAGAAACATGTCCGAGTCTCGCTTGTTAATGCCCGGCACTGCTGCTGGCACTCGGATCAGAGCGTGCGGCTGCACAGCAATACATGCAGCCGCATGCTTCGCTCCTGAGTGCTGGCGGCAGTGCCCGGTATTAACAAGCGAGACTCGGCCATGATTCTCGCATGTGTGATCCCGGCCTAATGGCAGCTACCAGTAAGCTTTGCAAGAGACTTGCATGATCTACTTAGACTGTAGCCCTTTAATGACGGAGCTGATTTTGACCTTAATGACCAGGCCAAATTCATTAAATCTGAACAGTGTCATTTTATGTGGTAATAACTCTGGAACTCTTAATTGGATCCCAGTGTTTCTGAGAGTGTTTTTTTCATTACATATTGTACTCTATGTTAGTGGTAAATTGTAGTTGATATGATTTGCATATATTTATGAAAATATCAAAATTCTGATCAAAATTTTGCAGTTTTCAAACTTTTTACGTCCTTAAATCAGATAGTTATACCACACAAAATGATTAATAAATAACATTTCTCACATGTTCACTTTACATCAGCACAATTTTTGAAACATATCTTTTTGTTAAGAGGTTAGAAGCATTCAAAGCTGATCAGCAATTTCTTATTTTTCCAACAAAATTTACAAAACCATTTTTTTTAGGGACCACATCACATTTGAAGTGACTTTGGGGGCTTATATGATGGAAAATATGCAAAAGTGACACCATTCTAAAAACTGCATCCTCAAAGACCTCAAAACCACATTCAAGATGTTTATTAACCCTTCAGGTGCTTCGCATAAATTAATGAAATATGGTAGGAAAAAACATACATTTTACTTTGCTTCACAAAAAAATTACTTTAGTCCCATTTTTTTTTTTTTACTTTCAAATGGGTAACAGGAAAAAAAGGACCTCAAAATTTGTTGTGGAATTTCTCATGAGAATGACAATAACCCATAAGTGGGGATAAACTACTATTTGGGAACACGACAGGGCTTGAAAGTGAAACAGCACCATTTGGCTTTTGGAATGCAAAAAAAGGCTGTTATCAAGAGCAGAAGCCATGTCCCGTTTGGAAAATCCCTGATGTATCCAAACAGTGGAAACCCCCCACTAGTGACCCCATTTTGCAATCTAGACCACTGAAGGAATGTAGCTATAGGTGTGGTGATCACCTTGAACCCACAGGTGCTCCACAGAAGTTTATAATGTTGAACTGTGAAATGTAAAAAATATTTTTTTCCTGCAAAAATGTTGGTTTTGCCCCAAATTTTTCATTTTTACAAGGGTAATGGAGCAAAATGGACCATACAATTTGTTTTGCAATTTCTTTGGGTACACAGATACCCTATATGTGGACGAAAACTACTTTTGAGGCACAGTGCTTCACCTCTGCAGCAAATCCATGAGACGAGCTCAGCGATTCTGCCAATGAAGACGGCACAAACCTATAACCGTAATTAGATACCTCTTTATCATGTTCTGTTTAGCAAATAGAACTATCTTGCTTATGCCAGATTCACACAGTAGACCTCAGCATCCATAGGCAAAAAGGACAGTTTTTATATTTGCCAGTTTTGACAGTTGTGGCCTAGATGAGGACACATCCATCAAAATAGTTGCCCATTTTATTACAGTAGTGTGGCGCCACAATATATACTGAGCACCACACTACTGTATATAACCATGCCGTTGCTTTAACAGCTAGTTCAGCAGTGCATCAACTTTAAAACTATATTAATCCAAGGATTAACCCCACATCTGCATCTTTAATAGAGTTTTTTGACATGACTTGTTTCCTTTTAAAGAGAATCTGTCATGCTGCCAAAACCATGGGCATTGTGAATCAGAGCCTGGTTGCGGGATTTCTGCCATGTATGTTTTTCTCCAAAATGCTGCGGGGTTTCAGAGAAAACATAATTTGAAAATTTGACCAGGAACTATCGGGAGACACCTGACTACTCCAGTGGTTTGTACTCAGCCTGTTCAAGTTGATTTACACGTCACTCCTTATATACACATATCGTACAGGAATGTCAATCAACTGAAGCGGGACAGGGAGAAGCCGGCCGAGGGAGTGATCAGACAAGTCAGGTCTATCTTTATTCCCCTCCTCACTATCCCCCATCGCCTTTTCAAACCATGTTTTCTCTGAATCCTTGTAGCATATCTGACCGACCTTTTCCAGCAGCCAGGCTCTGATTCATGCTACCTGTGTTCCAGGCAGAATGAATATAATGACAAAGTTTCAAAAAGGAGAAGAATATTACAGATCTTTGCTGCAAATGATTAACATAGAAATACAAAAAAACTGAAAAACAGCAGACTGGACAGATAACCAGTTATTAGACCCTTGTAATTAAAAATAATAATAATAATTAAAAAATATGGCTTTTGTTCACACAGCACAAGTTCTCTCTGCAATAAAAACGTGTGAAGATTCGACTGCAAATTTTGCCCTTTTTATTGACAAGGGTGAAAGCAATGGCAAAATTCAGAAACTTCCTTCAGCAGAATAGAGCATACTGCAGAATGGAAAATCCATAAGAAACTCTAAAATTTGCAACATGTGAATATGCCTTTTTAGTGCCCTCTCAACACCTGCCATCCACTGGCCTTGCAGATCCAGCATTTTGCACAACCAGTGCAGCTTTGCTCAATTTTTCTTTAAATGTATGCCTTTCCTCCTAAACACTCTAGTCTAAAATAAACTATCCTGTGATTGCCCAAAAATTCCAGAATGTTCGTTACCCTGGCACTTATTAGGTCCTATTGATACCAGTATGTACTTTATAAAACCTGTTTTTATTCTAATTTTGTATGACTTATTGCCAATTTTTCCCACTTAAAATAATGCATGCTGCAACCATATTGTGTGAGCCCAGATTAAGAAAGCATATGTCTCCCTTTCGTGTGTTATTTAAGTGTTAACTACACAAACATTTATTACTCACCCAGCAGTTGTGTTAGGATCCCGTCAACCACAAGCAGCTGGCATACATTTGGCAAATATACATCACTGCCAAAATTCATAGGTTGAAATTCCTGGTATTGTCCACCATTGTAACCTAATGACAATGGATGTATGTACAGATCAGGCAACTTCATAAGAGGAAATAAAGTTTACAGGAATTACAGGAATTGGATAAAGTTATTTTCTCAGCTGAAGCCCCCTACAGACTGTCCTGGATATCTGGAAGACTGTCCAGAAAGGAATAGGTGAGCGTTACCATAAATCCCATGTCATGCAACAGTAAAGCATTCTGAGACCATTCATGTGTGGGGTTGCTTTTCATCCAAGGGAGTGGGTGCACTCAAAATTTTGCCTTATTAACATTGCCATGTATAATAAATGGTATATAAACATACTTAAAGAAAAACTTCTCCCAACGATCCAGAATCATTTAAGTGATGAATAATTATTTTTCCAGCACAATGAAACTTCATGTCGCAAGGCAAAAGTGATATCTAAGTGGCTCGGTGAATAAAACATTACAATTTTGAGTGCAAAGCTGGGAAACTCCCTAATCTCAATCTCACAGAGAGCCCATTGTCAATCCTCGAAAAGGGGGTGGACAAACAAAACACAGAAATTGTGATAACCTGCAAGCACTGATTGGGCAACAATCTTTTGTCATCATTCAGGATTTGGCCCACAATTTCCAATACTTGAATTTTTGAACCCTACGAATTTCAAGAATTTGTATAGTTTTTTTTCTACTGTTGTTTCTGGTGTTTTTTTATTGGTGATGTTGCTTTCTAACATTTTCCTGTGCTAAACTGGCACAAAAAATCTACACCTAGAACTGTACACAACATGATAAAACATTTTGTAGCGCGTTTTAGATTATAAAGTAACATCAGCAGCAGCTAAACAATAAAAAATGCACACAAAAACTGAAGTGATATGTAAAATCAGCCTTAATGGGCATTTTATAATGAAAGATTATCAAGAATGAGCATTCCTTATAGTTCTCGTTACATGACACTCTTGCAGTGCAAATAGGCCGCCAGTCATCCTAGTTCATTGGATGAAATGATCTTTTATGCTGCACAAAAGATCATCATTCTTAGCGGCGCATTGTCCTGAGTAAACAGGATTTGTGCTGCCGAGATCAACGGACGCTGATGAAAATTGCCTATATAGGTGGGCTTGACTGATGTGTATGGGGCCCCCTGACTCCTCATAGCAACAGCTGTCTTATAGAGAACACAGGAGTGTTCAACAGTGCGAGTGCCCCTGTGCAAGAAGGAGTTAGGGGAGAGACCGCTATCTAATGTGTATGTGACCCCTCACTCCACTGTAGAGGATAGTAGATACACATTGACTTGAGGTCTGTTTACAAGGTCCGATTGGCAGCACTAAACAACTACTGATTGTTAAATATTTACATTTCGGCAAATATTTAACAGCCTGTTTACACAGGAAGACTTCGGTAAATAATGCACATTGAACGATCTGTAAGGCTACTTTCACACATCAGTTTTTTGCCGTCAGGCATAATCCGGCTTTTTTTAGAAAAAACTGATCCGGCATAAATTTTGGAGAACTGTAGAAACGGATCCGTTTTTTTGCTGGATCCGTCTCTGTTCCTGGAGGCTGGCCAATTGGATCTGAGCATGCGCAGACTTAAAAAAACCGAATCCGGTGGCTGGATCCGTCTTTTTCTGGATCCGGCGCATTCCGGCGCCCATAGACTTTCATTGTAGCAAAAAGCTGGAAGCGCCGGATCCGGCGCTTCCGGCTTTTTCGCCGGAGACAAAAAACGTTACAGTAGATGTTTTTTCAAGACGCCGGAATGAGACAAGTTGCCGGATCCGGCAAAAAACGGATGAAACGCAATGCCATCCGGCACGATCCGGCGCTAATGCAAGTCAATGGGGAAAAACCGGATCCGGCATTGCATTTTGCCGGATCCGTTTTTTCCAAAAAAAGCCGGATCGCGCCTGAAGGCAAAAAACTGATGTGTGAAAGAGGCGAGAACATTCACTGTGGGTAGACTGCCATTATTCTTGACAGTCCTCAGTAAATGATGCTCACTAATCGATCTGTAATAGATCATTCAGTACATATAGGCTGCCATTGTTCTCGACAGCACATGAGCTGTTTACACAGGACAAAGCACTGCCGAGAACGTTTTCTGTTGCTTTGCACATATGAGCATTTGTGAAGGGCAAAAGATAATGATGAACAAGTGTTCACCCGATGACCAAGCGTTTTGCTCACTCATCAGGTGATTGGCAATCTGTTTACGCTAAAAGTTTTATGGGTAATTGTACCTTCACCACCTTCCTGGATCGCTTAAACCCTGAGGAGAGGGCAGTCCTCACCCTCTGAAACATGATACAATGAGTTTTATTGTAATTTTTTATGTTTAATAAGTAAACCTTTGAAGTATATTGTATTTGCATAAATTCTGGCAGAGCATCAAAGATCTAACAACTGCACAAGTGTCTTTAAAGGGAAGTTATCAGAAAATGATGTTTTGTTAAAAGCAGAAACGAAAAAGTAGTCATGCAATTTTCACAGTGGCCTCTGGGGCATTTCTAGCCTCATACGCCTTGTCCTTTGCAGAAGAGTTTGCAGGGCTTTTCTTCTCAATAGAAACATGATTACAGTGACCAGAACACCTCTATATACAGATGATAACACAGGATCCATCACAATTGGCTATGTCACAACGAACGCTGCTCCACCTACCTTTGCAATAACCTTTGTCCAGTCTCATTGGATGCTCCAATACAAAAGAGTCGGGATCTGACTACCATGGCTATGTACCAGAGTTGTTTCAGCTAGCGTTTGCAAAAGTACCAGTGGCCAGGGTGAAAATTGCAAATTTGTTATTTTTTATTTTAAATATAGACTGGCAATATTTGTTTTTCTTTTTATTACAATTTTAAAAAATACACTTGTCTCAATGTTTTGATAACCTAATATGTCTAAGAGCAGTATAGTGTAGAGATTATCACTACAGGACTAGTAAACCTGCTGCCATGCATTCTTCTATATTGATCATCTCTATCGAATAACACCCCTGTCAGCTTTCTGCCTACACATAGTATACACAGATAGCTGACAATCAGTGGTGTGGGTGGGGCTATACAGAGCTCAGCATTCAGAGAACTTTTAGATCTTCAGCAGAAAAACTGTGATTTTAGCAAAACTGCAGCAAGCAGCCCAGTAAGTGATACTGTACATCTCTGCAATCAGGGTCTCTGCCCCTGCTGCTCTTAGATAGAGTAGCAAAAATCTGGAAACAGATTACTTTTATTCATTAGGTCATTTTCTGATGAAAATAATATTTTTTTTAATTTCTATTGCGCCAACATATTCCGCAGCACCGTACAATTCAGAGGGAACTTGTACAGACAATAAAGACATTACAGAGTAACACATAATTCAACACATACCAAAAGGAGTGAGGGCCCTGCTTGCAAGTTTACAATCTATGATTATATCTCCTCTATAACGTGTACACCCAGATTATTTGCTCCTTAGGGTAATAAAAGTAGAGTCGACATGTATCTACTACTACTTACAGTGGAGTAAAGGGGCCTTTACATATAGCGATATCGCTAAAGCGTCACCGATTTTGTGACACAGCAGCGATATCGCTATGTGTGATACTTACCTCCGACCGGCCTTCCCGCTGTCTGTCGCTGATCGTGCGAGATCGCGCAGCTCCATTTCTCGTCGGGCGCTTCCTGCTGGCGCCGACGAGCGACGCGTGGACGCGGGCGGGAGGACGTCAAGATCGCCACGTCTGAAAGGTAAGTAACGACCGCTGCTGCATCGCTAGTGAGATCTGCCTGTTTGGCAGGTCACTAGCGACCATTTAGCGATGCACCAGCGATCCTGACCGGGTCGTATCGTTGTCGCGATCGCTGGTGCATCGCTAAATGTAAAGGGGCCTTAAGTCATCCTTGAATTCAATGGTACCTTAGTTTGATTCTATCTCTGGGTCAAATTTCATTTGCTCAATTTGCAAAGGTATTGAGGTGTTTTACCATTCTGTTAGTTTGGCTTTACTGATATGTATCAGCAAAAAGGCTAGACCAAATCATAAACAGGGAATGTAAAATCCTGACCAGCGGTGTGAGTCAGTGTGTCCCGAAAGCTAGCTGCATAGCATTTGGCTGATATTTTCTTAAACCTCATGTCATCACACACGCTTCCTAGGTTTATTATCTCTAGTGCTTTCCAAGGTCACTGGTGACAGAAAATCTCCACCCTGGAATGTCAGTCTGGCCTCTCACAGATTGCTACTGTCACTAGGCCGGCTGCAAGACAGAGACATGGAAAGAAAGCAGAACAAGCTGACAGTTTACATGTGTGACACTGAAGACCCCAGAGGGCTAGAGTAAACTGTGTCGGTTTCACATGGCCTTCAGTATGCACAGCGTGGTGTCATTGCATTCGGTACAGAAAACACTGGGAAATCAAGAGCTTGCTGCCAAACATTAGCAGTTCACACTGACGGGTTTATGGCTTACATTAATACCAGGCATATTCTCACTTCATCTATCTCTTTATCATCCTGTTTTCCTCTCCTAATCCCCATCGTATCATTCACTAGACAAAAATGCTGTGATGAGATACAGTTACTAGCTGAATGAATAACACAGTCAGGCATTAGTTACAGTATGGATGTGTGCTGGCATGTAAATATTATTATAGCACTATTTATTCCATGGCGCTTTACATGTGATAAGGGGTATACATAATAAAAAACAAGTTGTCATGGTTTTGGACACGGTTCATGCCCTGTCCTCTCAGTTCTGGGAGGGATACATATATCCACGCTGGACTAGGATTCTCTGTCAGTTATACTTCCGTTCTGTGTGTGTGTCTGACCCCTGGTGTGCTTGAGCTTACTGCATTGTTTGATTGTTTTCTGGTTTTGACCCTCTGGCCTGTCTGTCTTGACTCTACTACTTCTCATCCCTTTTGTACCTCTCCGCTACGTTTGGCTTTCTGACCTCTGGCTTCTACTTGACTACTCTTTTGTCTCATTCCACGGTACCTCGTTTGACCTCCCGGTTTAGATCTCGGAATGTTTAGACTTCCCTCCAGTGCCTCACGCCACCCTCGGCCAATCCCCCTGAGTCACGTGGGTTAGGTCCTGTTCACAGCCTGGTGAGTTCTCCTCTGTATTCCGGCACCTCATGCCGCCCTCGGCCACTCCCCCTGGGTCATGTGGCTTAGGTTCTGCTCGCAGCCTAGTGAGTTCTCCGCCACTCTGCGTTCACCTCCCTCACAGCTGCGTGCAGCCTTCCCTGCAGTAGTCAACACCGAGGGCCGTGACACAAGTACAATAATCTTAAGCAATTCAAGTCACCGACTGGTACAGGAGGAGAGAGGACCCTGCCCTCGAGGGATCACAATCTACAAGGGATGGGTGAGGATACAGTAGATGAGAGTAGAGATGGTTGTGCAGTGGCTTGGTGGATCGGTGGTTACTGCAGGTTGTATGCTTGCCGGAAGAGGGGCATGTCATGATCTGCTTAGTTGTGGGATCCTGGGAGGCTTCTTATAGCCTCATTGTGGGGTCATTCCTCGTCGCTTATACTTTGACCCTTGGCCGAGTGTTTGTGATTGTGCTTTGTGCCAGTGCTAGTGCTTTGTGCCAGTGCTACTGTATGCTTGCCTGATTCTGATCTGGTTCTGTCCCCATTAAGTGTTCTGCTTGCCCCTCCTATACTTCGCTGCTATCTCTGTGTATGACCCTAAGCTACATTCTGACTACCCTCTGCCTGCCCCTTGTGTACTGCGTTAGCTCTCTCGTTTACTGACCTCGGCTTGTCTTGGATTTCGTCTCACTCTGATTCCCCATCCTTCCCCTGGTGTCCTGTGGCCCCCATTCCCCTGCTCCAGGGTCCCTGTAGCAACCTGCCAGCATCTCCAGCAGCAGGATGCTTAGCCCCACCCCCTGTGGTCACATGATCATAGGTCCTTCTGCTCTCTGTTTCCCTCAGTTTCCATTTCACTGCACTGCGCAGGTCCCATTGATCTGCGCTTTCCCTGAAACATCTGACCCCGGGCTTCCCGCAGTCTGGGTAAGTCAACCTGTTCAGCCTTGGCAGTTCGTCGGCGCTGACAGGAACACGACATTACCATATTTTTTTGGACTATAAGACGCACCCCAAATTTTCAGAAGAAAAATGGGGGGAAAAAAATTAATGCTTCAAATGGAGGTCCGTCTTACAGTCCTGAATTCATCTTACCTGGGGGAGACCGGCAGCGCTGGTGGCAGCAGGAGTCGGGCAATTCTTCCGGTGGTCCAACGCTGCAGGATGATGATCTCGCTCCCATCCCAGTCTGGTGCGGCTGTTTAAGTGGCGCTCGGTGCTGCAGGGGGCTCCGGTGACATTATGAGAAGCCCAAAGTTCCCGCAGCTCTATTGCCTTGATGCTGTAGCCTCTGGTAAAATGTCCGCCTGAGGCGGTGCATGTGCAGATTGAGATCTTGGCAACGAGATCTCGTCCCGAGATCTCGAGAGATGAGATTTCATCCCGAGATCTCAGGAGACAAGAACTCGGAGCCGAGATGTCAATCTGCGCATGCGCTGCCTCCAGCGGCCATTTTCCCAGAGGCCAGAGTGATTCCCCAGATTGAGATCTCGGCAATGAGATCTCATCCCGAGATCTTAGGCGACAAGATCTCGGAGCTGAGATCTCAATCTGCACATGCGCCACCTCCAGAACTGCGGGGGCTTCGGGCTTTCACAAAATGTTGCTGGAGCCCCCTGCAGCACCGTGCACCGCTGAAACTGCCCCATCAGGCTGGGATGGGAGCGAGATCATGGCCCTGAAGCGTCGGACCACCAGAAGAATCGCCCGAATCCTGCTGTGCCCTTGCTAACTGTAAGTACATTCCGACTATAAGACGCACCCCCATTTTCCCCAAAAATTTTTTGGGAAAAAAGTGCGTCTTATAGTCTGAAAAATACTGTAGGTGTTCAGGTTCCTTTTGATAGTTTCCACGGTAGGTGAGAGTCTGATATGTTGGGGTAGAGAGTTCCAGAGTAGGGGGGATGCGCGGGAGAAAGCTTGTATGCAATTGTGGCAAGAGTAGATAAGAGGGGACCAGAGAAGGAGATCTTGTGAGGATCGAAGGTTGCGTGCAGGTAAGTACCGGGAGACGAGGTCACAGATGAATGGAGGAGACAGGTTGTGGATGGCTTTGTATGCCATGGTTAGGGTTTTGAACTGAAGTCTGTGGGTAATGGGGAGCCAGTGAAGGGACTGACAGAGAGGAGAGGCATGGGAATAGCGGGGGACAGGTGAATTAGTCGGGCAGCAGAGTTTAGGATAGATTGGAGGGGCGCGACAGTGTTAGAGTTGAGGCCACAGAGCAGGAGGTTACAGTAGTCAAGGTGGGAGATGATGAGGGCATGCACTACAGTTTTTGCAGTTTCTAGGTTAAGGAATATACGGATCTGTGAAATACTTTTGAGTTGAAGTAGGCAGGAAGTGGAAAGAGCTTGGATATATAGTTTATGAAATACATAAGTATATTATATGATTACTGATTTAGTGATGAACCAAATTTTATCACTAATGGAGCCAAGACAGCGTTGACATATCTGTTTAAGCTGAACCCCAAAAAAGCAATCCTGACAGGTCCTACTCACTGTATAATAGATGTGTCATATTTTACATAGCCTGTTTTTAATAGTTTAAAGGGAATCTGTCACCTCACCAGTTATTTAGCTTATCAACTAAAAATGTCATCTAATAGAGTGTGAGGTATACATTCCCCAACTACTTGTGAAACGCCCTGAAGCCACATGAATCCCCCCCCTTTTATAATGCCCCCTCGCGGTAATATCCTCGGTCCGGTCCGATGGGTGTTGGTTCTGGTCCTTCTCTCCACCCCAAATCGTTGTGCTGTATGCATTCCATTCTGTGAATAGCGTTGTCCGCGTACAGGTCCCGCGCTTGCACATTCAAATTGCCTCCCGAGTGTGCACATCATGCTTTGCCCAACTGCAGGCAAAGCCGAAAAGCATTAGTGCGCATGCGTGGGGGAACTATGTCCCGGAACAAAGTGAAATACTTCTGGGACATAGTAAATCCGGCGCATGCACACTAATGCTTTTTGGCTTTGTCCTCAGTTGGGCAAAGCATACTGCGCACGTGCGGGAGGCAATTTGAATGCACCCCCGCGGGACCTGTATGCGGACAACGCTATTCACAGAATGGAATGCGTACAGCATGCCGATTTGGGGTGGAGAGAGGGACCAGAACCAACGCCCATCGGACCGGACCGAGGATATTACCATACCGCGTGGGGGCAATATAAAAGGTTTTTATGGGGGGATTCATGGGGAGTCAGGGGGTTTCACAAGTAGTTGGGGAATGTATACCCCTCACTCTATTAGATGCTATTTTTAGTTGATAGGCCAAAAAACTGGTGACAGATTCCCTTTAAGACAGAGCAAAGTTAATACCCATAAGCATCAAGGATAAGAGTAAGCCTTAAAGGGTAATTCTCACTTGCCGGAGAATAGGTTGATAATTTACAGATTGCTGAGGACTGACCGTTGGGACCACCAGCGATCCTGTGAGTGGGACTTTGGAGACCGTGAAGCGGATTCTGCAGAGCCCCAGATTGAATGGAAAAAAAATGTGCCCAGGTTTGATCTCCATTCCATTCATTGTCTATCAGACTGCCGGAAATAACCAATCATTGTACTTTGCTTTCTTTGGTAATTCCATAGATGGGCCTTTGCAATGCCCAGTTCACAGGTTTCAGATCCCTATTCAAGGGATGGCATCGGCTTCCAGACATCAGTAAGTTATCCCTTATCTTGCTAATAGGATAATTTATTATTGGGAGGAATAACCCTTTCAGTGAGAAGACTTGCTGAGGTCTGTAGTCCATACTCCAGAATGTTTTCAAATTTCCTAAATATGGAGGTAGAGGACGCCGGCATCAGAGGTCTGTACAGCTGTTTCTAACTAGTAAAGAATCTGTAAATAGCTCATACAAGTTATTTACAGCATGGTACCATGAAGCTCGACAATAGTGGAATCTAACTTCAAGCATGCAGCAAGTATTGAGCACATTCTTCTGTGCATACTTACATAATCTCCTAGAAAACTATTATTGTGAGTCTCAAAACTGAAAGTATTGGGACAAAACTCATTTCTTTCCTAAGATCAGTCAGAATGTATTTGAGAACCGAGATCCACATTTTATTTTGTGATAAGTTCATTCAAATTACGACCTTTCCCTGCATTCTTGACTGTACAACAGGCATATTGTGAACAGATTTTTGGACAAATCTATAAATTATTCTATTAGTTTCAATCTTGGACGAGTCTTGGACGCCACACCCACATTACTGGACCGAAATCCATGGATATAGGCCAGCACAAGATTTCATTACAGAATACAAAAATGGCTGAAAACTGGCTATATCCTATACTCAGCTACTTTGCAATTCGGCACGTATGAGACAGTTACGGTAGTTCATATTGTATGAAGTACACATATTACTTAGTGTATGCTGCTGCTTTAATAAGCAGTGGTCCATTCTACATAAGCCAATCATTTTTCACCTGTTTACTATTCCTTTTTTTCATGAGACACTTATATTTTAATTTTGATTCATGCATATTCAACAGTACTGTACAGAGATTGTAATCACTCCCTTTTATTCATGGCCCTGTGGGGGTTCACATTAGTATGTTTTTTCGTATATACACTGGTCTTAACTGATCTGAATACAATTTCACACTGCCGTATTGCAAATATTAAAATGGCCTCCACTTCATCATGACCACCTTTAGTAATCCAGAGGCGTAACTTGAAGCTCTGGAGTCCCAATATAAAATGTGTACTATGACCCCCACCTACAGTGTGCTATTTATACTCCGTTCACTTCTCCATCTGATATTCTTAATGGAGACTCCAGTGCAGAGTACATCAGTTTTACCGGAAAAAAAAATAGGGAAGCACACTTTGGTAAAGAGAAAGACGACCATGTTATGGTCAGTGGGCTCCTATGGGAGTTTTTTCTTTCCTCCTGTGATGGATCAGTCAAATACATCTACATAGGGAATAGAAAAACTTAATTTCTAACATGGATGTGAACACAGCCCTAGAATAATGATGTCATCTTATGTGGCAGTGGACCATGACATTCCTGGGAAGAGGATTATGGCACCACCCAAGCGCCAGGTGCACTTTCCATTGGTGGACCTCCTATAGCCAGACCTATGCCACCAGCCCTTTCACTCATCCTTTCATCCACACTGAACATGAATATGACACTGTAAGGCTATGTGCCCACGTTGCAGAAATGCTGCAGAATTGTCTGCATCATTTCTGCAACTCCCCGCCGCGGGTAAAACGCATGTAGAATTCGCATGCGTTTTCCTGCAAAACACAAGCGTTTTGTAAGTGATTTTAGCTTGCAGAATGCTAGCACTTTCCAAGCGATTTGAAGCATCGCTTGGGACAGTGATTGACAAGGTTTGTCACGCTTGTCAAGCATAGTGCTTAACAAGTATGACCAACTTTTTACTATTGATGCTGCCCTTGCAGCATCAATAGTAAAAGATAGAATGTTAAAAATTTTTTTAAAAAAATAGGGATATACTCTTATCTCCTCCAGACCCTGGGTACCATCCGCACATGAAGCGCTCACTTTACGAATAGTGGGCATAGCCACATGTGTAAAGTGAGTGTTTCAATGCAATCCTAAGGAGGTGGAATCGCCGCGATTCTGCAAAATTAATGGACATGCTGCGGATTTTACCGCTATGCGGTACCGCAGCGGGAAAAACCGCAGGATTGGCACAGCAACTGCGGAATCCCATAGGATTGCATGGGAATGCGTTTTTTAAGCATTTCCGCAGCGGCAAAAACGCAGCGGAAGCGCTTAAAAAACGCAAAGTGGGCACACAGCCTTAGTGTAAAAAGTTACATTGTACTGTAATTTGCAGTAGAATTTTAGTTTCCACAAACAAAATTCCACAACAACTACACAATGTTTGATTCTGCCTTTAAAGGACTATTTCCATTATATTTCCACTGTAAACATTTATGGATGCAACTGGCACCTGCCCCTATACTCCCATAGAGATTATGGCCACTTCTTCACAGGTTTGGGACAGGAATAACACTATGGATGCAGTCACACTAGCGTTTACATTTCGGTCTTATTTGATCCAGAAATTTTGAGGAGTGTCATGCAAGTTGCATGCAATTTTTATGCAAGTACAATGTGATTTTTATCACTTATCATCTGTATGACATCTGAATGACATGTGCATGCGATCCAGATGCGATTTAAACATTAACTTTTACATAGAAAATTACTCTGTCATTTAAAGATAGTTTTAAAAATATTCTTCAATATATATTGTAGTGCAGCGGTAGCACACAGTGCAGTGATGAGGCAGGGACCCAGCAAAGTTCAAAGCAAAAATGTCTATTTAATGTTCAACTCACAAAAACACAGCACATGATATCCTCCCGTTCGCAGCCGGGAAACAGGACAGTCCACCTCCAGATCACAGCTGGGCACATATCCTCTGGATTACGGTCACTAAACACGCCAGTCCACTTCTGACCCATTGCCGTGGGCGACTGCACCTCCATGTTAATGTGCTACTCACAGCTTTACACAGTACACAATATCCTTCAGCTTACAGTCACTAAACACACTAGTCCTCCTCTTGAGATCTGTTGCCGTGGGCGACTGCACCACCGTGTTAATGTTCTACTCACAGCATTATACAGTACACGATATCCTCTGGATCGCAGACGGGAACCATATCCTCCATTTTACAGTCAATAAACACGCCAGTCCACTTCTGACTGGTTGCTGTGGGTGCCAGGCTATTCAGCTGACTTGGCAGTTTGGATCCGCTGGCCTGTGTAGAGCAATGCAGAGCCTCCTACTCTACTTCTGCAGATGCCAGACTGACACTGACTCTCAACCTGACACACCCAATTCCTATACTACAGGGTTTTTACCTAGCAACCTGTGGCCTTTAGCCACATGGAAAACCCGGGCTGGGAATGAAACGGACAGCACCACTTCCATCTGTAGTCTGTTTCAATACACAAAAGCCCAGAGCAGGTTTTCCCTAAATTTGCCTTGGACAAATCAGCATGTCCAAGAACTATACTCATTTTAGTCTATATTGCATCCACAACTATGCCTTTGACTGCAATGTCCTCTCATGGCCTCAATACGCCTCCGTGCGCATCCTGGGGGAACATACAGTGACCCTCACATGTAACACCAGTCACTGCCTCACAATAGATAGATAGATAGATAGAAATATGTGAGTGACACATATAATTAATGCAGTGTGTGTAGCTTACTGTATATGTATTTAAGTAAAATATCAATAAATTGCAGAAAAAAATGGCATGGGATCCCCTGAAATTTTGTTAACCAGCAGAGGGAAAGCAGAAAGCTGGGGGCTGATGTTTATAGACTGGGAAGGGGGTAATTAACATGGAGCTTCTAAGACTATTAATATCAGCTCACAGCTGTATACTTAGCCTTTACTGGTTATTAAAATGGGGGACCCACTAACAAAATGACATGGGGCACCCTTATAATTAATAAGCAATGGCTAGGCAGACAGCTGTGGACTAATATTAATAGGCTACGAAGGGACCATGGATATTGGGCCCCTTCCCAGACCAAAAAAATCAACTCTCAGCCGCCCCAGAAATTGCGCACCAATATGATGTGCCAATTCTGGTGCTTAACCTCCGCTCTTCTCACTTGCTCTGGTGCATTGGCAAGTGGGGTAATAGGGTTGGGGTTGATGTAAGCTTTGTATTGGCAGCTGACATCAAGCCCATGGATGAGTAATGGAGAGGTATCGATAAGAATCCCCCATTACTAACCCCATAGTCATATTGTTTATAAAAAAATTCCTTTCATTGAAGTAAAGACACTGACACCTTTTTTAATTAAAAATAAAAAAGCAAAGTTATATTCACTTTGATGTTATTTTCACTGAAGCCCATGTCCCCTGTAAAAGAATTAAAATAATAAACAACCATATCCCTCACCTGTTCGACGTGAAGATAATCCTCTGATGCCCATGACCCTGGTAAAAAAAAAATAAACAACCATATTCCTCACCTCTCCCACGAGAAGATAATCCATTTGTCCTTGACAAGTCTAACTCTGCTACATCTATTTGCCAGAGAATATGGGAAGCAAGATGTGCCACAGTCCGCGCTGCTGAATCCACAAAATCACCTGGGATGCAAGATGTAGTAACAAAGTACTTCTTTATTCCTTCCTACGCGTTTCGGCACCCTTCCTGGCACCTTCCTCAGGGATATTACACCAGCCATAGGAGCAGGGAATTTATAGCCCCTTCCATTAGCAATTATGGGTGTGTTCTGTTTACATATGATGTCATAATGGTCATCACTGGGGGAGGGGCCAGCATTTTTGGCACAATTTCACACAAATAACATAATAAAACAAGAAAATCCTTCAAAATACTTGCTAAAATGTACATAAAAATCCTACCAGTAAAATGATATAAAGACCTTCATAAAAATTGCAGCGGAAACATTGCCAAAGTATCCAGACTGTCAATGCAAAAACAAAAAAATGTTTTTTAAAAACATTATCTCCCGACTTTCAGGGTAGTAGAACCCATGAGGTCAAACGTTTTCTGTAAGTCTTCACAAGGTTGCCACACACTGTTGTTGGTATGTTGGCCCATTCCTCCATGCAGATCTCCTCTAGAGCAGTGATGTTTTTGGCTTTTCACTTGGCAACACGGACTTTCAACTCCCTCCAAAGGTTTTCTATAGGGTTGAGATCTGGAGACTGGCTAGGCCACTCCAGGACCTTGAAATGCTTCTTACGAAGCCACTCCTTCGTTGCCCTGGCGGTGTGCTTTGGATCATTGTCATGTTGAAAGACCCAGCCACGATTCATCTTCAATGCCCTTGCTGATGGAAGGAGGTTTGCACTCAAAATCTCACGATACATGGCCCCATTCGTTCTTTCATGTACCCGGATCAGTCGTCCTGGCCCCTTTGCAGAGAAACAGCCCCAAAGCATGATGTTTCCACCACCATGCTTTACAGTAGGTATGGTGTTTGATGGATGCAACTCAGTATTCTTTTTCCTCCAAACACGACAAGTTGTGTTTCTACCAAACAGTTCCAGTTTGGTTTCATCAGACCATAGGACATTCTCCCAAAACTCCTCTGGATCATCCAAATGCTCTCTAGCAAACTTCAGACGGGCCCGGACATGTACAGGCTTAAGCAGTGGGACACGTCTGGCACTGCAGGATCTGAGTCCATGGTGGCGTAGTGTGTTACTTATGGTAGGCCTTGTTACATTGGTCCCAGCTCTCTGCAGTTCATTCACTAGGTCCCCCCGCGTGGTTCTGGGATTTTTGCTCACCGTTCTTGTGATCATTCTGACCCCACGGGGTGGGATTTTGCGTGGAGCACCAGATCGAGGGAGATTATCAGTGGTCTTGTATGTCTTCCATTTTCTAATTATTGCTCCCACAGTTGATTTCTTCACTCCAAGCTGGTTGGCTATTGCAGATTCAGTCTTCCCAGCCTGGTGCAGGGCTACAATTTTGTTTCTGGTGTCCTTTGACAGCTCTTTGGTCTTCACCATAGTGGAGTTTGGAGTCAGACTGTTTGAGGGTGTGCACAGGTGTCTTTTTATACTGATAACAAGTTTAAACAGGTGCCATTACTACAGGTAATGAGTGGAGGAAAGAGGAGACTCTTAAAGAAGAAGTTACAGGTCTGTGAGAGCCAGAAATCTTGATTGCTTGTTTCTGACCAAATACTTATTTTCCACCATAATATGCAAATAAAATGAAAAAAAAACAGACAATGTGATTTTCTGGATTTTTTTTTCTCAGTTTGTCTCCCATAGTTGAGGTCTACCTATGATGTAAATTACAGACGCCTCTCATCTTTTTAAGTGGTGGAACTTGCACTATTGCTGACTGACTAAATACTTTTTTTCCCCACTGTATGTGAGACATTAAGTGTTTAGATATACCCGTGCGATCAAAAAAGTAGTCAGACGAAAAAATAAATAAAATGAAAAAAGATAGAATGAAAAAATAAAGTGAGGTTTGCTTAAGTGTGTGACATAAGGATGCAGGAATTCCTCCTACTATGGTGCGCCTTTCTTACCCACTCAGGATGTGACCAAGAGAGGGGGGGTTGGGGGATTATAATTTATATTAGTTTAAACATCCAATATTTTTCACGTTTTTTGAGCAGCTCGAATCTGTTGGGTATATTCACTGCTATATGATCGATCGGGGTTATCTTGATTGCTGTTGCATCTCTGTTATGATACGTGTCATAATGGAATGACACTCCATGTGCTCTATACCCACTCTTTATATTTGAACGATCCATTTGTCCTTGACAAGTCTAACTCTGCTACATCTATTTGCCAGGCATGATGCAAGCATTCAGTCTGGCAGCGAGCAGAAACACTGAGCTGCGCGTCATAGCGCAGCATCAGTGCCTTGCGATGTTGTGAGAAAGGTGAGCGGAGTTCATAGCCAATGAACTCTGTTCATCTCAACGACGTCACCACTAGCGTGAGAACTTTTGAGTACTGTAATGACAGGCAAGGGGGTCATCAGCAGACCCACGGCTGTCATAACAACCAATAACAACCAATTGGCGCCCTGAAATTGTTAGGAGTGGCGGAAGGCACTAAAAAAAATAAATAATTAAAGTGCCTTCGCCACTCGGGGTCCACCGTGCGGCAGATGGCAAAACCGCTGCTAAGGAAGGCAGAGCACTACAGCAGTAGTGTGCACAGGGTTGAACTACACCTAGTGCACTAAAGCAAGCTCAGTTAGGATTCACAGAGCTGCACACATAACATAAATGCAAAAACGCTGAGTCTGAATAGCCTTCTCAGACACTCAGCGGCACACGTGCGGTAGTCGATAATCGGAGTAGTTAAAAAGGCGTCACTACCACCGAATGGACTTACCATTACAGGACGTGTGCACGGCGTCGCAACTGCGAACGCCAAAATGACTGCAGGCGCAAATGCAGGACGCTGGCTGCTGCAACAGGTGATGCTTGAGCACGCTGGCGCTAGCGCAATACTGGCTGTACCCAATCACTCACACAGACGTAATATCAGAGGGAAGGGGTTTCATAATAAGTTATTCACCAGACCAAGCATCCATCACCAAGCACACAGCAGCAAGTATAGAAAATACTAGCGCATGGCATAGCGGCCATGCGCACTTTTTATAGCGTACGGGACCTGCCAGAAATCTCCAGAGCCCTGAACTGAACCAATGGAATCCGGAGCAGGACCTGAGCTCCTGACTCCTGAACTCCAATGGGAGCTCATTCCATGAGCATGCTCAGAAGCTGGCTGAAAGGACTTAGCCTCTGGAGACAAATGTGAGGATCTGGATCTCTGCATACGTATGGCAGGACACAGATTCCTAACAGAAATCACATCATGGGTGCGCCGATGGGAGCGTGTAATAACATGCACCCCTGTCGGCATTTGTTAAGAGATTGACAACAGGATTTAACTGGTTAAGGCTAGTTTCACATTTGCGTCTTTGTGCACAGCGCATCGTGTGCAAGTAGAAACGCATGCAAAAACGCACATGCGTTTTTGCATGCATTTGCGTTTCTAATGCGCATGCATTTTAACCAGTTTCTAGCCATGTTTACTCTTAAAACGCATGCAAACGCAGGCATACGCGTGTCCATGCGCACGCCTGCGCTCCCATAGACTGTAATGCGTTCTTTTAACGCATTTCATGCGCAAGCGTACACATGCATTTTTTGACACCTTTGGACAGACCCAAAAATGCAACAGGTTGCGTTGCGCACACCTTGAAAAACGCATGCGCACGAAAACGCACACGAACGCATGCAAATGCAAGACCATGCATACGCCATGTTAAACATAGGTACGCATGACGCATGTGCATGGATGTGCACGATGCACTGCGCAAAAAAAAGCTAATGTGAAACCAGCCTAATAAAGGTGGGCGGAACACCGTTCCACATACGACTGTTAAAGGCACTTGATGGCTGATTAAATCAGCTGTCATGTGTCAGGAAAGATGCAGGCTCAGAGTGTGAGCTTGCATTAAAGTCAGGAACAAGAAATGTGAAGTAAACGTACATCATATGTAGTTAAGGAGTTAAGAAGTAGATTTAGGGAAATGTCTTTTTTTCACATCCTGCACAGTAAATGATTTTTCCAAAACTCAACTAGATCTTGGAAAACCTTTTTAAAGTTAGTGCCAGAAACAATTACTATTTACAGAGCATGATTTAATTGTGCTGGCTTCTTGTATGCAAATGAAAGGGATTCTCCAGTTCAACAATATTTCACCAGCATGTGCTGTAACAAGCTCTAATGAGCTGTTTTACAGTTTAAAGGAAAACTTTCATTTCTCCGAGATTTCCTGCATGCCATTAAAAATTCTGTCATATGTCTCTGAGCAGAAGACTACAAATTGTCACTTTTTCAGCTGCATTGTTACGAATAGTGATGGTTCACTGTCTGTTGGTAAAAATCATCTAACAGAATTATACATTTTATGCAGACGTCTCGGTTAACTTATTAAAGGGAATCTGTCAGTAGGATTAACCCTCCTAAGCCATCGATATGGTCACTCTGCTCATAGATCTTAATAGCTCATATTAAGAAAACATGAATTTCTCTGGAATAAGACATTGGATGGCAGATATTAAGATTTCATTTTATTTAACTTTCTATGACCTACCGTACATGCCCATATAGACAGCATAGGGGGGTGGATTCCAAGGCATAAATAAGATTTCTTCACTTGCCATTTTGTTGCAACTTTTTAAGCCAATGCTAGGGCATGCTCATTATCCTGTAGAATAAAAGCCCGCAGGGTCCTCTCCCCTCTGTACCTGTCTGTCACTATTAGTTTGGTCATTGTAAATTCCACTTGTGTTTTGCAAGTATCCCTTTCTCATGTACAGCACCATGGAATCATTGGTGCTATAAAAATAAACAATTATAATAATGCACACACGTGATGATTTTACAAAATTACAATTAAGTACTGCTAAAATTAAAGAAATAGAAATTGGCCTGCAGTTTAGACTTTAAATACACAACATATCAATTTATACTGTGCCATTTAAATCTGTGGCAAGTCTACATCAGAATCCATGACAAATATGCCAATTACTAAATCCCAAAACTGCGCTGAAAAACCACATTGAGTTTCTAACCACAGCGCAATCACAAAATCCGAATACACCCCTAGGACAGGATGGAAAATGGAGGTGTATATATATATAAATATATATATGTGGGAAAGATCTATTGTTATTTTGAATCCCAGTTTTCGCTACAAAAATTTACGGTAATTGAAAGGGCATATGTGTAAGCCTACTAAGGACATCTTTTTTCTGCCCTAATAGTACTAAGCTGGGGGATGTAGTAGCAGCTGCAGCATGACCCTCCTAGACCATGATGGATATTTGGTATTGAAAGTTGTGGGTTGCAGACAACTAGATACTGTATATACTATACTTTGTCAAGAAGAGGAATTCATATACATTTGGTATATACTGTATACCAATCGCATAAACTCTCAAGCAAAGATTTGAGAAGGGTCATCAGAAAGATCACAAACATAGGACCAATAAGCGCAAATAATTGTTTCCATCATGCCCAATTCATATATATATACAGTATATATACACTCACTGGCCACTTTATTAGGTACACCATGCTAGTAAGGGGTTGGACCCCCTTTTGCCTTCAGAACTGCCTCAATTCTTCGTGGCAGAGATTCAACAAGGTGCTGGAAGCATTCCTCAGAGATTTTGGACCATATTGACATGATGGCATCACACAGTTGGCGCAGATTTGTCGGCTGCACATCCCTGATGCGAATCTCCCGTTCCACCACATCCCAAAGATGCTCTATTGGATTGAGATCTGGTGACTGAGGAGGCCATTTGAGTACAGTAAACTCATTGTCATGTTCAAGAAACCAATCTGAGATGATTCGAGCTTTATGACATGGCGCATTATCCTGCTGAAAGTAGCCATCAGATGTTGGGTACATTGTGGTCATAAAGGGATGGACATGGTCAGCAACAATACTCAGGTAGGCTGTGGCGTTGCAACGATGCTCAATTGGTACCAAGGGGCCCAAAGAGTGCCCAGAAAAAATTCCCCACACCATGACACCACCACCACCAGCCTGAACCGTTGATACAAGGCAGGATGGATCCATGCTTTCATGTTGTTTACGCCAAATTCTGACCCTACCATCCGAATGTCGCAGCAGAAATCGAGACTCATCAGACCAGGCAACGTTTTTCCAATCTTCTACTGTCCAATTTCGATGAGCTTGTGCAAATTGTAGCCTCAGTTTCCTGTTCTTAGCTGAGAGGAGTGGTACCCAGTGTGGTCTTCTGCTGCTGTAGCCCATCTGCCTCAAAGTTCGACGCACTGTGCGTTCAGAGATGCTCTTCTGCCTACCTTGGTTGTAACGGGTGGCAATTTGAGTCACTGTTGCCTTTCTATCAGCTCGAACCAGTCTGCCCATTCTCCTCTGACCTCTGGCATCAACATGGCATTTCCGGCCACAGAACTGCCGCTCACTGGATTTTTTTTCTTTTTCGGACCATTCTCTGTAAACCCTAGAGATGGTTGTGCGTGAAAATCCCAGTAGATCAGCAGTTTCTGAAATTCTCAGACCAGCCCTTCTGGCACCAACAATCATGCCACGTTCAAAGGCACTCAAATCACCTTTCTTCCCCATACTGATGCTCGGTTTGAACTGCAGGAGATTGTCTTGACCATGTCTACATGCCTAAATGCACTGAGTTGCCGCCATGTGATTGGCTGATTAGAAATTAAGTCTTCACACTCACTGGCCACTTTATTAGGTACACCTGTCCAACTGTGTGTTTATATATATATATATATATATATATATATATATATATATATATATATATGATATGATGCTGACCCACAACATTTAAGTCAAAAACAGTAGATATGGCCCCCTTTAGAGAACCCTAAAATACATACAGGGTACACACCAGATCACATATATAAACATCCAGAACCCAGATAGGCCCCTTATATAGACACCCCGTATACAGACTCCTGACCTGAAGCTTCACATATACAGCCCAAGATCACAGTCCCCTTATTTACTACTAGATGGTGGCCCGATTCTAACACATTGGGTATTCTAGAATATGGCCAGCGGGAGACCGACGTTCAAAAGATGGTCCAGGAAGATCCACCACAATCGGCGATCTCACAGCGGGGGCCTGGTCACTGCTGCGTGTCACACTGAGGCTAAGTACCCATGTTGCAGAACTCCCGCTGCGGGAAAACATGCGTTTTTCAAGCGATTTTCACGTGCGGAATTCAAGTACATTCCAAGCGATTTGAAGCATCGCTTGGAATGTGATTGACAGGTTGGTCACACTTGTCAAACATAGTGTTTGGCAAATGTGATCAACTTTTTACTATTGATGCTGCCTATGCAGCATCAATAGTAAAAGATAGAATGTAAAAATAATTAAAAAAATTTAAAAAAAGGTTATTCTCACCTTCCGACGGCCCCCGATCTCCTCTCCACGCTCTAGGCATCTTCCGGTCCCAGTAATGCTTAGCGTGAAGGACCGGAGATGACGTCACTCTTGCGAGAGCGTGACATCATCAGCGGTCTTTCGCGCAAAGCATTACTGAGACCGGAAGATGCCAGGCGCGTGGTGAGAGGAGGGAAAGAGTCCGGGGGCCGTCGGAAAGGTGAATATATCACTATTTTTTATTTTATTTCTATTTTTTACAGGTTTATGGTACCCAGGGCCGTCAGGTTGAATGGTGAATGTTGGTGGACAGCCATTTTCAGGTCTCTCCAGAGATGCTCAGTTGGCTTTAGGTCAGGGCTCTGGCTGGGCCAGTCAAGAACTGTCACAGAGTTTTTCTGATGCCACTCCTTTGTTATTTTAGCTTTGCCCTTAGGGTCATTGTCTTATTGGAAGGTGAACCTTCGGCCAAGTCTGAGGTCCAGAGCACTATGGAAGAGGTTTTCATCCAGGATATCTCTATACTTGGCTGCATTCATGTTTCCTTCAATTGCAACCAGTCATCCTGTCCCTGCAGCTGAAAAACACCCCCATAGCATGATACTGCCACCACTATGCTTCACTGATGGGATTCTATTGGCCAGGTGATGAGCAGTGCCTGGTTTTCTCCACACATACCGCTTAGAATTATCACCAAAAAGTTCTATCTTTGTTCCATCAGACCAGATAATCTTATTTCTCATAGCCTGGGAGTCCTTCATGTGGTTTTTTTTTTTTTTAGCCAACTCTATGCGGGCTTTCATGTGTCTGGCACTGAGGAGAGGCTTCGGTCCGACCACTCTGCCATAAAGGCCCGACTGGTGGATGGCTGTAGTGATAGTTGACTTTGTGGAACTTTCTCCCATCTCCCCACTGCATCTGTGGAGCTCAGCCGCAGTGATCTTGGGGTTCTTCTTTACCTCTCTCACCAAGGCTTTTCTCCCACGATTGCTCAGTTTGGCTGGACCGCAGGTCTGGGAAGACTTCTGGTAGTCCCAACCTTCTTCCATTTAAGGATTATGGAGGCCACTGTGCTCATAGGAACCTTGAGTACTGCAGAAATTCTTTTGTAATATTGGCCAGATCTGTGCCTTGCCACAATTCTGTCTCTGAGCTCTTTGGCTAGTTCCTTTGACCTCATGATTCTCATTTGGTCTGACATGCACTGTGAGCTGTGAAGTCTTATATAGATAGGTGTGTGCCTTTACAAATCAAGTCCTATCAGTTTAATTAAACACAGCTGGACTCCAAAGAAGGAGGAGAAACATCTCAAGGAGGATAACAAGGAAATGGACAGCATGTAACTTAAATATGAGTGTCTGATCGAAGGATCTGAATACTTATGACCATGTGATATTTCAGTTTTTCTCTTTTAATAAATTTGCAAAAATGTCTACATTTCTGTTTTTTCAGTCAAGATGGGGTGTAGAGTGTACATTAATGAGAAAAAAATGAACTTTTGTGAATTTACCAAATGGCGGCAATGAAACAAAAGTGAAAAATGTAAAAGAAGTCTGAATACTTTCCGTACCCAGTGTAAGTGATCACTGCAGAAAGTCCCTGACACTATCAGTGATATTAGCATACTCAGTGCGCCATCAGGAATTTCTGAACAGTATAGCACCAAGGCTTTTAGACCGCTGACTCCCCCTATAATCGGAGATGGGGAAACCAAATGTGGCTGTAATTAATTAATTCAAACTTAAGACCAGACCCCCTAAATAATATCACACCGCAGACCAGATAATTAGTGCTTTTTGCTCCATTGCTCTCTCCACTTCCAGCCAAACACCAGCATCAGCACATGATGTACATCACATAAATAAGACTATGAAACAAGGGGCTATGCAAATTCCTATATCATTTATTAGATGTGATTTGCAGGACAGAAATTAAACCAAATAGTTATGTTCCTCATTAAAAATCTGCAAAGGATCTGGGAGATGTCTAGTTGTATGCCACTATTTATAACAATAGGATAGTAGTGACAGGAGTTGACGAGGTGACGCCAGGAGTTATATGGGAATAACTTTTTTTCCATTGACAATTGTTTAGGAGTTTGAATTTGAGGGAAGAGTTGATGGAAGAGTTTTATTTCTTTTTGATCACTCTTTATTCTGAATCTGTGCAAAGAATGAACAGAAAAACAGAAATTCTGCCATTGGATTTTTCATTTTAGGTTGTTCACTCTACAGGTTGAAAAACAGGATCATTTTACACATTAGGTCAATGTGAATGCATCAATACCAATTAGATGGATTGTATTTATTTTTTTAACAAAGCATTTTAATAGGGAAAATTGTGGTTTTAGGTTTTTCTTTACAATTTTTAGCATATTCACTAATATGCTACACTGCAATACTTGTGCATTGTACAAAATGCCCAAAGATTAGACACATAGAGCACACATGGCTCACATATTAGACATACGAGGCATACATCATTCACATATCAGAAGCACATAGCACACATAGACCGCTCACATATTAGATGCATACAGCACACACCGCTCACATATGAGATGCATACAACACACCCACATCGCCCACATATCAGATACATACACCACTCACATATCAGACACATACAGTAAACACCGTTCACCTATCAGACAAATACAGCAGACATCACTCATATATCAGATGCATAAGTAAGGAAGAAGGTACAGACAGAGCACCGGATCTGGAACTGCTGGGACCACGCCCATTGTTGTAGGGGGAAGGAAATTGAGAACGGAGAGGATACATGACCTGCATAGAGGGGGCATGGGCATGGTAAGCGAAGGAGGAAAAAAAGGGTTTTTGCACGGGAAGCAGGAGAGAGTCCCCGCCAGAGAATAGCGGGAGTGCAGACCTGATGTGCGCCGCAGACCTTAGTACGCAAGAGAGGTAGCAAGAGACGAGGAGTGTAGGAAGGACCAGGGAATGCTGCCGGGCATGCAGGACCAAGCACGTCGAGCGGGAGATTGTTGTGCAGACTCCTGACTGCAGAGCACGTGGAGCGGGGGATTGAGGTACGGGACGCCTGACTGCAGAGCACGCTGAGCGGGAGATTGTTTTGAAAGGCTCCTGGCTGTGGAGGGTAACGTGATAGACTAGGGGCTCAGCAGGTCAGATCAGTGACCGCCCGTTGCTGCCAGAAGAGTTCAAACGGATCTGTTGGGTGGGTAAGCCCGAAGACCTCAACACCGGCATCAACCAGCTTTTCATTTTTCATCTTTGAAGAATTGACCAGCATCGGACTCACGCTAAGTGAAACAGATATACGCATAAACTTTTGCCTTAAGTTACCCTGTTCTTTGTAGTTCTTAGCTTAAAATCTGATTTACCCCTATTGCTCCCTGCAAGAAGATTCCTCCTTGTAATAATTAAACCAAACCCCTGTTAACCCTTGCTCTGCACCTGTGTTGCTGCATCCAATTACTTGCATTACACATACAGTACATACCGCTCGCATATTTTATGCATACAGTACATACACCGCTCACATATTAAACACATATAGCACCCACTTCTCAAATATCAGACACATAATGCACCTATTGCTCACATATTAGTAAAAAAATTACCGTATATTTCCATGGCGCCAACATATTACACAGCACTTTACAATTGAGAGTGAACATGTACGAAGAATATACGACATGACAAAACAATACATTATTCATCAATTCAAACAAAAGGAGTGAGGGAAAAATAGGTAAAAAGGTCACAAAAGGTAAAAAAAAGTGCTTGTATCGTATGGGCCAACCATCATTATAATAGATAGGGGTATTCAAATAAAGATGCATAAATCAATCATCACAAAAGTATCCTACTCTACAGATACAAAGTATGCTACTGTACAGATACAAAGTGCTACTGAGTACGCAGAGGATGAGGAAATCGACGACAGGAAGAACCAGATTATGAAAAATAAAGTTAGGGAGAACAGGGAATAGTTCGATTAGTGAGGTGAGCTGATATGTCAGTGTAAAAAGATGCGTTTTTACAGCACACTTAAAACTGTGGATACTGAGAATTAACCAGATTGCCTGGAGTAGAGCATTCCAGAGACCTGGTGCAGCACAAGAGACGTTTTGGGACAGTAGTGAGAAGTTGGGGTTATAGAGAATGTCAGTCTTAGCTATAACTTGCTAGGACATAGGAGGGTGGTGTGGCAGTGACATAGGCAGACACACTCCATATAAGGAAAATGTGGGACTTTATTTTCAGCGGAAATGTAGCAAACAATAAAGCAACTGAAAAACAACAAAGACGTGCCTGGCTAGGCGCAAACTATTACATCCTACCTCTGACTCGCGCTACCAGGGATGTGTGTGGACTTGGTTCTCCAGCAACTCAGCATTTAGCGCATTTAACCTCCGTGTATATCCTCCTCAGAAACACTCCATATTAGTCCAGAGGCTGTATCTGTCTAAGCTTTCCCCAGCCTTTTCTGTGTGTGTAATGAGGAGACCTCTCTCAGCTGAGCTGGCTAAAGGTACTGTCACACTTAGCGATGTACCAGCGATCCCGACCAGCGATATGACGCGGTCAGGATCGTTGGTACATCTCTAAGTGGTCGCTAGTGAGCTGCCACACAGGCAGATGTCACCAGCGACATCGCTGGGGACGGGGGTCGCTACTTACCTGTCACACTAGGCGATCCTGCGTCCTCCCGCCCGGCTCCACGCTCGTCGCTCGTCTCTCTACAGGAAGCGCCGCAGGAAACTGACGACGAGAAACAGTCCTGGACATTCTCGCGCGATCAGCGATAACCAGCGGGGGAGCCAGTCGTTGGTAAGTATCAGACACAGCGATGTCGCTAGCAATATCGCTATAACGTCACAAGTTATAGCGATATTGCTAGCAATATCGCTTAGTGTGACAGTACCTTTAATTTCCATTACTAGAAATGTCCCAACAATGTAATAAAAAGACCGGCACTGCTGTAACATCTATAGCTCACCTGCGGTTGAGAGTGTTTTACACCTTACCCCTGGAAATTCGGGTGCACACCATGGGAACAACAATCCAAGTAATGTCCATATGTAGAAAAATGTGGCACTGAATGTTCCTTGTGATAAAGTTCCTTTTATTCGTTCATCTTAAAAAATATACCAGCAGGAAAGTATTCATGTGGAACACAATGGACTACGGCTGTTTTGCGCCTTTGCACTTCAAAGGGTCCTATACCTAGATGAACATTAACCTCCAGCACTGCATGTACTGGAGCGGGAGTGATGAGTCTCACCACTAAATCCTCATCACTCTAATAAAACCTGTCCCAGATCCACCAGAAATAAAACATCTCAGCACCTAAGCTGATTCACCAACCAGTACTACCCAGTTTTAATATCTCACTAAGATTAGCTTTGGGAGAGTTATACACTTCGTCGAGTGTATTCCTTATCAACCACCTACATAGGTTATTAGTGTACCAAGAGCGCAGCTAAATTTGTAGACAGAGATGAGGGAGGAGATATAAGGGGTGCAGAACTATGCATATATTTGTGGGTGAGAATGATAAGCGATTATATGTACTCTTTCGTGAATCTGTAACCAGTGCAATGTGTTGTGAGTTCATTTTCCCCTTCACCATTGAGGTCTGATGAACTCCTTCTTCTGGTGAAGGAAGGTAGTGAGGCTGATTACCAAGCACCTGGGTATGATGATGAGGACTGGGTGACGGGAGTTGCTGACTGGATGTAGGGCAGCCGACGCCCTTCTGCCTTGCTGGTGATCTCTCTGAGGGATTCTAGGAGACCAGTCTGATTCCTGCTCCTCAAAAGCTAAGTTTTCTGCACTGCTTTTTGCATTTGTGTTTTGTTTTGCCTTGTTTTTCTGAATTTCTGCCATTCCCTGCTGGGGTGAGTTGAATTCCTTTTTGCTCTGTCTTCAGAAAATACCTGAATGCTGATATAGTCTTTTTGAAGCATAGCGTCTTCAGGGCCTTTTTCCCTATCAGCCTGTTGGCCCTTGTTTTGATAGGGTTTTTGGCGGATTGCAGACAGCAGCTTTCCTATCCTGTCCTATTTAGTTAGCTTGGGCCCCATCATTTGCTCAGCCTATCTTTCTATCTGTGTGAGTGTTTTTTCATCTTGCTTCACCGTCATTATATGTTGGGGGCTGCCTATTGCTTTGGGGTCTGTTCTGGGGCAGTTTAGATTTCCCTTTCTGTCTTTAGGCTATGTAGTTCTCCGGCTGTGATCGAGGGGTCTAGGGCACCGTAGGAACCCCCCACGGCTACTGCTAGTTGTTGTTGATAGGTTCAGGGGTCTGCAATCCGATAGCTGCCAACTTCTCTGGTTTTCTGGACTTAGCTAGTATTTCTGTTTTTGCCTCCTACGGTGACTCATTCATAACAGAATCACCAGCCATACCGCAGATCCTAGGGTACTCAATAGCAGGAAAGAATTGTAGAAAAAAAAAAAAAAAGTGTGTATATTCTTTCCTCTATATCTCTGAGGCCGTAGGAGGAAATTTTTTTTTCTCTCAATGGAGATAAAGCAATTGTCTGATTGTGAGGAGCAGCTCGCTGCGGAAGTGCGGGGAATTTCCGCCTACCTTGCTCATTCACATGCTGCTGAACCAAGGATCCCTACTCCTGATGTGTTTTTTGGGGATCGGTCTAAATTTTTGAATTTCAAAAATAATTGTAAATTATTTTTTGCCTTGAAGCCTAACTCGTCAGGGAGCTCCGCGCAGCAGGTTAAAATTGTCATCACTTTGCTGCGTGGCGATCCCCAGGATTGGGCGTTTTCTTTGAAACCAGATGATCCTATTCTGACTAATGTGAACGCATTTTTTCAATCCTTGGGGTTGTTGTATGATGAACCTAATGCTATTGATCAGGCTGAAAAGACCCTGTTGGCATTGAGCCAGGGTCGAGATTCTGCAGAATTGTACTGTCAAAAATTCCAAAAGTGGGCGGTCCTTACTACCTGGAATGATAATGCCTTGGCAGCTCTCTTTCGAAAGGGTTTGTCAGAAGCCGTAAAAGATACTATGGTGGGATTTCCTGTTCCCTCTGGTCTTGACGATTCTATGTCATTAGCCATTCAGGTTGATCGGCGTTTACGTGAACGCAGGACTGCACAGGACTGTTGAACAAGTGTCTGAACCTATGCAATGTGATAGAGTTTTGTCCAGGGAGCAACGTCAGGAGTTCAGAAGGCGTAATAAGCTGTGTTTTTTTTGTGGAGATGCCTCGCATATTATTTCTGTCTGTCCTAAACGAGAGAAACGTTTTGCACACACGTTTTCTGTGGGTGGTGTTCAACCTAATTTTCTTCTGGCAATTACTCTGATCTGCTCCCTGTCCACATTTTCCGCCAAGGCTTTTGTGGATTCGGGAGCAGGCCTGAACCTAATGGACTTTGATTTTGCTAAACGTTGTGGATTTCCGATGACACCTCTGCGGACGCCTATCCCTTTGAGAGGGATTGATGCCACTCCTTTGGCGAAAAATAAACCTCAGTTTTGGACCCAGGTGGTAATGCGGGTCGCCCCAGACCATCAAGAAAATTGCAGATTTTTGGTGTTGCATAATTTGCATGATACCATTGTTCTGGGGTTTCCCTGGTTGCAAATTCATAATCCAGTTTTGGATTGGAAATCTGTGTCTGTGGTGAGTTGGGGTTGTCGGTGTGCCCTTAGTGAGGCTCCGGTTTTTTCCACCTCTCCTCAGTCGCATGATGTTCCTGACTATTTGGCAGACTTTTATGATGTATTTAGTGAGAATGAGTCTGCGTCTTTGCCTCCTCATAGGAGTTATGACTGTGCAATTGAACTGAGCCCGGGGTGTAAATTTCCCAAGGGTCGGCTCTTCAATTTATCTGTACCCGAGCACGAGGCTATGCGATCCTATATTAAGGAGGCATTGGAGAAGTGTCATATTAGACCATCCTCTTCACCCTTAGGTGCTGGGATTTTTTCGTGGCCAAAAAAGATGGTTCATTAAGGCCTTGTATTGATTATCGTGCCCTCAACAAAATTACTATTAAATATCAGTATCCGTTACCCCTGATTTCGGATCTATTCTCCAGAGTTAAAGGTGCTTGCTGGTTTACCAAGCTTGACCTCAGGGGGGGCGTATAATCTTATCCGCATTAAGCATGGGGATGAATGGAAGACGGCGTTTAATACTCCGGAGGGACATTTTGAGTACCTGGTGATGCCTTTTGGGCTCACTAATGCCCCTTCTGTCTTCCAGTGCTTCATGAACGACATTTTCCGAGACTTTGTGGATAAATTTTTGATTATCTATCTGGATGATATTTTGATCTTCTCCAAGGATTGGGATTCTCATGTGGAACATGTTCGGACTGTGTTCCGGATCTTGAGGGAGAATTCCCTGTATGTCAAAGGATCGAAATGCCTTTTTGGGGTACAGAGGATTTCTTTTTTGGGATTTATTTTGTCTCCGTCAACTATTGAAATGGACCCGGCCAAGGTACAGGCCATTTATGATTGGGTTCAGCCCACTTCTTTGAAGGCCCTCCAGAAGTTTTTGGGTTTTGTTAATTTTTATCGGAAATTTATAGCAAAATTTTCTAGTATTGCCAAGCCATTGACTGATCTGACTAAGAAGGGTGCTGATGTGTTGAATTGGTCTCCGGAGGCTGTTTCTTCCTTTCAGGAGCTGAAGCGAAGATTCACTTCTGCCCCGGTTTTGCGGCAACCTGATGTCTCACTCCCGTTCCAGGTAGAGGTGGACGCTTCTGAGATTGGTGCAGGAGCTGTTTTGTCCCAAAAGGATCCTGTAACATCTAAAATGAATCCCTGTGCTTTCTTTTCCCGAAAGTTCTCTAAATCTGAACGTAACTATGATGTGGGGAATCAGGAACTGTTAGCCATGAAATGGGCATTTGAGGAGTGGAGACATTGGTTGGAGGGAGCTAAACATCAAGTCGTGGTCCTCACTGACCACAAGAATTTGATTTACCTGGAGTCGGCCAAATGCTTGAACCCTAGACAGGCTAGATGGGCCTTGTTTTTTACACGTTTTGATTTTCTGGTCTCTTTTCTTCCTGGCACTAAGAATGTCAAGGCTGACGCTCTCTCTAGGAGCTTCTTTGCTGATTCTCCTGTGGTGACCAAGCCTGCTACCATCTTAGGCGAAGGGATAGTTCTTTCTGCCATCTCGCCCGATTTGAGACGTGCTCTGGAAGAGTTCCAGGAGGACAAATCTGAGCATTGTCCCAGGGGAAAGTTGTATGTTCCTGACCAGTGGAAGAAGAGGGTGATGTCTGAAGTTCATTGCTCTGCATTGGCTGGTCATCCAGGTATTTTTGGTACTAGAGATCTGGTGAGTCGGTCTTTTTGGTGGCCCGCCTTGTCTCGTGATGTCAGGAATTTTGTGCAGTCCCGTGGGACTTGCTCCCGGTCTAAACCTTGTTCTCGCTCTAATGGGTTGTTGATGCCTTTGCCGGTCCCCAGGAGGCCATGGACCCATATTTCAATGGATTTCATCTCTGATATGCCTGTCTCTCAGAGAATGACTGTTATTTGGGTGATTTGTGATAGGTTCTCTAAGATGGTTCATCTTGTACCACTCCCTAAGTTGCCATCTTCCTCTGAGTTGGTGCCCCTGTTTTTGCAACAGGTGGTTCGCTTGCACGGGATTCCTGAGAACATTGTATCTGACAGAGGAGTTCAATTTGTGTCTAGATTTTTGAGGGCTTTCTGTTCCAAGATGGGAATTCAGTTGTCCTTCTCCTCTGCTTTTCACCCTCAGACCAATGGGCAGACGGAGAGAACAAACCAGACCTTGGAGTCATATTTGAGATGTTTTATTTCCGCTGATCAGGATGATTGGGTTTCATTTTTGCCCTTGGCTGAATTTGCTTCAAATAATAGAGCTAGTTCTGCCACTTTGATGTCACATTTTTTTTGTAACTTTGTGTTTCATCCTCGATTTTCTTCAGGGCAGGTGGAGCCTTCTGCCTGCCCAGGTGTTGACACTGTGGTGGAGAGAATGCACCAGATCTGGGACCAAGTGGTGGATAAGTTATCTCTCTCCCAGGAAAAGGCCCAGCGATTTTCCAACCGACATAGGACCATTGGTCCCCAGTTTAAGGTTGGTGATATGGTTTGGTTATCATCAAAAAATATCGCTATGAAGGTGGCTTCTCCTAAGTTTAAGCCTAGATTTATTGGACCTTACAAGATTTTGGAGATTATTAATCCGGTCTCTTTTCGTTTGGCTCTTCCTGTCACATTTAAAATCCACAATGTGTTTCATAAGTCCTTGTTGAAGAGGTTTGTTGAACCAGTAGTTCCTGGGGTGGCACCTCCGGACCCTGTATTGGTTGAAGATAACATGGAATATGAGGTAGAGAAGATTCTGGATTCCCGTCTGGCTAGACGGAGACTCCAGTATTTGGTTAAGTGGAAGGGTTATGGTCAGGAGGATAATTCCTGGGTCTCTGCCTCTGATATTCATGCCAAAAGATTGGTGCGTGCCTTTCATCGGGCTCACCCTGATCGCCCTGGTGGCGTGGATGAGGGTTCGGTGACCCCTCCTCAAGGGGGAGGTACTGTTGTGAGTTCATTTTCCCCTTCACCATTGAGGTCTGATGAACTCCCTCTTCTGATGAAGGAAGGTAGTGAGGCTGATTACCAAGCACCTGGGTATGATGATGAGGACTGGGTGATGGGAGTTGCTGACTGGATGTAGGGCAGCCAACGCCCTTCTGCCTTGCTGGTGATCTCTCTGAGGGATTCTAGGAGACCAGTCTGATTCCTGCTCCTCAAAAGCTAAGTTTTCTCCACTGCTTTTTGCATTTGTGTTTTGTTTTGTTTTGCCTTGTTATTCTGAATTTCTGCCATTCCCTGCTGGGGTGAGTTGAATTCCTTTTTGCCCTGTCTTCAGAAAATATCTGAGTGCTGATATAGTCTTTTTGAAGCCTAGCGTCTTCAGTGCCTTTTTCCCTATCAGCCTGTTGGCCCTTGTTTTGATAGGGTTTTTGGCGGATTGCAGACAGCAGCTTTCCTATCCTGTCCTATTTAGTTAGCTTGGGCCCCATCATTTGCTCAGCCTATCTTTCTATCTGTGTGAGTGTTTTTTCATCTTGCTTCACCGTCATTATATGTTGGGGGCTGCCTATTGCTTTGGGGTCTGCTCTGGGGCAGTTTAGATTTCCCTTTCTGTCTTTAGGCTATGTAGTTCTCCGGCTGTGATCGAGGGGTCTAGGGCACCGTAGGAACCTCCCACGACTACTGCTAGTTGTTGTTGATAAGTTCAGGGGTCTGCAATCCGATAGCTGCCAACTTCTCTGGTTTTCTGGACTAAGCTAGTATTCCTGTTTTTGCCTCCTACGGTGACTCATTCATAACAGCAATGACTGTCACAGGGTTGAGAAAATTGTGCAGCGGTTGGACAGAAATATGACCCTAGATTCTGCATTCAGGATGGATGCTTAAAGAGAGTAGAGTTTAATAAGAGGAAGACCAATTAGTAGAAAGTTAAGGCCCCGTCTCACTAAGCGATCTCGGTAGCGAGATCGCTGCTGAGTCACAACTTTTGTGACGTAACAGCGATCTCACCAGCGAGATCGCTATGTGTGACAGCGATCAGTGAGCGCCCCCCCTGCCGGTATCGCTGATCACTGGAAGAAACCTCTGGACATTTCTTTGGTCGCTGGTCTCCCGCTGGCCAGCACGCATCGCTGCGTGTGACAGGTGGGAGACCAGCGATCAGGTGTAAAAAATAATAAAAAAGATAAAAAATATAGTTATTCTCACCTTCCGACGTCCTGTTCAGCCATCCTGCCTCTCTCCACACTCGGGTCCCAGTGATCCTTTGCACGAATGACCGCAAGACTTTGTTATCCCTCGAGACCGTGACATCTCGCGGTCATTCGTGCAAAGGATCACTGGGACCGGAGCGTGGAGAGAGGCAGGATGGCTGCACGGGACGTCAGAAGGTGAGAATAGCTATATTTTTTATTTTGATTCTATTTTTTACAGCGATGGCAAGCGATGCCGGGCGCTCGGCATTGCTGTGCTGATCGCTGGTGAAGCTGTCTGTGTGACAGCTCACCAGAGATCACATAGCGACTTACTAGCGATCCTGACACCTTGATATCGGTGTCGGGATCGCTGGTAAGTCGCTTAGTGTGACGGGGCCTTAAGCGTAGTCCAGCAAGAATGAATAAGAGCAACAGTAAGAGTTTTTGCAGAATCAAAGAATCTTGCAATGTTTTTGAGGTGTAGGTGACATGAGCGAGCAAGTGATTTGATGTAGATAGCAAAGAAAAGATCAGAGTCAAATATAACTCCAAAATATATCATACACACGCGAATCACATATTGGACAAATGCAGAGAACACAAACACACCTCTCATATTAGACACATACTGTATAGCACACACACCACTCACATATCAAATGCATATTGCACACACCGCTCACACATTAGACGCATACACTACTCGCATTTCATACACAAGCAACATATCACCTAGGTTGTGTTCACATCTGTTTTGGAATTCTGTTTATTCCATGGTAGTAACAGACAAACTGATACAGACGGAAATAGACTGATTATTATGCGCTCTGTCTGGTTTTCCTTTTGTGTCAATTTTTAGTGCACTTTTTCTTCTGTTGAAAATGACACATAACAGAACACTGACAGGCCCCATAGTAATTAATGGGACCCCTCTGCTTCCATCTACATTAGTTATGTATGGATCCATTTTGGGCATGAATTTGCAAATTTAAATGGTGAAAACACAAATATTGTTTTAAATTCTACTTCCCATGATAGGGAGTACATGATCATTAAAATGAAGGGTTTACTCAATAAAAGAACCAAGCTATGGTGAAACAGGTTGTTTCTGGAACGCTATTTTACGAAGGGTCTTATACCAAGACGTCTATGTATACAGGTGTATCCCTAACTCGTAAGGAATGATTAGCCATTCAAACAGTGGCAGTAATTATCCTCCACCTGCTTTAGATGCTCCATGAGTCTTCTCATACGCTCCAATGAGACATCCTTGGGTGAACTGGAAACATATCAATTCAATCCAGAAGTATCTGGTAAAACAGCTATCCCCAGAAGGGAAGCTTAGATTAAGTGAGGATTTGGATACTGACTTCTGTAAGTGGGAAAAAAAGGGGAAAAAAAATAATTATGGTAAAAATGAAGAAATATCAGAGGGACTGTGCAGACTTCAAAACCAATCGTGCTTATAGGTGGAAAAATAAAAATATGGGCATGAGATCTTCCTCACACACCCTTTCCAAATTCAATTACATCCACCTCATGGGTGGAAGATGACTCCATATTGAATATAAGCACAAGCTCTAATTTAATTGGAAGACTGGGGGTTAACAAACAACCTAATGCACTAAAAGTAAAGTTTATTAATAAACGCAAACTAACAATGCCTCAATCCACAAAAAAAAAAAAAAAAAAAAGAGCTAGACTCAGGGTCTAGAGGTAATCAATCTGTCTGCTCACATTTTGACCAACCGGTGGTATTGAAATTAAGTTTTGATTTTTTTCACTACAGTGAAAGATTTATATCTTTTTGCAAGGAAAATAATCTTACAAAAACTATATTCGAGGACTTACCCATTATTGGATCTCAACAGCAAGGCCAAATAAGAAGCCATCCGCCCTTTGGAGGAACTCGAAAGGGAGAGTGATAGGGGGAACATGGTGATCTGGCCTATCACAATGTAAGAACAGGAGGCCTTCAGACAGTTGAGGGACAGAGAGGCATACACATTTATGCCACACAATCCCCAATTCAGTTTCTCCAAATAAATTTTCAAAATCCTGGACAGGGCATTTTCTCAGGGAATCATCCCCAAAAATATCCCCAAAAATTATTTTAGATGGACTCATGGTGTAATTTCTGGTTACTCTCACTTTTTACCCTGGTCGTCTGATTGTCTCTGGCATAGGATTAGAGCTGTGTGACCCAATTTGTAAATTCATTGAATACTACGTGCATCCTTTGGTAGAAACCCTGCCCTGCTATGTCAGAAACAATATGGATGTCCTGAGGAGATTGGATGGCCTTGCACTGGACCCAGACATGCTGCTGGTCACAGCAGGAGTCGAGTCCTTACACACGTGAATGAAGCACAGTGAGGGACTTGAGGCAGTAATATTCTTTTTAAACGTGTAATCTGGATAGACCACTATATTAACTCATTTATTCATTGGAATTATTGCAGTTCATACTCACAACTTTTTAATTTTTAAGGACAGATTCTTTCTACAAACAGGTGTCACTGCGATGGGTGCGGTGTTCGCGCCATCTTACTCAAACCTCTTTCTCAAGCTCTAGGAGAGGGATGATTTCGGGGATGGCATGCGAGAAGCCTCCCAGACACAGTGCTTGTACCGCTATATTGATGACGTGTTCCTCATTTGGCAAGGATCAGTCATTGATTTAAAAGAATTTATGGGTCAGTTGAATCATAATTGTTTTAACGTTAGATTGACTTAAAAATTCCACAATAGACAGATTGATTTCCTCGACATCTTGGCGAGTGTCCAATCAGATGATAGGATCCACACAGACATCTTCCGCAAGGAGATGTCGGTAAATTCGCTCTTCATGCCACATCAGCACATACTGCTCCAACAATACAGGCCATCCCTACCGGACAATTTCTGATTTCTGAGAATGAGACGTGTGTGCTCAGCTAAAGAGTACTTTGAGAAACAAGCAAGGGATCTCTGTGGGAGATTCATTGCAAGAGGATACAGTAATAGAAGCATTAAGAGGGGATACAATCGGGCTAGGAATAGTAACTGTAATCAACTTTTGTCTGGCTCCACTAAAACATCGGACATACACCCGCCCATCAGATTCATCTTCACATTTAATAATAGATGGGAAACAATCCGTCGTGACTTGAGCAAGCATTGGTTAATATTGAGGACTGAACTAACTATTGGCAGATGCTTTCCTGAGAAACCATTGCTCACGGCCATAAGGAGCAAGAACGTTAAAGATCTGTTGGTTAAAAGCCACCATGTGGCAAAACCAACCATTCATTCTTTTACGGGAAACCAAGATGGGGATGTTATCCCTGTGGATCGTACATGGCATGCCGTAATATAGTGCGAGCTACAACACTTCTTTCAGCTGATGGAAAATAATTTAAGATCATGAATTATATCTCGTGCAGTACCAATCATGTTTTCCATGCCACATGTCCCTGTGGCTCGATATACATGGGTCTCACGGCCTGTGAATTACAAGTAAGTACGAGAGAACATATTATGGACATCAGGGCAGCATCCAGTGTTGCCGACATAGTGTCACTCAAAACTATCCCTCGGCATTTCAGGCTGCGCCACAATTGTGACCCAGACAGCCTGAAAATCAAGGGCATTGACTGTCCTTGTGTCCGCGGGGGCACTAGAGGGGGAGATTTGAGGCATATGTTGGTGCAGCTTCAATGATTATGAATAGTTGAGCTGGGCACCATGCGTCCATTCTTATAATAAACTCTATATCCTCATCTGTACCTTCATCTCCTCTTGGATAACCAATCCTTTCATTTAGATATATCCTTCATACGCCATCATATATCTGGGTATTTTTTCTTAATTGTTTTTAATTACAGTGGGTATGGAAAGTATTCAGACCCCTTTACATTTTTCACTTTTTGTTTCACTGCAGCCATTTGGAAAATTCAAAAAGGTTCATTTTTTTCTCTCATTAATGTACACTTTACATCCCATCTTGACTGAAAAAAACAGAAATGTAGAATTTTTTGCTTATTTATTAAAAAAGAAAAACTGAAATATCACATGGACATAAGTATTCAGACCCTTTGCTCAGTATTGAGTGGAAGCACCCTTTTGAGCTAGTACAGCCATGAGTTTTCTTGGGAATGATGCAACAAGTTTTTCACATCTGGATTTGGGGATCCTCTGCCATTCTTCCTTGCAGATCCTCTCCAGCTCCCTCAGGTTGAATTGTGAATGTTGGTGGACAGCCATTTTCAGGTCTCTCCAGAGATGCTCAAATGGGTTTAGGTCAGGGCTCTGGCTGGGCCAGTCAAGAATGGTCACAGAGATTTTCTGAAGCCACTCCTTTGTTATTTTATCTGTGTCCTTAGGGTCATTGTCTTGTTGGAAGGTGAACCTTCGGCCAAATCTAAGGTTCAGAGCACTCTGGAAGAGGTTTTCATCCAGGATATCTCTGTACTTGGCTGCATTCATGTTTCCTTCAATTGCAACCAGTCATCCTGTCCCTGCAGCTGAAAAACACCCCATCGCATGATGCTGCCATCACCATGTTTCACTATTGGAATTGTATTGGGCAGGTGATGAGCAGTGCTTGGTTTTCTCCACACATACCGCTTAGAATTATCACCAAAAAGTTCTATCTTCGTCTCATCAGAGGAGAGAATTTTATTTCTCATAGTCTGGGAGTCCTTCATGTGTTTTTTAGCAAACTCTATGCGTGTTTTCATGTCTTGCACTGAGGAGAGGCTTCGGTTGGGCCACTCTGACATAAAGGCCCGACTGATGGAGGGCTGCAGTGATAGTTGACTTTGTGAAACTTTCTCCCATCTCCCTACTGCAACTGTGGAGCTCAGCCATAGTGATCTTGGGGTTCTTCTATACCTCTCTCACCAAGGCTCTGCTCCACGATTGCTCAGTTTGGCTGGACGGCCAGATCTAGGAAGACTTTCGGTGGTCCCAAACTTCTTCCATTTAAGGATTATGGAGGCCACTGTGCTCTTAGGAATCTTGAGCACTGCAGAAATTATTTTGTAACCTTGGCCAGATCTGTAACTTGCCACAAGTCTGTCTCTGAGCACCTTGGCCAGTTTCTTTGATCTCATGATTCTCATTTGGTCTTACACGTACTCTGAGCTGTGAGTTCTTATATAGACAGGTGTGTGCCTTTACAAATCAAGTCCTATCAGTTTAAACACAGCTGGACTCCAATGAAAGAGTAGAACCATCTCAAGGAGGATCACAAGGAAATGGACAGCATGTGACTTAATTATGAGTGTCTGATCAAAGGGTTTGAATACTTATGACCATGTGATATTTCAGTTTTTCTTTTTTAATACATTTGCAAAAATTTCTACATTTCTACATTTCTGTGTTGTTTCAGTTAAGATGGGGTGCAGAGTGTAGATTAATGAGAAAAAACATTAAAATTTTTGAATTTAACAAATGACTGCAATGAAACAAAGAGTAAAAAATTTAAAGGAGTATGAATACTTTCAGTACCCACTGTATGTGCGTCTTTATTCTTTTTATTTATTAATTGGTCTTTCTTATTGACTAGGTTCACACCATCTGTTTTTCATGTTTTAACTCATCTATCTGTGGATGTGCGTTTTGTGACATGCGCCTGATTGTGATATCGCATTATGACTTATTTTGTACATATTATGTTATGATGTTATATCATACCTGCATCTGCACAATCTTAATCAGGATTATTCAGAGACATGATCTGCCAATCTTTATCTAATTAAACCATATTTATTTGTACATGTCGAGCTGGACATAATAATAAATAATCTTTATTTTTATATAGCGCTAACATATTCCGCAGCGCTTCACAGTTTGCACACATTATCATCGCTGTCCCCCAATGGGGCTCACAATCTAGGATCCCTATCAGTATGTCTTTGGAATGTGGGAGGAAACCCACACAAACATGGGGAGAACATACAAACTCCTTGCAGATGTTGTCCTTGGTGGGATTTGAACCCAGGACCCCAGCGCTGCAAGGCTGCAGTGCTATCCACTGAGCCACTGTGCACATACAGGGCTCGCTCCCCTCCTTCCCTGACAACATGCCACTGATCCTCCCCTTTACCTACTTTGTCAAGGTATTCCCTTAAATACATACCCCATTCATCTCCATGTGACCGCCACGGGCACGCATGCATGTGGGGTCTCCTGACTGCTCCCATCGCCGAAGGCATCTTAACCCCTTTCTGACATTGGACGTACTATTCCGTCCATGTGCCCTGGGACTTATTGCCCATGAACGGAATAAATACATCATATGCGATCAACCATGCTCAGGGGGGGGAGCGTGGCTGATCGCAACCGGGTGTCAGCTGATTCTCACAGCTGACACCCGGGACTAAATACCAGGAGTGATCATGGACCTCTCCTGGCACTTTAACCCCAGAACACTGCGATCAAACATGATTGCAGCGCTCCAGGAGCAGGCAGAGGGGCTGTCAGCTGTGACAGCCCCTTTGTCTTTGGATCGGAGACCCCGCGGCATGACGCGGGATCACGATTGCTCCCATGTTAACTCGATGTCATCATGATGACAGCTGGGGTTACCAGAGCTCATAGACTTCCTGTCATGCGCAGTGCATGTCAGGAAGTCTCTGAGGTTAGTGAGAAATTACATGCAGCGCTGACAGCTTATATAGCATGCAGACTAGTTAACCTCTTTAATGAACACCATTAAAAAAAAAAACAAGGCAAAAAATGATGCTTTATCATCATACCGCCGAACAAAAAGTGGAATAACACGAGATCAAAAAGACGGATATAAATAAACATGGTACCATTGAAAACATAATCTTGTCCCGCAAAAAAGTAAGCCGCCATATAGCTCCATCACCAGAAAAATATAAAAGTCATAGCTCTCAAAATAAAGCGATGCAAAAATAATTATTTTTTCTATAAAATAGTTTTTATTGTATAAAAGCGCCAAAACATAAAAAAAGATATAAATGAGGGTGTATCACTGTCATCGTACTGACCTGAAGAATAAAACTGCCTTATTTTACCACACGCTGAATGGTATAAACGCCCCCCCACCAAAAGAAATTCATGAATTGCTGGTTTTTGTTTATTCTGCCTCCCAAAAATCTGAATACAAAGCGATAAAAAAAAGTCATGTACCCGAAAATGGTACCAATAAAGACGTCAACTCGTCCCGCAAAAAACAAGACCTTACATGACTCTGTTGGCCAAAATATGGAAAAATTATAGCTCTCAAAATGTGGTGATGCAAAAACTATTTTTTGCAATAAAAAACGTCTTGTGTGTGACAGCTGCCAAACATACAAACCCGCTATAAATAGTAAATCAAACCCCCCTCTATCACCCCCTTAGTTAGGGAAAAATAATAAAATTAAAAAAAATTATTTATTTCCATCTTCCCATTAGGGTTAGGGTTGGGTCTAAAGTTAGGGTTAGGTTTGGGGCTAAAGTTAGGGTTGGGGCTAAAGTTACGTTTAGGGTTGGGGTTAACATTAGGGTTAGGGTTGGGGTTAAAGATAGGATTAGGGTTGAGGCTAAAGTTAGGGTTAGGGTTGGGATTAGGGTTGGGTTGGGATTAGGGTTAGGATCAGGGTTAGGTTTGTGGTTAGGGTTATGTGTTGTGAATTCGCTTTCTGGCCTACCTCTGGTTACTAGTGAAGGTAGTGGAGCTGGTTATATTGACAGAGGGGTCGCGAGTTCTCTTTCCGGGCTCCCTCTGGTGGTTACTGGAGGTAGTGGAGCTGATCTAATTAACAGAGGCCTGCCACCTGATAATGAGGAGGATGACTGGAGATCTGGAGTTTCTGACTGGATTTAAGACAGTCGACTCCCTCTATCCCTGCTGGTGATGTTTTCCTGCCTCCCGAGGTCTTAGTTTCCAGCTCAGTCCCTGCATGCTCAGCTAAGTGTTCTTTTGCTATTGTTCACATTTGATCTGGTTTTGTCTATTTCAGTTTTGTGTATTCAGCCAGCTCCGGCTGGGGCTGTGCTGAATTTCCATCCTTATGTTACTGCTTGTGCCAGTTTGTTTTTGTCCCTTACTAGATTGGCCTCTTTTTGCTCTGCTTTCAGAATATACCAGAATGCTGATATAGTGGGCGAAGTCTAGTGACTTCAGTATTTTTCTATCAGACGTGTGGGGCATTTTTTGCAGGTTTTTTTGCGTGATTGCACATGGAGTCTTTCCTTTCCTGTCATGTCTAGTTAGTGTGGGCCCCATCATTTGCTCAGTCTATTTTCCTACCTGCATTTGTGTTTTCATCTTGTCTCACCGACAATATATGCTTGGGGGCTATCTATTCCTTTGGGGCCTGCTCTGGGGCAGTTTAGATTTCCCCTTTCTTGCTTTAGGCTTATTTAGTTCTCCGGCTGTGTCGAGGCATCTAGGATCATCGTAGGTACGCTCCACGGCTACTGCCAGAATTTTTTTTTATAGGTTTTTTCCTCTTTTTCTCTGGGGCCGTAGGAGGATTTTTTCTTTAATGGAGATTAAGCAATTGTCTGATCGTGTTGAGCAGCTCGCTGCTGAAGTGCGGGGAATTTCCGCCTATCTTGCTCAATCATCTGCTGTTGAACCAAAAATCCCTACTCCTGGTGTGTTTTCTGGGGATCTGTCTAAATTTTTGAATCTTAAGAATAATTGTAAACTATTTCTTGCCTTGAAGCCTAACTCATTGGGGAGCTCTGTGCAGCAGGTTAAAATTGTCATCTCCTTGCTGCGAGGCGATCCTCAGGATTGGGCTTTTTCTCTGACACCTGGAGATCCTATTCTGACTAATGTGGACGCATTTTTTCAAGCCTTGGGGTTGTTGTATGATGAACTTAATGCTATTGATCAAGCTGAGAAAACCCTATTGGCATTGAACCAGGGTTAGGATTCTGCAGAGTTAAACTGTCAAAAATTCCAAAAGTGGGCGGTCCTTACTACATGGAATGGCGGTGCCTTAGCAGCGCTCTTTCGGAAGGGTTTGGCAGAAACCGTAAAAGATGTTATGGTGGGATTTCCTGTTCCCTCTGGTCTTGATGATTCTATGTCGTTAGCCATTCAAGTTGATCGGCGTTTACGTGAGCGTAAAACTAAATGAGAGACGTTGCCGCCTTTTGGACGAACGTCTGAACCCATGCAATGTGATAGGGTTTTGTCCAGGGCGCAACGTCAGGAGTTTAGAAGGCGTCATAAGCTGTGTTTTTTCTGTGGAGACGCCTCTCATACTATTTCTGTCTGCCCTAAATGAGAAAAACGTTTTGTGCACACATTTGCTGTGGGCAGTGTACAGCCTAAGTTCCTTTTGGCAATTACTCTGATCTGCTCCTTGTCTACATTTTCCGCTAAGGCTTTTATAGATTCAGGAGCAGCTTTGAATCTGATGGATTTAAACTTTCCTAAACGTTGTGGTTTTCCCATGATACCCCTGCGGACTCCTATCCCTTTGAGGGGTATTGATGCTACTCCTTTGAATAAACCCCAGTTTTGGACCCAGGTGATAATGCGGGTCGCCCCGGACCACCAAGAAAATTGTACATTTTTGGTGTTGCACAATTTGCATGATACTATTGTTCTGGGTTTTGCCTCGTTGCAAACTCATAATCCTGTTTTGTATTGGAAATCTGTGTCTGTGGTGAGTTGGGGTTGTCAGTGTGTTCTTAGTGACACTTCTGTTTTCTCCACCTCTCCCCAATCTCATGATATTCCTGATTATTTGGCTGATTTTTCTGATGTATTTAGTGAGAGTAAGTCTGCGTCTTTGCCTCCTCATAGGAGTTATGACTGTGCAATTGAGTTAATGCCTGGGTGTAAATTTGCCAAGGGTCGGCTTTTCAACTTATCGGTACCTGAACATGATGCTATGCGATCTTATATCAAGGAGTCATTGGAGAAGGGTTATATTAGACCATCCTCTTCAACTTTAGGTGCTGTTTTTTTTGTGGCCAAGAAAGATGGTTCATTAAGGCCTTGTATTGACTATCGTTCCCTTAACAAAATTACTGTTAATCCCAATCACTGGAAAAGATCAAGATATCATCCAGATAAAATGTCAAGACTGGGCCAAGAAATATCTTAAGACTGATCTTTTTAAGGTTTTATGGACTGATGAAATGAGAGCGACTCTTGATTGGCCTGATGGATGGGCCCAAGGCTGGATCAGTAAAGGGCAGAGAGCTCCACTCCGACTCAGACACCAGCAAGGTGGAGGTGGGGTACTGGAATGGGCTGGTATCATCAAAGATGAACTTGTGGGACCTTTTCGTGTTGAGGATGGAGTGAAGCTCAACTTCCAGACCTACTGGCAGTTTCTGGAAGACACCTTCTTCAAGCAGTGGTACAGGAAGAAGTCGGAATTGTTCAAGAAAAACATGATTTTCATGCAGGACAATGCTCCATCACATGCATCCAAATACTCCACAGCGTGGCTGGCCAGTAAAGGTCTAAAAGAAAAAATAATGACATGGCCCCCTTGTTCACCTGATCTGAACCCCATAGAGAACCTGTGGTCCCTCATAAAATGTGAGATCTACAGGGAGTGAAAACATTACACCTCTCCGAACAGTGTCTGGGAGGCTGTGGTGGCTGCGGCACGCAATGTTGATCGTAAACAGATCAAGCAACTGACAGAATCTATGGATGGAAGGCTTTTGAGTGTCATCGTAAAGAAAAGTGGCTATATTGGTCATTGATTTTTTTTGTTTTGTTTTTGAATGTCAGAAATGTTTATTTCTAAATTTTGTGTTGCTCTATTGGTTTACCTGGTGAAAATAAACAAGTGAGATGGGTATATATTTGTTTTTTATTAAGGTGCCTAATAATTCTGCACTGTAATAGTTACCTGCACAAAGGACGGAGTCACACTAGCGATTAAATTGGACGAATGCAATGCGATAAAAAAATCGCATTGCAGTTGTCCCTATGTTATTCTATGGTGCTGCTCCCATCATCTGTTTTTTTATCGGATCCGTTCCTGCGTTTGTCACCGATTTTCAGATCGGATTCGCCAATGCAAGTCTATGGATGCGATTAAAAATCGCATTGAAAACGCACCACACGTGTGACTTGCGATTAAATCGCAAGACTTCTCCAGGTCAACAGGAAAGAGCATCAGGCATTAGCATTGGATGTCAAATTGATGCTTAGATGCGAATAAAATCGGTTCATCGCTGGAAATTCGGATGACAGATGGATCCCTGGACAAGAAATCTTTGTGCGATTTCGTACTGTTAAAATCGGACCGATTTTTTTAATCGTTTGGTGTGACTCCGGCCAAACAGATATCCTCCTAAGATAGCCAAATCTAAAAAAAAAAACACTCCAACTTCCAAAAATATTAAGCTTTGATATCTATGAGTCTTTTGGGTTGATTGAGAACATAGTTGTTATTCAATAATAAAAAGAATCCTCTCAAATACAACTTGCCTAATAATTCTGCACACAGTGTATATACTATGACACACTTTGAACACAGGCCCACTGAAGAAGCCAACGCAAAATGCGAGTTGGAGCTCATCAGTACACAGTCCATGGGTGAGCAGCTGTGCAATCATTACCATCTCTACTCTTTCATTGCATTTTTGATAGGCTGGATTTTGTCCACTGCTCATGTGCATTCACTCTTCATTCTATTTGAGCTCCTTTCACACCTGACTAGGTCCAACATTACCTACTGGGATACTTTGGTTCTCACATTAGAGGATTGCACAGTGCTCTGTCAACCCCCTCCCTTACAAATCTGCAATTTTGGTCACTCCACTATGATTTTTTTCTAAACTATATATGCACCTCCATTATCATGAAGTGTTGATTACCTCTGTGTACTCTCATACTTTGTGTCTTCACAATTCTCCTGATACTTGTACTATTTTGCATTTATATATATATATATTTGTGTGATTTCTTGTCTACTATTTTAATATGTATATTAACATTTATATTTTTTATATGAAACTCTTACCTTGGGGTTTATTGGCTCCATGTTTTGTTCTTTGAAATTGACCCCATTCTGTTTGAGAGCTTCCCCCACAGACTATGGTCTTTACTTATAGCCATGGTTCTAGCATATATTATATATATTACATGTGAACATAGTCTTACATATTAGACACATACAGCACACACTGCTTACAGTTTAGACAAACACAACACACACACATACATATCAGTTACATATTAGACACAAATGCAGGACACATCTTATGTTGCATATCAGCTAAAAACATCAGAGACAATAAAACACTTTGTAATCCTCATCTGCATAAACATTTACTTCTGGCTTGGCACGCCCACCATACACCTTACTATAGACACCAAAAAACGGAAGTGTGAAACCAAAAAATGTAATTAAAATGAAAAGTTTATTAAATACACAAAAAAGAATAAAATTACATTAGTATAAAGGGACTGAAACTGAACAGAATGAGCTCCAAGGGGTCTACAAAAAAAGTTATATGCTTGTGACAATGAAATCACATATAATTAGATAATAAATATAATATAGAGCAAAGTAACCACATTAAATAGAGATCACATGAAGAGAGTATATAAAGTACCAAAAGTAGAATAAATTCAGGTAAAAACCTAGTAAGTAATGTGAGCTGTTTACATAAAATATTTAGTAATGCCCAAAAAGTGGCTGCAAAGGCTAACAGTGTAGCGTCACAAGTACATGGCAGTAAGCAGAATTTTAAAGTGCAATAGTGCAAGGAGAAGTTTGCAATGAAAGTCAGCAAGACATAACATAGAGTGCATTATAGTCTATGGCCCCGTCGGTATAAACGTCTGAATCCCGTTTTGAGGGAGGTTTGAATGTATTCCCCAATGGGGCCACCGAGTGTGTCCCTAAACGCAATGTGAAAGCACATTTTATATAAGCATTAAAAAGGGTAATTGGCTCCTCGGGAGGACAAAAGACAAAAAAGGGCCCCTGTGCAAGAACAGTATATGGGCCCTTTTCAGTCCAATAGATCATCCTAATGCACAATCCCTGCTTTGGAGGTGGAAATGGGCCCCCTTAACTCTTAGGCCCCTGTGGGCAACGCAGGTGGCATCAAATGGTAGTGTGCAGCAGACTTAGGGTCCCGTTACATTTAGCGATGCACCAGCGATCCCGACAACTATATGACCTGGTCAGGATCGCTGGTGCATTGCTAAATGGTTGCTAGTGAGCTGCCAAACAGGCAGATCTCACCAGCGACGCAGCAGCGATAAGCGGTCGCTCTTATCTGTCACACCGCAGCTATGATGATGACTTCCACCTGCGTCCATGTGTCGCTAGTCGGCGCCAGCGGGACGCCAACGAGTAAAAAATGGCCAAGGACATTCGAGCGCGATCAGCGATATCCAGTGGGGGGGCCGGTCGCAGGCATGTGTCACGCGAAGCGGGATCGCTAGCGATATCGCTGTTGAGTCACAAAATCGGTGACGCTTTAGCGATCTCGCTATGTGTAAAAGGCCCTTAAGCCAGTTACTGGTACTTTGTTATCACTGGTTTAGTAGCAGCAAGGGGCACTGCTTAATCCTACTGTTTGCAACTTAGTGCATAGTACATCAATCCCTGCTGCTTTGTAACTAGTGTCATGTGTGACAGCAGTTACGGGATCAGAATATCCTAAGACGGCTATCAAAAAATGCTGAGAACCTGGATGTAGTTCCTAAAATGACATTAACCTAATGTGTATGGCCAAAGTAAAGAGTTATTTTGGCTATCTCCTGCAGTCCCTTAGATAATGATTGGATCGGATGTTGAACATGAGCACCACCACTCTATTCAAGACTTGCACAGATTCCAAAGACCCCCATCTCGGTAAGGCAGGGGGGTGATGGTAAATGGACCCCCAGCAATTAGTAAGTAATTTCCTATCCCAGGGCTAGGGGATAATTTAACATTTTGTGAATAACATTCTAAAGGCCCTTTTACATTTAGCGATGCACCAGCGATCCAACCAGCGATCCGACCCGGTCAGGATCGCTGGTGCATCGCTAAATGATCGCTAGTGAGCTTTCATACAGAAAGACCTCACAGCGATGCAGCAGCGACGCAGCGCACGATACTTACCATTCACACACAGCGATCCTGCGTCCTCCCGCCCGCCTCCACGCGTCGCTCGTCGTCACAGCAGGAAGTCTCAGCAGGAAGCGCCCGACGAGAAATGGAGCCGGACATTCTCGCGCGATCAGCGATGGACAGCGGGGGAGCCGGTCGCTGGTAAGTATCACACATAGCGATATCGCTAGCAATATCGCTATAACGTCACAAAACCAGTGACGTTTTAGCGATATTGCTAGCGATATCGCTTAGTGTAAAACCCCCTTAATGTGCTGCCCAATGATTAGGCTCCTGAGGTTCACACGGTCAGGAATTGTAGTTGACAAAACTGATGCGGATGTTATCAAGAAGTTAAATCTCACTTTTGTGCTGCAGACTGGCTAAAGGATCCAGACATCGATTAGCTCCATCGTAACTGAAAGGAGCAAATCTGTTTCCTTTCAACTAGGAATTCAATACGCTATAGCTTGCCGAATAAGCGGGGAACCGAAGATTTTCGCTCAACTCTATTTAGGAGCGTAAAATACATGAGCCTGATGCACAGCAGAAGGGTGATGGATTTTATAAATATACTGGTAAGATAGAACCAATCTCTAAAATCACCTCTTGAGAGGGGATGTGTTACCTTCATATTGAGCATAGAAGCATGGCTTCAGTATAAACTGTAAATGAAAAAAGAGCTAACATTCCATTTTGACCCATCAATTCTAAGACCCCACCCCTTTGCTGTGAACATGTAATTGATGTAGGTTATCTGATGGAGAGCATAGTAGGTTATCTGATGGAGAGTGTAAAGGGCCTGTCACACTAAGCGATATCGCTAGCAATATCGTTATAACGTCACTGGTTTTTGTGACGTTATAGCGATATTGCTAGCGATATCTCTATGTCTGATACTTACCTCCGACCTGCTCCCCCGCTGGTTATCGCTGATCGCGCGAGAACGTCCTGGACTGTTTCTCGTCGGGCGCTTCCTGCTGGCGCCGACGAGCGACGCGTGGACGCGGGCGGGAGGACGTCAGGATCGCCTCGTCGGACAGGTAAGTAGCGATACCCATCCCCAGCGATGTCGCTGGTGAGATCTGCCTGTGTGGCAGCTCACTAGCGACCACTTAGCGATGCACCAGCGATCCTGACAGCGTCATATCGCTGGTCGGGATCGCTGGTGCATCGCTAAGTGTGACAGCTAGAGTTGAGCGACTTTGGTCGGATCGGGTTTCGTGAAACCCGAATGAAACAAAATAAGTTTCAGATGAAACTCGTCCGACTAGAGCAAAACAAAGTCGGAGTTTCGTCCGAAACCCGACCCCAATGCAAGTCAATGGGAAATAAAAGTCGGACGAAACTCCGACTTTTTTTGCTCTAGTCGGACGAGTTTCATCTGAAACTTATTTTGTTTCATTCGGGTTTCACGAAACCCGATCCGACGAAAGTCGCTCAACTCTAGTGACAGCACCTTAATGGAGTCTGTACATAGACTAAACAATAGGTACTTTTCCCTCCTGTGTAAATAACTTCCTTTTTTTCAAAGAGCTAAAAGCAGCCTGGATGCCGCTGGATACTGGATATGAAAATTGTATTTTTTGTGACTGGTGTAAAAGCATATTTTCGGCTTTTTGGCGCAATTGTGAATCACAACGCATTTATTTGCAACGCTGTGTGGTTTGCGCAACAGCCCTGAATTAAAAACGGCTAGATGGATAACCTTGTACAGTGAAGGAAATAATTATTTGATCAGCTGTCTTTAATGCAGGTAACGAGCTAATTAGGAGCGTCTAACTGGTCTGTAGGAGCAAGAGCTCTTAATGGTTGGTAGGGGATCAAATTCTTATTTCTCACTGCAAAATGCAAATAAATATACTGTATATGATTTATACAATGTGAATTTCTGGATTTTATTTTTGATATTCTATCTCTCAATGTTAAAATTAACCCACCCTTAAAATTACAGACTGTTCATGTCTTTGTCAGTGGGCAAACTTCCAAAATCAGCAAGAGATCAAATAATTATTTCCCTCACTGTATATGCCATTCCTCCTATCTATAAAAAGCTCATTCCTCAGAATAGGGTGCACCATTAGAAAACTAAAAACTAGGATTGCGGAGCATATTGCTGATATTAAGAAGATGACCAACACATCAGGTGTGGCTAAACATTATTCCGATCAGCATGAAGGTAGTTTAAAATTGTTCACTTTCTTAGGTTTCTTTATGGCTAATAACCCTAGGTGTGGAGGAAATTGGAGGAAAGTTCTTTTGAAACCGGAAGCGCAGTAGATTATGAATTTAAATACTAGACTAATGGGTCTAAACTTTTGCATTGATCTCATATGTATATAAATTGAACATTTTCTTTTATAGTCCAGCAATAGCACTTTCTAGATTTGTTTGCATGATCAAATCATCTGCACCAGCGATCCTGACCGCGTCATATCGCTGGTCGGGATCGCTGGTGCATCAATATGTGTGACAGTACCTTTAGACTTTCAAAGGGAAGTGCCCAATAACTTGCCTAGTAGGAAAAGCAGCCGTTGCCTCGTCCATCAATCGTCACTCAATTGGGTGATTGTCCTGACAATTGTTGGCAAGTGGAGTACTGTTCCTTAATACAGATTTGTATTTTTTTTTTCACCTCTGGTGTGGTGTCATTAATCTAAGTTCCCTGCCCAAAGTGATAAACTTATCTGTCTTTATCTATTATCAGCACCTCTGTGGTGTCTTCTGCAGGTTGTGACCTGTGGGATAGCACCAGTGTTTTCTGGGCAAGCCAGAGGTCACAATTTAATGTACCGTAAATCTATGAGAGAATGTGGGTCTCATAGACTTACATTTACAACTTGTGACCCTTTGATTTCCAGGCAGTCAGAAATTGTGGTCACAAGATGGCGGATCTGCAGCTAGTAAGTATATTACTAGGGGCAGTGAACTTCCCCTAGTGTCACCACTCCAGAGATGAAATAAGAAAAATCACTGGAGTCATGCTTTAAGCTGAGTTCACACGTGGCTTTTTTTGTGTTTCCGCGGCGGTTTTAACCGCGCGATTTTGCCGCGAAAACGCGAAAAATAAGCATCCCATGCGTTCCTATGGGATTCCGCAATGCTGTGGTAATGCTGTGGTTTTTACCGCGGCGGAATCGCTTCGCGGTAAAAACCGCAGCATGCTCAATAATTTTGCGGAATCGCGGCAATCCCGCACCCATTGCATTGTTCTGCTTACTTCCCGCATGTGGCTGTGCACACCATGCGGAAAGTAAGCAGAACATTTGTGGATGGTACCCACGGTCTGGAGGAGAGGAGACTGTCCTCCGGGCTTTGGGTATCATATCCCTGTAAAAAATAGAATTTAAAATAAAAAATATTGCTATTCTTACCTTCCGGCGTCCTGCGCAGCCTTCCCACTTCTCTCCACGCTCTCGTTCCCAGTAATCCTTTGCGAAAATGCCCGCGATGGCGTTCGTTCTCGCGGGATCACGAAGTCTCGCGGTCATTCGCACGATGTCATCGCGAATAACCGCGAGACATCGCGATCCCGCGAGAACGGACGTCATCGCGGGCATTTTCGCAAAGGATTACTGGGAACGGCTGCGCGGGACGTCGGAAGGTAAGAATAACAACATTTTTTATTTTTTTTGCATTTCATCTTTTACTACTGATGCTGCATAGGCGGCCTCAGTAGTAAAAAGTTGGTAAACACTATGTTTGACGAGTGTGACCAACCTGTCAATCAGTTCTCCAAGCGATGCTACAGATCGCTTGGAAAACGCTAGCATTTGCAAGCTAAATACGCTTGCAAAATACTAGTTTTTCCGCGGGAAAATTGCAGGAATTTAAAATGCGATTTTCCCGCGGAATGGAATTCCGGAATTCTCGCGGTAACTTCCGTGAGAGTTCCAGTACGTGTGAACTTAGCCTTAAAGGGAATCTGTCAGCAGGTTTTTGCAATGTAATCTGAAGACAGCAGGAGATACGGGCTGAAACAAAGAATTCAGGGCTGAGTCACTTGTCAAAATGCATGGTGTTGTTTGCTAATACTATGTTCACATGTTGAGTTTTTGGATTTTTTTTTAATGCAAATTTTCTGCTGTGTTTCACACTATCAGCAAGGTCTATTAGATTTCAGAAATCTCATGCACTATCCTTGTTTTTTTTCTGATTGTTTTGCCAAAGAGCTGCATTTTTGCAAAATGCATGTCACTTCTTTCAGTGTTTTTCACCCATTGAAAGCAGTAGGTAGTGCAAAAAACGCAGGTATCAGGTTTTGCTTGGTTTTTGGTGCCAAAACCTGATTATGTTGATTTTTTTATGCACTAAACTTGATCAGCATGCATAAGATATAAAAGTACCCTGACAAAAACGCAGTAAAAAACACACCAAAGATGCAACAAAAACACTTAAAAAAACTGCAAACACTCAGCAAAATCTGCTTTTGACGTTGCTACTTTACTGCCAAGAGAGGTTTTGCCTGAGGAAAAAAATGCAACATATGAATATAGCCTTAAGGTACTGTCACACTTAGCGATGTACCAGCGATCCCGACCAGCGATATGACGCGGTCAGGATCGCTGGTACATCGCTAAGTGGTCGCTAGTGAGCTGCCACACAGGCGGATCTCACAGCGACATCGCTGGGGACGGGGGTCGCTACTTACCTGTCACACTAGGCGATCCTGCGTCCTCCCGCCCGGCTCCACGCTCGTCTCTCCACAGGAAGCGCCGCAGGAAGCTGACGACGAGAAGCGGTCCAGGACGTTCTCGCTCGATCAGCGATAACCAGCGGGGAGCGGGTCGTAGGTAAGTATCACACACAGCGATGTCGCTAGCAATATCGCTATAATGTCACAAGTTATAGCAATATTGCTAGCGATATCGCGCAGTGTGACAGGCCCTTTACTGTGAAGGATTTATCACTAAGATTAACATTGCTGGACTAGTCTGGCAACCTGGCAACTAAGCACCTCACTTTCTATGGACTTGGAGAGCCTGGTGTGGGTGGGATTTGCTGTGGTGTGGGCAGGGTTAGCTTCCTCAGCTATGCTTCACTGCTAAATCTAAAATTTCTGATTGTGTCAGAACCCCTGTACCCAGTAATCTAAGTGATGCGGTGGGTACAGGGGTCAGATGAGGTAGCAAAGACCTGTTGACAGATTCCCTTTAACCCCTTCTCGAAATGTACAGTATATTTATGGCACCATGGGAGCTGCGATCCTGGAAACCGCTGAATATATGGCACCATGATCCCGCAGACTCATGCTGAGCGTCGCTGTGATTGAGCGTGGGTCTCAGCTCCATGTGAGATCTGACATCCTGCAGCGACGCTCACGATTAGTGCTAGCACAGATTGCAGGCGTTTAACTCCGGTGATGGCGCTGTCAATAGTGACAGCGAAATCACGGGGCAACAAACAGGGAGCTCACGTTGTGCTCCCGTTGGCTCAACAAAATGCGATTGCATTGTGTTGATCGTCTCCATGGCGACCCTGGGTCCAAAGATTGCCCCGGGGTCACCCAGGGACAGTGGCCTGTCAGCTCAATTTAAAGTCGATGTCCCATCCTGGGACAATGTAAAAAAGTTAAAAAAAAGTTAATAAAAATTGTAAAAATATTTTTTAAAAATTACAAAATAAAGAACAAAAAAAAGAAAAAAATATTAATCCAATAAATAAATTTATGTATGTAAAAAAAAGTTCACATATTTCGTATCGCCGTGTCCAAAATGACCCGACCTATAAAACTGTCCCACTAGTTAACCCCTAGTGGAATAAAACACGATAAAAAAACAATCTAAATAAAAATTGTGTATCTGAAAACATCATCTTGTCCTGCAAAAAACAAACTGCCATACTGCCGTAAGCGGAAAAAATAAAAAAGTTATAGCTCAGAATAAAACGGTGCAAAAATAATTATTTTTTTCTATAAAATAGTTTTCATTGTGTAAAAGCGCCAAAACATTAAAAAAAAGTAATTGCTGTAATCGTTCTGACCCGAAGAATAAAGTGTCTTACTAGTTTTAACACACACGGAACGGCATAAAAAAAATTTCCTGAATTGCTGGTTTTGTCCATTTTGCATCCCAAAAATCAAAATCAAAAGTGATCAATAAATGTCATGTGCCCAAAAATGGTACCAATAAAACATCAACTCATCCCGCAAAATACAAGCCTTCACATGACTATGTCAGCCGAAATATGGAAAAATTATAGCTATCAAAATATGATGTTTTTGCTATAAAAAGCATTTTTTAGTGTGTGACAGCAGCCAAACATAAAAAAAGTATAAAACTGATATCGCTGTAATCATACCGACCCGAAGAATAAAGTCGTTTAATTGCTTATACTACAAGAGGAATGGCGTAAAAAATAAATACAACCAATTCTTCACCTGCTGTTGATTTGTTCATTCTGACTCCCAAAGATTGCAGTAAGGCTTGGCGCACATTTATCCTGTGCTCTACGCTGAGCGCTAACACCAGGGTTTCCGTGTAAATCTCTGAAAAACGTGATTCAGATGGAAACCCGGCAGAAGATTCCCTATAATGAAACAGATTGTGGCTGTGGCTGTGTGGCTGCCTATGATCCAGTGTGCATAAAAGCGCAGTCAACCACAGTTTTGTGCATCTCTGAAAATGATATAGCTGAACAGAGGCCAGATGGAGTCCAGAGTAACTTTTCTACTGCATCAGTGAATGGATCCCTCTGGGGTCTCATCTGAATCATGTCATTCGAAGATTTATATGTGAACCCAGATGTAAGTGCTCAGTGTAGAGTGCCGGAAATATGTGGTCCCAAATGTTATGTAAAATGTACCCTATAAAAGCTTCAAATCAATCCACAAAAAGCAAGTCCTCGATCAGGCCCGTCATCTGTTAACGGAAATATAGGGGGCTTCCAGGTTACTGGTAGTACAAAGGCTCTGGAAAAGTATTATAGCTCCTCGCTCACCACAAAAAAATTCAGCAAATTCTATACTCCCAAATCCAAATGCCCCCTCCCTTCTGAGCACTGTAGTGTGCCTAAACCACATTTAACGTCCACATGTTTGGCATTTATGGAGCGATGACAGCCCACCTAATTTACAGGTGCATGTCTCCAGAAGCATGGGCTGGACACTGCCACGTACTGATGACTACAACGTACTGGGGACTACAACATATGGCACCACAATGGCAGTTTTCAGTCAGCAGCATACACTACTGCTTGTTTCTGGAAAACACCCAGAGTAAAAATAGGCACTACACCTGTACATAAATTCCCAAAGGGGTATAATTTCCAAAATGGGGTGATCTGAGGGGACATTGTGCTCTTCTAGCACTTAGGGGCTCTGTACATGGAATCCATAAACTATTCTAGCAAAATCTGCGCTCTAGGAGTAAAATAGCGCTCCGTCCCTCCTGAGTCTTGCCATATGGATAAGCAACACTGCTGTCATGATCCAGGTTTGATCTGACAGTTTTAAATGCACAAGTGAACTTTTTTCCTTTGGCTGTGTGCCAAAGTGTGGTGTTTGCCCCCGGTGGCCATTAGGATTATTGCACTGTGGTGTCGTTTGTTCTAAGTTGCCCTGGTGGTGGTGAGTGGTATTGCACTCTAGTACCTTAGTTTGTGCACGTAATTATAATGCAGGTGTGAATGCTCTATAAAAGAGTGTCAGGTGTATCAATCACTGTTGGTGATAGGTCTTCAGTTTCAAGCAAGCCTGGATGAGGGATGGAGCTGAACGCGAGTCCTGGGCAGCCCAGCCAGAGGGGACGAGTGGCAGCTATGGAGTCTGCAAGGAGTGCCGGCATGGATTGGTGGAGTCCAACGATGGGGTCTGCAAGAAGGGCTGGCATGGAGTGGTGGAGTCGCAGTTTATGGTGTCAGCAGGAAGTGCTTGCATGGCTTGGTGGAGTGGCGACTATGGTGAGAGTTGCACTCGGCATGCTGGACTTGGTTGCTGAAAGCTGGACTCAATCATGCTGGACTTTTTGGCAGAAGCTGGACTCATCTTTGGGACTCTGTTTACTGGGCAGCTGCAACTTGTGGTGGACTCTGCTACAAGGCTGCACTATGGTGATGGATCCAGTTATGGTGATGGATCCGGTTGAAGGAGAAGATGCACGCAGGTGGTGGGCTCTGTTGCGGGGAGCATAAGCAACAGAGCAAAGCTAAGTGGTGTCCCCCTGTATTGTCATTTTTCCTTATGTGTGTTTAGTGCAGTGGTGGGATTAGTTTCCGCATCGACCAATTCCCTAGTGAGGGTTTAGGTGCAGGGCGAGTCAGGGTTTTAAGGTTCCTGTGTGTCGCCCGGTGCGGAACCGGCATAGGGAATGTTAGGAGTGTAGAGACACTGACTCAGGGGAGTGCAGGAGGGCTCCACGTCCCCATTCCCTATCGCAGGGCCCCCATTGTTATTGTTACCCAGGTTTCCCTTATTGTTTAAATTCGCCTTACTGGAGGCGGGGTTTCCAGATTTACGTGTGACGTGTATTACCTAAATTCGCCTGTTGGAGGCGGCGTATCCAGCTGCACGTCTTATTATTTAAATTCGCCCCACTGGAGGAGGTGTATCCAGGGTCACGTGTGTCATCTAAATCCGCCCTGCTGGGGGCGCTGTGTCCAGCCGCGCGTGACCATGACAACTGTACAGCTACACGTGGGATATTTCCATATTCAGCAGAAATTGTGGAACAAATTCTGGTGCCATTTCCCAGTGTGAAAATGGAAAATCTGGGGCTGGTGGTGAAAATGTCATTATTTTTTCTTCACTGCCCAATGGTATAAAATTCTGTGACACACCTGTGGTGTCAAAATGATCACTGAGCCCATAGATCAATTCATTGAGAGGTGTAGTTTGTAAAATGGAGTCACTTATGGGGGGGATTCTGTTATTCTGGCACCTCAGGGGCTCTACCAATGTGACATGGCACCTTCAGTCCAGCAAACTGTGAACTCCAACATGGTGTTTCTTCCTTTCTGAGCTTTGCATTGTGCCTCAATAGTAGCTTTTTGGCCACATATGCAGTTTTGGTCTAGTCAGGAGAAATTGCACAACAAAATTCCCTGTTACTCTTTTGAAAATAAAAAAATTGGGGCTAAAAAAAATCATTTTTGTGTGTAAAATGTGATTTTTTTTATTTTCACGGCTCAATGTTATAAACTTCTGTGAAGCACCTGGGGGTTCATGGTGCTCACTCATCTAGATAAGTTCCCTGAGGGGTTTAGTTTACAAAATGATGTCACTTGTGAGCGGTTTCCACTGTTTAGTCACATCATGGGCACTCCAAATGTGACATGGCATCCGCTAATTATTCCAGAAAATTTTACATTCAAAAAGTCAAATGGCGCTCCTTCCTTTCTGAGCCCTGCCATGCACCAAAACAGTAGTTTCCCCCCACATATGGGATGTCTGCGTACTCAAGATAAATTGGACAACAAATTGTATGGTGCAATTTCTCCTCTTACCCTTATGAAAATGCAAAATTTGGGGTTAAAAACATTTTTGTGTGAAAAATTAGATTTTTTTATTTTCATGGCTCAGCATTATAAACTTTTGAGAACCACCTGGGGGTTCATGGTGCTCACCACACAGCTAGATAAGTTCCCTGATGGATTTAGCTTCCAAAATGGTGTCACTTGTGAGAGGTTTCCACTGTTCAGGCACATCATGGGCTCTCCAAATGCGACATGGCATCTGCTAATTATTCCAGAAAATTTTACATTCAAAAAGTCATATGGCGCTCCTTCCTTTCTGAGCCCTGCCGTGCACCAAAACAGTAGTTTTCCCCCACATATGGGATGTCTGCGTACGCAAGATAAATTGGACAACAAATTGTATGGTGCAATTTCTCCTGTTACCCTTATGAAAATGCAAAATTTGGGGTTAAAAACATTTTTGTGTGAAAAATTAGATTTTTTTATTTTCATGTCTCAGCATTATAAACTTTTGAGAACCACCTGGGGGTTCATGGTGCTCACCACACAGCTAGATAAGGTCCCTGATGGATTTAGCTTCCAAAATGGTGTCACTTGTGAGAGGTTTCCACTGTTCAGGCATATCAGGGGCTCTCCAAATGCGACATGACGTCAGTTAATTATTCCTGCAAATTTTACATTCAAAAAGTCAAATAGTGCCGTGTACCCAAACAGTGGTGTTTCCCCACATATTGGGAATCGGCGTACTCTGGTGAAATTACACAACAAATTTTAAAGTCCATTTTTTTCCTGTTATCCTTGCAAAAATAAAAAAATTGGGGTCTAAAGTAAAATTTTTGTGAAAAAAAGTTAAATGTTCATTTTTTCCTTCCACATTCCATTAATTCGTGTGAAGAACCTGGAGGGTTAAGAAAGTTATTGAATGTGGTTTTGAAGACCTTGAGGGGTGTAATCTTTAGAATAGTGTCACGTTTGTGTATTCTCAGTCAAATAGGCCGCTCAAAGTCGCTTCAAATTTAATGTGGTCCTTAAAAAAATGGCTTTGTAAATTTTGCTGACACAATGAGAAATTGCAGGTCAACTTTTAACCCTTATACCTTCCTAACAAAAAAAAATTATGTTTCAAAAATTGTGCTGATGTAAAGTAGACATGTGGGAAATCTTATTTATTAAGTATTTCTTGTGACATACAGGTGCTTTTCACAAAATTTGAATATCATGAAAAAAAGTTAATTTATTTCAGTTCTTCAGTACAAAAAGTGAAACTCATATAAAGAGTCGTTACAGAGTGGTCTATTTCAAGTGTTTATTTCTGCTAATGTTGATGATTATGGCTTACAGCCAATGAAATCCCAAAAGTCATTATCTCAGTAAATTACAATACTTTATAACACCAGCTTGAAAAATGATTTTAAAATCCGAAATGTTGGCCTACTGAAATGTACCGTATTTTTCGGACTATAAGACGCACCGGACCATAAGACGCACCCAAATTTTCAGAAGGAAAATAGGGAAAAAAATAATAATGTGTCAAATGTGAGTCCGTCTTACAGTCCGAATTCAGCTTACCTGGGAAGGGATCCAGTACAGGTGGAGGAGTTGGTCACAGGGGTCATTCAGTGGTCCAGGCTGGTGCGGTGGCGGCAGCTCTGTGCTGGGGCAGATGGGCTGTGCTGGTGCAGCTGGGCTAGGGCAGCTGTGCTTGGCTGGGGCAGGTGGGCTGTGCTGGGGCAGGTGTACTGGGGCAGGTGGGCTGTGCTGGGCTGGGGCAGCTATGCTGGGCTGGGGCAGCTGGGCTGGGTCAGCTGGGCGGGGGCAGGTGGGCTCTGTGGGGTGAGGGTGGCGGCGGGCTGTGCTCCGGTGCAGGGGCAGCGACTCCACCTCGAAGCCCGCAGATTCCTCGAAGCCCGCAGACTCAGATCTCGTCCCGAGACCTCGGGAGACGAAATTCAAATCTCGGCAACGAGATCTCATCCCCGAGATCTCGGGACGAGATCTGAACCTGCGCATGCGCCATCCCCGGACCGGCGGCCATCTTCCCGGCGTCCATGTTCCCGGAGGCCACCGCAACATGGCAGCAGCCAGCAATGGATGTGCAGGGGCCTCCGGGCTTTGAGAAAATGCCAGCGGAGCCCCCCACGGAGCACAGAGAGCTGCTACCCCTGCACCGGAGCACAGCCTGCTGCCACCACCGCACCACAGAGCCCCGCGACACCTGCACCAGCCATGGACGGATGTAAGTATATTGCGACCATAAGACGCACCCCCCACTTTCTCCCAAAAAATTTTTTGGGGAAAAAGTGCGTCTTATGGTCTGAAAAATACGGTATGTTCCGTAAATGCACTCAATACTTTGTCGGGGCTCCTTTTGCATCAATTACCGCATCAATGCGGCGTGGCATGGAGACAATCAGCCTATGGCACTGCTGAGGTGTAATGGAAGTCCAGGTAGCTTTGATAGTAGCCTTCAGCTCGTCTGCATTGTTGGGTCTGGTGTTTCTCATCTAGGAGAGTTTGCTGGCCAATCAAGCACAGTGATATTGTTGTTTTTAAACCAGGTTTTGCAACTTTTGGCAGTGTGGACAAGTGCCAAGTCCTGCTGGAGAATTAAATTTCCATTTCCAAAAAGCTTGTTGGCAGAGGGAAGCATGAAGTGCTCTAAAATTTCCTGGTAGACAGATGCGCTGACTTTGGTCTTGATAAAACACAGTGGAGCTACACCAGCAGATGACATAGCTCCCCAAACCATTACTGATTATGGAAAGATTCACACTAGACCTCAAGCAGCTTGGATTGTGTGCCTCACCACTATTCCTCCAGACTTTAATCTGAAAACAACGCCTTGGACCTCTGAGCAACAGTCCAGTTCTTTTTCTCCTTGGCCGAGGTAAGACGTTTCTGGTGTCTATTGGTCATGAGTGGCTTGACACAAGGAATGCGACACTTGTAGCCCATGTCCTGGATATGTCTGTGTGTGGTGGCTCTTGAAGCAACGACTCCAACAGCAGTCCACTCCTTATGAATCTCCCCCAATTTTAATTGCCTTTTATTAATAATCCTTTTAAGGTTGGTTGTTTGTGTATCTTTTTCTACCACACCTTTTCCTTCCACTCAGCTTTCCATTAATATGATTGGATACAGCTCTCTGTAAACAGCCAACTTCTTTAGCAATGACCTTTTGTGGCTTACCCTCCTTGTGGAGTGTGTCAATGTCTGCCTTCTGGACATCTGTCAAGTCACCAGTCTTACCCGTAATTGTGGAGCCTACTAATAGCCTTGGGGGGCCAGTATCCATGGCCCCTTCCTAGGTTATTAATATCAACCCGCAGCTGTCTGCATAGCCTTTGCTGGTTATTAATTATAGGGGACCCCACGTCATTTTTTTGGAGGGTCCCCCATTTTAATAGACAGTAAAGGTTAAGTATACAGTTGTGAACTGATATTAATAGCCATGGAAGCTCCATGGGTATTACCCCTTCACAGGCTATAATCATCTGCCCCCAGTCGCCGGCTTTCCCTCTGCTGGTTGCAAACATTGCACAGGACCCCACGCCATTTTCTCCCGAAAAATCTTTTATTAATGAAATACATGCACAGTAAGCTGCACACACACTATACTAATTGTATTTGTCACTGACATCTATATATCTACCTATTGTATTTGTATTTACTGTATGTAATCCATCTCCTCTATCCTGTCGGCTCCTGCTATGATTTCACACTACCGCGGCTGCTGAATTACCGGCTTTTCTTCAATGTAACATAAATACGTATATATGTGTTTGTGTCACTGACGTGTGTGTATGTATGTATATATGTATTCTATAATAATAAATAATCATAATAAATTTTATTTCTATAGCACCATATTCTGCAGCACTTTACATTTCAGAGGGGACTTGTACAGATGATAGACATCACAGCATAACAATAATCACATAGCTCATAACAGATACCAAGAGGAATGAGGGCCCTGCTCGCAAGCTTACAATCTATGAGGAAAAAAGGTAGACACGAAAGGTGGGTGGTAACAATTGCCCTGATTGTTTGGATCAGCCATAATGTTAAGTGTGTAACAGTACAGACACAGAGGGCTAATGGATGCATAAAGCATGTGGGAACATGATGCGGGAAATCTGGTTATGGTAAAACTTTTGACTGTGCCACACAGGGATAGATTAGGTTAATGTGTTGAGGCGGTAGGCCAGTCTGAAAAAATGCGTTTTCAGGGCACGCTTTAAATTGTAGAGATTGGGGACTAATCGTATTGACCTGGGAAGTACATTCCAAAGAATTGTCGCAGCACGTGTATAGTCTTGGAGACGAGAGTGGGAGGTTTTAATCATTGAGGATGCTAACCTCAAGTCATCAGCAGAACGGAGGGTGCAGGTAGGGTGGTATACTGAAACAAGGGAGGAAATGTAGGGTGGTGCTGAGCCATGGAGGGCTTTGTGGATGAGGGTAATAAGTTTGTACTGGATTCTGAAGTGGATGGGTAGTGAGTGTAATAACTGGCACAAGGTAGAGGCATCGGTGTAACGATTGGCAAGGAATATGATCCTGGCTGCAGCATTCAAGATAGATTGGAGCGGGGGAGAGTTTGGTAAGAGGGAGACCAATTAGAAGAGAGTTACAATAGTTGAGATGAGAATGAATAAGAGATACAGTAAGGCTGTGTTCACACACAGCGTTTTTCTAGTGGTATTTTTAGCGGTTTTGCCAAGAAAACCGCTAAAAATAAGCTTCCCATTCATTTCTATGCATTTAGCACTTTTTGTGCATACTGATGTGTTTTTTACTGCGAAAAAAACGCATCGCAGTAAAAAAAACGCAGCATGCTCATTGATTTAGCAGATTTTTCCGCGTTTCTGGCTATTTCTATGCGTCTTGAAAACACGCGAAAAAAAACGCATAAAAAAACGCATTTTTTGCGCAAAAACCGCGCAGAAAAAAGCGCGCAGTTTCTGGGGAGTCAGGTTTTTCAGCAGAAATTTTCTGCTACGTGTGCACTTAGCCTTAGAGTTTTTGTGGAGTAAAAGTAAGAAAAGGTCAAATTCTAGAAATGTTTTTGAGGTGCAGATAACAATAGCGAGCCAGTGATCGGATGTGGGGGGCACAGGAAAGCTTGGAGTCAAGTATTACCCCAAGACAGCGGGCATGTTGCTGGGGAGTAATAGTGGAACCACAAACGGAAATGGCAATGTCGGGTATACAGTAGGTACATTAGTAGCGGGAGGAAACACAAGGAGTTCAGTCTTTGACAGGTTCAGTTTCAGATATAGTGAGGACATGATGTTAAGGGGGTTTTACACTAAGCGATATCGCTAGCAATATCGCTAAAACGTCACTGGTTTTGTGACGCTATAGTGATATTGCTAGCGATATCGCTATGTGTGATACTTACCAGCGACCGGCTCCCCCGCTGTCCATCGCTGATCGTGCGAGAATGACCGGCTCCATTTCTCGTCGGGCGCTTCCTGCTGAGACTTCCTGCTGTGAAGACGAGCGACGCTGGACGCGGGCGGGAGGACGCAGGATCGCTGTGTGTGAATGGTAAGTATCGTGCGCTGCGTCGCTGCAGCATCGCTGCTGCATCGCTGTGAGATCTTTCTGTATGAAAGCTCACTAGCGATCATTTAGCGATGCACCAGCGATCCTGACCGGGTGGGATCGCTGGTCGGATCGCTGGTGCATCGCTAAATGTAAAAGGGCCTTTAGACGCAGCGTTTAGACAATCGCTGGTGTTTTCTAGGAAGGCAGGCGTGATGTCAGGAGAAGAGTATAATTGGGTGTCATAAGCATAGAGGTGGTACTGGAAACCAAATCTACCGATTGTTTGACCAATAGGGGCAGTGTACAAAGAGAAGAGGAGGGGGCCTAGAACTGATCCTTGAGGAACCCCAACAGTAAGGGGAAGATGAGAGGAGGAGGAACCGGCAAAAGATACAGTAAAGGAGCGGTCAGAGAGATAGGAGGAAACCCAGGAGACAACGGTGTTCTTGAGGCCAATGGAACGGAGCATAGTGAGGAGGAGCTGATGATCCTATGTGGATTCTATGTGGATATATCTATTCCATTCGAACCTGTCAGTGTGATTTTACTGTGGCCGCATATGAACTGCCGGCTTTTCAAATGCGATCAGGGTGTAAAAATCGGGCAGCACTCGCATGGACTGAGTGCTTTGTGATTTTGTTCTTGCGCACATTGACTTCTATTGCGGGATGCGATCCGATTTCCAATTACAATTGCAGCATGCTACAATTTTTTTCCAGTCCAATCGTGATCTGATCTGGAAAAAAAAATGCAGATGAAGACACAATCATAGAATAATATTGGTCCGAATTCAATCCAATTTTTTATCGGATTGCATTCGTCCGATTTCATTGCAAGTGGGAATGACCCCTTTCTCCAAGTTCTCCTGAAATAAGCTACAGGTCTCCACAGAACTTTATGAGCACCAACTGCCGTCTCCTAATGGGAAAATCTATAAATCCCCTGAGGAATAAATTAACAGTGAAGTATCAGTCCAGGAGGAGAAAGAAGCAGATTTCTCTGATAAAATATTACAAAGTTTCTTCTTTTTATATGTACTATTGATTTTATGGAAAAAAAATTAAAATGATGGTTCCTTATTAATAGTTAATTAAATCCACACTGTGTGAACATGGTTTTCACATCTTGCATTGTGAGCACATGCCGGCCATGAATAGGGATCAGCCATCCCCCTCCTCACTGTAGCAGGGCGCTTGCCAACAGTTACCACCTGTAGCCTGACATTTTCTTTCTCTGCCAGGGGCTGGTCACATACCAAAACAAGTAAAAAAGAAAAGTTGTGTATGTTTATCAGAAGAATTGATCACCGGCGGCTTTGTTTTAGTCACTGGCAGTTTCCATGTTTTTAGCCCAGGTCCATTCTTTTCCCATGTTATCAGCTATGAGAAGGGTCACAGAGAAGCTCCTGAACTATGGAGCAATGTCCTCCGTGGAGCTGATGGATCACTCATCTCTTTCCATAGATTTCCTCAGTCTTGCTGCCTCAGGTGACTCCTTTCCTGCCCATCCCTCTTCATGCTGTCTGCCTCTTTGTGGCTCTCACCCCCTTTTCTTTGTCTCCAAGTTTCTTGGACTCCCTTTCTCCCGCCCTCTTCTCCTCCAGAGCTGCGCAGCCTGAGGGCTGAGACATGATGGAAAGCAGAAGTGACTGCGGCCACTAACAAGTAGAGAACATGAGAAAGCAGCCGAGCCCTGTCTGCTCCGACTGTCATGTGTCCCAGCGTCTAATTAGTGGACACTTAGATACACACTGAACAGAATGAGACCAGGGCAGGGGAGGCGATAATGGACGGCGAGCAAAGGGAGATCCTGAAAAGAGGGATTTTACACAACACAGATGACGGGGAGGAGGAGGAATGGTGGGAGAACGGGGGAGGGGGTGACTGCAGCCTCACAGGGCAGATTGCAGGATAAGACGGCACTAATGGAGAAGGGCGGGATGATTCGAGGGAGAACGTGTTCACGGCGAAGGACACAAAGTGAGGGGAGACATGGCATTAAATGGAGTAGGGGGCGGGGCAGAAAGCCACGAAGAAACGACAGAAAAAGGGCGCGAATATATCCTGCCCTGAGGGCATCAATCACACATGTTGATAGTGACACTGCTGCCGCGCACATCACACACTCTGCCACAGAGGCTCATAATGGCGCCACACCGTGCAGGCAGAAGTCTTGGCTCGTCCATGTCACAGGCTTCAGCCCAGCTTCCTCTGATTAACACCTCACAGCAATTAGAAATGTGTTCCTCTGCCTTGAAAAGATGGTTGCAGGTGCTTGGTGGTCCATATGACATCACTGTGCCCGAGCCCAGGCAGCAGGTGCTTGGTTGTCTACGTGGTATCACTGCCTGAGCCCAGGGAGCGAGTGCTTGGTGGTCCACGTGGTATCATTGTGCCCAAGCCCAGGCTGTGGGTGCTTGGTGGTGCACACGGCATCACTGTGCATGAGACCAGGGAGCGAGTGCTTGGTGGTCCATATGACATCACTGTGCCCAAGCCCAGGCAGCAGGTGCTTGGTTGTCTACGTGGTATCACTGTGCCTGAGCCCAGGGAGCGAGTGCTTGGTGGTCCACGTGGTATCACTGTGCCCAAGCCCAGGCTGTGGGTGCTTGGTGGTGCACACGGCATCACTGTGCCCAGGCAGTGGGTGCTTGGTGGTGCACATGGCATCACTGTGCCTGAGCCCAGAGAGCGAGTGCTTGGTGGTCCACGTGGTATCACTGTGCCCAAGCCCAGGCTGTGGGTGCTTGGTGGTCCACGTGGTATCACTGTGCCCAAGCCCAGGCTGTGGGTGCTTGGTGGTGCACACGGCATCACTGTGCCCAGGCAGTGGGTGCTTGGTGGTGCACATGGCATCACTGTGCCTGAGCCCAGGGAGCGAGTGCTTGGTGGTCCACGTGGTATCACTGTGCCCAAGCCCAGGCTGTGGGTGCTTGGTGGTCCACGTGGTATCACTGTGCCCAAGCCCAGGCTGTGGGTGCTTGGTGGTGCACATGGCATCACTGTGCCTGAGACCAGGGAGCCAGTGCTTGGTGGTCCACATGCATCACTGTGCCCAAGCCCAGGGGAGCACTAGAAGTTTGATGACATGGGGCTGTAGACTCCTGTATGGGCTATAAGCTGGTGGAAGATCTGGGGGAATGTCCACTTCTGCATTTTTGTTCTTGTCCACTGCAATAGAAGATGCTGTTGACCTGTGGTGCCAGTTTTTTCTCTATAGGCTTCTGTGGGAAGCCTGGAAAATACACAATTAAAAAATGCAGATTTGCTTTTCACTTCAAAATCAACACTTTTCTGTACAAATAAATGAAGCATTATAAAACACTGTTTCAAATCTGCACCAAAAACTCATCAAATAAAGAAGAAAATGCATAAAAAGCTCCATAATCAAAGATTATTATTGTGTTATCCTTGTGGTCTGGATACCTGCACCTGTAGAAAGTACACATTGGGAACATGGCCTAAAAGGGAATTTATTACCTCGGGAAAACGCTATTTACCTGCAGGTATAGTGATTATTCTGCAGATAAATAGTGTTACAGTAAGGCTGCTGGGCAGCATTGTAAGTGCCACTACCTGGTGAGAATGAACTTATTTCTTCCCAGAAACCGCCAGCTTTCAGTCCCAGGGCATGTACAGTGTAGCAATAGATATCACGCACCGCTCACTATACTGTAAGTGGCGGCTTTCAGAACGCCTTGGCACTATGACAGCTTGCAGAAAGAGCAGTCACTCAAAGTGTCGGGTCGTGCGTTCAGCCGCTGTTTACAGTATAGTGAGGTGGCTGTGCGCGATGACTGTTGCTGCACTGTACACACCCTATGACTGAAAGATGGCGGCTCCCAGGAGGACATAAGTTCATTTTCACCCCGTAGCTGCATTTATAGTGAGGCCGCTGGGCAGCATTGTAAGGCCGGGGTCACACTAACCGACGCAAAATACGGTCCGTAGTTTACATGCGTAATACGGATGAATGGCCCCTAAACAGTGCTCCGTATGTCATCCGTAAGCAAGGTGTGGTCGCGTATTTTGCGCATGTAAGCATCCGTATGTAATCCGTATGGCATCCGTATGCGTTCAGTATCGCGAGATTTTCTTGCAGCCTTGCAAAATGGACATATAATGGAGCCCTATGACACGGTTTCTAACAGAAACGAAATAATAGATATAGACACATAGAATGCATATATATATATACATACATGTCATTGTGACAAATATATATATATATATATATATAGTTAAATATTTATATTTCACAGAGTTCTTCATAGCAGAATAGCCGCTAATTAAATTGCCGGCTTCTGTCAAATCATTCCCCAACCCGACATGAAATGACACATGGTTTGCATTCAGTAAAGCATTTAATTTCATGTTTTTTTATATGTCCCTGACTAATAATTAGATGCGGGTTTGTGTGCAAAATTTGGGAGTTGTAGTTATTTTAAGGGGTTAATTCGTTGTTAAAAAATGAGTGGGCTTCCCATTGCCCTGTAGCCGTGGCGAATGGGTTAATCTAACAAAGGGTTAATGTCACCTTACAATCGAATGGTGACATTAACCCTTTGTTAGATGTCGCAAGTCACATGTGTGGTCCGTATGTAATGCGTATTTTTAGCGCACCCATAGACTTGCATTGGCGTACTACGGGCGTAGCATGCTGTGATTGGCATGGACCGTAGAATACAGACGAGAAATATACGGCTGATGGGAGCTGCCCCATAGAGAATCATTTGTCCGTGTGTAATGCGTGCTTTTAACGCCTCTCACTCGTCCGTATTCCTCTCTAGTGTGACCCCGGCCTAATCCCTATACCTGCAGGTAAATAGCATTTTCCGAGGTGATAGGTTCCCTAGAAGATCTTCTGCACTAAAAATGCTGCTTCAAATCTGTGCCAAAAATGCATGAAATAAAGATAAGCTATAATGCTGTCTGCAAAAAAGCGCAACAAAAAATAATCGGCCCAATTCAATTTTGCATTTCTTCTTTTTTTGTCACGCTTCTAGTGTTCTGTGCCCCTTTTTTGTTTGCGCCACATACATCTTTCTATTTGCACGTCTTAGGCTACTTTCACACTTGCGTTTTTTTGCTGCGCGTTTTTTGCGCACACAAACGCATGAAAAAAACGCATCATGTGTTTGTGTGCGACTGTATGCAGCGTCCAACCCGCAGCGTTTACTGACCGTGGAAACATACCCTTAGGTTACAAACCCATGATGCGCTGTTGTTGAGTTTTTGATATTGCAGATTTTCTGCAGCATTTCTGCACCCATTAGGCTAAGTTCCTATAATGATCTTTTAACGTTTTTGATGCTGCTTGTTTTCCCTACATCAAAATCGTAGCATCTTACAGTTCCAGCAAAATGGATGGGATTTCTAAAAATCTCATGTCCACTGTCCTTTCTATTTACTCAGCAAAAAGTGACCTGCTGTGCGTTTTTCAAATCCACAACATATCAATTTCTCTTGCTTGTATGCTGAGTTTTCTGTTTAGATTTTCCCCATAGGCTTACATTAGATGCGGAAATTCTAACCCGCGATAGAAACGCATCAAATACACATGTAGTCTGCACCAACTTATGTCAATAAAGTTCAGTGAAGTCAAAACACCAGAAAGTTTCAAAAACAAGCCATCTTTATTTAGAGAATTACACACCAAACACAGAAAAAAACCACAGTGTCATAAACTAGATAAAAATGCATGTTAAAAAAACGCAAGTAACCTAATTTAATAGGTGCAGAAATTCTGCAGTATCAAATCCTCACAAAAAGCTCATTTTGGGAACGTAGCCTTAAAGTCTATTTTATATGTTCATCTTTTTCCAGATGTTTTCACTTGATTTAACCCTTGCAACTTTTTGAAAAGCCACAAATTTTGATGCAGTTAATTCATTACCCCTACCTTGAGCGATTTTGTGTATGCCTGTCATTTTTGCAGAAATTTTGAGACATTTTTGTGGGTCATGCAGTTTTTTGCTCTAAGAAGTCTCAAATCAGGCTAAAGACAAAAATTAAGAACTTTTTTTATTTTGAAGAATTCAAAACAGCATGCGCCATTTTCATTACTTTGGCGCAAAAAAAGTTAAGGAATTACAGAAGACAAAAATAGCAAAGTGACTTAAATAAAATCATAAATGATGAATAGGGCTCCTTGTGTTTGAATTTAGACATAGGTTAAATTAACGCATTGTATATTTAATACAAATTATTTCACAGTGAATCTGCAGTTTTTCTGCCTTAGACTAGTGGGTTTGGCCTCTCTCTATTCACTTGCCTCGACTAGTGAAGCAGCCATCTAGTGGACATGACCGACTAGATGGTGCTGGCTTATTTCATACAAGTGTATGGAGCGAGGTTGTGCCTACTAGACTGGTTCTGGCCGGTAGTATGTACAACACATACATACCCTCAGAAACCGACTAATCTCCGCAGCGCACAGTGACTGCAGACTTATTGATTTGGACCTGATATCCCCTTTTTAGGCCGGGGTCACACTGGCGAGGAATACGGCCGAGTGAGAGACGCTAAAAGCACGCATTAGACACGGACAAATGATTCTCTATGGGGTCACTCGCACCAGCCGTATATTTCTCATCCGTATTCTACGCTCCGTGCCAATCGCAGCATGCTGCGATTGTCAGCGTACTACGCCCGTAGTGCGCCAATGCAAGTCTATGGGTGCGCAAAAAATACGGATTACACACGGACCACACATGTGACTTGCGAGAAATACGCACCCGGTGTCCTTTAGCAAAGCCGGCAATTCAGTGCGCGATATAGTAAACTCACACTGACAGGTTTAATAAAGAAACGAATGAATATCTATATGCATTCTATGTGTCTATATCTATTCTTTGGTTTCTGTTTAGAAACCCTGTCATAGGGCTCCATTATATGTCCATTTTGCAAGCCTGCGAGAAAATCTCAGCATACGGACTACATACGGATGCTTACATGCGCAAAATACGCGACCACACCTTGCTTACGGATGACATACGGAGCACTGTTTAGGGGCCATTCATCCGTATTACGCATGTAAATTACTGACCGTATTTTGCGTCGGTTAGTGTGACCCCGGCCTTAAGGGTAGCCTACAACATATTTTTATTGCTCCTGTTGAGTTTAATAAGAGTAGATATAAATGTGCATGTGGTGTTCCCCCCTAGTGGTAGTTGCAAGCTGGCAAACATTTTTAATTTATGCAAATGGGGGGTTGTTTACAGGAACATACGGTAATGATTGCAGTTGTGCTCTGCGAGTGTTCGCCGTTTCCTGAGCCAGGGCTGGCGGTGATGTTTGCGTTATTCATACTAGCGGCCAGAGCCCGACTAGTGGTGCCTGGTCTCACTCCATACACTTGTATAGAGTGAGGCCAAGCCCACTTGTCGAGTTCTGGCCGGGAGTATGCAAAGTTTGTAAGAAAAAATAAAAAATGTCTCCATTTTCCAAGACCCCGTAGTGTCTCCATTTTTCAAAATCTGTGGCTGGGTTAGGGCTTATTTTTTGCGTGCCAAACTGACGGTTTTATTGATACCATATTGGGGTAGATACAATGTTTCTATCACCTCTTATTTCATTTTATGGCAATGTTGCAGTGACAAAAAAACATAATTCTGCCGTTTTGATTTTTTTTTTGCTCATTATGCCTATTGGCATAATGTTTACCTATTGGATTAATTTACTTTATATTTTGATAGATCGGACATTTCTGATTGCAGCGATACCAAAATGTGTATTTTTTATTGTTTGATTTTGCATGGGGCAAAAAGGGGGGTGATTTGAACTTTTATGTTTTTTACATTTTTTAAAAACTTTTTTCTTACTTTTTACTGGCTTCAATAGTTCACTTAAAGGGAACCTGTCAGCAGGATTGTGCACAGTAACCTACACACAGTGTCAGGCCGACACCTTTATACTGTTTAAAATGATACCTTGTTTGATGTAATCCATCTTGTGGTTGCTGTTTAATCTTTATTTTCGGTTTTTAGTTAATGAGATGCTCGTGCCCCAGGGCAGGCGTGGAGGGGCGGGGGGTCTTTATGTGGTGCTCTGATAAGATATCAATAAAGCAGACTGCTGACAGGTCACAGATCCCTCACTGACCTGCCCCCTAGTTTGCATAATGAATACCTGTACATACCGAGGAAAAAAAACAAAACGCTTTTGCAGGCTGTTTTCAGCCTTGGCTCCTGCGCTGCAACATAATCATATGTTTAGTGTCCAGTTAATAACTGTTCTTTTATCTATAACAGCGCCAACTTGACACTGTCTGTAGGTCACTGTGCACAATCCTGCTGACAGGTTCCCTTTAAGAGACTTGATGCTGCAATCATCTGATCGCCTGTGCTATGTGTAGCATAATTCATGATCTCCTATGAACACTGGCAGTCTGCATGAAATTCAGGGAGATGACCTATATGTCCAAGGTCGCAAAGGTTAAAAATGTTGCACATAAAACGCAACCATTTGCTACGATTTTTGGGGTCCATTTTCTTGGGAGTGCTGAATACATGTGTCATTTGTCTATAGTACAGGTTTAAAAAAGTTCGTTTTATTCACCAAAAACGCTGGAAAACATTATCATTGCTATCCATATGTGAAATAATCCTGTAAAAAACACTGAAAGACAACCAAATGCAGATTGAAAACAAACGCAATTCTTAGTTGTGCATGAGATTTCTGCAATCTCATGGCTTTTGCTGGTACTGTAAAACGCATCTTATTTTGTGCAGAAAAAAACACTACTTGTTAACATAGCTTTACCCATGAATATGAACAGCACTTTAGTCGGATATGATGACGATGGGTTTCAAGTCTTTAGATTTAAGCCAAAATCTGTCCATAAATCAACAGCAATCAGAAAAGGCCAATTGCCCTTTAAATTTGTTATCACGCGGGAGGAAATCTATGCAAATCCAGGGAGCACATACAAACTCCATGCAGATGTTTCTACAATGAAATAGTTAATCTGGCCATACACTAAAGGCCCTTTTACATTTAGCGATGCACCAGCGATACGACCCGGTCAGGATCGCTGGTGCATCGCTAAATGATCGCTAGTGAGCTTTCACACAGAAAGATCTCACAGCGATGCAGTAGCGACGCAGCGCACGATACTCACCTTTCACACACAGCGATAATGACGTCCTCCCGCCCGCGTCCAGCGTCGCTCGTCTCACACAGCAGGAAGCCCAGCAGGAAGCTGACGACGAGAAATGGAGCCGCCCGATCTCGCGCGATCAGCGATGGACAGCGGGGGAGCCGGTCGGAGGTAAGTATCACACAAAATCAGTGACGTTTTAGAGATATTGCTAGCGATATCGCTATGTGTAAAACCCCCTTTAGATGGCAGACAGCGGGATACTTGTACAGCCACCAATTATCCGCCCTGACCTTCCTATCAACATGCATGATCAACTTGGTTGATGGCCATGTTTATGTCGAGGAGAAGAAGATGAGCCACAAGCAGAGACCTCTGACAGTGGCTTATCTCTTGGCAGATCAAAGGATCAAGCTAAAGTGTATTGCAGCTTTCATGTGCTGCTCACATACCTGTTTAACAGCTTTATACTAGACAAGATGTAGCACAGGAAAAAGAAGGAGCGATCAAAGAAGCCCACTTTTATTATAAAAATATAAATTTTATTATCTCATCAAAGAGAACATGAACATGGGAGAGACACAAAGTGCATATGTGCATAGACAAAAAAATATACCAAAAGGGTACAGATAATACAGGGCATCAAAAAGTACTAAATATCTGAAAATCCATGTAGATAGTTACCGATTCTTTCCATATACTTATCAATACAAATCAATACATGGTTACATCATGCATTGTGCTAGCCCACATAAAGGTAAGTATATAATGATAATAATATAGCCACCACCACACAACTGATCTTACCTATGTAATAATAGCGATTCCCTGGGACCTGCACCCATCCCAACGCGCGTTTCGGCGTTGCCTTCGTCAGGGGGCGTGGACAAGTGTAAAAAGACAAGGTATTTAAAAAGGTAGGCGGCCAATGAACATGCTGAAACATATTACTAGTGCAATCCCTGAAATGACGCCCACAGCGCTACACATAGAAAGAGACAGACGCATAGACGGCGAGACCGGAAGTGACATCATCCACGTCATACAGGGCGGAGATCTGCAAAAACACCAAACCCATCATCCACCGCGATATGAAAACACCGCTCCGCCCATAACTTCCGGCCACTGACATCATTGCCGTCATACATAGTGAAAGTCCCCGATGATGTAAGTCCCATCATCCACCGCGCCAACGCACACCATCCTGCCCACACATTCTAGCCTATAACAAGTAATGATGAGCAAACGCTCATCCACAGCAATCATCATGTATCACAATGTGGGGACGTCACACACCCGTGGATTGGTCTCACGCAATCATACTGCAGATTGGGCGGCACCTTTGCTCAGTGGTTAGCTGGGTCCTGAGTTCAAATCCCACCAAGAACAACATCTGCAAGGAGTTTGTATGTTCTCCCCGTGTTTGCGTGGGTTTCCTCCCACATTCCAAAGACATACTGATAGGGAATTTAGATTGTGAGCCCAATTGGGGACAGCGATGATAATGTGTGCAAACTGTAAAGCGCTGCGGAATTTGTTTGTTAGCGCATATAAAAATAAAGATTATTTATTTATCTTAAGCAGAAGTCTCATTGTACCTTTACTATGCGTATACAGATATCGCCAGGCCATAAGTTTAACGCATGCCTAGCCGCACGCACCAGTCTGAACTGTGGGATAAAGGTCAAAAAGACCCAATACCACTGGACAGAAAATAGAGGAGAGGCTGGCATGCATAGAAAGACCTTGGATATTTAAGGAAAAACGTAAACACACTAATGCTATACACATTGCCGATTTCATTGGGATGGAAGACCATCTAATGTGTATGGTGGTTTCCCAATTCTCCCCCCAACAAATGATATAGAAAAGAAAGATCAGTTATGTTGAATTACAACATCCTATCCTTTTGTTCTTGCAGGACTTAACCCCTTTTCCCCCCCAAGGCTGTTCGCACCTTCATGACCAGGCCAAATTTTACAATTCTGACCAGTGTCACTTTATATGGTAGTAACCCACGTTTCAACAGATCCCATGGATTCTGAGATTGTTTCTTCATGATATATTGTACTTCATGTTAGTGGTGAAATTTTTAAGATATGACTTGCGTTTATTTGTGAAAAATATGGAAATTTGTTAAAAATTTTGAAAATTTTGCAATTTTTATGCTCTTAAATCAACGTTATGTCACACAAAATAGTTAATAAATAACATTTCCAGCATGTCTACTTTACATCAGTACAATTTTTTAAACATAATTTTTTTTGTTAGGAAGTTTTAAGGATTAAAAGTTGACCAATAATCTATCATTTTTCATTTTTTCAACAAAATTTTCAAAACCATTTTTTTAGGGACCACATTACATTTGAAGTCACTTTGAGGTGTCTATATGACAGAAAATACCCCAAAGTAACACCATTCTAAAAACTGCACCCCTCAACGTGCTCAAGACCACAAAACCAAAAGTTTCTTAACCCTTCAGGTGCTTCACAGGAATTTTTGGAATGTGAATGGAAAAAATAAACTTAACTTTTTTTTCACAAAAAAATGTACTTTACACACTTTTTTATTATTTTCACAGGGGTAACAGGAATGAATGTGCCCCCATATTTGTTCTACAATTTCTCCTGAGTACACTGATACCCCACATGTGGAGGAAAACTACTGTTTGGGCATATAGCGGGGCTTGGAAGGAAGCAGCACCATATGACTTTTCGAATACAAAATTTGCTGGAATATTGTATTTTTTGGACTATAAGACACACTTTTTTCCAAAATTTTGGAGGAAAGTGGGGGGTGCATCGGGCTGCAAACTACTGGGGAATGAATAGGAAGCAGCACGCACAGGCTCAGTGACGTCACTGAGTCTGTGCTCGCTGACGGCATGAACTCCTGTGACCTCAGTACCGTGGGAAAATGGTGAGTATCAGATAGAGGGCAGGGGACTTTGATTTCAAGCACCACTCCAGCGGTGAAATTAAAAAAAAAAAAAGCTGGAGTGAAGCTTTAGGCTACTAGAACAGGTGTTAAGCATTGTCATACTCCCGTCTCCCAATTTAAAACTTATGCATGCTTGGCAGTGCCTATTATTAAAACCCCCCACAGATTTTACAGTTAGGCCGGGGTCACACTGGCGAGGAATACGGATGAGTGAGAGGCGTTAAAAGCACGCATTACACATGGACAAATTATTCTCTATGGGTTTGCTCCCAACAGCCTTATATTTCTCGGGCGTATTCTACGGTCCATGCCAATCGCAGCATGCTGCGATTGTCAGCGTACTACGCCCGTAATACGCCAATGCAAGTCTATGGGTGCGCAAAAAATACGGATTACACACGGACCACATGTGTGACTTGCGAGAAATACGCAGGTCTTTTGGCTGGTGACAGGAAATGGCCCAATCCATCATCAGGAAGCCTAGACATGCAAATCACCACAAATAGCTCTTCAGACATCCAGGAAGTCAGCCTCCACGGAGTACAGCAGCGTCATGGCGCCATATTTCCTAAATGTGGAGATGCTCATTGTACTGGTACAGGAGCGGCCAGAACTCTGGGACCAACGGGATGCCAATTATGCAAACCGGGCAAGAAAGGAGGTGTCATGGAGGCGCATATGTCGCCAGATGTTCCATGACTTTGGTGATCGGCCACGTGAGGAGCAGCAGAAACTGAGTAAGTGCAAGGCCCAAAAATGATTAAAATTACCTCACAACCAAAAATGCATACCGATTCTGCCCCCCTCCCCTTCCTGTGCTTCTACTTTTTTACTCATGAGGCGGTTAGATTTTGATGTGACACATAGTTTCACACTGCCATAATTTTGCCCAGGCCACAAGCTCCTCATCCTCTTAGCCAACCAAGTTATTAAGTGTAGTTACTTGATACATGAACTATTCAGACCCTGTGTATCTGGCCTGGATGGGCCAATTAGATATGCCACCCTGGCTAGAAGCAAAAAAAGGGGGAGACAAAAAAGCGCAATAGGGTCTTATCCATGTTACAAAAGACAGTATATCATGAAATATGCTCACCTGGTTAGGATGAGATAAGAGCGTGTAGGTAGCGGCTGCTGCAGATCCACAGGTCTTCAGTGACCAAAGAAATGATGAATCCAAAGGGAGTTTGTAGCTATATTCCGCGCTGCCGCTTTAGACAAATTCCAGGAGAATGCTGTATGATTGCAGTGGTTTTATTCTACGCGTTTCAGGGGTCTCATGCCCCCTTCATCAGGAAATACCACAAATACATACAGGTATCACAGACATAAATAGGTTTGAAAGGATGCTGGATTTCAAAAAAATGAGTGCCAGCAAGTCAGATGGTGCAGTGTCAAAGTTCAATGACACCACATGATTAACAGTTAACCTAAGATATATTACAAAAGAATACGTATTTTAAAAGATTTTTTGATTAAACTTTCATTTACAAAACAGATGATAAAGTCAAATTTACGATTTAAACAAAAAAAAAAACAAAAAAAAAAGGGAGGGGGGAGTTTATTCCTGTTTAGAGGTGGATACCTTACAAGTGGACTATCGTATGGAAACAGCAAACCGCTTTTTTTTCATTGAAAGCATTGCAATATTTATACAAAAAGGGGAAAAAAGTAAAAACATAATTTTAATTCTTTACCAATAAAAAATATATAATTTTAGTTAAATTCTAAAAAATTAAATATAAAATTATTTTTTAGTATAGAGGAAATGGGTTAAAAAATAATAAAGGATGCTAAAAGCAGCAACACACGAGAAGCTGCACAGCAGTCAGCGCTGCTCAGAATGAGAACGCAAACAGCATGGATTCATTACTTCACTGATACAAAGATCATGGGCAAATTTTAGATTTAACATGAAGCACATAAAAAAAAGGGGGTTAATATCAGATGCAGCAACACACAGGACGCTGTGCAGGAGCCAACTACTGCTCAAAGAAAAAACGCAGGATAAAGTGGCAGAGTGAATGGGTGGCTTCATTAATAGATAAGATCGCAGGCAGTTTTTGTGTTCAACATGTGACACATAAGTCTTTTCACTGTGAAGGAGTGGCAGTAACATTCTTGCACTGTTCACTAATCTCTATGACTAGGCAATGTATGCATGGGAGCTGAGTTAAAGGAGAAATAAGATACTATTATCAGCCGGGGTCATTCTTTCATGTCAGACTAGTAGAATTAGTAGCGCTTACCCGGGCTTAATTAAAGAAGAAAAAAGAAAAAAAAAAACTCTTCAAAAAATTCTTCAAAAAATGCAACTAACAGAGATAATGTTTAAAGGTACTGTCACACTTAGCGATGTACCAGCGATCCCGACCAGCGATATGACGCGGTCAGGATCGCTGGTACATCGCTAAGTGGTCGCTAGTGAGCTGCCACATAGGCAGATCTCACTAGCGACATCGCTGGGGACGGGGATCGCTACTTACCTGTCACACCAGGCGATCCTGCGTCCTCCCGCCCGGCTCCACGCGTCGCTCGTCCTCACAGCAGGAAGCGCCACAGGAAGCTGACGACGAGAAACAGTCCTGAACGTTCTCGCGCGATCAGCGATAAGCAGTGGGGGAGCCGGTCGCTGGTAAGTATCAGACACAGAGATATCGCTAGCAATATCGCTATAACGTCACTAGTTATAGCGATATTGCTAGCGATATCTCTTAGTGTGACATGCCCTTAAGACAGAGGTATGAGAGGCGCTACATCATCAAAATGATGTAAAAACTATAAAACGAACATTTATTATGTAGGTTTTCAAAGCATATTAATAAACCACCATGACAGGCAAGGCTACCTTACACGTTTCTGAGACATATTACATGTCTGTAAGAAATACAATATTTCACGCGCTATACTGGTAAATTCAAAGCATCAAAATAGACTACTCACTTGATAATACATAGAAAAGCCGTGCTGTCCATATAAAATTCGTAAATTTGTGGGCAGCTAACTTTCTTTCCAAATCAAGGCAAACAGCCTCAAGAACATCACGCTCTCTCTATGTATTATCAAGTGAGTATTGTAATGTGATCCTTTGCGTTTCCCTGTATAGTGCGCTGAAATATTGTCTTTTTTGCAGACATGTAATATGTCTCAGAAACGCGTAAGGTAGCCTTGCCTGTCATGGTGGCTTATTAATATAATTTGAAAACATTCATAATAAATGTTTGTATTATATTTTTTAAATCATTTTGATGATGGAGACCTCCTCTTTTTGACTTTGGAATCCAATTGTCTAATGTTGCAATGTTGTTATTGCATTATATCTTTTGTTGGATATGTTTTTAAAGTTTATTTTGCAACAATGTTCAAATCTGCAAAATGGCCAATTTGGCCCATTGCCCAAGTTTTACATAGGGCAAGAATATGTTTGTCTTTAAGAAAAAAAACCCTAAAAAAAAGGCAAAAGTAAAAATTTGTCTACTACACTTTACGTCTCTGTCTCAATTCTCAAAAACCGTATCAACATACGCTTACCAATGCAATTAAACAGTCATAGATTCAGAAGGGGTAGAAATATATATTTTTGGACACACATCAAGCAAAAATTTACAACATAGAGACAGCATGCTCTTGCCAAGAAGTTTCCCCCTCAGGTGCCAGAAATTAATTAGTGAAAATATCACACACTTTGAGGCCAGAGAGCGGTCTACGTTGAGGGTTGATAGGTGGTCTCACCCTACGAACATTGTCCGGCCTACGCACAACACCAGCAGAGGAGGAACAATCATGTATCCTGGTGAAGTTATGAAGAACCACACAGGCTTTCACTACTTCATTAACATTTTGTTCACTCAGCTGAATGGCAGACTGAAGTACACGCCATTTGGCACAAAGAATGCCAAAGGAACACTCCACCAGTCGCCGAGCACGTGATAGGCGCAATTTAAAAATTCTGCGCCTGTGGTCAAGGTTGCGCCGGGGATATGGCCTCATGACATTGCGTGTTAACTGAAACGCCTCATATGTCCTTGTGGCAGAAGGGACAGATTCTTGAGTGGAGCCTGGTAGCTGGCGTGGTGGTAGATCCAACTGGTTGGTGCGTAGCCGCTGAGCCATAATGGAAGTATTGAAGACTCTAGAGTCTCCCGTCCTTCCATAGGCCCCAATGTCAACAATTATAAACTTGTATTGAGGGTCTACAAGAGCCAACAATACAACAGAAAAGTATTGTTTATAATTGAAGAATTGGGAGCCAGAGTTCGGCGGCTTACGCACCCGTATATGTTTGCCATCAAGGGCCCCAATACAATTTGGAAACTGGCATTCCTCCTCAAAGTCCCTTGATATCCTCAACCAGTCTTCCATCCTGGGCTCGGGCATGACGACTTGATGTAGTCTTGTCCAGATTTCACTACATGTTGACCTGACTATGCCAGAAATGGTAGATCTTCCAATCAGAAACTCAAGGTGTAGGGCAGTATAAGACAGGCCAGTGGCCAGGAAGCTGAAGAACAACAGAAAAGGAATATTTTAGGATGCACACATTTACAAAACAAACAAGTCCAAACATAACAAACTTGGTAGGATTTCAGAGCAAATAACACACACATCTTTGTTTGCACAATGAGTTAGTGATATTCAGTACATATTACACATAACATTCTGGTCTGTAAGTTGACACATATGTGGACTAAGATGAGGGCATAAAAGTTACTCCAAGAAGTAAAAAATACATACTTTGGCCAACACATCATGAACATAGAGAATATGGTTGTGTAGTACATACCGTATTGTGAGTAGAAGTCGCTCCTCTGCTGATATAGCTTTGCACATCCTTGTGTCCTGAAAGGTTATCCCAGGGCGCACTGTCTCCAAGAGTCGATCAAATGTTGCAAGGCTCATGCGACAGTATTGGTAGAATTTAGCCGGATGCTCCCGCAGAGAAGAATAGAGGCGGTGAAAATGACCTCTTGTGAGTCGTTGCCTCAAAAGTGGATGGACCCACATGCGTCTCCTCCTACGCGGATCCACTATCACTGGGTATGGTTGGCCAAAGCGGCGTGTCAAAAGCCAGTTGAAGAGAACCTGCTCAGTTGTTTTGAAAGTCAGACTGTTTGCCATGTTGCACATACAACCCCAACACACCCAGTGAAGGCAAGGTCACAAATGGACAGAATGGAGGCAGCCACCTGTTTCTGAGCCAATAAATAGGGTGCAGGCTAATGATTTAAATAGTTGGCAGGCCTCCAAACCGTTAAATGTCCATTTTGCAAGGCTACGAGAAAATCTCGCCATACGGAGTCCATACGGATTACTTACGGATGCTGACATGCGCAAAATACGCGACCACCCAACTACGGACCGTATTTTGCGTCGGTTAGTGTGACCCCGGCCTTATGAGAAATCTGTTTGCATGAATGAGACCTGCGCTGTATTGGCACCTTAAGACAGTTGTCAGGTATAGGCCTCATTCATACATCCGATATTCTCATACGAGTGCTATCCGTGGTTTATTACTCATACCTTTGATAGTCTGTCAGCCCATTCAAATGTCTGTAATTTTTCGTGAACAGAGCAGTCCGCTGCAAATCACAGAGACATTTCCGATTATGATCCCAGCATCTGATCAAAATCAGCAATGCAAGTCTATGGGTTAGTTAAAGAAATTAGACCGCACTGTGCTGACATCCGAGTGCAGTCTAATTTTCATAAGCTGTCATACAGGTTTAAGTGGAGAAACTTCTTATTTCTACACATATGAGAAAAATGGATGACACTCAGACCACAATCTGATTAAAGTCTGATCAAAATAATCGGTACGCTTTTCTTGTATGTGAGAAAAATGGATGTCTTATGATCCCAAATGCTGAGGTCTAACTTCCCCGACATCCTCACTTGGTTTAGATGAACACTCATGAGTCATAAATATTAGATAAGGTATTGAACACCTCCCTAAATAACGTCTACATATTCTTACTATAACTGTAGCAGTGTGGTGCATGCCATTAGACCCTCTAATGGAGACTATTTCAAAAGACTAATTTGCATGTACGGTACCAATTTTTTATAAAAATGCTAAACATTTGCCAATTTGCCCATTGGTAATCGAATAAATGAACATTTACATACTGCAATAATTAGACAGTTGATTTCTGGGAATGAACGATCAGTGGTATAATTGATAAAGCATTATATCCCTGATACACCGTTACTTGTAACATATGCCAATAGTCGTTACTAGAGTTGAGCGAAACGGGTCGAAAAAATTCAAAAGTCGCCGACTTTTGGCAAAGTCGGGTTTCATGAAACGAAACCCGACCCTAGGATGAGGTCGGCCACGAGGTCGGCGACTTACGCGCCAAAGTCGCGTTTCAAAAGTTTGTTTTGCGCTCTTTTTCAGCCAATCAGGATCCACGGACACTGTGGGCAACGTGATGACCTAGGCACGGGTCACCACCATCTTTCAGACGGGCATGCAAGTGATTGGCTTGCTTTGGTGGGCGTCACAGGGGGTATAAAAGGGCGTGCACGCCGACCGCCATCTTACTTCTGCCGATCTTAGTATAGGGAGAGGTTGCTGCTGATTCTGTAGGGAGAGCGTTAGACAGGGAAGAAGACAAAAAAACTGCTTCTGCTGCTAGCGATTTGGCCTGCACAACACACAAGTCACTGTGTGTGCAGTGCAAGGGGAGGCTATATTGTGGTGTATCAGTGGTGTTGGTTGTTGGGCTGCCTTTTAAGGCTTCCTGACACACTGGCATTGCTGTTTACCCACTGCTCCGCAAACTGCTTTTTTAAAAGCAATCCAATCTCCCTTATCCTCTAGTCACTTTTGTCACAGCTGTGCCATCGAGCCTGTCACATAGCGCTCAGATATCAGTGGGCCTCACAAAATCCACAAGTGTCCAGTGTCCAAAAGTGTGCGCAGAGATTCAAAATCTCCATTATCCTCTCGTCACTTTGGTCACAGGCAGCTGTGCCATCGAGCATGTCACATAGCGCTCAGATATCAGTGGGCCTCACACAATCCACAAGTGTCCAGTGTCCAAAAGTGTGCGCAGAGATTCAAAATCTCCATTATCCTCTTGTCACTTTGGTCACAGGCAGCTGTGCCATCGAGCGTGTCACATAGCGCTCAGATATCAGTGGGCCTCACACAATCCACAAGTGTCCAGTGTCCAAAAGTGTGCGCAGAGATTCAAAATCTCCATTATCCTCTCATCACTTTGGTCACAGGCAGCTGTGCCATCGAGCGTGTCACATAGCGCTCAGATATCAGTGGGCCTCACACAATCCACAAGTGTCCAGTGTCCAAAAGTGTGCGCAGAGATTCAAAACCTCCATTATCCTCTCGTCACTTTGGTCACAGGCAGCTGTGCCATCGAGCCTGTCACATAGCGCTCAGATATCAGTGGGCCTCACACAATCCACAAGTGTCCAGTGTCCAAAAGTGTGCGCATAGATTCAAAATCTCCATTATCCTCTCGTCACTTTGGTCACAGGCAGCTGTGCCATCGAGCGTGTCACATAGCGCTCAGATATCAGTGGGCCTCACACAATCCACAAGTGTCCAGTGTCCAAAAGTGTGCGCAGAGATTCAAAATCTCCATTATCCTCTCGTCACTTTGGTCACAGCTGTGCCATCGAGCCTGTCACATAGCGCTCAGATATCAGTGGGCCTCACACAATCCACAAGTGTCCAGTGTCCAAAAGTGTGCGCAGAGATTCAAAATCTCCATTATCCTCTCGTCACTTTTGTCACAGGCAGCTGTGCCATCGAGCCTGTCACATAGCGCTCAGATATCAGTGGGCCTCACACAATCCACAAGTGTCCAGTGTCCAAAAGTGTGCGCAGAGATTCAAAATCTCCATTATCCTCTCGTCACTTTGGTCACAGCTGTGCCATCGAGCCTGTCACATAGCGCTCAGATATCAGTGGGCCTCACACAATCCACAAGTGTCCAGTGTCTAAAAGTGTGCGCAGAGATTCAAAATCTCCATTATCCTCTCGTCACTTTGGTCACAGGCAGCTGTGCCATCGAGCGTGTCACATAGCGCTCAGATATCAGTGGGCCTCACACAATCCACAAGTGTCCAGTGTCCAAAAGTGTGCGCAGAGATTCAAAATCTCCATTATCCTCTCGTCACTTTGGTCACAGGCAGCTGTGCCATCGAGCGTGTCACATAGCGCTCAGATATCAGTGGGCCTCACACAATCCACAAGTGTCCAGTGTCCAAAAGTGTGCGCAGAGATTCAAAATCTCCATTATCCTCTCGTCACTTTGGTCACAGGCAGCTGTGCCATCGAGCGTGTCACATAGCGCTCAGATATCAGTGGGCCTCACACAATCCACAAGTGTCCAGTGTCCAAAAGTGTGCGCAGAGATTCAAAATCTCCATTATCCTCTCATCACTTTGGTCACAGGCAGCTGTGCCATTGAGCGTGTCACATAGCGCTCAGATATCAGTGGGCCTCACACAATCCACAAGTGTCCAGTGTCCAAAAGTGTGCGCAGAGATTCAAAATCTCCATTATCCTCTCGTCACTTTGGTCACAGGCAGCTGTGCCATCGAGCGTGTCACATAGCGCTCAGATATCAGTGGGCCTCACACAATCCACAAGTGTCCAGTGTCCAAAAGTGTGCGCAGAGATTCAAAATCTCCATTATCCTCTCGTCACTTTGGTCACAGGCAGCTGTGCCATCGAGCGTGTCACATAGCGCTCAGATATCAGTGGGCCTCACACAATCCACAAGTGTCCAGTGTCCAAAAGTGTGCGCAGAGATTCAAAATCTCCATTATCCTCTCGTCACTTTGGTCACAGGCAGCTGTGCCATCGAGCCTGTCACATAGCGCTCAGATATCAGTGGGCCTCACACAATCCACAAGTGTCCAGTGTCCAAAAGTGTGCGCAGAGATTCAAAATCTCCATTATCCTCTCGTCACTTTGGTCACAGGCAGCTGTGCCATCGAGCCTGTCACATAGCGCTCAGATATCAGTGGGCCTCACACAATCCAAAAGTGTCCACTGTCCACAAGTGTGTGCAGAAATTCTAAATCTCCCCTGTCCTATAGACACCTTGTACCTTGTTTTACATTACTATATAGTTTGTTGGATTTTGTCTACATTTCTACCAAAAATGAGGAAGGCTGGTGGAAGAGGCCGTGGAATTGGGCGGGGGTTGGCAGCTGGTAATGATGGTGTTGGTGGTGGATCTGATGGTAGTGGCAAGAGCAAAATAGGACCGAATGCAGGAGGTGCTGACCCTGCGTCATCGTCTGGCTACATAAGGCCTCGAACGCTTAGTTTTCTAGGAGTTGGCAAACCGCTTTTAAAGGCAGAGCATCAGGAAAAAGTTTTGTCTTACATTGCTGACTCAGCCTCCAGCTCTATCGCCTCCTCTTCTTCAGTTGTAAAAAGTAAAAGCACTGAGTCGTCATTGGAGGCTCATGTTCATGAACCACACCTTTCCTTGTGTCCTTCACCCCAACCAAGATTGAAGGATGACACAGGCCATACTACTGATTACTCCATGGAGCTGTTTTCACATACCATGCCTGGATTATCAAGTGAAATGGTGAATTACCCAGGCCAAGATGAATCTGACATGGAGTGCACTGATGCACAGCCGCTGATGGATGATTCTGCTGGTACATTCACTCAGAGCACTACATTGTCCTCGCAGTGTACAGAGCCAGATTTTGACCCTGATGAGACTCAGGTGCCCCTTCCCGCACACTATACCACCATACACGGTGACACAGAGAAAGGTGCACATGACATAGAAGAGGAGGTGATGGATGACCCAGTTGTTGACCCAGATTGGCATCCATTGGGGGAAGAGGGTGCTGCTTCCAATAGCTCAGATGAGGAGCATCCACAGCAGACATCGACATCGCAACAGCTGTTATCTGGCAGGCCCGGAGCACTCCAAAGACAGGTTCCAAACATCAAAAGAGTTGCTGGACAGCTTGTCCAGAGGGTCAAAAGATCACAGCGTGCTAGGCCGCAAAATGTCTGCCAAAGTAGGAAGAGTGCAGTGTGGCACTTTTTTGAACAAAATCCTCATGATCAGGCCAAGGTTATCTGTAAGAAGTGCGCAAAGACCTTTAGCTGAGGGAAAAATCTGAAAAATTTGAATACCAGTTGCATGCTTAGACATTTAACCAGCATGCACTTGCAAGCGTGGACACAACACCAAACCTCAAGTGCCACATGTGCAACTGATCACAACGAAGGTAGTCAGCAACGCTACATTGTTTCCCCCACTGTAAGCCCACCGGTTAGCACAGCAGCAAATGTTGAGGTGTCGTTGCAAGACCACAGCAGTCAGGGAATCCCACTGTTATATCAACGAAAGACTGATTCTAGGCCATCAGAAAGAACACCAACTCCATCACCATCATCAACCCTCTCTCAGTCCGCCCTGTCCACCGCTACTTCCACCATATGCAGCTCTCAAGGCCAGCTCACCCACCCAGACACTATGAGTAGGTCAAGAAAGTACTCAGTCTCTCATCCGCGTACACTGGGTTTGAACGCCCACATTGCCAAACTAATCTCGTTTGAGATGATGCCCTTTCGGTTGGTGGAAAGCACAGCTTTCCGCGAACTCATGGCCTATGCAGTAACACGCTATGACCTACCCAGTCGCCACTTCTTCTCTCGCAAAGCCATCCCAGCCCTCCACCATCATGTGAAAGACTGCATTGTCCATGCACTCAAGCAGTCAGTGAGCGGAAAGGTGCACCTCACAACTGATGCATGGTCCAGTCGGCATGGCCAGGGCCGTTACGTGTCCATCATTGCGCACTGGGTTAATGTGGTGGATGCAGGGTCCACAGGGGACAGCGGTGGTGGGACAGTGCTGCCTAGCCCACGGTATAGGAAACAGTTGGCTGTAGGCGTTCGACCCTCCTCCTCCTCCTCCTCCTCCAGAAGCGAAAGCTCGTCCACAGAGCGCAGTCGTACGAGCACTCCATCTGCAGCTGCCACTGTTGCACACGATGTGTCCCCCTATCGAGCAGCTAGTGGAAAGCGTCAGCAGGCTGTGTTGCAGATGATGTGTTTGGGCGACAGACACACCGCCGAGGTGCTGGCCGAGTACTTGAAGCGACAAACTGAGTCATGGCTGGGCAGTGTACATCTTGAGGCAGGCAAGGTAGTTAGTGATAACGGCCGTAATTTTGTGGCAGCCATAGCCCTTTCAAAACTCAGCCACATACCTTGCTTGGCTCACACCTTGAACCTGGTGGTGCAGTGCTTCCTCAAAAATTATCCGGAGTTAACAGCCCTGCTCCAGAAGGTGCGAAGACTGTGCGCGCACATCCGCCGGTCGCCTGTACACTCCGTTCGTATGCAGAAGCTGCAGCGAAAGCTCCACCTTCCCAACCACCGCCTCATTATCGACATTGCAACAAGGTGGAACTCCACCCTGCACATGGTGGAGCGGCTGTGCGAGCAGAGGCAGGCCATAATGCATTTGTGGGAGGATACACGGCCAGGCACTTTGAGAGCAGACATGGAGTTGACAGGCGTGCAGTGGTCGAAGCTGAAAGACCTTTGTAAAGTCCTTCAGTGTTTTGAGGAATGCACACGGCTGGTAAGCGCAGACGACGCCATCCTAAGCATGAGTATCCCACTTATGCGTCTGCTCATGCAAACTTTGACGCACCTTAAGGAGCAGGCGTCTGCAGCCAATGTTGATGAGGAGGAAGAGAAGGAGGGAATCCTTGATGACATTCAGCCATTGTCTGCTCAGGGACCTCTCCTGGACGAGGTGGAGGAAGAAGAGGAGGAGGAGGAGGATGATGGGGATGATTACTTAGGGGAGGAGGATGCATCTCGTGGGGCAAGTGAAAATGTTGGCGTGGCAAGGTCTGGTACAGGGTTTGTGCGTGACTGGAGGGATGTGGATTTGCCAGAATGTGCTTCTCCACCCAGCACTCGCAGTGCATCATTGACACCGGGAACATTGGCCCACATGTCAGATTATGCCTTGCGGATCCTAAAAAGGGACCCCCGCATTGCCAAAATGATGAACGATGACGACTACTGGTTGGCCAGCATCCTGGATCCACGCTATAAAGGCAAATTACAAAACATCATGCCACAGGAGAACCTTGACCTAATATTGGCTAAAAAAAAGGAACTCTGTAAAATCGGTTGCTTGAGGCATTCCCAGCACACAGCAGCGGTGATGGTTCTCACACGAGCTGTACGGGCCGGGGGCAGCTTGGCAAAGGTGTTCGTGGTGCACACAGCAGAAGTGGCGTTGGAGACAGGGGTTTCATGACAATGTTGTGGACTGATTTTTCAAATACCGCTCACACAACTGGTAATACTGCATCGATGGAAAGTGACAGGAGACAGCAGTTGTCAACTATGGTTACAAACTACTTTTCCTCCCATATCGATGTTCTCCCACACAGGTCATTCCCCTTTGACTATTGGGCCGCTAAACTGGACACCTGGCCTGAATTGGCCCAATATGCCTTACAGGAGCTCGCTTGCCCAGCTGCAAGTGTGCTATCGGAAAGAGTCTTCAGTGCAGCTGGATCAATCCTGACAGAAAAAAGGACCCGTCTGTCAACCCAAAATGTGGATGATCTAACCTTCATTAAAATGAACCACGCATGGGTTTCCAAGGATTTTTTTCCCACCTTCCCCTGATGACACATAGGGTGACAGAAAAATGGCTTGCTTTGGTCCACCTCTTCCTGGTACTTCACCTATTTCGCCTTTTGCATCAGCTGAATGTCCAACATCAACATATGCCACTTTCTAAAACTCCCTAACTGTGCTGCCTCCCCCCCCATGGCCGGGGTCACCACCTACCGCACGACACCGTGCGAGTGCCGTTGCCCTGGACAGGTGGGTAGGCCGACTCTTGGGCGCGGGCACTGGCACAGGGTCCCTCATAGTGCAATCAAGTGTCTCTGACGGTGGTGGTGCACACCCGCCGTCAGACACACCGCTGTACTATGAGGGGCCCAGTGCCAGTACCGACGCCCACGAGTGGGCCCCCCTTGCTTGGGCAGGGCCCCAGCATTTGCAATCTTTACCTCTCCCTGCTCCTCCGCTGTGTAATCTGGGCCGTCAAATCCATACTGTGCCTGACACCGTCTGAGCCTGCCTCCTGAGACATATATTTTGAATGTGTACGCTATCCATACATGTTATCCGGGGATACGGTACCCTTTCTAACCTTTGTGCAATCACGTGCAATCCATACTGGGCCTGACACCGTCTGAGCCTGCCTCCTGAGACATATATTTTGAATGTGTACGCTATCCATACATGTTATCCAGGGATACGGTACCCTTTCTAACCTTTGTGCAATCACGTGCAATCCATACTGGGCCTAACACCGTCTGAGCCTGCCTCCTGAGACATATATTTTGAATGTGTACGCTATCCATACATGTTATCCGGGGATACGGTACCCTTTCTAACCTTTGTGAAATTACGTGCAATCCATACTGGGCCTAACACCGTCCGAGCCTGCCTCCTGAGACATATATTTTGAATGTGTACGCTATCCATACATGTTATCCGGGGATACGGTACCCTTTCTAACCTTTGTGCAATCACGTGCAATCCATACTGGGCCTAACACCGTCTGAACCTGCCTCCTGAGACATATATTTTGAATGTGTACGCTATCCATACATGTTATCCGGGGATACGGTACCCTTTCTAACCTTTGTGCAATCACGTGCAATCCATACTGTGCCTGACACCGTCTGAGCCTGCCTCCTGAGACATATATTTTGAATGTGTACGCTATCCATACATGTTATCCAGGGATACGGTACCCTTTCTAACCTTTGTGCAATCACGTGCAATCCATACTGGGCCTGACACCATCTGAGCCTGCCTCCTGAGACATATATTTTGAATGTGTACGCTATCCATGCATGTTATCCAGGGATACGGTACCCTTTCTAACCTTTGTGCAATCACGTGCAATCCATACTGGGCCTAACACCGTCTGAGCCTGCCTCCTGAGACATATATTTTGAATGTGTACGCTATCCATGCATGTTATCCGGGGATACGGTACCCTTTCTAACCTTTGTGCAATCACGTGCAATCCATACTGGGCGTGAGAACGGCTGGCGAGCTGTTAAGCAAGCTACAGCACCTGTCCAGACAAGTACAGGGATTCCCTAGCGAGGAGACTTATTTGATTGTTTTCAATGTTGGGACAGCAATTTTTGGGGAGCACTATACTCTGGAGAATGATAGATGGGGCCCACCATACACTGGAACATTCCAAAGGTGGACATCAGACACTGGAGCAGCATTTACAGGGCCCATTATACACTAGAGCATTAGAAATGGGGCCCATTATGTTTGGAGCATTATTTGGGCCCATAAGACAGTGGAGCTTCATCCATGGGGACCAACATATACTGTAGCATTATGTGGAGCTCATCATATACTGTTTCAAACATTATATGGGACCAATGATTCTGTATGGAGAAATAGATGGGCCTCGTCATGAGATGTAAAAAGTGAGGTATTTTTCATTGTACTATACCGCTATTTATCTGCCGTATCGGAGCATGATGAGTTGTGGTATGTGTTAAAGGGGCGCTCTTTCGCCCAGGGCACATGAAAACCTGCAGCCAGCCCTCCCCCCCCCACAACTTTAGCCAAACAACCCCCATTTTTCAGTGCATAACTTGTATTATGAAGTTAATTAAGGTTGACAAGCTTAAGTAAGAAGAATTGATGCTTTTGGCATTCAAATGGGCACTGTAGGTGTGTTTCCTGTCCTCCTCTCACTGCCGACTTTTATTCCCCATTGACTTACATTGGGTTTCGTGTTTCGGGACGACCCCGACTTTTCCCTATAATCGGACGATCTTGGATCCCGATCCCGACTTTTGGAAAAGTTGGGTTTCACGAAACGAAACGCGACCCTAAAAAAACAAAAGTCGCTCAACTCTAGTCGGTACGATCGCTGAAGTGGCTGAATGGATACGATTATTAGTACGTGTATAAAAGCCTTTGTAAGACGCTTTTACATGTAAGAATAATCATACAATTGTACCCACTTAGAAGTGATCGTACCAACTATTGCCACGTAAAAATAGCGTCACATAACTTTCAGTGCCGACCGTGTGAGCATGATGAGGTGGGCGGCTGTATCCTGACAATCGCATCAGATGATAAATGAATAACTTTTTGTAACAACTCGTGGTTGTACAAATAGGCACTGTTTTACACAGCACAAAATTTTTATCAGCTATAAACAGAAACAGCATTAAAAATGTGTAAAAAAAAAAAAAAAAAAATGCCAAAATTGATTTTTTTTATATTATTTTTCTGTGGAATTTTAGGAATACGTAACAGTATATTACATTTCATTTTGTGGCGGCACTGTCTAGAAAGAAACAACTTTTTTTTACTTTAAATTTTTACACTGTTTACACTAAATAATTTATTGAATTAATTCTTAATTTTATTACAATTTTAGAATACCTGATATACGTAGTATTTTTTATTCTTATGTTATGCATGCACAACTAAAATTTATTTATGTGAAATATTACATAGCTTTTTAATTTTTTTACTTTGTGCTTTCAGACGCTTCATGTTTGTTAAATGTTAATAACACGTTATTAGTGTTTGATATAAAGCTGTCAGAGAAGCGTGTGAGACAATAAAAGTATATATTATGCAATATGTATATGAATATTATTTTTGGAAGTATTTATTTTTTTTATAGCTGATATTTAGAACCAGGTTTTGTGGTTGACCCTGGAAAATCTGGTCTGACTCTGGTCATTAATTGTATGGTAACATGACTGCCCTTTCCACTTGTTTCATCTTCTTTATCTTTATTAGCTTTCTGATAAGGATGCACTTAACTGGCAATAACTTCCTATCTACAAACTGCTCTTACAAATAAAGTGCCCTACTCTGCCCTTGTATTCCTGCATGAAACTTGGCAATTCTGGTTTTGTGGTTTACAGAACTTATTTACTCCTTAAAGTGGTTTTCCCACAAAGTACACTTTAATAAATAGATCTTGAAATAAAAATAATGTCCACATTTGGATGTTTTAATTTTTTTGTACTCAGATAATCTTATAAATAAGCCCCTGCTGTGTAATGGCTGTGTCTGACCATGTAGGAACATGATCTGATCATACCACAGCTCCTGGGCAGGGGAGGAAGCAAAAGAGTATACAGACAGGACAGTATGGGATCACAGTTGATTCTTTCTGTGGTAAAACATTTCCCTGATTGTTTTGAATAATAAGAATAATAATCATTTTATTTCTATAGCGCCAACATATTCCGCAGCACTTTACATTATAGAGGGGACTTGTACAGACAATAGACGTTACAGCATAACAATAAACACAGATCAAAACAATTACTAAGAGGAATGAGGGCCCTGCTTGCAAGCTTACAATCTATAAGGAAAAAGGGGAGACACGAAAGGTGGATTTTAACAATGGCTTTCGTTGTTTGGACCAGCCATAGTGTAAGAATCGGTGTTTATGTAATGCTGCATGAACCAGTTAACAGCCTAAGTATGTAACAGTACAGACACAGAGGGCTATTAAATGCATAAAGCATGTGAGAGCATGAAGCAAGGAACCTGACTATGGTAACAAATTTTTGCATGGGCCACACAGGGATAGTTAGGTTAATGCATTGAGGCAGTAGGCCAGTCTGAGCAGATTAGTTTTCAGGGCATGCTTAAAACTGTGGGGATTGGAGATTAATCGTATGAACCTGGGTCATGCATTCCAAAGAATTGGCGCAGCACGTGAAAAATCTTGGAGACGGGAGTGGGAGGTTCTGATTGAGGATGTTAACCTCAGGTCATTAGCAGAACGGAGGGTGGGGTAGGGTGGTAGACTGAGACGAGGGAGGAGATGTAGGGTGGTGCTGAGCCATGAAGAGCTTTGTGGGTGAGGGTAATAAGTTTGTACTGGATTCTGGAGTGGATGAGTAACCAGTGTAAGTAATGGCAAAAGGTAGAGGCATTTGTATAACGATTGGTGAGGAATATGATCCTGGCTGCAGCATTCAAGACAGATTGGAGGGGGAGAGTTTGGTAACAGGGAGGCCGTTTAGTAGAGAGTTACAATAGTCCAGACGAGAATGAATAAGAATCATAGAATCATAGAATCGTAGAGTTGGAAGGGACCTCCTGGGCCATCTGGTCCAACCCCCTGCTCAAAGCAGGATTCGCTAAATCATCCCAGTCAGATGTCTGTCCAGCCTCTGTTTGAAGACTTCCATTGAAGGAGAACTCACCACTTCTCGTGGCAGCCTGTTCCACTCATTGATCACTCTAACTGTCAAAAAGTTTTTTCTAATATCTAATCTGTGTCTCCTCCCATTCAGTTTCATCCCATTGCTTCTAGTCTTTCCTTGTGCAAATGAGAATAAAGTTGATCCTTCTACAATGTGACAGCCCTTTAGATATTTGTAGACAGCTATTAAGTCTCCTCTCAGTCTTCTCTTTTGCAAACTAAACATTCCCAAATCCTGCAACCTTTCCTCATAAGACAGGGTTTGCAGACCGGTCACCATTCTGGTCGCTCTTTTCTAAACTTGCTCCAGTTTGCTGATGTCTTTTTTAAAATGTGGTGCCCAAAACTGGACACAATATTCCAGATGAGGTCTGACCAAAGAGGAGTAGAGGGAAATAATGACTTCACGTGATCTAGACTGTATGATTCTGTTAATACATCCTAGAATTGCATTTGCCTTTTTTGCTGCTGCATCACACTGTTGACTCATATTCAGTCTGTGATCTATTAGTATACCCAAGTCTTTTTCACATGTGCTGTCACTTAGCCCTATTCCTCCCATTCTATATATGCTTTTTTCATTTTTATTGCCCAGATGTAGTACTTTGCATTTCTCCCTGTTAAAAACCATTCTGTTAGTTGCTGCCCACTTCTCCAGTTTATTTAAATCTTTTTGAATCCTCTCGCTCTCTTCTCTAGTATTAGCTATCCCTCCTAGCTTTGTGTCATCAGCAAATTTAATCAGTTTACCCTCAATTCCTTCATCTAAATCGTTGATAAAGATGTTGAACAATACAGGGCCCAGGACAGAGCCCTGTGGTACCCCACTTGAGACATTCTTCCAACTGGATGTGCAGCCATTTACGACCACACTTTGGGTCCGATCACTAAGCCAGCTATGAATCCACCTAACAGTTGCCTTGTCCATTCCATACTTAGTCATTTTTTCAATAAGAGAAACAGTAAGAATTTTTTTTAAAGCGCTGCTTAAATTTGAGAGAAGGAACTAATGGTCATTTCTGGTTAATATTTTTGTACATTTTTTTAACAGAGCAGTCTCACTTTTCCACACCATGCAATTCTCCTGTCCTCTGTCCAGTTTCGGCGTCCTCTCACAACCATTGATTTTTTTCACGCTTAGGCTATGTTCACACATTGCGGTTTTTCTTTTTTTTTTCCTGCAGGCAAATCCTGCTCTCTTGGCAGTAAAGAAGCTGATAATGAAAAGCAAGTTTTGCAGCATCTTTACTGCTTTTTTTCTTGTGTTTTTGTTGCAGTTCTTAGCATTGACAGTTGTGTTTTTCAGTGTTTTTGCGCTTTCTCATTGCTTTTTTTGGTGAAAAACGCTGAAAGAGAATTGACATGGTGCAGATTTTAAAAACACAACAATTTTACAAAAAAAGGGGAAAAAAAACAAGCGGGTGCATGAGATTTCAGAAATCCGAATACATTTGTTGGTACAGTAAAAAGCAGCTGTTAATTTGCATAGAAAAATTGTGAACATAGCCTTAGTTTTACAGAAATCGACAAAAGTCAAAAGCTTTTCAATACTCCTTTTCAGATTCCCTCTTTTCTGGTAGAGCACCTTCTAAAAAATTCTTCTAGTGTATTGTTGCCAAATGTTTTATTATAGACATTTAAAGAGTATCCCTTCTTTTAATTTTTATTTAGTGCACATAGAAATAAGCATTGTATCCTATCAGAAAAATTGGCTTCATTCACCTTTTGCATTGATCTTTTAGGGCTCATTCAGACATAAGTTTTCAAGTAGAAGTGCTATATTTTTTTTTCACGAATAGCACTCATACCTATGACAGTCTATGGGGCTGTTCACATCAGATTTTTTTCTATCGGACCAAGCTGTTCATGAAAAATCGCGGAGACATGTCTGATATTGATCCAAGTGTCAAATCGAAATTGTCAATGCAACTCTATAGGTCAGAGAAAAAACCTGGCAGCGTTAGGATGCCATTCATGTGCTGTCCGTTTTTTATTTCTCATCAGTGAAAAAAATGATGAAACTGACCAAACTGATGAAAATCTGATGGCACTGATGAAAATCACTGATTAAACTCAGTCTGAAGTTTGAATGAGGCCTAACTCTTAATTCAGTGATAAAATTTGTATTCAGCGAAGATAGACTTTCACAATAATGAGGAGATAAGAGTTGGTGCTTTTAAAATTCTATGGCGAAGATGGATGGAGTAACAAGGGACTGATAGGCCACGTTCACCCATTCAGTGTTTGGTCAGTATTTTACATCAGTATTTGTAAGCCAAAATCACAAGTGGAACAATCAGAGCAAGAGTATTAGGCCGGGGTCACACTAGAGAGGAATACGGATGAGTGAGAGGCGTAAAAAGCATGCATTACACACGGACAAATGATTCTCTATGTGTCAGCTCCCAACAGCCGTATAATTCTTGCCCGTATTCTACGGTCCGTGCCAATCGCAGCATGCTGCGATTGTCAGCGTACTACGCCCGTAGTACGCCAATGCAAGTCTATGGGTGCGCAAAAAATACGGATTACACACGGACTTGTGACTTGTGAGAAATACGCAGGTCTTTTGGCAGGTGACAGGAAATGGGCCAATCCATCATCAGGAAGCTTAGACATGTAAATGAGCTTAAAAAGCGCTCCAGACAACCAGGAAGTACGCCTCCACGGAGTACATCAGCGTCATGGCGCCATATTTTCTCAATGTGGAGATGCTTATTGTCTTAGTGCAGGAGCAGCCAGAAATCTGGGACCAACATGATGCCCATTATGCCAACCGGGCAAGAAAGGAGGCGTCATGGAGGCACATATGTCGCCAGATGTTCCACGATTTTGGTGATCGGCCACGTGAGGAGCAGCAGCAACTGAGCAAGTACAACCCAAAAACTGTTTAAAATTACCTCACATCAATCAAAAAATGCATATAGAATCAGCCTCCCCCCTTCCTGTGCTTGTACTTTTTTCCTCATGAAGCGGGTAGATTTTGATGTGACCCATGGTTTTACACTGCCATAATTTGGCCCAGGCCACAAGCTCCTCATCCTCCTAGCCAACCAAGTTAGTAAGTGTAGTTACTTGATACATGAACTACTGTGACCCTGTGTATCTGGCCTGGATGCCCCAATTATATATGCCACCCTGGGTAGAAAGCGCTCCCCAGGAGGCCACATGCCTAGGCTACTAGTAGCAAATTTGACCTATCAAATATGTGAAATTGAGAATATTTCCTGTCACATTGCAGTGGAAGATGTGATGAGACGCTGGCGCAGCATCCGCGACCAATACAGGCGGGAACGTCAGCAGCGGTCCAAGAGTGGTGATGCGGGCTACCTAAAGAGGAAATACATATATTATGACCGCCTCTCCTTCCTCGCCCCTATTCTGGATCTGAGACCGTAAGTAGATACCTCACACCACATTACACAGATACTTTACAGGGCCAAAAATATTGATTTATTTTTGGCTCTGTTCTATGTCACAACAGAACTCAGTCCAACCTTACGGAGAGAGGAATTGGCTCAGATACAGAGCCCATCATTGATCCTGTAGGGGATGAGGTGGCTGGCCCATCTTCTCCCCCTACAAGAAGCATGGGTGAAGAATCCTCGCAGGAAAACCCAGTGCCTGCGCCACAAACCCCACCACCAGGACCACATCCACAACCAGGACCGTCTGCTGCTGCACCATCAGCCATACAGGAGGAGCAGGGCAACATGAGCAGCAGCCCAACTGCCCAGATTCGGGGCTCCCCACAGCATGCTGGACCATCCCGGCGAGGAAGAAGAAGGCGCCAGATCCCTGCCCAAGATACACGTACAAATGTGGACACTGGGGTCCTCAACAATTTGGCTAGAGTCAATAATGATGATGGCGAGGAGGCAAACTCGCGCAGCCTGGCCCTTTATCTTCGTGCTCTTTCCCGTGAGGTGAAGCTCCGTATTCGAGGGTATTTTCAGATCCTGCTTGATGCTTGCACACACCCCAATACCCCATATGAATTATTTGAATATCTGGAGAGGTGGCAGCTTTCACCCAGAAATCTAATGCGCCTTAGACACCCCACACACATGCTTGCTCAAGCAGGCTCTGAGGATCCTCAAATACGTGGGCCTACACCTCACCCCCTTCCTCCCCCTACCCAACCTTCCCAACAGCAGCCACATATGTCTGGCTCTAGCCAACCTCACCAATATGGCCACTTGTTCCCACCCAGTGTTGGAGGCTGGTCCCAACTTGGTTGGGGACGACATGGATATATTGGTGGGTATGAGACACGGGCCTACCAGACCCAACAAGATGCCCCTCTTCATTTTCACTCTGGCCAGTACCCACAACAATCCCAGGAGGCAGTACATTACCCACATCATGGGCAACAGTATGCCCCCACACAGGGCGATGTTGGGCAAAGTAGCCAGCAGCAACCACAGGCTGGTCTTCCGCCTTCTCCTTCCCCAACTTACCAAAACTTATAATGTAGCCATTTTGGTATTGCATAATGTTTTTTTTTTTATTTTCTATGTGTGAAAATTTTATTTGGAAAAAATGTTCACATCTGCAAATAGGCCAATTTGGCCCATTGCCACAGTTCTCATATGGCAATAATATGTTTTGGTTAAAAACAACCAAAAAAAAAAGGCAAAAGTAAACATTTGTCTACTACATTTTACGTCATACTGTCTCAATTCTAAAAAACAGTGTCAGCATACTAACATACGCTTACCAATGCAATTAAACAGTCATAGAATCAGAAGGGGTAGAACTATATATATTTAGACACACATAAACCAAAAAATTATAACATAGACACAGCATGCTCTTGCCAAGAAGTTTCCCCCTCAGGTGACATAAAGTAATTTGTGAAAATATCACACACTTTGAGGCCAGAGAGCGGTCTACGTTGAGGGTTGATATGTGTTCTCGTCCTACGCACATTGTCCAACCCACGCACAACACCAGCAGAGGAGGAACAATCCTGTATCCTGGTGAAATTATGAACAACCACACAGGCTTTAACCACTTCATTAACATTTTGTTCATTCAGCTTAATGGCAGACTGGAGTACCCGCCATTTGGCGCAAAGAATGCCAAAGGAACACTTCTGTGCGGGTGGTCAAGGTTGCGCCGGGGATATGGCCTCATGACATTGCGCGTTAACTGAAACGCCTCATCTGCCACAAGGACATAAGGGACAGATTCTTGAGTGGAGCCTGGTAGCTGGTGTGGTGGTGGTAGATCCAACTGGTTGGTGCGTAACTGCCGAGCCATAATGGAAGTATTGAAGACTCAAGAGTCTCCCGTCCTTCCATAGGCCCCAATGTCAACAATTATAAACTTGTATTGAGGGTCAACCAGAGCCAACAATACAACAGAAAAGTATTGTTTATAATTGAAGAATTGGGAGCCAGAGTTCGGCGGCTTACGTACCCGGATATGTTTGCCATCAAGGGCCCCAATACAATTAGGAAACTGGCATTCCTCCTCAAAGTCTCTTGATATCCTCAACCAGTCTTCCATCCTGGGCTCGGGCATGACGAGTTGATGTAGTCTTGACCATATTTCACTACATGTCGACCTGACTATGCCAGAAATGGTAGATCTTCCAATCAGAAACTCATGGTGGAGGGCGGCATAAGACAGGCCAGTGGACAGGAAGCTGACGAACAACAGAAAAGGAACATTTTAGAATGCACAAATTAACCAAAAAACAGGTCCATACATACCAAACTTGTTAGGATTTCAGATCTACTAACACACACATATTTGGTCGCACAATGACTAAGTGATATTCAGTACATATTACATATAACATTCTGGTCTGTAAGTTTCAACATATCTGGAATAAGATGAGGGCATTAAAATTAGTCCATGAAGCAATAAATACATACTTTGGGCAACACATAATGAACATAGAGAATGTGGTTGTGTAGTACATACCGTAATATGAGTAGAAGTCGCTCCTCTGCAGATATAGCTTTGCGCATCCTTGTGTCCTGAAAGGTTATCCCAGGGCGCACTGTCTCCAAGAGTCGATCAAATGTTGCAAGGCTCATGCGACAGTATTGGTAGAATTTTGCAGGATGCTCCCGCAGAGAAGAATAGATGCGGTGAAAATGACCTCTTGTGAGTCGTTGCCTCAAAAGTGGATGTACCCACCTGCTTCTCCTCCTCCGCGGATCCACTATCACTGGGTATGGTTGACCAAAGCGGCGTGACAAAAGACAGTTGAAGAGAACCTGCTCAGTTGTGTTGAAACTCAGACTGTCTGCCATGTTGCACATACAACACCAACACACCTAGTGAAGGCAAGGTCACAAATGGACAGAATGGAGGCAGCCACCTGTTCCTGAGCCAATAAATAGGGTGCAGACTAATGATTTAAATAGTTTGCAGGCCTCAAAACCATTAAATGTCCATTTTGCAAGCCTGCGAGAAAAACTCGCAATATGGATTCCATACGGATTACATACGGATGCTGACATGCGCAAAATACGCGACCACACCTTGCTTACGGATCACATACAGAGCACTGTTGAGGGGTCATTCATCCGTATTACACATGTAAACTGTGGACCGTATTTTGCGTCGGCTAGTGTGACCCCGGCCTTAGGCTGTGTGCACACGATGCGTTTTTTTAAGCATTTCCGCAGCGTTTGAGCCGGCTCAGACGCTGCAGAAACGCTTAAAAGATGCATCCAATTAATTAGCATGCGTTTTTGGCTTTCTGTGCCAATGCATGCGTTTTTAACCGCTCAGGAATTGCTTAGCGGCTAAAAACGCAGCATGCTCATTAATTTCCGCATTGCTGAGCGTTTTTAGCCATCCTCAATGATCCCAGAAATCGCGTGTCAAAAAACGCGTCAAAATCGCGTCAAAAATCGTGCAAAAAACGCGCGGAAAAAGACGCGCGATTTCTGGAAAGGGGATCCATTTCCTGAGCGTTTAAAAACGCTAGCGTGTGCACATAGCCTTATAGAAACACGTGCACCACTTCTGCATTTATCACCCTCTCCTGAGTTTGGCTTAAGGCTCATTCACACGTCAGTATTTGGTCAGTATTTTGCATCAGTGTTTGTATGCCAAAGCCAGGAATGGAACTTACCGAGAAAAAAATATAATTGAAAGACTGACTCCTGTTCTTTATTTTGGAGACTTTCCTGGTTTTGTCATACAAATATTGATGAAATACTGATCAAAAATACTGATGTGTGAAAGAGGCTTTACAGATACTGAGGTAAATACTGAGCAAATACTAAACGTGTGAACGTGGCCATACAGACATTCTTCTGCAAGTTTTCCTAAATTGACATTCACAGTTGATAGGCTTTCATAAGCACAAACTTCCATCTCCTAGCTTAGTAATAGGAAAATCTCTATTAACTGAATACTGATTTTACCCTTGATTGGAGAAGTTTGAGAATGGATGATCGGTCCAGGAGGAAGAAGAAGCAGATTTCACTAATAAGGCCGGAGTCACACTGGCGAGGAATACGGGTGCGTGAGAGGCGCATAAAGCACGCATTAGACACGGACCAATGATTCTCTATGGGGTCACTCGCACCAGGCGTATATTTCTCCTACGTATCCTCCGCTCCGTGCCACTCGCAGCATGCTGCGATTGTCAGCGTACTACGCCCGTAGCACGCCAATGCAAGTCTATGGGTGCGCAAAAAATATGGATTACACACTGAACACACGTGTGACCTGCGAGCAATACGCAGGTCTTTTGGCTGGTGAACAGGAAATGGGCCAATCCATCATCAGGAAGCGTAGACATGCAAATGAGCTCAAAAAGCGCTCCAGACATCCAGGAAGTACGCCTCCATGGAGTACAGCAGCAGCATGGCGTCCACTTACATAAATGTGGAGATGCTAATTGTGCTGGTGCAGGAGCGTCCAGAAATATGGGACCCACGCGACGCAAACTATGCGAACCGCACAAGAAAGGAGGCGTCATGGAGGCGCATCTGTCGCCAGATGTACCATGACTTCGGTGACAGACCACGTGATGAGCAGCAGAAAATTCGTAAGTGCAACCATAAAAATATAATTAACGTTAGCGCGCGCTATAAAATGACTCTACAATCAGCCCCCCCCCCCTTCCTGGGCATGTAATTTTAGCCTCATGAGGCCGTTACATTAGGATGTGACACGTGGCTTCACACAGCCATAATTAGGGGTTAGGCCACAAGCTCCTCATCCTCCTAGCCACTAAAATTAGTTTCAGGGGAGCTAATGAGGCCCTGGGTATCGGCCCAATTACATATACCACCATGGGTAGAACGCACACCCCATAAGGCCCCATGCCTAGACTACTGTTTGAAAATGTGACCTCTCAAATATGTGATTTTGACAATCTTTCCTGTCACATTGCAGTGGAAGATGTGATGAAACGGTGGAGAAGCATCCGGGACCAGTACCGCCGGGAAAGCCAGCAGCGGTCCAGGAGTGGGGATGCTGGCCATGTCAAGCGGAAATATATATATTATGACCGGCTGAACTTCCTAGCCCCAATTCTGGCTCTGAGACCGTAAGTACATACCTCACACCACATGACACAAAAACATTACACAAATACTTTACAGGGACAAAAATATTGATGTATTTTTGCCTCTGTTCTATTTCATAACAGAACTCAATCCAACCTTACGGATCGAGGAACGGCCTCAGAGGCAGAGCCCATTATTGATCCTGTAGGGGATGAGGTGGCTGGCCCATCTTCTCCCCCTACAGGAAGGATGTCTGAAGAGGAGGCATCACAAGACCACCCAATGGGTGCCCGACACAACACACCACCAGGACGGTCTGCAGCTGCAACCTCACCCATCCTGGAAGAGATGGGCAACTTGAGCAGCAGCCCAACTGCCCAGATCAGGCCCTCCCCACAGGCTGCTCTTGCATCACGGCGAATAAGAAGAAGGCGCCAGGTCGCCATTCAAGAGAGCCGGACCCATGTGGACACTGGGGTGCTGAATTACTTGTCCAGAGTCACTACAGATGATGGTGAGGAGGCCTATGCACGTAGCCTCACCCTTTATCTCCGTGCCCTTACCCGTGAGGTCAGGCTCCATATTAGGGGGTGTATTCCGATCCTGCTTGATGCAAGCACCCCCCCAATACTCCATATGAGGTGTTTGAATTTCTGGAGAGGTGGCAGCTCTCACCAAGAAATTTAATGCGCATGAGACCATCCACACAGATGCTTGCTCAAGCAGGGTCTGAACAGCCCCTAATACGTGGGCCAACACCTCAACCCCTTCCTCCCCCTACCCATCCTTCTATTCCGCAGCCCCAAATGTCTTCATCAAGCCAACCCCACCAATATGGCCACTTGTACCCACCCAGTGTTGGAGGCTGGTCCCAACCTGGTTGGGGACAATCTGGCTATCTTGGTGGGTATGAGCCACGGGCCTACCAGAGCCAACAAGAAGCCCCTCACCATCATCATTATTACTCTGGGCAGTATCACCAACAGGCCCAGGAGGCTGGACAACAACAGCATCATGGGCAACAGTATGGCCCCACACAGGGCGATGTTGGCCACAATGTCCAGCAGCACCCACAGGCTGTTCATCCCCGTTCCCCTTCCCCTACATATGAGGATTTATGACTCTAAAATTTGGAGATGTCCAGTGACATGTAACTGGTGCTTCTAATCTAGACAAAAAAACAGGTGTTCTCCTTCACCAACATTTAGAACATAATTTAACACTCACATTTTTAAACAATGTTTTCCAAACATATGAAACAATCCATCATAACAGGCAACGCTACCTCACGCCTTTCACACAGATATTACATGTGTGTATAAAAGAGAATATTTAAATGCGCTATGCTGTTTTACATGAAAAGATGAAAATACACTAATCACTTGCTAATGCATAGGAAAGGCGTGCTTGCCTTTAGTTAAGTAGTCAACTTTGTTATTAGCATTCTCTAGTAAACCAATTTGAGGCGACCAGCATTCACAATATCACGCTCTCTCAATGTCTTAACAAGTGAGTTTTGTATTTTCATCCTTTCCAGTATAGCATGCTTAAATATTGTCTGTTCTACAGACAGGTAATATCTGTGTGAAAGATGTGAGGTAGCTTTGCCTGTCATGGTGGAATCTTTCTATGATTGGAAAACATTATGAGGAAATGTGAGTGTTATCTTATTCACTTTATTTAGGTGATGGAGCTCACCCTTTGTTGCCTAATCAAGGTTAATGTAGGCATGCAGCAATGTTGTAATTGCATAATGTTTGGTGCATTTTTTTTCCGTAATGTTAATGTTACACCAAGTTAAAGAAGGCCCAAAAGGTCATTTTGGCCATTGCCAAATTTGTGTTCTGGCAAAATTATGTTTGCCTTTAAGCAAAACAAACAAAAAAAAGGCAAAACTAAAAATTTGTCTACTCTAGTTAACGTCTCTGTGTGATTTCTCACTATCCATCACAACATACTTACAGACACCAACCAATGCAAAGAAACACTCATAGAATCATAAAAAGGCTTGAGTAATATATATTTAGACACACTTTGAAAAAAATAAATTATAACATAGACACAGCATTCTCTTGCCAAGACGTTGCCCCCTCAGGTGAGATAAAGTAATTCGTGAATATATCACGCACTTTGAGGCCAGAGAGCGGTCTACGTTGAGGGATGATAGGTGGTCTCACCCTGCGCACATTGTCTGGCCTACGCACAACACCATCAGATGAGGAACAATCATGGATCCTGGTGAAGTTATGCAGAACAACACAGGCTTTCACAACTTCATTCACATTTTGCTCACTCAACTGAATGGCAGACTGGAGTACCCGCCATTTGGCACAAAGAATCCCAAAGGAACACTCCACCAGTCGCCTAGCACGTGATAGGCGCAAGTTAAAAATTCTGCGCCTGTGGTCAAGGTTGCGCCGGGGATATGGCCTCATGACATTACGTGATAACTGAAAGGCCTCATCTGCCACAAGGACATAAGGGACTGATTGTTCGGGGGAGCCTGGTAGCTGGCGTGGCGGTGGTAGATCCAACTGGTTGGTGCGTAGCCGCCGACCCATTGTGGAAGTATTGAAGACTCTAGAGTCTCCCGTCCTTCCATAGGCCCCAATGTCAACAATTATAAACTTGTATTGAGGGTCTACCAGAGCCAACAATACAACAGAAAAGTATTGCTTATAATTGAAGAATTGGGACCCTGAGTTCGGCGGCTTACGCACCCTGATATGTTTGCCATCCAGGGCCCCAATTGGAAACTGGCAGTCCTCCTCAAAGTCCCTTGAAATCCTTAACCAGTCTTCCATCCTGGGCTCGGGTAGGACCACCTGATGGAGTCTTGTCCAGATTTCTGCACATGTAGACCTCACTATGCCTGAAATGGTGGACTTTCCAATGAGAAACTCATGGTGGAGGGCGGCATAAGACAGGCCAGTGGACAGGAAGCTGTAGAGCAACAGAAATAGTACAGGTTAGAATGGCTAAAGTAAAAAAAAAATCAGTTACATGCCGACCAAACTTGGTAGGAAATGAGAGATAACAACACACACATATGTGGTGGCACAATGACTAAGTGATATGCAGGACATATTAGATGTAACATTCTGCTGTGTCAGGTGAAACATATTTTGAGTAAGATGAGGGTATTAAACATTGTCCAAGAAGGCCAAAAAACATAAATTAACACACACATTATGAACATAGAGAATGTGGTTGTGGAGTACATACCGTATTGTGAGTAGAAGTCGCTCCTCTGCAGATATGGCTTTGCGCATCCTAGTGTCCTGAAAGGTGATCCCAGGGCGCACTGTCTCCAAGAGGCGATCAAATGTGGAAATGCTCATTCGACAGTACTGGTAAAATTTGTCCGGATGCTCCCGCAGAGACGAATAGAGGCGGTGAAAATGCCCTCTTGTGAGTCGTTGCCTCAAAAGTGGATGTACTCACATGCGTCTCCTCCTCCGCGGATCCACTATCACAGGATATGGTTGCCCAAAGCGCCGTGACAAAAGCCAGGTAAAGAGAACCTGCTCGGTTGTATTGAATGTCAGACCCTCTGCCATGCTGCACAAAGAACACCAACACACCTCGTGAAAGCAAGGTGAGAAATGTACAGAATGTAGGCAGCCACCTGTTTCTGAGTGTCTAAATAGGGTGCAGGCTAATGATTTAAATTGTTTGCAGGCCTCAAAACCGTTAAATGTCCATTTTGCAAGGCTGCGAGAAAATCTCGCCATACGGATTGCATACGGATTACATACGGAGACACACATGCGCAAAATACGCGACCTCACCTTGCTTACGGATGACCTACGGACCACTATTTAGTGGTCATTGATCCGTATTACGCATGTAAAATACTGACCGTACTTTGCGCAGGTTAGTGTGACTCCAGCCTAAGATATATTATACAATTTATTATTTTTAAGTGTACGGTGCTATAAATTTATGAAAAAAAAAAAGATGTAAATACTTTTATGCCCAATAATGACCAGAAGAATTATGTTTGCAAGCTTTCAGAGCATAGAGGCTCCTTCTTCAGGCTGGTTGACACATCCTGAAGAAGGAGCATCTGTGCTCTGAAAGCTTGCAAACATATTTCTTCTGGTTAGCCAATAAAGGTATTTCTGCTTGAATACTTTTGTCATTTTTGAGCATAAAAGTATTTACATTGATTTTTATGGCTAACACATTACCACAATATAATTCTTTTTATTGTACATGATTGAAAGAAAAATTAAAATGACAATTACTCTTTAAAGGGAACCTGTCACATTGGATAACACTATTAACCTGCAGATGTAGGGTTATTTTGAAAGTTAATAGCATTAAGAAGTTGCCCGACCACCATAATGAAAGCACAGCTCCCGAGAGAAAATTAACTTTATTTCCTCCAGGAACCGCTGTCTTTTAAGGGCCCGTTACACATAGCGATATCACTAGCAATATCGCTGTAACGTCACTGGTTTTGTGATGCAGCAGCGATATCGCTACATGTGAAACTTACCTCTGACCGACTCCCCCGCTGATTATTGCTGATCGCGCGAGAATGTCCTGGACCATTTCTCGTCGGGCGCTTCCTGTGGCGCCGACGAGCGACGCGTGGATGCAGGCGGGAGGACGTCAGGATCGCCTCATCTGACAGGTAAGTAGCGACCCCCGATCGCTGCTATGTCGCTGGTGAGATCTGCCTTTGTGGCAGCTCACTAGCGACCACTTGACCACTTAGGCCTCTTTCACACTTCAGTTATTTGCATCAGTTAAAATCCGCCAAAAAGGCAGACAAGCGGATCCGTTCTGAACTGATGTGAACGGATGGCACAGGATCCGATTTTAGACGGATCCTGAAAATGAGGAAATTTAAAGGAACCGCTGGCCGGGAAAAGAGAGAGAGAATGTTGGCGGATCCTCACAAAAACGGATGCAACGGATGGCAATCAGTCAGGATCCGCCAATAATGAAAGTCAATGGGGAAAAAAACGGATCCGCAAGGAAAAATGGCGGATCCGTTTTTTTTCAAAATTGGCGTATCTTGACTGATTGTCAAAAACGGAAGTGTGAAAGAGGCCTTAGCGATGCACCAGCGATCCATATCGTTGTCGGGATCGCTGGTGCATCGCTAAGTGTAACGGTACCCTTAGTCACATAGGCATGCTGGCACCGCTAGCAATTGTGCTTTTAGGTTTCGCTCACATCTGCGTATATAAAATCGTTCAGATTCTCAGCCAGAATATTTGGCAAGTGTCATGCGTATGTCACTCCATATATCATGCAACCTATGCGAGTGTGCATTTTTTTTTTGCCTGGCATCTGTATTTCATGTGTTTTAAAAATCATCTTTTACATGCTATGATAATACTCTGTGTAAATTAAATCTAATAAAAACATATACATAGATGATAGAAAGTTATTCGATATATAATAAATACATATCTATCTATATATAGAAAGATAGATATTCTGCAGATATACCAATTCACAAGCCCCCTATATATAACAAACTTGCACCCTTTAGCGTATGTGCACATGCTGCGGATTCTACTGCGGATCCGCAGCAGATTTGGCCCTGTGGATCCGCAGCAGATTCTCCTCCGGTGTACTGTACCATTATATTCTATGTAAAACAAAAAACGCTGTGCACATGCTGCGGATTTTTCCGCGCAGACTTGCTGCGGTTTTGGATCCGCAGCATGTCAATTCCTTTTGCGGAATCCGCAGCGTTTGAACACCTGCTCCATTATAGAAATCCTCAGGTGTAAAAACGCAGTGGAAATCCACACAAAATCTGCAGAAAATCCGCAGGAAATCTGCACTAAATCTGCAGGTAAAATGCAGGTCATTTTACCACAGCAAAATCCGCAACGTGTGCACATACCCTCAGTGCCTTTCATATGACACTAAAGGGTGTTTAGCCTTGTTTAACCTTCAGGAAGATAACCGCCTTCGACAGCGCATGTGCACATTGAGATCTTGGCTCATCATTGAGCAGATATCTCAATTTGAGCATGCACCGCCTCCATCTCCTATTTTCCTAAAGCTCACCGCCGTGAATTCAATGGACAGAGCAGGGACTCCACTCCTGCCTCACCGCCCACATTTTCTTGAAGCCCAAGGCCAGCAGCCCGCATCGCCTCCCAGTCTGGGGCCCGCAGCATTGCCCCACTCATGCCACCACCAGCTTCCTGCAGCAGCGACCCTGCCTCCTATGACCCCACTCCACTGCCACTGCTTCACCCGGTAAGCTACCTTATCTTCGGACTATACGATAGACCCCTATTTTATATAAAAAATTCTTATTTTCGTCCCCAAAATTTGGGGTGCATATTATGGTCCGCAAAATGCAGCAGTTCATTATCTTCCGGTAGTCGCACTTTCAATAAGACAGACAGACAACATTATAATGCTATTTACCTGTAGATTAACCCCAAATCTGCAGGTAAATAGCATTTGGGGACATGACATGTTCCCTTTAAAGCACCAGACACCACTGGTTTAAAGGGGACCTGTCAGAAGCTTTTTTGGTCACCAAATGTACATTGCTGAGTATGGAAGTAAAAATTCATTTAAAAAATCCCATTTTGGTTGCAAATATATATTCAATCACTGAGAGAATAGACTATAATCCCTTGCCAACCAGGAAACCATGTTTTTGTTGTTTCCTCTCCTTTTTTTTAAGACTAATAACTTTTTTATTTTCCCATAGACATAGCCATATGAGGGCTTGGTTTTTTGCGGAACGATTTTGTCCTTTTGAATAACATCATTCATTTTTAATATTCAAAGTACAGGAAAGCAGGAAAAAAATCCAAGTACAGTGAAATTGCAAAAGAAACCCAATTTGCAAATGTTTTTTGTGCTTTGTTTCACAGCATTAATTTTATGGTAAAAATTACTTAGCTTGATTCTCCATGTCAGTATGATTACAGAAATTCCAAACTTGTAAAGGTTTTCTTTTAAAGTGGTGAAATAATTTGCTTCTATTTCTCTATTTTCCAATAGCCTAACTTTTCAATTTTGAGGGTGATGGAGATGTGTAAGGGTATATTTCTTGCACCATGAACTGATGTGATGGGCGCATGAAATTGTGTGACCCCCGATTTAAATTAGATTAGCACCTGCTTCTAATAGCAGTGGACAGAGCTCAAGTCAACTTACTGTGTTATACAACCATCATTGGAAGGGAGAGATGCAGGCTCAGATCTTGAGCCTGAATCCAAATCAAGAACCTGACATATGACATACCATTGCATCATATGTCAGGAAGGGGTAAAAATCTTTATGTATATGAAGTTGCAAGTACATCTAGGATGGTTTGGTACCTGGTTAGTTCACCGATCCTATGCATTATTCCTCACCTACTGCCACATCCATGTACTTGATTGACACTGTCACTTCTATCAGCAGTGTGGAAGAGACATTAGTCAAGCATATATGGAGGTTGTGCTAGTTGGGGAATAATGTGGAGAACAAATGCAGTACTCAAGAATCGGACCACCCTTGGTCAGGAAAGCCTGTTTGTACTTGTCTTTTACTACCCTGCATAGCCACATAATTAAGTTTGATGACCCTAATTCTCCTGACAAGTTTACTTCAGTCCCTTATTGAATAAAAAAACTGGAGTCTGAACTAAGAAAGTAAATTAATGTGTATGCACAATGTAAGTGCATATTAACACATGACCATTAACCAGAGAAAGCAAAAAGCACAAATATCCTGAAATAAAAGGTAAAAAATAAACTGAAAATAATGCATAAAGGTAATAATAATAATAATAATAATAATAATAATAAGGGTATTTAGTAAACATAATTTTGATCAAAATAATGTACAAGCCATCCCGCCACGTCACGGCAACCCTTGTGGGACAGTCCTACTCTAGTATTTAAAACCTTTTCAATTGCCAAGTCCCACAAGGGTTGCCGTGACGTGGCGGGATGGCTTGTACATTATTTTGATCAAAATTATGTTTACTAAATACCCTTATTATTATTATTATTACCTTTATGCATTATTTGCAGTTTATTTTTTACTTTTTATTTCAGGATATTTGTGCTTTTTGCTTTTTGTTTTCAGTCCCTTATTGGCATCTTATAGATGAAGCATTAAATGCGTCCATTTAACAGCAGGTACCGAGATCTAATTATACAATATGTGTTATTAGCACTGTGGCCTGGTAATGATGAGGAGATTGGTGTCTATTACTTTTGCCAGCACCTGTCGTGTAGAGGACTATTAATTCACTGTCTGGTGAAGTACAGACATTTTGTACATTTACAATATTAGGAATAATTCTCTCTTTAAAACTATAGTTAAATCAGTGAATTGCCCTGGCTATAAGAAAAGTGCTACAGAAATAATGGCAGTGCGTCACCATGTAGGAACAATTACTTTACTACTAGAACAGTAGGAATGCTGACTTTTGTACAAAGTTTTACTTAACCAAAATTGCTAACAGATATAACCTGCTTAGGCATGTCAGTGTTATTAGTGTCCCTTAAATATACATAACTAAAAAGAAAAATAAAAGTGTGTCTGCTTTTGTTAAGTCTTGTTGAGTCTCTCTTTAAGTATTTGAAATGTTGGGGGCATATTTGGCAGATTTCCACTTGCCTCACACTAGCCACACACTAACATAAGTTATAGGCCGTCCAATTGTACAAAAACCAGGTGCTCAAACAGGAAATAGGCAGATGGTGCAAGATATTTCTGTTCTCCAAATTTCCTCCCCCACCTTCTGTATTATTCATGCTATACATTCTTTAAGTGTGGAATTGGTTTGGTCATTAGGGAGCTGGGGCTGCTCTAAAAATAAATATTTCGAAAGACACATACATTGCAATAACACTTGCTCATAAAACACACATTCAATAAAACCCAACTCTGTTTAATATAACACATAGCATATATACAAATATAAACTTTCAGTGCTGGATTATGAGCCTAAGGGATTTGAATCTGAAAATCTGATGGGGCTGTTATATTGACCTCTAACATGAAAAACCCAAACGGTTTTATTTACTAAATGAAAATACCATAACCTTTGGGAAAACTCTTTATTTCTTCTTATTTTGCCGATCATGGTCTTCATTTTGCCGACCCTTATTTTTCATAGTGACAATGAAGGAAATCATGACTTAATGATAAAAGAAAATGGTGGGCCAGTTTCACATTTGGTTCCATAAAAGGAATAGGAAACTTTATATCCACACTTAAAATTTGCACATACATTTTCCTGACAAAATGGTAATGGCACAGTATACCCATAACTCTTTAGTAAAAAATTATTATGCCAAGGTGCGAGAGAGGCCACATGGTACGGCTGTGGCAACAAGCGGCAAATTTCTTGTCAAATGATCATTTTATTTTTCCAGTACCTTTACCTTATCTTGGCATTCAAGTGATTGCTTATTAGGCCGGGGTCACACTAGAGAGAAATACGGACGAGTGAGAGGCGTTAAAAGCATGCATTACACACGGACCAATGATTCTCTATGGGTTTGCTCCCAAAAGCCATATATTTCTCATCCGTATTCTACGGTCCATGGCAATCGCAGCATGCTGCGATTGTCAGCATACTACGCCCGTAGTACGCCAATGCAAGTCTATGGGTGCGCAAAAAATACGGATTACACACGGATCACACGTGTGACTTGTGAGAAATACGCAGGTCTTTTGGCAAGTGACAGGAAATGGGCCAATCCATCATCAGGAAGCTTAGACATGCAAATGAGCTCAAAAAGCGCTCCAGACATACAGGAAGTACGCCTCCACGGAGTACAGCATCATGGCACCCTACCATAATCTCAATGTGGAGCTGCTAATTGTTCTTGTGCATGATCGCCCGGAATTATGGGACCAACGGGATGCACATTATGCCGACCGGGCAAGAAAGGAGTCTGCATGGAGGCACATATGTCGCAAAATGTTCCCTGATTTTGGTGATCGGCCACGTGAGGAGCAGCAGCACATAAGTACATGCACATAAATTATGTATGTCAAATTACCTGCCATCCCAAAAAATGTTATAAGTAGGCCCCCCCACATCCTGTGCTTCTGATATTGGGCTCTTGTGTCTTGTAAATTATTTTGGGACACACTGTTTGACCCTGAGAGAATGTTACCCTGTCCCCAAGCTCCTCATAATGACTAGCAAAAACAGTTTAAAGAGTTGCTAATTGCCACATGAGCTACTGTGACCCTGTGCATCTGGCCTGGTTGCAGCAATGCTATATGCCACCCTGGGTAGAACTCACACCCTAGTAGGCCACATGACTTTGATACTAGTTTAAAAACTTGTTTTAGGCTAATTGTAAGTTTTCATTCTTTTATGTCACATTGCAGTCGAAGATGTGATGAGACGCTGGCGCAGCATCCGTGACCAGTATCGCCGTGAGCGCCAGCAGCGGGCAAGAAGTGGTTCAGGGGCCCACACAAAGCGGAAATATGTTTATTTCGACCGCCTCTCGTTCCTCGCTCCAATTATGGATCTCATACCGTAAGTATAACAAAAACACCACATGACACAAATGCTTTATAGGGCCCGATCAAAAATGTCCTTTTTCTACATTTTATATTTAATCACAGAACTCACTCTAACATCACTGAAAGGGAGACAGGGTCTGAATCAGAGGCCATCGATCCTGTCGGTGGAGGGTTAGAGCTGTCTGGACCATCTTATGAGCTTCCAAGGAGCCAGACCCAAGTCACTTCTCCGGCTCGACCTGATCCTGCCCTAGAACCTGGGCCGCCACCAGAAACACCACCACCAGGAACAGAGCCACAACAAGGACCGTCAGCTGCATCACCACCCGACATCCATGATGAGCAGGGCAACAGCAGCAGCCCAGCTGTTTGCCTAGAGGGTTCCCCCCAGCCTGCTGTGCCATCCAGGCGACATAGACGAAGGTGCGATATCCCTGCCACTGATACCACGACAAATGTGGATACAGAGGCCCAAAATTCCGGTAACAGAGTTGCCACTGATGATGGGGAGGAGGAGTACTCACGCAGCCTTGCCCATTATCTACGTTCCCTTCCCCGTGAGGTGCGGCTACGTGTGCGAGGATCCATTCAGATCCTAATTGACGCAAGCACACCCCCCAATACCCCTTATGAGCTGTTTGAGTTTCTGGAGAGGTGGCAGCTGTCACCCAGGAATCTCATGCGTCTTAACCCACACCCCCAAGTGCTTGCTCAATCAGGGTCTGAGGATCCTCCTACACGTGGGCCTACACCTCACCCCCCTCCTCCCCTTCCCAACATTGGCAACATCATTCCCAAATGTCAGGGTATAACCCAGCACACCAATATGGCCACTTGTTCCCAGCCAATGTTGGAGGCTTGTCCCAATCTGGTTGGGGACGACATGGCCATTTTGGTGGTTTAGACTCACGGCCCTACCAGCCTCAACAGGAGAGTCGTCACCAATATAGTACCCAGTATCCACCTCAAGCCCATGAGCCGGCCCACTACCTCCATCATGGGCAAGAGTATGCCCCCACACAGGCCGAGGGCCAAGGTGGCCACACTAGCCATCAGGCAACACAGGCTGGGCTGCCGCCTTCTCCACCCCCTACATACTACAATGTATAACTTTGTGTGTGTTTTTGTGGTTAAATGCTGTATTTTAACATTCGAAAAATTTGTTTGTGTTCTAAGGCCAATTCTGGCCATTTTGCTAAATAACATAAGGCTTCACAAGGCCTTTAAGAAAAGGATACATAAGAAGTTTGCACTTTCAATTGTTGTTGTCTTTATCAATGATGCACTTACATCACGACATGCTGCCATATGCTTACACATTGATTTCTAAACAGTGAAAAGACATAAGGGGTTGTAATATATAGTTTCCCAAAGGCCAAAAAGAAACATTTACAACATAGACACAGCATGCTCTGGCCAAGAAGTTTCCCCCTCAGGTGACATAAAGTAATTTGTGAAAATATCAGGCACTTTGAGCCCAGAGAGCATTCTACGTTGAGGGTTGATAGGTGGTCTCGCCCTACATACATTGTCTGATCCACGCACAACACCAGCAGAGGAGGAGCAATCATGTATCCTGGTGAAGTTATGGGCAACGCCACATGCTTTAATTCATTTACATTTTGTTCACTCAGCTGAATGGCAGACTGGAGGACCCTACATTTTGGACAATGAATGCCAAAGGAACACTCCACCAGTCGCTGAGCACGTGATAGGCGCAAGTTACAAATTCAGCGCCGGTGCTCCAGGTTGCGCCGGGGATATGGCCTCATGACATTGCACATTAACTGAAAAGCCTCATCTGCCACAAGGACATAAGGGACTGATTCTTGAGTGGATCCTGGTAGCTGGCGTGGTGGTGGTAGATCCAACTGGTTGTTGCGTAGCCGCCGACCCATAATGGAAGTATTGAAGACTCTAGAGTCTCTCGTCCTTCCATAGGCCCCAATGTCAACAATTATAAACTTGTATTGAGAGTCGGCCAGAGCCAACAATACAACAGAAAATTATTGCTTCTAATTGAAGAATTGTGAGCCAGAATTCGCCAGCTTATGCACCCGGATATGTTTGCCATCAAGGGCCCCAATCCAATTAGGAAACTGGCATTCCTCATCAAAGTCCCTTGATATCCTCAACCAGTCTTCCATCCTGGGCTGGGGCATGACGAGTTGATGTAGTGTTGACCATATTTGACTACAAGTTGACCTGACTGACAGAAATTGTAGATCTTCCAATGAGAAAATCAAGGTGGAGGGTGGCAGAAGACAGGCCAGTGGACAGGAAGCTGAAGAACAACAGAAATGGAACATTTTAGAATGCACAAATTAACCAAATACCAGGTACATACATACCAAACTTGTTAGTAATTCAGATCTACTAACACATATATACAGTTGTGGCCAAAAGTATTGAGACCCCTGCAATTCTGTCAGATAATACTCAGCTTCTTCCTGAAAATGATTGCAAACACAAATTCTTTGCTATTATTATCTTCATTTAATTTGTCTTAAATGAAAAAACACAAAAAGAATTGTCCTAAAGCCAAATTGGATATAATTCCACACCAAACATAAAAAAGAGGGTGGACAAAAGTATTGGCACTGTTTGAAAAATCATATGATGCTTCTCTAATTTGTGTAATTAACAGCACCTGTAACTTACCTGTGGCACCTAACAGGTGTTGGCAATAACTAAACCACACTTGCAGCCAGTTGACACGGATTAAAGTTGACTCAACCTCTGTCCTGTGTCCTTGTGTGTACCACATTGAGCATGGAGAAAAGAAAGAAGACTAAAGAACTGTCTGAGGACTTGAGAAACCAAATTGTGAGGAAGCATGAGCAATCTCAAGGCTACAAGTCCATCTCCAAAGACCTGAATGTTCCTGTGTCTACCGTGCGCAGTGTCATCAAGAAGTTTAAAGCCCATGGCACTGTGGCTAACCTCCCTAGATGTGGATGGAAAAGAAAAATTGACAAGAGATTTCAACGCAAGATTGTGCAGATGTTGGATAAAGAACCTGGACTAACATCCAAACAAGTTCAAGCTGCCCTGCAGTCCGAGAGCACAACAGTGTCAACCCGTACTATCCGTCGGCGTCTGAATGAAAAGGGACTGTATGGTAGGAGACCCAGGAAGACCCCACTTCTTACCCCGAGACATAAAAAAGCCAGGCTGGAGTTTGCCAAAACTTACCTGAAAAAGCCTAAAACGTTTTGGAAGAATGTTCTCTGGTCAGATGAGACAAAAGTAGAGGCTTTTGGGCAAAGGCATCAACATAGAGTTTACAGGAGAAAAAAAGAGGCATTCAAAGAAAAGAACACGGTCCCTACAGTCAAACAAGGCGGAGGTTCCCTGACATTTTGGGGTTGCTTTGCTGCCTCTGGCACTGGACTGCTTGACCGTGTGCATGGCATTATGAAGTCTGAAGACTACCAACATATTTTGCAGCATAATGTAGGGCCCAGAGTGAGAAAGCTGGGTATCCCTCAGAGGTCATTGGTCTTCCAGCAGGACAATGACCCAAAACACACTTCAAAAAGCACTAGAAAATGGTTTGAGAGAAAGCACTGGAGACTTCTAAGGTGGCCAGCAATGAGTCCAGACCTGAATCCCATAGAACACCTGTGGAGAGATCTAAAAATGGCAGTTTGGAGAAGGCACCCTTCAAATATCAGGGACCTGGAGCAGTTTGCCAAAGAAGAATGGTCTAAAATTCCAGCAGAGCATTGTAAGAAACTCATTGATGGTTACCGGAAGCGGTTGGTCGCAGTTATTTTGGCTAAAGGTTGTGCAACCAAGTATTAGGCTGAGGGTGCCACTACTTTTGTCTGGCCCATTTTTGGAGTTTTGTGTGAAATGATCAATGTTTTGCTTTTTTCTTCATTCTCTTTTGTGTTTTTTCATTTAAGACAAATTAAATGAAGATAATAATACCAAAGAATTTGTGATTGCAATCATTTTCAGGAAGAAGCTGAGTATTATCTGACAGAATTGCAGGGGTGTCAATACTTTTGGCCACAACTATATTTTGTCGCACAGTGACTAAGTGATATTCAGTACATATTACACATAACATTCTGGTGAGTAAGCTTAAACATATCTGGAATAAGATGAGGGCATAAAACTTAGTCCAAGAAGCCAAAAATACATACTTTGGGCAACACATCATGAACATCGAGAATGTGGTTGTGTAGTACATACCGTAATGTGAGTAGAAGTCGCTCCTCTGCAGATATAGCTTTGCGCATCCTTGTGTCCTGAAAGGTTATCCCAGGGCGCACTGTCTCCAAGAGAAGATCAAATGTTGCAAGGCTCATGCGATAGAATTGGTAGAATTTTTCAGGATGCTCCCGCAGAGAAGAATAAAGGCGGTGAAAATGACCTCTTGTGAGTCGTTGCCTCAAAAGTGGATGGACCCACATGCGTCTCCTCCTCCGCGGATCCACTATCCGTGGGTATGGTTGACCAAAGCGGTGTGACAAAAGCCAGTTGAAGAGAACCTGCTCAGTTGTGTTGAAAGTCAGACTGTGTGCCATGTTGCACATACAACAGCAACACATCTAGTCAAGGTAAGGTCACAAATGGACAGAATGGAGGCAGCCACCTGTTCCTGAGCCAATAAATAGGGTGCAGGCTAATGATTTAAATAGTTAGCAGGCCTCAAAACCATTAAATGTCCATTTTGCAACCTGCGAGAAAATCTCGTCATACGGATGCGATACGGATTACATACGGATTACATACGGATGCTGACATGCGCAAAATACGCGACCACACCTTGCTTACGGATGACATACGGAGCACTATTTAGGTGTCATTCATCCGTATTACGCATGTAAAATACGGACCGTATTTTGCGTCGGTTAGTGTGACCCCGGCCTTAAACAAAAAGTGGCTAATTGCTGACTGGGTTTCATTTTTTATATCGTACCAGTGTTACTTTATGAGGTAATAACTCTGGAATGCTTCAATGGGTCCAAGTGATTCTAAAATAGTTTTTTGGTGACATATTGTACCTCATGATAGTGGTAAAATTTGTTCGATATCACTTGCGTTTATTTGTGAAAATATCGGAAATTGTTGAAAATTTTCACAATTTTGAAACGTTTAATACTTATGTCCTTAAGCTAGAGAGTCATATTGCACAAAATATCACTTGCGTTTAATTGTGAAAATATCGGAAATTGTTGAAAATTTTCACAATTTTGAAACTTTTAATACTTATGTCCTTAAGCTAGAGAGTCATATTGCACAAAATAGGTAATAAATAGCATTTCACACATGTCTACTTTACATCAGCACAGTTTTTGAAACTTCATTTTTTTAGTTAGGAAGTTATAAGGGTTAAAAGTTGACCAGCGTTTTCTCATTTTTCCAACAAAATTTACAAACCCATTTTTTAAGGACCCACATGAGATGTGAAGTTACTTTGAGGGGCCTTTATAACATAAAATACCCAAATGTGACACCATTCTAAAAATGCACTCCTCAATGTCCTCAGAAACACATTCAAGAAGTTTATTAATCCTTCAGTTGCTTCACAGAAATTAATGCAATGTGGATGGAATAAATACTTAAGGAGGCGCAGGCACCTGAAAAGCATTGATGCATGTCATGTAAAGTTGTATTGCTGACTCCGTATATCCTCCAAATGCTTTTATGTGAATAAAAGAATAACAATGCGTGGAGCTAGAGTTTCCTCATTTCTGCTCTCTCCATTCCTCAACAAGGCGCTCCCGGGCTCCAAACACCATCAAGATGCAATCATGGTGAGCTGGATTTTATAGTCATAGCGCTTTTCCAGAGCCTTTGTACTACCAGTAATGTGGAAGCCCCCTATATTTCTGCTAACAGATGACGGACCTGAGTGGAGACTTTTTTTTGTGGATTGAGTTGAAGCTTTTATTGAGAACATTTTACGTTACATTTGGGAGCACATTTATCCAGTGCTCTACGCTGAGCACTTACTTTGGGGTTTCCATTTAAATCTCCGAGTGACGTGATTCAAAGGAAACCCCCGAGGTATCCATTCACTATAATGAGGTAACAGAGTTACTCTGGACTCCACTGTCCCTTTTTTCAGAGGTGCACAAAACTGTGATCGACTGCACTTTTATGCACTCCTATAAAGACGAACACCGGCAACATAGGCCAGACGGTATCTCCATCTTCCTCCTTATAGGGAATCTTCAGCCAGGGGTTCCGCCTGAATCACATATTTCAGAGATTTACACTGAAGCCTCTGTGTAAACGCTCAGTGTAAAGTGCAGGATAAATGTGCACCGAGACTTACTTACTGTTTGTGAGAGAGAATGAAAAAATCAACAGCCGGTGAAGAATTGGGTTTTATTTATTTTTTACGCAGTTCCTTGTGCAGTATACGTTATTATACAACTTTTTTCTTCGGGTTGGTGCAATTACAGTGGTACCAGATTTATATACGATAGTTCTATAATGTTTGGCTGCTGTCATACACTAAAAGTTGCTTTTTTTGGATCACCATTTTTTGAGAGCTATAATTTTTCTTTATTTTTGGTGACACAGTCATGTGAGGGGACTGTTTTTTGCGGGCCGAGTAGATGTTTTAATTGATAACATTTTTGGACACAGGACATTTTTTGATCGCTTTCTATTCTGATTTTTGGGAGACAGAATGAACAAAACTTAATCAAGGAATTTGTTTTGGGGTGGATGATAATGCAGTTTCGCATGTGGCAAAATTGATCAAGTAGCTTTATCCTTCGGTTCAATGTGATTACAGCTATCCCTCATTTTTTTAAAGTTTTGGCGCTTTTACGCAATAAAAACTTTTATAGAAAATATTCTAAGAGCTGTAATTTATTAATTTTTCTGCTGATGTAGCTGTATGCACTCTTGGTTTTTGCTGACAAGATGAAATTTTCAGTGATACCATTTTTATTTACATTTTCCAGCTGTATGATGAAAAACCATAGTTTGCCACGCTTTTTTTTTTTTCTTTCAACACCGTTCACTCAAAGGGTTAACTAGTCTGACAGTTTTATAGATCAGTTCCTTGCTGACGTGGCAATAGTAAATATGTGTACTTTTTTTACGTAAAAATGTGTATTTATTGGTGTAATATATATTTATTAATTTTGTAATTTTTTACAAATATTTTTACAATTTTTATTTTTACTTTTTTACTTAGTTCTTCTGTAGGGATTTCACTTTTTTCACTTTGATCACAGGCATTGCAATGAATTATACCTGTACATAAAGCTTCTAAACCATGCTATGCTATGCCTCTTCCTGTGCAACTCAGCTGTTAGTGAAAGCTGTTGGCACAATATTGTCACTGCGTGTTTTACAGTTTTTTTAAGTAATGAGGGGCATAGCACATCATGGTGCTGGAACTGACACCTGCTCATGACTTGTTATGTCCATCATTGGTCATTAAAGGGTTAAAATGTAGCCTTAATTGTTGATAAAGATTTTCAATTAAAGTACCACTCCAACATTTCTTTTTTTATTTCACTGCTGGAGATGTATCACTATGTAAGTTCCCTGCACCTAGAATTATACTTACCAGCTGCCATCTTCTTTTCTTATCCGCACCGCTCCAGTTGTCTTCTGCTGTTTGTGACCTGCCAGATCGCTCCAGTGTTTTCTGGGCTAGCCAGGGGTCCTGTCTCATTGTAAGTCTATGAGAGCTATAAAAAGGCTCCAGTAGACATTCACTGAGAGCTTGTGACCGTTAGCTCTGACTTCTGGTCAGTCAGAAGCTGCTGTCACAAAATGGCAGAGATGGGTCGGAGGAGGCACCAAACTGGATGTAAATAAAGGCACCATACTACTGATTAAAATCTTACATTTCTTGTGCAAATCTGTTTTTCGATTTTGGTGAAATCCATAGTTGAAATTGTATACTAAATGTAAGGGAGTTGGCACTGAACTTACAGATCCCGTGCCTCTTCCAATGTTTGCCTCATGCCTCTACAGGTCACCCATGTTTCAGTGAGCTGTCAGTCAAGGACAGGTAGCAGGCAGGGAAAAGGCAGAAAAGCAGGAGAGCTATAAGTGCAGTACCAACCCCACTGCACTTGCGACATTAGCATACAGTTTCAGCTATGGATTTCTCGAAAGTAGCAAATCAGATTTGTTTAAGAAAGGTAAGGATTTAATCAGTATTCCTTCCTGAAAATTATCGTAACTGTACGTCAAGATTGCAGGTCATCTACTGCAATCAGACATATAGTTATATCAGAGAGATTGGACGGCACAAGAGTTATAGCAACCAGCCTCCTGCTGCATGTGCTAAGACTGGATACAGTGCTAATCTCAGCATTTTAACCCTTGATATGCCGCTGTCAGTAGTGACAGCAACATGTGAGCAATCTGAGAAAGGGAGATCCTCCTTGTGAAAATACCATGGCAGCAGGGAGGCCTGAATAAGGCTTCCCTTTTTTCTATATCCCTCAACTTATCAGATTGGATGTCAATCAAAGACTGGCAGTAGAGATAATGCACTGTAGTACATACGTACTCTAGTGCAGGGTTCCCCAACTCTAGTCCTCAAGGCCCACCAACAGGTCATGTTTTCAGGATTTCCTTAGTATTGCTCAGGTGATAATTGCTTCACCTGTGCAATACAAAGGAAATCCTGAAAACATGATCTGTTAGTGGGCCTTGAGGACTGGAGTTGGGGAACCCTGCTATAGTGTATCATCAATTTGATCAAAGGATCGCAGGTCCAAGTCCCCTATTTGAACTGGTAGGTATTGTAAAAAAAAATAAAAATGGAAAAATATTTTTAAGTGTAAAAATAATATAGAAATATAAGAAAACTCAAATCCCAGTTTTAATAATAAAAAATGGTTTCTTTGTGATGCTGACCAATCATAAGTAGGCAGCATCATAAGCAGGCTTGTTTTTCCTTCCTTTGAGTGTTTATGTCTGATTATGATTGGTTAGCATCATACAGGGGGATGAAGGACACACCTCAAGTGAAAAGTTTGCTAACATCCACTTGGACTTAAAAAAGTGAACTAATTAGGTGCCAAATACTTTGCTAATATTTCCACAATCGAGAGGCAAAATTATAACAAAAGAAACAACACATTATTTCACACCACAGCCTCCATTACATACTGTGTCCAGATCAGCATGAAAAAATTTGGTGAAAGGTCCTCTTTAACTGTTAAAAAAAACAAACCATCCAGCCCTCACAAAAAAATCACTTATTTTGGTATTACCGCATACGTAACAACTTCTACTATAAAACACTCTTATTTATTGTGCCCGAGGATTGCTGTAAAAAAAAATATGGAAATCTCTGCCAGAATTGCTGTTTCTGTTCATCTTGCCTCACAAAAACTTGAATAAAAAGTGATAAAAAAATCGCCCTCAAACAGCTGTATACAGCATTTAGACAAATGAAGAAGTTAGGAATTTTACAATATGAAGACCCAAAAAAGAAAAGATTTATTTAAACAAAAATATATTTTATTGTGCAAAAGTAGTAATATGTGTGTGTGTATATATATATATATATATATATATATATATATATATATGTCAAAGAATTACGGTAGTTAAAAAGTAATTAAAAAGTCCTATGTCACTAAAAATATTACCAGCAAAAACTACAACTCGTCGTGAAAACACAAGCCGTCATACAACCTCATATACTGACAAAAGTTACAGGTGTCAGATTATGGTGACAAAGAAAAGTATTTTTTTTTCTTTTAAGTAATTTATTTTTGCACAAAGGTGGCAAAACCTAAACAAACTTATATAAAATTGGTATTGGCATGATCATACCGACCTGTAGACTAAGGATATAACAATTATACTAAACACTGTTAGACACCCTTCACACGTCCATTTTTTCTGTCCATTTGTGGTCCGTTTTTTAAGGACCGCAAATACGAACACACATACACCATGTATTCAATTGTGTTGGGCACATGTCAGGTTATTCACACAGACCGTGTGTACGAGGGAAAAATCTGCAGACATGTCAATTGTTTTTGCACACCATGGCTAAATGCTCGCATCATGTCAATGTTCAGCATGGCATCTAGCTGTAGCAGAGCTAGACTTGTCAAGGGATAAATTAATTATCTTCTTGTCGGACAGATGAGGAATATAGTTTTTTAGTATTATTTTTTGTCTTTTACAGGGGACATGGGCATCTATGGATTATCTTATCGTTGGACAGATGAGATGAGTATAGCTTTGCTTTGTTATTTTTCATTTTTTTTCAAATAAATCGGTAAAAAAAAGAGGGAAGTGTTTATTTCAAATAAATGACTTTATTCAGGCTGTGTTGTTTTTTACAATTTAACTATGGGGTTAGTAATGGGGATGCTTTATAGACGCATCTCCATTACTAATCCATGGGTCTGATGTCATCTGAGCTGGCAATGCAAAGCTGACATCAACTCCAACCCTATTACCCCATTTGCCACCACCACAGAGCAAGTAGGAAGAGTGAGGCATCTTATGAATGCGCCACTTCTGTGGCCGCAGAGGGCCGATGTTGCTATTCTGGGAGGGGATGCAATATCCCTGGCTTCTTCCCAGGTTTTTCAGATCAACCCACAACTGTTTAGCCTTTGCTGGTTTGAATCTATAGGAAAACCCTATATTATTTTTTCTGGAGTCCCCCTGTAAACAAGCCAGTAAATCCTTTTTCACACATCATTTTTTTGCCATCAGTCACAATCCGTCAAAGTGTTAAAAAAACGGATCCTGCGCAGATTGTAAAAAACTGATACACCGGATCCGTTTTTTTGACGGATCCGTCTCAGCAGCTGCAGGAATTAAAAGAAGAGAGAGAGAGAGACTATTGTTTCAGAATCGGAAAACCAGCCGTAGGGGTTAAAATGAAGAAATTATTCTAGGCACGCCCAGTTATAAAAGACAGAATCCCGCGCTGGATTCCGTTTTTTGACGGACAGCGATGGATCCTGGGCCCATAGGCTTCCATTATAGCCATCGATGGATGGCATGGATCCGTCGCTGTCCGACTTTTCAACATACAGAAAAAACGTTACTTTGTCCGTTGTCTCCGGCTGACGGCTAAAGATTTTCCGACGGATGAAACATGAGGCCATCTGTCACAATCCGTCGCTAATACAAGTCTATGAGAAAAAAACGGCTCCAGCACAATCATTTGCTGGATCAGTTTTTTTTAACAAAATGGCGGATTGTGACTGATGGCAAAAAACTGATGTATGAAAAAGGCCTAAACGCTAAGGAAATAGCTGTTAGTTGTTATTAATTGCCTGAGAACATTTTGGGATATTGTCCCGTTTCCCAGATTATTAACATCAGCCCCCATCCAAAGGTTTTCCCTCTGCTGGTTAAGAAAATTATGCGGTAGCCCACGCCATTTTTTTTAATTTAATTTGTAATTTTACACAAGATGTACACAGCGGGTGCTGAATACAACTCCCATCATTGTTGCCTGGTCGAGCTGATCACAGGGAGGGCAGGCGACAGTGATCTGAGCTATCTTCTGCAGCCTGGGAACAGCTAAGGGTATGTGCACACGTTGCGGTTTTTGATGCATTTCCGCAGCGTTTTGGATGCACGGAATTGCATCAAATCCGCAGTGCAGAGTGCACACAATGTTAAACAATGGGAAATCCAAAAACGCTGTGCACACGCTGCGGAAAAAAACGGGCGGATTCACAGCGTTTTATTTTCCGCAGCATGTCAATTCTTTGTGCGGAACAGCAGCGATTCTGCACCCATTGACCTGCATTGAGTCGGGCACTTCCGCAGATAAACCGCAGGTCTAAAAATGATCTGCGGTTTTGCTGCGGATGAAACGCTGCATATCAGGAGGAGGGAAGTGTGTGGGTGGAGTGTGGGCGTTACTGTGTGCATGTCTGTGTGCGGGCGGGGTCTGCGTTTCTGTGTGTGTGGGTCTGTGGGGCTGTGTGCGGGGCCGTCGGGGCTGTGTGCAGTGTCGGCGGGGGTTGGCGGGGCTGTGTTAATTAGTAAACATCAGCCTTGCTATTATATATCTATCTATATCTAGCCATAGATATATCAAAAGATGGATCTATTGATATATCTATACATATATCTATGGATATATCTAAACATATAACTATGGCTATATCTATAGATATATCTATGGATAGATATGGATATATCTATAGATAGATATGGATTCATCTATAGATGCATGGACAGCAGATGGATACACGGATGTCACATACGGATGGCACATGGATCTCACCAGTACTGGTTTTTCCAGTACAGGAATTACCAGGAGATGTGAAGGAGACCTTAAGAAGAGTCTAAAACACATTCAGAATTACATCCAAAGAGTCTAATTAAATGTGATCAAAATTGCTTGTAGCACAAAGTGATACCAATAAAATACAGCTTGCCATGCAAAAAATAAGCTTTTTTTACCTGATAGAAAATTGTATAATTTATTGCTTTCATAGAATGCTGACACAAAACCAGAGATTTTTGTTTGAAAGTGTATATTTATTGTAAAAAAAAATAAAACATAAATAAAACTATAGAAATTTGATATTGCCCTCCGCTCCAGCCAAGGCCTCGGGATTGGTGGGGCACACGGTGTTCGGACCCGCAGTGATTGGAAAGTTATCTCCTACCCTGTAGATAGTGGATAACTTTTATTCTTTAAAACACCATTTTAAAGGAAATATGTCACAATTTTTATTTTTGGATTAATTATTGACTTTATAATCAATTGTTTTTAATACAGAATGGCATGTGCTGCTCTAACAAATATTTAATTTTTTCTGCAGCCGAGGGTTGCCATTTTTATTTGCTTATATGTAAGTGCCTAAGGATGACATTTACACATCACAAATGCGGCAGTCCCAGGACATAGTAGACTGGTTGGTTTCCGACTTCATCTTCTATGATGTGACTGTCTTGTTTCAGCTGTGAACAGAGAGGCCGTACGGGGCCCCTGGCCTCACTGGGAGGCCGACATGACAGGGTCTAGTGGGAATAAGATGAGCAGTCAGGGTTTGGTTTAAATTCGGGGTTAATAGTTTTAGGAGGTGTGGCTTAGGGTTTTGGTCTGGGTGAGAGGAGGGGACAAGTGGGGAGGGGATAAAAGGGGGGGTTATAGGGCTGGTATATACCATTTTAGGTCCCCCTTTTAGTCAGTGAAGAAGCTCCCACCCACCCTCCCTGTTTTTGTATGGTTGAGCGGGATTTGCAGGTTTTTCCTTTTTAGGGGGTTTGTTTTTTGTATTTTGTTTTTAGATAGGTCAATTTAAGTACTGTGAGGTATACATGGAGTGGTTTAACTTTATTTTGTTTTGTCATGGCAGCGGGGCTTTTGGAAGTGGGGGGGAGGTCCTCGAAGTCGGTGGATCTTTGGAATGGTGAATTGGCGGGGGGGATTTTAACAGGTCCTGGACTCCCTATGGTGGAATTTAAGTGGATGTGGTGAATTAAAATCCTGTGGAATGGATAATCAGGGGACCCATGGATGGGTTGTTCGGTTTGGCAAGGTTGATTACTGTATGCCTCCGAGCTGGTGCAGAGCGGCTGGGGGTAAGATTTAACCTGGGGCCAAGGTGGATTTTTCTGAGCAGTTGTGGTTTTCAAACTTTGGGGCTTCGATGACCACCCCCTATGGCAAAATGTTTTGCTTTAAAATGTTAAATGTTTGTAATATTTGTTAATAAAAGGCTGCTGTGGCCATTAACTCCATTATATGTCTAGTGTATTTAATGGGGTGGTGTTTTTCAGTTGACCTGGTGTGGGGTGAACACTCGTGGAAAAATATGGGGATCAACCCAAGCTCACATGAATCACGAGTACCCTCATGTCATGAACATGCTCAAGGGCTGTCTAGTCTCAAATGTGGGAAGAGTTAGGCACAATTTTATTGTAGTCCAGAGCTGTACTCTGAACTACAATTTCTCCCTGTCACTGCTCACACAGTGTTCTGCAACAAGCGATGACGGGATAGAGGCGGTGAGCATAGGTTGGGCAGCGGAGGTGATGGGAGCACTGGGACAGTGGCGATGAGCGCAGTTCGGCAGCCTGACATTGTGCTCTAGGCCTTAAGCACATGAACTTAAGAACTTAAGCACATGCTAAAAAGGAAGAAAAAAATGTTTATAAAATGGAAAGAGGGAGGCATATCTAAAGAAGAATATAATGCTGTCTGCAGAACCTGCAGGGCACAAATCAGATTAGCTAAAGCTGAAAATGAATTGAGGCTTGCAAGAGATGTCAAAAGCAATAATAAAGGATTTTGGGGATATGTCAAAAGTAAAAGAAAAGTCAAAGATGCCATAGGATTTTTACAGGATGAAAATGATGAAATGGTAAGACAGGATGTTGAGAAGGCTGAACTTTTAAATTCCTATTTTGCATCTGTTTTCTCTCAGAAAGGAAATGTAACATCAACTGTTATTCACTGTCCTATTAAGGGAATAGAAGAATCCAGGATATCTATAAACAGAAAGATAGTGAGGAAACACTTAGCTAGCCTAAATGAATTCAAGTCTCCAGGTCCAGATGAATTACACCCCAGAGTACTGAAGGAGATAGCAGAAGAAATTTTTGAACCCCTCTCTATAATCTTTGAAAATTCTTGGAGAACAGGAGAAGTGCCAGAAGACTGGAGAAGAGCAAATGTTGTTCCTATCTTCAAAAAGGGGAAGAAGGTGGACCCAGGTAACTATAGGCCGGTGAGTCTGACTTCTATACCAGGAAAGATCTTTGAACAAATTATTAAACAACATGTATGTCAATACCTGGATAAGAATGAAGTAATTAAACAGAGTCAGCATGGGTTTGTAACTAATAAGTCATGTCAGACTAACTTAATTTCCTTCTATGACGGTATCACTGATTGGGTGGATCAAGGAAATGCTGTAGATATAGTATATCTTGACTTCAGCAAAGCATTTGACAAAGTCTCTCATACAATCCTTATTGAAAAAATGATTAAGTATGGAATGGACAAGGCAACTGTTAGGTGGATTCATAACTGGCTTAGTGATCGGACCCAAAGAGTGGTCGTAAATGGCTGCACATCCAGTTGGAAGAATGTCTCAAGTGGGGTACCACAGGGCTCTGTCCTGGGCCCTGTATTGTTCAACATCTTTATCAACGATTTAGATGAAGGAATTGAGGGTAAACTGATTAAATTTGCTGATGACACAAAGCTAGGAGGGATAGCTAATACTAGAGAAGAGAGAGAGAGGATTCAAAAAGATTTAAATAAACTGGAGAAGTGGGCAGCAACTAACAGAATGGTTTTTAACAGGGAGAAATGCAAAGTACTACATCTGGGCAATAAAAATGGAAAAAGCATATATAGAATGGGAGGAATAGGGCTAAGTGACAGCACATGTGAAAAAGACTTGGGTATACTAATAGATCACAGACTGAATATGAGTCAATAGTGTGATGCAGCAGCAAAAAAGGCAAATGCAATTCTAGGATGTATTAACAGAAGCATACAGTCTAGATCACGTGAAGTCATTATTTCCCTCTACTCCTCTTTGGTCAGACCTCATCTGGAATATTGTGTCCAGTTTTGGGCACCACATTTAAAAAAAGACATCAACAAACTGGAGCAAGTTCAGAAAAGAGCGACCAGAATGGTGACCGGTCTGCAAACCCTGTCTTATGAGGAAAGGTTGCAGGATTTGGGAATGTTTAGTTTGCAAAAGAGAAGACTGAGAGGAGACTTAATAGCTGTCTACAAATATCTAAAGGGCTGTCACATTGTAGAAGGATCAACTTTATTCTCATTTGCACAAGGAAAGACTAGAAGCAATGGGATGAAACTGAATGGGAGGAGACACAGATTAGATATTAGAAAAAACTTTTTGACAGTTAGAGTGATCAATGAGTGGAACAGGCTGCCACGAGAAGTGGTGAGTTCTCCTTCAATGGAAGTCTTCAAACAGAGGCTGGACAGACATCTGACTGGGATGATTTAGCGAATCCTGCTTTGAGCAGGGGGTTGGACCAGATGGCCCAGGAGGTCCCTTCCAACTCTACGATTCTATGATTCTATGATTCTATGATTCTACTAATACCAGGTTGCCGAGCTGGATGGAGTCAGAGTCACCACCGCAAGGCTGCTTTGAGCGTTGAGAGTAGTGCTGCAGCAGAAACGTCTTTCAGTGATGAGAACAGCTCGGCAGCATGGAATTAGTAGTACAATGTGAGGCTGCCAACCTGTACTCACCATAGCTATCACCACTAGAGATGAACGACTTTGCCTTTTTTGGGGTCGAGTCGGGTTTCATGAAACCCAACTTTCTCAAAAGCCGGGTCGAACGAAATCGGCCGATTATCGCGAAAAGTCGAAGGCCGACTGAAACACGAAACCCAATGCAAGTCAATGGGGAACCAAGGTCGGCAGGGAGTGGAGGACAGGAAACACACCTACAGTGCCCATTTTAATGCCAAAAACATCAATTCTTATTACTTAAGCTTGTCAACCTTAATTTACTTTATAATAATAGTTAGGCATTGAAAACTGGGGGTTATTTGGCTAAAGTTGTGGGGGGGGGTAGGGCTGGCTCCAGATTTTCGTGGGCCCTGGGCCAAAGAGTGTCACTGGGCTCTTTTAACACATGCCACAATTCATGATCCTCTGATACGGCAGAGAAATAGCGGTATAGTACAATGAAAAATACTTCACTTCTTACATCTCATGACTGATATTCATTTTAAATTCTCCAATAGCTCCAAAAACGGACAAAATATTACTCCATACAGTACTATGGCCACCGCATAGTGCGCTATACAGAGTAATGAGGCCCATATATTTCTCCATACAGAATCATTGGTCCCATATAATGTTTGAAACAGTATATGATGAGCTCCACATAATGCTACAGTATATGTTGGTCCCCATGGATGAAGCTCCACTGTGTTATGGGCCCAAATAATGCTTCATATATAATGGGCCCCATTTCTAATGCTCCAGTGCATAATGGGCCCTGTAAATGCTGCTCCAGTGTCTGATGTCCACCTTTGGAATGCTCCAGTGTATGGTGGGCGTCATATATCATTCTCCAGAGTATAGTGCGCCCCAAAAATAGCTGTCCGAACATTGAAAACAATTAAATAAGTCTCCTCGCTAGGGAATCCCTGTACTAGTCTGGACTCCTCATCGTGCCCATCTTCCATCTCACTGCACTTGGACTGCTTAGGCAGAGAGTGTACAGACATGATGTCATCGCGCTCTCTGACCAGAATGTCACTGTCAGGAAATGCGGAAGACGTCACAGCGGTGGAGCAGGGAGAGGTAAGTATTTCAACTTTGCAAGTGCTGTGATCCTGAGCAAGCAGGGGGGGCCTACTCGTCGGCGACGGCACTGGCACAGGGCCCCTCATAGTACGGTGGTGTGTCTGACGGCGAGTTGGCCCTCCCACTGGTAGAGACACTTTTGCGTACTATGAGAGGCCCTGTGCCAATACCGTCGCCCATGAGTATGCCCCCCCACCTTCTCAAGGAACCTGCACTTTCATCTGCATCTTCCTCTTTGTCACTGTGTAAGGTGGTATAGTATGTGGGAAGGGGAACCTGAGTTTCCTCTGGGTCAGATTCTGGCTGTGTAGAGTGCAAGGGGAATATAGTGGTCTGGGTCAATGTACCAGCAGCATCATCCAGCAGTGGCTGGGCCTCAGTGCACTTGTGGCGTCCCCAAGAGTACGGTCGCCACTGTGGCATTGCTTTCCTCCTAGGGAGTGTGTTGTCAAGCTTGGGAGCAACGAAGGATCTCTCTAGCAGTAAAACCAACACACAACACATTTCCCACTCCAGGCCAGCAGGGAGACCTCTGAACCTGACTGCTGAGGAGCTGCTCTCTGTGGTCAGGAGGAGGTAAGTTAGGGCACTCTGTGCAGTGAAGGGGAAGTGTGTGGACGTGAGAAGGGGAGCTGGAGGATGAGCAGAGTTAAGGCTCACTCCTAGCTGGAGCGCATGGTCGGGATTCCGGTCTCCGAGTTTGTAGGGACACTGACGTTCCTGCAGCAGAAACCGGGGGAAGTAGCAGCTATAAATGCTCTGTACCCAACTAAGGCTCGGAGGCCCCAGCATCGACGTGTGCGAGGCAGAAGGAAAAGGCTACAGCTGTCTGCCATACAAGTAAAGTCTGAGGAACATCTGTTAGACAGGAGGCGTTTCAGTGAACCACGGTCCTGTGAGTGCTTCCCCTACAAGCGCTAGAAAGAAGACGTTCAGGAAGGTACATGTTGGTGGAGTGTTGGAAGGGAGCTTTCCATTCTGGTCCCGGAGGTTGGCAGAGGTCCTGACCCGGAGGACACAGCACGGAGGCAGGCATCTGTGTAACCTGCAGACTGTGAGTAAAGCTTTGGAACTCCACGCTCTGGTGTCCTACAGTTATTCCAGCACCGCTACATCTGGGTACCAGCACCTACACGGCCTGTGCCTTTCCCCCATCACTACATCTACACTTCCCTGGGACTCCAGCTCCACCTGTGGGGAGCTTCACCATCTTTGCTGCACAACACCATCAGTCCCAGAAGATCTGCATGCAGTGTCGGCCTAACATCTATGTTGCCGAACACCACAGGTGGTGTCAAACTATCTATATAAACTCTTTACCATTATACCACGCCATTTACATGGGCGCCCAGGGCCACCGTCCGGGTCACCACTGCTGTGACACATCCCACTGACACCGGCCCGGTACCGAGTACCCCACAGCCCTGGGAGGGCGACCCATATGCCGACTGCTGATCGGGCGGCGTTATTCCCATGAACCTCCAAACAGCGTCCCTGAAGGCAAAGTTTTTGGTTTACGGGGGCAGTATGATTTCAAAGCTGAACCTTAAAGGAATGTCCAAAAGGGCACCACCAGGAGTGGAGCCTGTGGCTTAATTGGACTGCACCCGGGAAACCACTACCATACAAGCTACAGAAAAGATGGACAGATTGCAAGCTTTGTCGATTCTGTGTGTGGTGTGGTATGTCCGTTTGTAGTTGTGCTAGCGATTTCTCAGCTTTATTCCGTTAACGACCGAGACTCCGGCATGGCCCCGCGGTATGCGTCAAGCTTACTAGAGGGATACGCTAGGCTGTGGCACGTGGGATAGAGCAACAACAGGTCTAGCATTCCAGTACATGTCCGGGGCTGCATGCACGCTACACTGAAAGGACCAGCTTTTGTCGCTTACAGGTGCAGATAATCTGCTGAACTCCGTTAGTGATGGGGATCTGGGATTCAGATTATTCCCAGATCCCGCGAACGATGATTTCCCAGTAAGTTCAGGTCAACCGCAATTCCGGAGTTAGGCCTAACCGTCATTCCTGAAAAAAATTACGTGTCCAAACTACAGGTGCTGTAGCTTGCTTAACAGCTCGGCAGCCATTCTCAGGCCCAGTATGGAGTCAACAACATTGTAGAAAGTTGATAAAGGGTACAGTTTCACCGGATAACACGTATATATGTAGCCTAGTTTACACATTAAAAATATATGTCTATAGATCAGGAGGCAGACTCAGATGTTCTGAGGCCCAGTATGGATTTGACCAGATTGTACAAAGTTGAAAAAGGGTACTTTATCACTGGATAGCAGGTATATATAGCATAGTTTAAACATGTAAAATCTCCGTGTTCCAGGTATGGATTAGGCTACTTTCACACATCAGGTTTTCGGCGTCAGGCGCGATCCGGCGTCGTGCCGGAACGCCGTATCCGGCAAATGTTTTGTAAAACCGGATGTGACGGATCCGGTTTTCTGCCGGATCCGTCTTGTTCTTGACAGACAAAACCGGATCCGTCTCATCCGGTTCATCCGTTTTTCTATCCGTTTTTCGACGGATTACGCCGGATCCGGTTTTTAAAATTGACCCTTGTGGCCTTCCGAACGGGATTGGCTACTGGAAAACTATATATAGCGTGTTCCTACAGCCCTTCTTTGACAGGTTGTAGAGGAGAAAGTGCAGGTTGGAGAGAAGAGCAAGTTACTGGCGAAGATGGATGTTGTGATTGGAAATATTTTGAAGAATTTGGCGGATTTTACAGCGGAGGCGAATCGTTTGAGGGTGATTGTTCTGAAGAAGGAGAGAGCGAGACAGCAGCGCATCAGGCATCGTAGACGACGTTTGTGGATCCACCCCATCACAGCCAAGAGAATGACGCGTGGGGTCTATTCTACACTCTGCATGGACCTTCGACGAAACCCGGATAAATTTTTTGGATATGTTCGGATGAAAATGGAGAATTTTGATTACTTGGTGGAGCGCATTGCACACCTCATAAGAAAAGCGGACACCTATTGCCGCTTCTCTGTTTCACCCGCAGAGCGTCTGATGGTGACTTTAAGGTAAGCCACATTTATTGGATGTGCTCGCATCAGAGCACACTTTCACTGCAATCTTGTTGGTGGTAGTTTGTATCTCCAAGTGTTATAGCTGAGTTTTGGTATGTAATGCTGTGATTTAAAACTAATTGATTGTTTTTTAATTCCCCACAGATTTCTTGCAACTGGAGAATCCCTTTCGTCACTGCATTTCCAGTACAGACTCGGGATTTCCACCATATCTGGAATAGTGAATTACACATGCCGTGCACTGTGGGACTCCTTAGCTGAAGAGTTTTTACCAGAGCCCACAACAGAGAGGTGGATTGAAATTTCAGAAAAGTTTCAACAGATATGTCAGTTTCCCAACTGCTTGGGCGCTGTGGACGGGAAACATATCCGCATTGTAAAGCCAGCCGGATCGGGATCGGAATATTTCAATTACAAGAAATATTTTTCAATTGTCCTCATGGCCATCGCTGACGCGGAATACAAATTTATTGCTGTTGATATTGGGGCCTATGGCCGCTCCAATGACTCTCAAGTTTTCAAACTGTCTGCCATGGGGCGTAAACTGTATGGAAACACCTTCCAGTTCCCACCACCTAGACCTCTGACGCAAACATCTGGTCCACCTATGCCATTTGTCTGTGCAGGGGATGAAGCCTTCCAGCTGTCAGAACACCTTTTGAAACCGTACGGTAGCAGAGGATTGACAAGAACAAAACGCATTTTTAATTACCGCCTCACAAGAGCAAGAAGAATGGTTGAATGTACCTTTGGTATTCTGACAGCCAAATGGCGGGTCCTATTGACTGCGATCAACCTCAAGACAGAAACTGTGGACGAGGTGATCAAAGCTTGCGTGGTACTCCACAATTTTGTTATCTGCAAGGAACCCATTTCCATTGAGGACACCTCTGAAGAAACCACCTTGCAAGATTACCATGACATTACCACTAGAAGTTCTGTGACGGTTTCAGTAATGAGGGACAATTTTTCACTATACTTTATGTCACCTCAAGGCAGAGTACACTGGCAGGATGACAGAGTGTGAAAGATTTGTGCCCTAACCAAACTTGTGTACCTTCTGTACCAACAGTATATACCTTTGCCAACCAAAGTTGGCTATCTTGTCATGGTCTCTATTTTTAGCTTTAGGCCACAGGTGTGTACCTGGTTGTGTTTTATGCAAAGTATTTCACCTTTTAACAAAAGTTGTGTACATTGTTAGGAAATCACCAACAATAAACACAACTTTTTAGGTGAAATACTTTGCTTCAAACACAACCAGGAACACAACTGTGGCAAAAAGCTAAAATTTACCCACAGTTATATACCTGGTTTTGAATACCTTTTTACCTTTTAAATACCCTGTATTTAACCTTTTTTTTAACATATTTCGCCGCAGAAAGAAATGACAGACAACCAGTGTAAACAATAATTTAACTTTTATTTAAAATATTTTTTTTTTGTAAACTGTTTTTAAAGTTAAAAATTTTTTTTAATAAAGGTTTGAAACCAACAGGGCATTTTTATTACAAAACACATCATAAATCTGTGTAGTGTGGGGTGGAAATACTGCTGGAGGGGCTGCGGGACACTTCGACACTGGGAGTGTGGAGAGAGGATTGGGATCGTGGTGGGGAAGGAACAGTTAGAGGTGATGGTGTGGAAAAAGCTACAGAATGGGTGGACATGTGGGAGGCAGAAGAGGTGGTGGGCGGTGGAGTGGAGGGTTGGGCAGGGACTGTAGGAGCAGATGATGTTGATGGCAAGTTGTATGGGGAAGGAGTTTGGTATGGGGCAGGTTGCTGGAAGTGGGGAGATGTCTGGTACTGGGGAGGTTTCTGGTACTGGGGAGGTTGCTGGTACTGGGGAGGTTGCTGGTACTGGGGAGGTGGCTGGTGCTGGGGAGGTGGCTGGTGCTGGGGAGGTGGATGGTATGTTATAGGAGGGGGAGGATGGAAAGTGGCTGGAGGGGGTGCAGGTGGAGGAATTACTGTGGTGGGAGGAGGAGGTTGGGAGGTAACGTGCTGGAGAGCACCGTGGCATGAATGCATTACATGCATCTGCTGGGTAGGAGATAGCGTTTCCATGCGCTCCACAACAGACCTGAAAAAGGTGTGGTTTGGCGAAGATCTTGCTTCTGAATGCATGGTTTGCAGAAGTGTCTTCACCTCCAGAATGCTGGAGTTGATCTGCTGAAAGCCTGCGGAGATTTGCTCTGACAATAACATAATTAGCCTCCACAAAAGAAATGAAATAAAAAGTGCAAAAAAACAAAGCAAAAATATTTATACTTACACGCTGGTGACCGCCGCGTTGCTGTCGCCGACGACCCTGGGAGGCACTGCGAGGACCTCTTGGCCGAGCACCAGATTGGGAAGACTAGAGAAGAAAACAAAAAATGTTATGTCTTTGGATGTAGGCATTTGTTTGCTGTGTGTGGTCTGCAGAACATTGTTTTCTATGTGTTGTGTGTAGTGTGATGTTGTGTTTCTGCGTTTGATGCCAAAATCTTACCAATTGTGAGCCCACTCCAAGTGTCTGTCCACCCCTTCCTTCTTCTTCTGGGAGCTCCTCTTCATCTTGTGATTCCTGTTTTGAAATAAAAGGTAATGAATAGACATATATTCCAGAGATGATGGATTTTGGAAATAAAAACTTACCGTCAAACGCTGACGATGCGAGGGAGGGCTCCCAGAGGAAGATGTGCTGTCTTCCTGCTGGCCAGACTCCATGGCTGTGGGTGGTGTTCCTGCTGCTGCCATTGCTGCTGCTGCTGCTGCATCTCTTGGGCGGCTGTTGAATAAAGAGAAACAAAGGGCCAATGAATATCTTGATATTCCATGGCCCTAATTTGGAGGAATGGGGGATTTGATAATTACCGTCTCTCATCTGCTGCTGGACTCCCCTCCTCAGCATGTTCCATTTGCTGCTCCAATTGGGGTGGTGCTGATGGTGCTGCTGCAGATGTCTCCTGCCTTCTCCTGCTCCTGGTTCTTGGCTTGGGTGGCATGTTGGGTGTGGCTGAGGGTCCCACTGTCTTGCTTTTGTATATGTCTTGTGGGCAGAGCTACTGAGCATGCTCAGACCAAAAAAAACGGATCCGGCCACCGGATCCGGCTGTCGCCGGATCAGGTGCATTGCGGCGCTCATAGGCTTTCATTGTGTGAAAAAGCCGGACACGCCGGATCCGGCGTGTCCGGCTTTTTCGCCGGAGACAAAAAACGTTACAGTAGCCGTTTTTTCCAGACGCCGGATCGCGACACATTGCCGGATCCGGCGAAAACCGGATGAAACGCATGGCCATCCGGCTCGATCCGGCTCTAATGCAAGTCAATGGGGGGGAAACCGGATCCGGCATTGCATTTCGCCGGATCCGGTTTTTGTCAAAAGCGCCGGATCGCGCCTGACGGCGAAAACCTGATGTGTGAAAGAGGCCTTACACAGCAATCTAAAAAGTGGAAAAAAGGAAATGCATTTGAGGCGTACACAACTATATACTTTTGGTGTTATTTTTAAATCTTCATATATATTTCTGTCTCAGTAATACAGTCCAACCTCTCTGCAATAGGAAATGAGATGCATACAATTAGTGACATAAAGGCTATTGATTGCAGAAATCTAGGAATTATTATTCACGGGAAAAACTTCCGTCACAATTCTCATAGGCGATGCTGACCCTCAATTAATTTGTGTGTTGAGACAGTGAAAACATTTTTTTGTGAATAAAGTCTTGCTGTATCGCACTTCCGTTGATTCCATCACTGTTACTCATCTCAATCCAATTTTTATCACAGGGAGCGATGTAAACATGGTGCTCACTGGCTATCATGATCTGTCACGTAACTTTGGAGTGCAAAAGACAGAAGCCACAGGCCGTAGGCGATTCTATTGGATTGGCATGAGAGGGCACATTTTGAAATGTGTGCCGGAATGTCACACGTTTGTGAGTAGGAAAACTGTGAAAGCTGATGATAAACCACCACTGCATGTAATTGTGAGTCGACATCCATAAGAAATGGAAGCCACTGATCATCTGGAGCTAGAGCCCGGCCAGCAGGACAGGGCATAGCTACATCTTAACCATCATCTTTCAGTTCAATCAATTTGTAGTGGCAGTCCCAGTGAAGGATTTGACAGCCCAGACTACACAGCGGAGGAGCAGGGAGAGGTAAACATTGCAAATGCTGGGGCCCTGCCCAAGCAAGGGGGGCACACTCGTGGGCGTCGGTACTGGCACTGGGCCCCTCATAGTACGGCGGTGTGTCTGACGGTGGGTGTGCACCACCACTGTCAGAGACACTTGATTGCACTATGAGGGACCCTATGCCAGTGGCCGCGCCCAAGAGTCGGCCTACCCACCTGTCCAGGGCAACGGCACTCGCACGGTTTTGTGCGCTAGGTGGTGGCCCCGGCCATGGGGGGGCGCCCACTTAGGGAGGCTTACAAAGTGGCATATGTAGATGTGGGTCATTCAGCTGCTGCAAAAGGCAAAATTGGTCAAGTTCGCGGAATAGGAGGAGGACCAAAGCAAGCCATTTTTCTGGCAACCTATGTGTCATCAAGGGAAGGTGGGACAAAATCCTTGGAAACCCATGCATGGTTCATTTTAATGAAGGTTAGATCATCCACATTTTGGGTTGACAGACGGGTCCTTTTTTCTGTCAGGATTGATCCAGCTGCACTGAATTCTCTTTCCGATAGCACACTTGCAGCTGGGCAAGCGAGCTCCTGTAAGGCATATTGTGCCAATTCAGGCCAGGTGTCCAGTTTAGCGGCCCAATAGTCAAAGGGGAATGGCCTGTGTGGGAGAACATCGATATGGGAGGAAAAGTAGTTGTTAACCATAGTTGACAACTGCTGTCTCCTGTCACTTTCCATCGATGCAGTATTACCAGTTGTGTGAGCGGTCCGTGAAAAATCAGTACACAACATTGTCATGAAACCCCTGTCTCCAATGCCACTTCTGCTGTGTGCACCACGAACACCTCTGCCAAGCTGCCCCCGGCCCGTACGGCTCGTGTGAGAACCATCACTGCTGCTGTGTGCTGGGAATGCCTCAACCAACCGGTTAACTAGAGTTGCTTGTTTAGTAGCCAATATTAGGTCAAGGTTCTCCAGTGGCATGATGTTCTGTAATTTGCCTTTATAGCGTGGATCCAGGATGCTGGCCAACCAGTAGTCGTCATCGTTCATCATTTTGGCAATGCGTGGGTCCCTTTTTAGCATCTGCAAGGCATAATCTGACATGTGGGCCAATGTTCCCGGTATCAATGATGCACTGCGAGTGCTGGGTGGAGGAGCACTTTCTGGCAAATCCACATCCCTCCAGTCACGCACAAACCCTGTTCCAGACCTTGCCACGCCAACATTTTCACTTGCCCCAAGAGATGCATCCTCCTCCCCTAACTAACTAACTTGCCTGCCTCAAGATGTACACTGCCCAGCCATGACTCAGTTTGTCGCTGAAAGTACTCGGCCAGCACCTCGGCGGTGTGTCTGTCGCCCAAACACATCATCTGCAACACAGCCTGCTGACGCTTTCCACTAGCTGCTCGATAGTGGGACACCTCGTGTGCAACAGTGGCAGCTGCAGATGGAGTGCTTGTACGACTGCGCTCTGTGGATGAGCTTTCGCTTCTGGAGGAGGAGGAGGAGGGTCGAACGCCTACAGCCAACTGTTTCCTATACCGTGGGCTAGGCAGCACTGTCCCACCACCGCTGTCCCCTGTGGACCCTGCATCCGCCACATTAACCCAGTGCGCAGTGATGGACACGTAATGGCCCTGGCCATGCCGACTGGACCATGCATCAGTTGTGAGGTGCACCTTTCCACTCACTGACTGCTTGAGTGCATGGACAATGCGGTCTTTCACATGATGGTGGAGGGCTGGGATGGCTTTGCGAGAGAAGAAGTGGCGACTGGGTAGGTCATAGCGTGGTACTGCATAGGCCATGAGTTCGCGGAAAGCTGGGCTTTCCACCAACCGATAGGGCATCATCTCTAACGAGATTAGTTTGGCAATGTGGGCGTTCTAACCCAGTGTACATGGATGAGAGACTGAGTACTTTCTTGACCTACTCATAGTGTCTGGGAGGGTGAGCTGGACTTGAGAGCTGCATATGGTGGAAGTAGCGGCGGACTGAGAGAGGGTTGATGATGGTGATGTAGTTGGTGTTCTTTCTGATGGCCTAGATTCAGTCTTTCGTTGATATAACAGTGGGATTCCCTGACTGCTGTGGCCTTGCAACGACACCTCAACATTTGCTGCTGTGCTAACCGGTGGGCTTACAGTGGGGGAAACAATGTAGCGTTGCTGACTACCTTCTTTGTGATCAGTTGCACATGTGGTACGTGAGGTTTGGTGTTGTGTCCACGCTTGCAAGTGCATGCTGGTTAAATGTCTAAGCATGCAACTGGTATTCAAATTTTTCAGATTTTTCCCTTGGCTAAAGGTCTTTGCGCACTTCTTACAGATAACCTTGGCCTGATCATGAGGATTTTGTTCAAAAAAGTGCCACACTGCACTCTTCCTACTTTGGCAGACATTTTGCGGCCTAGCACGCTGTGATATTTTGACCCTCTGGACAAGCTGTCCAGCAACTCTTTTGATTTTTGGAACCTGTCTTTGGAGTGCTCCGGGCCTGCCAGATAACAGCTGTTGCGATGTCGATGTCTGCTGTGGATGCTCCTCCTCCTCCTCATCTGAGCTATTGGAAGCAGCACCCTCTTCCCCCAATGGATGCCAATCTGGGTCAACAACTGGGTCATCCATCACCTCCTCTTCAATGTCATGTGCACCTTCCTCTGTGTCACCGTGTATGGTGGTATAGTGTGCGGGAAGGGGCACCTGAGTCTCATCAGGGTCAGAATCTGGCTCTGTACACTGCGAGGACAATGTAGTGCTCTGAGTGAATGTACCAGCAGAATCATCTATCAGCGGCTGTGCATCAGTGCACTCCATGTCAAATTCATCTTGGCCTGGGTAATTCACCATTTCACTTGATAATCCAGGCATGGTATGTGAAAACAGCTCCATGGAGTAATCAGTAGTATGGCCTGCATCATCCTTCAATCTTGGTTGGGGTGAAGGACACAAGGAAAGGTGTGGTTCATGAAAATGAGCCTCCAATGACGACTCAGTGCTTTTATTTTTTACAACTTCAGAAGAGGAGGCGATAGAGCTGGAGGCTGAGTCAGCAATGTAAGACAAAACTTTTTCCTGAAGCTCTGGCTTTAAAAGCGGTTTGCCAACTCCTAGAAAACTAAGTCTTCAAGGCCTTGTGGAGCCAGACGATGATGCAGGCTCAACACCTCCTGCATTCGGTCCTATTTTGCTTTTACCACTACCATCAGATCCACCATCAACACCATCATTACCAGCTGCCAACCCCCGCCCAATTCCACGGCCTCTTCCACCAGCCTTCCTCATTTTTGGTAGAAATGTAGACAAAATCCAACAAACTATATAGTAATGTAAAACAAGGTACAAGGTGTCTATAGGACAGGGGAGATTTTGAATTTCTGCACACACTTGTGGACACTGGACACTTTTGGATTGTGTGAGGCCCACTGAATATCAAAGCGCTATGTCACAGGCTCGATGTCGCAGGTGTGAAAAATGTCACTAGAGGATAACGGAGATTTTGAATTTCTGCACACACTTGTGGACACTGGACACTTTTGGATTGTGTGAGGCCCACTGAATATCACAGCGCTATGTCACAGGCTCGATGTCGCAGGTGTGAAAAATGTCACTAGAAGATAACGGAGATTTTGAATTTCTGCACACACTTGTGGACACTGGACACTTTTGGATTGTGTGAGGCCCACTGAATATCACAGCGCTATGTCACAGGCTTGATGTCGCAGGTGTGAAAAATGTCACTAGAGGATAACGGAGATTTTGAATTTCTGCACACACTTGTGGACACTGGACACTTTTGGATTATGTGAGGCCCACTGAATATCACAGCGCTATGTCACAGGCTCGATGTCGCAGGTGTGAAAAATGTCACTAGAAGATAACGGAGATTTTGAATTTCTGCACACACTTGTGGACACTGGACACTTTTGGATTGTGTGAGGCCCACTGAATATCACAGCGCTATGTCACAGGCTCGATGTCGCAAGTGTGAAAAATGTCACTAGAGGATAACGGAGATTTTGAATTTCTGCACACACTTGTGGACACTGGACACTTTTGGATTGTGTGAGGCCCACTGAATCTGAATATCACAGCGCTATGTCACAGGCTCGATGTCGCAGGTGTGAAAAATGTCACTAGAGGATAACGGAGATTTTGAATTTCAGCACACACTTGTGGACACTGGACACTTTTGGAATGTGTGAGGCCCAGTGAATATCACAGCACTATGTCACAGGCAGAAATTGGCTAGTGTATGACAAACTACAAGGTGTATACAGAATTGGGCAGAATAGGAATCTCCCTAGAGTGTAGGTCTTTAAGAACGGAACAAGTCCTTGACTTATCCTTACAGAGCGACACACAGATAGCTTCACTCTGGCCGTGATAACAGCCGTTACACGGTACTGAGAGAGGAGCGTGCACATACACGGCTGTCCGGTGTACGTAAAATTGTCAAGCTCCATGTTTTTTAAGTATATGGACTGACACACGCTGTCTCTCTATAGTTTTGAATGTGATCAAACAGCAAATATATTTAACTGTTTGAAAACTAGACAAAACTAGAAGGTGCAGGTCTGTAAGAATGGAACATGTCCTCGACTTATCCTTACAGAGCGACACACAGATAGCTTCACTGTGGCCGTGATAACAGCCGTTAGACGGTACTGAGAGAGGAGCGTGCACGTACACGGCTGTCCGGTGTACGTAAAATTGTCAAGCTCCGTGTTTTTTAAGTATATGGACTGACACACGCTGTCTCTCTATAGTTTTGAATGTGATCAAACAGCAAATATATTTAACGGTTTGAAAACTAGACAAAACTAGAAGGTGCAGGTCTGTAAGAATGGAACATGTCCTTGACTTATCCTTACAGAGCGACACACAGCTTCACTGTGGCCGTGATAACAGCCGTTGCACGGTACTGAGAGAGGAGCGTGCACATACACGGCTGTCCAGTGTACATAAAATTGTCAAGCTCCGTGTTTTTTAAGTATACGGACTGACACACGCTGTCTCGCTATAGTTTTGAATGTGATCAAACAGCAAATATATTTAACTGTTTGAAAGCTAGACAAAACTAGAAGGAGCAGGTCTGTAAGAATGGAACATGTCCTCGACTTATCCTTACAGAGTGACACACAGCTTCACTGTGGCTGTGATAACAGCCATTACACGGTACTGTGTGAGGAGTGTGCACCGCTGTATGCTGTGAAAAAATGCACGCTCAGTACCTCACCAGGACAAAAAAAAAAATTGGGATTGCTTTTAAAAAAGCAGTTTGCAGAGCAGTGGGTAAACAGCAATGCAGCCATCAGGAAGCCTTAGAAGGCAGCCTAACAACCAACACCGCTGATCCAGAAAAATATAGCCTCCACTTGCACTGCACACACAGTGACTGGTGTGTTGTACAGGCAAAATCGCTAGCAGCAGAAGCAGTTTTTGGTGTCTTCTTCCCTGCCTAACGCTCTCCCTACAAAATCATCATCATCAGCAGCTCTCCCTATTCTGAGATCAGCATGAGTAACATGGAGGTCGGCGTGCACACCCTTTTATACCCCCTGTGACGCCCACCAAAGCAAGCCAATCACTTGCATGCCCTTCTGAAAGATGGTGGTGACCCCTGCCTATGTCATCACATTGCCCACAGTGTCCGTGGATCCTGATTGGCTGAAAAAGAGCGCAAAAGAAACTTTTGAAATGCGACTTTGGCACTTAAGTCGCCGACCTCGTGGCCGACCTCATCCTAGGGTCGGGTTTCGTTTCATGAAACCCGACTTTGCCAAAAGTCGGCGACTTTTGAAATTTTTCGACCCGTTTCGCTCAACTCTAATCAGGAGTAGTGTTGAGCCACCCCGCTAGTTTTCCAGTTCGTTTTGGCTCGTCGAACACGAGGCAAGTTCGTCGAATGTTTGTCGAACGTTTAACGAACAACGTCGAACACCATTGAAAACAATGGCAGGCAAACACAAACACATACAAACACATAGAAAACAATTACAAAACACCTTAAAAGGTGTCCCAAAGCAGAAAAAATGCTCAGAATACAAAAATAATATATGGAAAACGGCAACTACACATAGAAAAGAGGTGGAGGAGTAAAAGGAGGAGGAGGAGACATAGATATAGGCATGTCATGCCCTTATGAAGTCAAGAAAGGCTGGAATAAAAATGTAAAATACCAAAAAACAGTAAAAATCTGAAATCGAAGACGATCATATACCGTCGGACATCCCACCATAAATTAGGCCAACTGCTGATCGGGCGGCGTTATTCCCACAAACCTCCGAACAGCGTCCATGAAGGCAAAGTGTTTGGTTTCCTGGGGCAGTATGGTTGCAAAGCTGAACCTTAAAGGAATGTCCAGAAGGGCACCACCAGGAGTGGAGCCTGCGGCTTAATTCGACTCCACCCGGGAAACCACAACCATGCCAGCTACAGAAAAGATTGACAGATTGCAAGCTTTGTTGTTTCTGTTGGTGGTGGTGGATGTCCGTTTTTAGTTGTGCTAGCGATTTGTCAGTTTAATTCCGTTAACGAACGAGACTCAGGCATGCCCCCGCGGTACGCATCAAGCTTACTAGAGGGACACGCGAGGCTCTGGCACGCGAGATCGATCAATAACAAGTCTGTCATGCCCTTACATGTCCGGGGATAGCAGGTATATATAGCATAGTTTTAACATTAAAAATCTGCGTGTATATTTCCGGAGTCCGACAAAGACACTCACAGCCTCAGTATGGATTAGACAAGAATCTAAAAAGTAGAAAAAGGGTTATGTATTCGAATCGTACACCAGTATACACTGTTGGGGTATTTTTCAATCTTCATATATATTTCAGTCTCAGTAAGACAGTCCAGACTCTCCGCAAGAGGAAACGAGATGGATACAAGTACAGACAGAAAGTCGACTGATTGCAGAAATTTTAGAATTACTAATCACGGTAAAAACTCCCGGGAGAATTCTCAGAGGCGATGCTGACCCTCAATTACTTTGTCTGTGGAGACAGCGAAAACCGTTCTTGTGAAGAAAGGTTTGCTGTATCGCAGTACCGTGGAACCCATCACCGTTACTCATCTCCATCAAATTGTGATCACAGGGACAGATGTAGACATTATCCTCACTGCCTATCATGATCTGTCAGGTAACTTTGGAGTGCAAAAGAAACAAGCCACAGGCCGTAGGCGATTCTATTGGATTGGCTTGAGAAGACACATTTAAAAATGTGGGCAGGAATGTCACACGTCTGTGAGTCGGAAAACCATGAAAGCTGATGATAAACCACCACTGCATCTCATTGTGAGTCGACGTCCATAACAAATGGAAGCCATTGATCATTTGAAGATAGAGCCCAGCAGGACAGGGCATAGCTACGTCTTACCCATCATCTATCATTTCACCAAATTTGTATTGGCAGTCCCAGTGAAGTATTTAACAGGCCAGACTACACAGTGGTGGAGCAGGGAGAGGTAAGTATTGCAAGTGCTGGTGCCCTGAGCAAGCGGGGGGGGCCCACTCATGGGCGGCGGTACTGGCACAGGGCCCCTCATAGTACACCAGTGTGTCTGACAGCGGGTGTGCACCCCCACCGTCAGAGACACTTGATTCTACTATGAGGGACCTTGTGCCAGTGCCGTTGCCAAAGAGTGTGCCCACCCACCTAACCAGGGCAACGGCACTCGCATGGGTGCGTGCACCAGGTGGTGACCCCGGCCCTGTGGGGGGAGGCAGCCCAGTTAGGGAGGTGGAAAAAAATGGCATATGTTGATGTTGGACATTCAGCAGCTGCAAATGGAGGAACTGGAGAAGTCCGCTGAAGAGGAGGACAAAAGCAAGCCATTTTTCTGGCAACCTACGTGTCAGCAGGGGAGGGTGGGACAAAATCCTTTGAAACCCATGTATGGTTCATTTTAATGAAAGTTAGATCATCAACACTTTGGGTCAACAGACGGGTCCTTTTTTCTGTCAGGATTCATCCAGCAGCACTGAAGACTCGTTCAGATAACACACTAGCAGCAGGGCAAGCGAGCTCCTGTAAGGCATATTGTGACAATTCAGGCCAGGTGTCAAATTTACTGGCCCAATAGTCAAAGAGGAATTAACGGTGAGGGAGAACATCGATATAAGTAATTTGTTACCATAGTTGACAACTGCTGTCTCCTGTCACTTTCGATCGATGCAGTATTACCAGTCGTGTGAGCGGTACTTGAAAAATCAGTCCACAACATGGTCATGAAACCCCTGTGTCCAACGCCACTTCGGCTGTGTGCACCACTAACACCTCTTCCTTGTTGCCCCCTACGGCTCGTTGGAAAAACATAGCCGCCGCAGTGTGCTGGGAATGCCTCAAACAAACGGTTTACCAGAGTTGCTTGCTTGTTAGCTAATATTAGCTCTAGGTTCTCCTGTGGCATGATGTTTTGGAATTTGCCTTTATAGCGTGGATCCAGGATGCTGGCCAACCAGTAGTCGTCATTGTTCATCATTTTGGCAATGCGGGGGTCCCTTTTTAGGATCTGCAAGGCATAACCAGACATGTGGGCCAATGTTCCAGGTGTCAATGATGCACTGCGAGTGGAGGAGCACTTTCTGGCAAATCAACATCCCTCCAGTCACACACAAACCCTGTACCTGACCTTGCCACGCCAACATTTTTATTGCCCCCTGAGAAGCATCCTCCTCCCCAAAATAATCATCCCCATCATCCTCCTCCTCCTCCTCTTCTTCCTCCACCTCGTCCACGAGACTTCCCTGAGCAGACAATGGCTGACTGTCATCAAGGCTTCCCTCCTCCTCTTCCTCCTCGGCTGCAGACGCCTGCTCCTTAATGTGCGTCAAAGTTTGCATGAGCAGACGCATAAGTGAGATGCTCATGCTTATGATGGCGTCGTCTGCGCTTACCAGCCGTGTGCATTCCTCAAAACACTGAAGGACTTTACAGAGGTCTTTCAGCTTCGACCACTGCACAACAGACAACTCCATGTCTGCCTGCAAACTGCCTGCCCGTGTATCCTCCCACAAATGAATTACAGCCTGCCTCTGTTCACACAGCCTCTGAACCATGTGCAGGGTGGAGTTCCACCTTGTTGCAACATCGATAATTAGGCGGTACTTGGGAAGGTGGAGCAATCGCTGCAGCTTCTGCATACGACTGGAGTGTACGGGCGACCGGCGGATGTGCGAGTACAGTCTTCGCACCTTATGGAGCAGGGGTGTTAACTCCGGATAATTATTGAGGAAGCACTGCACCACCAGGTTCAAGGTGTGAGCCAGGCAAGGTATGTGTCTGAGTTTTGAAAGGGCTATGGCTGCCACAAAATTCCGGTCGTTATCACTAACTACCTTGCTTGCCTCAAGATGTAGACTGCCCAGCCATGACTCAGTTTGTCACTGCAAGTAGTCGGCCAGTACCTCCGCGGTGTGTCTGTTGTTGCCCAAACACATCATCTTCAACGCAGCCTGCTGACGCTAACCACTAGCTGTTCGATAGTGGGACAACTCGTGTGCAACACTGGCAGCTGCGGATGGAGTGCTCGTGCGACTGCGCTCTGTGGACAAGCTTTCGCTTCTGGAGGAGGAGGAGGGTCGAATGCCTACAGCCAACTGTTTCCTATACCGTGGGCTAGGCAGCACTGTCCCACCGCCACTGTCCCCTGTGGACCCTGCATCCACCACATTAACCCAGTGTGCAGTGATGGACACGTAACGGCCCTGGCCATGCCTACTGGACCATGCATCTGTTGTTAGGTGCACCTTTCCACTCACTGATTGCTTGAGTGCATGGACAATGCGGTCTTTCACATGCACGTGGAGGGCTGGGATGGATTTTCGCGAAAAGAAGTGCCGACTGGGTAGGTCATAGCGTGGTACTGCGTAGGCCATGAGCTTGCAGAAAGCTTTGCTTTCAATCAACCTGTAGGGCATCATCTCTAACGAGATTAGTTTGGCAATGTGGGCATTCAAAGCCAATGTACGCGGATGAGAGGATGAGTACTTTCTTGTCCTACTCAGAGTCTCTGTTAGGGTGAGCTGGACTTGAGAGCTGCATATGGTGGAACAAGCGGTGGACATGGCGGACTGAAAGAGGGTTGGTGATGGTGATGGTGTTGGTGTTGCTGATGGCCTAGATTCAGTCTTTCGTAGCAATAACATTGTGATTCCATGACTGCTTTGCCCTTGCGACGACACCTCGACATTTGCTGCTGGTGGTGTGCTAACCATGGGCTTACAGTGGGGGAAGCAATGTAGCGTTGCTGACTACCTTCATTCGGAGCAGGTGCACAAGTGGTACGTGAGGTTTGGTAGTTCGTCCACGCTTGCAAGTGCATGGTGGTTAAATGTCTAAGCATGCAACTGGTATTCAAATTTCTCAGATTTTTTTCTAGGCTAAAGGTCTTTGTGCACTTCTTACAGATAACTTTTGCCTGATCATTAGGATTTTCTTCAAAAAAGTGCCACACTGCACTCTTCCTACTATGGAAGACATTTTGAGACCTTGCACGCTGTGCTAATTTGACCATCTGGCCAAGCTGTCCTGCAACTCTTTTGGTTTTTGTAACACGTTTTTGGACTGCTACGGTCATGCCAGATAACAGCTGTTGCGATGTCGTTGCCTGCTGCAGATCCTCCTCCTCCTCTTCTGAGCTATTGGCAGCGGCACCCTCTTCCCCCAATGGATGCCAATCTGGGTCAACAACTGGGTCATCCATCACCTCCTCTTCAATTTCATGAGCACCTTCCTCTGTGTCACCGTGTAAGGTGGTATAGTATGCGGGAAGGGGTACCTGAGTTTCATCAGGGTCTTATTCTGCCTCAGTACGCTGCGAAGACAATGAAGTGCTCTGAGTGAATGTACCAGCAGAAAAATCTAGCAGTGACTGTGCATCAGTGCACTCCATGTCAGATTCATCTTGGACTGGGGAATTCATGATTTGACTTGCTAACCCAGGCATGGTATGTGAAAAGAGCTCCATGGAGTAATCAGTAGTGTGGCCTGCCACATCCTTCACTTTTGGTAGAGGTGAAGGACACAAGGAAAGGTGTTGTTCCTGACCAGGAGCCTCCACTGACGACTCAGTGCTTTTATTTTTTGAAACTTCAGAAGAGGAGGCGAGAGAGCTGGAGGCTGTGTCAGCAATGTAAGCCAAAACTTGTTCCTGAAGCTCCGGCTTTAAAAGTGGTTTACCTACTAACAGAAAAGAGAGCCTTCGAGGCCTTGTGGAGCCAGATGATGACGCAGGCTCAACACCTCCTGCCTTAGGTGCTATTGCCACTACCAACAGATGCAACACCACCACCATCAGGACCAGCTGGCAACTCCCGCCCACTTTCATGGCGTCTTCCACCATACTTCCTGATTTTTGTGAAAATGTACCCAAAATACCACCAGCTATATGGTACTGTAAAACAAGGTAGAAGGTGTATCTACTATTGGAGAGAATTTGAATCTCACTATAGATTTGAGGACGCTGAACTTATGTCTCAGGCCCAGTAGAGATTACACCTCAATGTAACAGGCTGAAATTGGATGGTGTATGACAAGGTGGAGGGTGTCTATAGGATTGGTGAGAATTTGAATGTCACTATATACTTGAGGATGCAGAACTATTGTCTCAGGCCCAGGAGAGATCACACCTCAATATAACAGGCTGAAATTGGATGGTGTATGACAAGGTGGAGGGTGTCTATAAGATTGGTGAGAATTTGAATCTCACTATAGATTTGAGGATGCAGAACTATTGTCTCAGGCCCAGGAGAGATTACAGCTCAATGTAACAGGCTGAAATTTGGTGGTGTATGACAAGGTGGAGGGTGTCTATAGGATTGGTGAGAATTTGAATCTCACTATAGATTTGAGGATGCAGAACTATTGTCTCATGCCCAGGAGAGATTACACCTCAATGTAACAGGCTGAAATTGGATGGTGTATGACAAGGTGGAGGGTGTCTATAGGATTGGTGAGAATTTGAATCTCACTATAGATTTGAGGACGCTGAACTATTGTCTCAGGCCCAGTAGAGATTACACCTCAATGTAACAGGCTGAAATTAGATGGTGTATGACAAGGTGGAGGGTGTCTATAGGATTGGTGAGAATTTGAATCTCACTATAGATTTGAGGATGCAGAACTATTGTCTCATGCCCAGGAGAGATTACACCTCAATGTAACAGGCTGAAATTGGATGGTGTATGACAAGGTGGAGGGTGTCTATAGGATTGGTGAGAATTTGAATCTCACTATATATTTGAGGATGCAGAACTATTGTCTCAGGCCCAGGAGAGATCACACCTCAATATAACAGGCTGAAATTGGATGGTGTATGACAAGGTGGAGGGTGTCTATAAGATTGGTGAGAATTTGAATCTCACTATAGATTTGAGGATGCAGAACTATTGTCTCAGGCCCAGGAGAGATTACAGCTCAATGTAACAGGCTGAAATTTGGTGGTGTATGACAAGGTGGAGGGTGTCTATAGGATTGGTGAGAATTTGAATCTCACTATAGATTTGAGGATGCAGAACTATTGTCTCATGCCCAGGAGAGATTACACCTCAATGTAACAGGCTGAAATTGGATGGTGTATGACAAGGTGGAGGGTGTCTATAGGATTGGTGAGAATTTGAATCTCACTATAGATTTGAGGACGCTGAACTATTGTCTCAGGCCCAGTAGAGATTACACCTCAATGTAACAGGCTGAAATTAGATGGTGTATGACAAGGTGGAGGGTGTCTATAGGATTGGTGAGAATTTGAATCTCACTATAGATTTGAGGATGCAGAACTATTGTCTCAGGCCCAGGAGAGATTACACCTCAATGTAACAGGCTGAAATTGGATGGTGGATGACAAGGTGGAGGGTGTCTATAGGATTGGTGAGAATTTGAGTCTCACTAGAGATTTGAGGATGCTGACAATGATGCTCTCAGTCCAAGTATGGACGCAGGCAGCCTAATAAGCAGGACTGCTGCACACACAAAAGAGTGGAAAAATGAACGCTTGGTAACTGTGCAGAAAAGAGGAAGAAAAGTATTTTTGCTTTTAAAAAAGCAATTTGCACAGCAGTGTGCAAACAGCACTGCAGCTACTAGGGAACCTTAAAAGGCAGCCTAATAACCAACAGAGCTGATGCACAAAAATAGAGCCTCCCCTGTCACCGCACACAAAGTGTTGTGTTGTAAATGGATATCGCTAACAGCAGAAGCAGTTTTTGGTTCTTCTTCCCTGCCTAACGCTCTCCCTTATTCTGAATCAGCAGCTGCAACCTCTCCCTAATGCTAAGATCGGCAGAAGTAAGATGGCGGTCGGCGTGCACGCCATTTTATAGCTCCTGTGACGCCACACAAAGCCAGCCACTCACTTGCATGCCCTTCTCAAAGATGGTGGTGACCGATGCCTATGTCATCGCGTTGCCCACAGTGTGCGTCCTCCATCATTGGCTGAAAAAGGGCGCTGGAAGCATCTTTTGAAACGTGACTTTGGCGTTTTGGTCGCCAACCTCGTGGCCGACCTCACGCTATGATCGGGTTTCGTTTCATGAAACCCGACTTCAGCGAAAGTCGCCGACTTTTGAATATGACCGACCCGTTTCACTCAACTCTAATCACCACTAGTGATCAGAGCACATCAATGTAATCATCACGCTGCTGTGCTCTGAACACTTACTCAACCCTGCGATGTCATCGTAACGTCTCATTCAGATGTCTGTGTGTTCAGACGCAGCAGTAAAACCTCATTCAGACATCCCAGCTTACACTGACTAAGCAGAGCCATGTATCTAATTCCATCATGTGTGATATGGTCTGCTGGGTTGTACATCTAATCCTATTTTGTGTGATACGCTCTGTGTATCTAATCCTATCCTGTGTGATACACTCCATGTGTTTAATTCCATCTCTGCTGAGACATGTACCTAATCCCATTTTGTGATAGGTGTTTCTAATTCCAGGGCATTATACAGCCCACATATCTAATCCCAGCAGGTGATAATCAGTGTAGCTAATCTCAACACTTGATATAAGCCGTATATCTAATCACAGTGCGTGATACTGTCCACGTATCTAATTTCAGCACGTGGTACAATATTCATTTTAATCCCAGCATGTGATACAGTCTGCATATCTAATTCCAATGCATGATACAGTCACGTATCTAATCCCAGCATGTGACATGGTGAGCAGCACCAATTTACAGATTCGGCGTTGCCAGCTGACCTCGGTATCGCATAGCAGTCACCAATAAAATGTCTCTGTGCAGTAATCCTAAATTCATCCTCCCTTATCTTTTTGCGAACGCCCAAAAGAGGAGTTGAGGAGTGTCTTAAGGTGGGAAAATTAGATTATAAACCCAAGTGTGGATGTTGACTAATGTGAATTGGCTTATCAATATTTTCTTAAATTGTCTATCTGTAAACAAGTGTAATGAGTAGTAAAAACGAGTACTGCGCCTTTAAGTGTTGCATTTCTTTTTCACTCTATTATTCAGATTCCGTTTGTGTGTGTGTTTATTTATATGAAAGCTCTAGATCCCACACTGACATTCCCTGCTGGCTGTAAAGCCTATAGTTTTCTTATTAGACGTAATTACTGTGTTTGAGAATGTGAAGTTATACATGCTGATTGTTTTATGTTGGCATCATTTGGTGTGGCTGCGCATATTACTATGTGTTACTATCTATCGCTGTATCCAGGGCAACGATCAGTACTGCTTGTTATGAATCTCTCCACAAAGCCCTCATTAATGTGCGCTGGGAAAACCAGTGATAGAATTCTGTGGCTATGTGTTCTGCGTGTTATGGAATCTCACAGACCAGACACTAAAGAGAGCAATGCTCATAATACATTTATTGTGCAGACCTTGAAACCAGAGGTATTTTAAATTAGAAAGGCCTCTCACATGCTGATATTTTTGGAATAATGTTAACATTCTTATTTCCACTGATAGGACTTGATATAAAAAAAATAAATAAACATTTTTTATTTTCAAGTCACATAATAATATAGACAACAAAGATAATGGCAATATCAAATATTTTTTATTGTTTTGTTCCCATGTACACACCTCAACATTGAAATTGCAACACCAAGAAGGAGAAGTTGTGTAATTATGGAAATCAAAGGATTGATAGACATGTTAGTGATTATGCAAATGATGAAAGGATAGAACCAAAATTTTCAAAGCATCTCTATGTATTCATTATCGAGTTTGAGTTCATCGTGCAGAGATACACGCACTTACACGTCTTGGTATTCTATCAATGAGGTTGTTTGAGAAATGTTCTGTCACAGCAAATTTATTAGGGCACACAAATCATTAAGATCTGCTGTTGATAGCTCACTTTGTAATTGCCGACCAATGAGGACCCAGATGTGCTGAATAGTAGATGAGTATGGAGACACTGCAGGTCATGGTAGAACGTTAAGGGAATCTGTCAGCAGGCTTTCGCTATTTAATCTGAGAGCAGCATGATGTAGGAGCTGAGAGCTGATTCCAGGGATGTGTCACTTATTAGGCGGTATTGTAGTTTTAATAGAATCAGTGTTTTATCAGCATGAGATTATCACTAGAGGACTACCTCTGACATGCAGGCCAGTCCAGTTAACTGTGTAACCCTGTCTCCAACACTTATTGGCAGCTTAATGACAATTCACAGTCTACACAGGAAACTGCCAGCTAGGGGTATGGGCGGCGTTATACACAGTCCAGATTTCTTAGGTCTGCAGCATCTACATAAGACAAAACAGGGATTCTATTAAAACTGCACCAAGCAGTCCAGTAAGTGATACATCTTTTGAATCAGGCTCTCTGTCTCTATGTTATGCCGCAATCAGGTTCCATAGCAAAAACCTGATGACAAATTTCCTTTAAGCCATGCAAGCTGCTCACCGTAGAATGAGCAACATGCAACATGCAAGAACACTTTGGAGAAATGGACATAGCCCTGGTTCCGTCACCTAATCATTGTAACACCAAGCTGTCAGTGACCCTGGAATGAAGACTATACTGGTCGGGCTACCATACATTTTGGCACCCTATACCATAATGCCAGGAGTAGAACTGGTAAGGTATTCCCTCACCATGGCCTCTTTATGGCATTCCTCACATGGTCTCCAATGGAGGAATGGAAGTTGGAATGAAAGTTTAGCAATGAGTCCTGTTTTTGTGACTGATGCAGTGATTGCCAGAGATTGGTCTGGAAACCACATGAGCAATACCATGAGGAGGCCTTTGTGAAGTAATGTCAAACTGGTCATTATGTACATACCAGGACAATTCTAGTCTTCGTTCAAGATACAGCTTGGCGTTATATTAACTTGAGGGTGGATACAGTGGTACCGTCACTTCGCCAAAGTGCCCCAGGAGTCGTTTTTTAACCCGACAACGCCAGGCTGCATGGTGTTTGTGCTTCTGTGAGCAGCCTACGTGGCCTAAATGTGCTTGTGATGGTTACGTGTGACTGGACACACCACTTCCAGCATGGCGAATTTCTCTGACACACGTGACCCTGGATACACCGCCTCCAGTAGGGCGAATTTAAACAATATAACGTGCAACCGGATACACCGCCTCCAGCAGGCGAATTTCAGAAATACACGTGTATCTGGATACACCGCCTCCAGCAGGGTGAATTTAAATAATAAAGGGAAAAACCAGGGAAACTGATACAATGGAAGGCCCTGCGATAGGGAACGGGGACGTGGAGACCTGCTGCACTCCCCTGAGTCAGTGTCTCTACACTCCTCACGGTCCCTATGCAGGTTCCGCACCTGGCGACGAGCAGGATACCTAAAAACCCTAGCTCGCCCTGCACCTAGCCCTTTCTAGTGAAATGGACGGTGCAGAAACTAATCCCACCACTGCACTGAAACACAAAAAAAGGAAAGGTACAAACAGGGATAACACCAGTTAGCTTTCTCCCAGCAACAGAGTCCAGCACCAGAATGCAGCTTTCCTCCTGAATAGCTGCTCCTTCACCAAGCTTTGTCAGAGCTGCAAGGAACTCTCTCTAGCTCCTTCCTCCACCAAGGATGGTTGGAAATGACCAATATCACCAACAGTGAGTGAGAGCACATGATACACCTTTATAGATAAGGCAGAGGAATCACACCTGTTAGTGATTCCCGTGTAATAACGCTAACCACCACCGGGGGCAAACTAGAACAAAAGACTCCACTGTGTAATGACCCTAATGGCCACTGGGGGCAAAACTAACTTTAAGCAACCAGCTTAAAGAAAAAAAAGGTTACAAGTGCTTTTTTCTGTCACAATCCAGCATGGATCATGACAGTGCTTCTGTGGTCTTCAGCTTCTCTGGACTTGTCTCCTACCTAGCACATCTGGGACATCAATGGTTGGCATTTGCAAACGGAGCTGCCCAGCAGTGAATATTGATGATTTGCGTGCCCAAGAGCATTCAGCAAGTGGCAGAACATTCCTTAGACAACCATTGACAACCTCAAAGTGTTTTATTGCGTGCATTTCATGGTGCTCAATCTTGATACAGAAAAAATCAAGATGCTTTGAAAATTTAGTTTCCAGATTTTCATCATTTGCATATGGTAAACATGTCTTTCAATCCTGTGATTTCCATAATTACAGAAGTTTTTCTTCTTGGTGATGCAATTTCAATGTTCAATATGTCTGAGAAAAAAAATATTCCCCACAAAAAATTATAGTTATGCCATGGCATATCAAATTCTAACCATAAACTGGTCACATAAGTTTTTGATCTGCCAAAATATGACAAAAAAAATGTCTGTCAGTCTATTTGTATGATTAATCCAAACACAAAATGCTTGTCTTAGCTGGCCAATCAACTTCTTCCACAAATAAAAGACTGCAGTGCGCTTGTGAAATTGTCAGAGATCATGCGATAGACATCTGGATTCTTCGACAATTCGCCCTTCTCGAACAATCATTCGTGAAAAATTTACAAAAGATGGTCAGTCAAAATTGGATAACTTTTATTTTATGTATATAGTGTGCTTTGGTTTAATTGTCTTTATGAAAAATTTAGGTGAATCAACAAACACATGCTATCATGTAACAAAATGTTAAAAACCTGTTATAAACTGGACATAACGGTCACTGACCAGAAGGAAACTGCTATGACATTCTGTTTTACTGAATTTGTTCTTGTAAGTTGTCAAAGAAAGATTGTATTCAGGCGAACAACTTTAAACTCGCCTGTTCCACCAGGAATAAACTGACAATTTTCCATCCGAATGTAACATCATTTGTGTGAATAGGTTCCATTGTGTCTGCGCTAATGTTTCAAAAAAGTTTATCGTTTTAAAAGGGAGATCCTGAATAATTCTACTTTAATGTGGGTGAACCACTTCAGACAGTGACTGCCTAGGCAGGCATTTTCTGCCATTTCTGATGTGCCAAAGATTGAACCAGAAAGCCTAGACCAGCGGCGACCGGCTACGTTTCGGAACAGGATCAGGCAGGTTGAGTATGATTTTACTATGTTAAAGCAGTCTGAGGCATTGAAACAAATAATTAACTTCCAGGATACCCCTTTAAGTCTCCGAGTAGTTTCAATAATGCTGAGCTGCTTCTATCAGAGGACTATACAGTATAAATAAATATTTTTAGAGACTTTATCATAATATCAGTATCAAATGCTAAATTCATATAGCTGAGACTATATGCACCTTTTTTTCAACCAAAATTAAACTTTTTTTTTATCATGTTTTAGTCTGCATTTACATAGTTTTACCACAGTTGTTAACCCCTTCACGACCAGAGGTATTGTCGTTTTTGCTTCCCTTCTTCCCAGAGTCATAACTATTTTTTTTCTATCAATATGGCCGTATAAGGGCTTGTTATTTTGCAGGACAAGTTGTACTTTTGAACGACACAATTGGTTTTAACATATTGTGTACTGGGAGACAGGAAAAAAATTCCAAGTGCGGTGAAATTGCAAAAAAAAAGAAGTTTTTATTGCTACCATTTTGGTGTAGATATGATCATAGAATCATAGAATCGTAGAGTTGGAAGGGACCTCCTGGGCCATGTGGTCCAACCCCCTGCTCAAAGCAGGATTCGCTAAATCATCCCAGTCAGATGTCTGTCCAGCCTCTGTTTCAAGACTTCCATTGAAGGAGAACTCACCACTTCTCGTGACAGCTTGTTCCACTCATTGATCACTCTAACTGTCAAAAAGTTTTTTCTAATATCTAATCTGTGTCTCCTCCCATTCAGTTTCATCCCATTGCTTCTAGTCTTTCCTTGTGCAAATGAGAATAAAGTTGATCCTTCTACAATGTGACAGCCCTTTAGATATTTGTAGACAGCTATTAAGTCTCCTCTCAGTCTTCGCTTTTGCAAACTAAACAATCCCAAATCCTGCAACCTTTCCTCATAAGACAGGGTTTGCAGACCGGTCATCATTCTGGTTGCTCTTTTCTGAACTTGCTCCAGTTTGTTGATGTCTTTTTTAAAATGTGGTGCCCAAAACTGGACACAATATTCCAGATGAGGTCTGACCAAAGAGGAGTAGAGGGAAATAATGACTTCACGTGATCTAGACTGTATGCTTCTGTTAATACATCCTAGAATTGCATTTGCCTTTTTTGCTGCTGCATCACACTGTTGACTCATATTCAGTCTGTGATCTATTAGTATACCCAAATCTTTTTCACATGTGCTGTTGCTTAGGCCTATTCCTCCCATTCTGTATATGCTTTTTTTCATTTTTATTGCCCAGATGTAGTACTTTGCATTTTTCCCTGTTAAAAACCATTCTGTTAGTTGCTGCCCACTTCTCCAGTTTATTTATATCTTTTTGAATCCTCTCTCTCTCTTCTCTAGTATTAGCTATCCCTCCTAGCTTTGTGTCATCAGCAAATTTAATCAGTTTACCCTCAATTCCTTCATCTAAATTGTTGATAAAGATGTTGAACAATACAGGGCCCTGGACAGAGCCCTGTGGTACCCCACTTGAGACAATCTTCCAACTGGATGTGCAGCCATTTACGAACACTCTTTGGGTCCGATCACTAAGCCAGTTATGAATCCACCTAACAGTTGCCTTGTCCATTCCATACTTAGTCATTTTTTCAATAAGGATTGTATGAGATACTTTGTCAAATGCTTTGCTGAAGTCAAGATATACTATATTTACAGCATTTCCTTGATCCACCCAATCAGTGATTCTGTCATAGAAGGAAATTAAGTTAGTCTGACATGACTTATTAGTTACAAACCCATGCTGACTCTGTTTAATCACTTCATTCTTACCCAGGTACTGACATACATGTTGTTTAATAATTTGTTCAAAGATCTTTCCTGGTATAGAAGTCAGACTCACCGGCCTATAGTTGCCTGGGTCCACCTTCTTCCCCTTTTTGAAGATAGGAACAACATTTGCTCTTCTCCAGTCTTCTGGCACTTCTCCTGTTCTCCAAGAATTTTCAAAGATTATGGAGAGGGGTTCAAAAATTTCTTCTGCTATCTCCTTCCGTACTCTGGGGTGTAGTTCATCTGGACCTGGAGACTTGAATTCATTTAGGTTAGCTAAGTGTTTCCTCACTATCTTTTTGTTTATAGATATCCTGGATTCTTCTATTCCCTTAATAGGACAGTGAAGAACAGTTGATGTTACATTTCCTTTCTGAGAGAAAACAGATCTTTTAATCAGTCGTTATTGTATTTTATTACAATGTAGCGGCAACCAAAAAAACCTAATTCTGAGAATTTGAATTTTTTTCTCGTTATGCTGTTTAGTGATCGGGTTAATTCTTTTTTTATATTGATAGAACGGGCGATTCTGAATGTGACAATACCAAATATGTATATAATTTATTTTTTATTGTTTTATTTTGGATAGGGCAAAAGAGGGGGTGATTTGAACTTTTATATTTTTTAAATATTTTTAACAATTTTTTTTTAACTTTTGTATGCTTCAATAGTCTCCATGGGAGACTAGAAGCTGCGATAATATGATCGCCAACCACTGGGTGGCACTCATAGCAATCTGGCAGTGACGACTGTTGTGAACACTTTTGACCTGAGTTTGGGCTCCCTCTGGTGGTTGCTGTGGGTAAAGGAGCTGGTCGGGTTGACAGAAGTCAATCACCTGAAGAGGATGAGTGGAGGTCAGGTGTTACAGACTGGGAAGATTTAAGTTAGCAAGCTTCCTTCAGTTTTGCTGGTGATTTGGTTTTCTTTCTGTGCATTTTGAAGTCCGCTTGCCTCCTGCTTGGTCCTGCATCGTTCAGTTAAGTTATTTGTTTGCTGGAATCTTTTTGCATTTGATCCAGTTTTTGTCTTTCTCTGCTTTCTGCTTAGCTGTGTGGGTTCAGCGTTGTTCCCTGCTGGGATCAGTGCTGGACCCCGTTTCATATGCTACAGCTTATGTCAGTCTGTTCAGTATTGCTAGTCCCCTGTTATATCAGTATCTTTTGTTTTGCTTCCAGTTCACACCAGAATGCTGATCTAGTGGGGAAGAGGTCTTGTCGCCTCAGTATTTTTGCATATCAGACGAGTTGGATTTTTCTTGGGTTTTTTGCGTGATTGCAGACAGTATCCTTTCCTGTCCTGTTCTATCTAGACAGTTTGGGCCCCACCATTTGCTTACTCTATTTTCTGCCTGTGTCTGTGCCTCATCTTGTCTCACCGGCAATATATGTTTGGGGGCTATCTATTCCTTTGGGGTTCTACTCCGGGGTAGTTTAGCTTTCCCTTTTCTTGCTTTAGGCTTAGTTAACTCTTTGGCTGTGCCGAGGCGTCTAGGGCATCGTAGGTACGTCCCACAGCTAATTCTAGTTGTGTTGTTAGTTTTAGGGGTCTGCAATCTGCTTAGTTACCAACCTTTCTGGTGTTCTGGTTGCCTTGCTTATTCCCCGGCTATCCTCCTCGGTGACCTAATCATAACAAACAACTATAAAGGTCTGCTGCAGACCTCTTGTTGTCATGCCGACCCATCAATGACCCACGATCATGGGACGGAGTCACCGATGGGCGGGATTTACGACGTGCTTCTCGTAATGAGAGTTAAATGCTGCTATCAGAAATTGCCAGCGACATTTAACTAGTTAACAGCCGCAAGTGAATCGCGATTCCACCCGCGGCTGTTGTCATCAGTCAGCTGTTTATATCAGCTGATATGTGCCCAGAAAGGTGTGGGCTAAGTGCTGGAGCCCGTACCAAACAGGGGAGTCCGACATCGGCGTACTCTTACGCCCGATGTCGGAAAGGGGTTAAGAGACTGCAGATTGGCTGCGTAAAAGCCAATCTGTGGCCATTTAATATACTGTTTAGACTGGACAACTGCACTATCCATGCACAACCTTCTGTGCTCATAGAATATCATGGTTGTTTTCAGCACTTCCTGTCAAGATGATTTGCTGTTGAGAACAATAATATTTAAGGAAGCTAAAAATGTATTTTGTATCAAGAATAAAGAATTTCTAGCAAAAAATAAGGTAAAAACTTCTTTATTATGTCATATTAATAGTGAGGTTACAGGCAAGGTCAAAACCGCAAATACATTTGCAGGAATCAGTGCTTCTAGGGGTCTGCAAACACACTGAGGGTTCAAGCACATGTAAAAATCGGATGAGCGCTATCCATCATTTTGACAAATAGCACTCATCCCCATATTATTCAATGAGCTAGTGCACATGTTCAATTTTTCCTCGAACCAATTCGGAGCATGCAAGATTTGCATCCAATAATCGGAATACTCAAGTCTACAGGTCCATTAAAAAAAATCGGACCGTCTGATGTCATCTGAGTGTCGTGCGATCTTCACGTACTGACTGAGTAGAGAAGATATAGAAACTTTTTTTATTATTATTATTCACATCCAAGAAAATCGGATCACACAGAGTGTGATTAGTACAATCACACCGATTACTGGGAAACAATCATTAATAGATACACTGGTTCCTTATAATTGGCCAGTTTTAGTGCCCCCAGACACATTGAGATTTTTGTGCAGTGATTAGAGTTGAGCGACTTTTGGTTTTTTAGGGTCGAGTTTCGTTTCGTGAAACCCGACTTTTCCAAAAGTCGGGTCGAGCAAGATCGGCCGATTATAGGGGAAAAGTCGGGGTCGTCCCGAAACACGAAACCCAATGTAAGTCAATGGGGAATAAAAGTCGGCAGTGAGAGGAGGACAGGAAACACACCTACAGTGCCCATTTGAATGCCAAAAGCATCAATTCTTCTTACTTAAGCTTGTCAACCTTAATTAACTTCATAATACAAGTTACGCACTGAAAAATGGGGGTTATTTGGCTAAAGTTGTGGGGGGGTAGGGCTGGCTCCAGGTTTTCATGTGCCCTGGGCGAAAGAGCGCCCCTTTAACACATACCACAACTCATCATGCTCCGATACGGCAGAGAAATAGCGGAATAGTACAATGAAAAATACTTCACTTTTTACATCTCATGACGAGGCCCATCTATTTCTCCATACAGAATCATTGGTCCCATATAATGTTTGAAACAGTATATGATGAGCTCCACATAATGCTACAGTATATGTTGGTCCCCATGGATGAAGCTCCACTGTCTTATGGGCCCAAATATTGCTCCAAACATAATGGGCCCCATTTCTAATGCTCTAGTGTATAATGGGCTCTGTAAATGCTGCTCCAGTGTCTGATGTCCACCTTTGGAATGTTCCAGTGTATGGTGGGCCCCATCTATCATTCTCCAGAGTATAGTGCTCCCCAAAAATTGCTGTCCCAACATTGAAAACAATCAAATAAGTCTCCTCGCTAGGGAATCCCTGTACTAGTCTGGACTCCTCGTCGTCCCCATCTTCCATCTCACTGCACAGTATTTCAACCTTGCAAGTGCTGTGATCCTGAGCAAGCAGGGGGGGCCCACTCGTTGGCGACGGCACTGGCACAGGGCCCCTGATAGTATGGTGGTGTGTCTGATGGCGGGTGGGCCGAACCTGCACTTTCATCTGCAGCTTCCTCTTTGTCACCGTGTAAGATGGAACTGTATATGGGAAGGGTAACCTGAGTTTCATCAGGGTCAGATTCAGGCCGTGTAGCGTGCGAGGGGAATGTAGTGGTCTGGGTCAATGTACCAGCAGATTCATCGAGCAGTGGCTGGGCATCAGTGCACTTGTGTCGCCCCCAGGAGTACGGTCGCCACAGTGGCATTACCTTCCTCCTAGGGAGTGTGATGTCATGCTTGGGAGCAACGAAGGATCTCTCTAGCAGGTTAACTGATTGGGCGGCGTTATTCCCACGAGTCATGACCCTCCAAACAGCGTTCATGAAGGCAAAGTGTTTGTTTTACGTGGGCAGTATGGTTGCAAAGCTGAACCTTAAAGGAATGTCCAGAAGGGCACCACCAGGAGTGGAGCCTACGGTTAAATTCGACTCCACCTGGGAAACCTCAACCATGCCAGCTACAGAAAAGATGCACACATTGCAAGCTTAATTCCGTTAACGAACGAGACTCCGTCATGCCCCGCGGTCCAAGTCCGGCTTACTAGAGGGACACGTGAGGTTCTGGCACATGAGATTGGCCAATAACTGGTGTGTCATGCCCTTACATGTCCGTGGCTGCATGTGCGCTACACTGAAAAGGCCAGCGTTTGTCGCTTACAGGTGCAGATAACCCGCTGAACAACGTTAGTGATGGGGATCACTGATTACAATTATTACCCGCGAACGATGATTTCCCAGTAAGTGCAGGTCAACCGCAGTTCCGGAATTAGGCCTAACCGTCATTCCTGAAAAAATGAAAAACTTACGTGTGCAAACCACAGGTGCTGTAGCTTGCTTAACAGCTCGCCAGCCGTTCTCACGCCCAGTATGGATTACACGTGATTGCACAAAGGTGAGAAAGGGTAGCGTATCCCCGGATAACATGTATGGATAGCGTACACATTCAAAATATATGTCAATACATCAGGAGGCAGGCTCAGACGGTGTTAGGCCCAGTATGGCTTGCACGTGATTGCACAAAGGTGAGAAAGGGTACCGTATCCCCGGATAACATGTATGGATAGCGTACACATTCAAAATATATGTCTATACATCAGGAGGCAGGCTCAGATGGTGTTAGGCCCAGTATGGCTTGCACGTGATTGCACAAAGGTGAGAAAGGGTACCGTATCCCCGGATAACATGTATGGATAGCGTACACATTCAAAATATATGTCTATACATCAGGAGGCAGGCTCATACGGTGTTAGGCCCAGTATGGCTTGCACGTGATTGCACAAAGGTGAGAAAGGGTACCGTATCCCCGGATAACATGTATGGATAGCGTACACATTCAAAATATATGTCTATACATCAGGAGGCAGGCTCAGACGGTGTTAGGCCCAGTATGGCTTGCACGTGATTGCACAAAGGTGAGAAAGGGTACCGTATCCCCGGATAACATGTATGGATAGCGTACACATTCAAAATATATGTCTATACATCAGGAGGCAGGCTCAGACGGTGTCAGGCACAGTATGGATTTGACGGCCCAGACTACACAGGGGAGGAGCAGGGAGAGGTAAAGATTGCAAATGCTGGGGCCCTGCCCAAGCAAGGGGGGCCCACTCGTGGGCGTCGGTACTGGCACTGGGCCCCTCATAGTACGGCGGTGTGTCTGACGGCGGGTGTGCACCACCACCGTCAGAGACACTTGATTGCACTATGAGGGACCTTGTGCCAGTGCCCGTGCCCAAGAGTCGGCCTACCCACCTGTCCAGGGCAACGGCACTCGCACGGTGTCGTGCGCTAGGTGGTGACCCCGGCCATGGGGGGGGAGGCAGCACAGTTAGGGAGTTTTAGAAAGTGGCATATGTTGATGTTGGACATTCAGCTGATGCAAAAGGCGAAATAGGTCAAGTCCCAGGAAGAGGTGGACCAAAGCAAGCCATTTTTCTGTCACCCTATGTGTCATCAGGGGAAGGTGGGACAAAATCCTTGGAAACCCATGCATGGTTCATTTTAATGAAGGTTAGATCATCCACATTTTGGGTTGACAGACGGGTCCTTTTTTCTGTCAGGATTGATCCAGCTGCACTGAAGACTCTTTCCGATAGCACACTTGCAGCTGGGCAAGCGAGCTCTTGTAAGGCATATTGTGCCAATTCAGGCCAGGTGTCCAGTTTAGCTGCCCAATAGTCAAAGGGGAATGACCTGTGTGGGAGAACATCGATATGGGAGGAAAAGTAGTTTGTAACCATAGTTGACAACTGCTGTCTCCTGTCACTTTCCATCGATGCAGTATTACCAGTTGTGTGAGCGGTACTTGAAAAATCAGTCCACAACATTGTCATGAAACCCCTGTCTCCAACGCCACTTCTGCTGTGTGCACCATGAACACCTCTGCCAAGCTGCCCTCGGCCCGTACGGCTCGTGTGAGAACCATCACTGCTGCTGTGTGCTGGGAATGTCTCAAGCAACCGATTTACCAGAGTTGCTTGTTTATTAGCCAATATTAGGTCAAGGTTCTCCTGTGGCATGATGTTTTGTAATTTGCCTTTATAGCGTGGATCCAGGATGCTGGCCAACCAGTAGTCGTCATCGTTCATCATTTTGACAATGCGGGGGTCCCTTTTTAGGATCTGCAAGGCATAATCTGACATGTGGGCCAATGTTCCCGGTGTCAATGATGCACGGCGAGTGCTGGTTGGAGGAGCACTTTCTGGCAAATCCACATCCCTCCAGTCACGCACAAACCCTGTACCAGACCTTGCCACGCCAACATTTTCACTTGCCCCACGAGATGCATCCTCCTCCCCTAAGTAATCATCCCCATCATCATCCTCCTCCTCCTCTTCTTCCTCCACCTCGTCCAGGAGAGGTCCCTGAGCAGACAATGGCTGAATGTCATCAAGGATTCCCTCCTCCTCTTCCTCCTCATCAACATTGGCTGCAGACGCCTGCTCCTTAAGGTGCGTCAAAGTTTGCATGAGCAGACGCATAAGTGGGATGCTCATGCTTAGGATGGCGTCGTCTGCGCTTACCAGCCGTGTGCATTCCTCAAAACACTGAAGGACTTTACAGAGGTCTTTCAGCTTCGACCACTGCACACCTGTCAACTCCATGTCTGCTCTCAAAGTGCCTGGCCGTGTATCCTCCCACAAATGCATTATGGCCTGCCTCTGCTCGCACAGCCGCTCCACCATGTGCAGGGTGGGGTTCCACCTTGTTGCAATGTCGATAATGAGGCGGTGGTTGGGAAGGTGGAGCAATCGCTGCAGCTTCTGCATACGAACGGAGTGTACAGGCGACCGGCGGATGTGCGCGCACAGTCTTCGCACCTTCTGGAGCAGGGCTGTTAACTCCGGATAATTTTTGAGGAAGCACTGCACCACCAGGTTCAAGGTGTGAGCCAAGCAAGGTATGTGGCTGAGTTTTGAAAGGGCTATGGCTGCCACAAAATTACGTCCGTTATCACTAACTACCTTGCCTGCCTCAAGATGTACACTGCCCAGCCATGACTCAGTTTGTCGCTTCAAGTACTCGGCCAGCACCTCGGCGGTGTGTCTGTCGCCCAAACACATCATCTGCAACACAGCCTGCTGATGCTTTCCACTAGCTGCTCGATAGGGGGACACCTCATGTGCAACAGTGGCAGCTGCAGATGGAGTGCTCGTACGACTGCGCTCTGTGGACGAGCTTTTGCTTCTGGAGGAGGAGGAGGAGGAGGGTCGAACGCCTACAGCCAACTGTTTCCTATACCGTGGGCTAGGCAGCACTGTCCCACCACCACTGTCCCCTGTGGACCCTGCATCCACCACATTAACCCAGTGCGCAGTGATGGACACGTAACGGCCCTGGCCATGCCGACTGGACCATGCATCAGTTGTGAGGTGCACCTTTCCACTCACTGACTGCTTGAGTGCATGGACAATGCGGTCTTTTACATGATGGTGGAGGGCTGGGATGGCTTTGCGAGAGAAGAAGTGGCGACTGGGTAGGTCATAGCGTGGTACTGCATAGGCCATGAGTTCGCGGAAAGCTGCGCTTTCCACCAACCGATAAGGCATCATCTCAAACGAGATTAGTTTGGCAATGTGGGCGTTCAAACCCAGTGTACGCGGATAAGAGACTGAGTACTTTCTTGACCTACTCATAGTGTCTGGGAGGGTGAGCTGGACTTGAGAGCTGCATATGGTGGAAGTAGCGGTGGACAGGGCGGACTGAGAGAGGGTTGATGATGGTGATGGAGTTGGTGTTCTTTCTGATGGCCTAGATTCAGTATTTCGTTGATATAACAGTGGGATTCCGTGACTGCTGTGGCCTTGCAACGACACCTCAACATTTGCTGCTGTGCTAACCTTTGGGCTTACAGTGGGGGAAACAATGTAGCGTTGCTGACTACCTTCTTTGTGATCAGTTGCACATGTGGCCCTTGAGGTTTGGTGTTGTGTCCACGCTTGCAAGTGCATGGTGGTTAAATGTCTAAGCATGCAACTGGTATTCAAATTTTTCAGATTTTTCCCTCGGCTAAAGGTCTTTGCGCACTTCTTACAGATAACCTTGGCCTGATCATGAGGATTTTGTTCAAAAAAGTGCCACACTGCACTCTTCCTACTTTGGCAGACATTTTGCGGCCTAGCACGCTGTGATCTTTTGACCCTCTGGACAAGCTGTCCAGCAACTCTTTTGATTTTTGGAACCTGTCTTTGGAGTGCTCTGGGCCTGCCAGATAACAGCTGTTGCGATGTCGATGTCCGCTGTGGATGCTCCTCATCTGAGCTATTGGAAGCAGCACCCTCTTCCCCCAATGGATGCCAATCTGGGTCAACAACAGGGTCATCCCTCACCTCCTCTTCAATGTCATGTGCACCTTCCTCTGTGTCACTGTGTATGGTGGTATAGTGTGCGGGAAGGGGCACCTGAGTCTCATCAGGGTCAGAATCTGGCTCTGTACACTGCGAGGACAATGTAGTGCTCTGAGTGAATGTACCAGCAGAATCATGTATCAGCGGTTGTGCATCAGTGCACTCCATGTCAGATTCATCTTGGCCTGGGTAATTCACCATTTCACTTGATAATCCAGGCATGGTATGTGAAAACAGCTCCATGGAGTAATCAGTAGTATGGCCTGCGTCATCCTTCAATCTTGGTTGGGGTGAAGGACACAAGGAAAGTTGTGGTTCATGAACATGAGCCTCCAATGACGACTCAGTGCTTTTACTTTTTACAACTTCAGAAGAGGAGGCGATAGAGCTGGAGGCTGAGTCAGCAATGTAAGACAAAACTTTTTCCTGATGCTCTGGCTTTAAAAGCGGTTTGCCAACTCCTAGAAAACTAAGCCTTCGAAGCCTTATGGAGCCAGACGATGACGCAGGCTCAACACCTCCTGCATTCGGTCCTATTTTGCTCTTGCCACTACCATCAGATCCACCACCAACACCATCATTACCAGCTGCCAACCCCCGCCCAATTCCACGGCCTCTTCCACCAGCCTTCCTCATTTTTTGTAGAAATGTAGACAAAATCCAACAAACTATATAGTAATGTAAAACAAGGTACAAGGTGTCTATAGGACAGGGGAGATTTTGAATTTCTGCACACACTTGTGGACACTGGACACTTTTGGATTGTGTGAGCGCTCTGATATTCAGTGGGCCTATGTCACAGGCTCGATGGCACAGGTGTGAAAAAAGTGACTACAGGATAAGGGAGATTTTGAATTTCTGCACACACTAGTGGACACTGGACACTTTTGGATTGTGTGAGGCCCACTGAATATCAGAGCGCTATGTCACAGGCTCGATGGCAAAGGTGTGAAAAAAGTGACTACAGGATCACAGAGATTTTGAATTTCTGCACACACTTGTGGACACTGGACACTTATGGATTGTGTGAGGCCCACTTAATATCAGAGCGCTATGTCACAGGCTCGATGGCACAGGTGTGAAAAAAGTGACTACAGGATAAGGGAGATTTTGAATTTCTGCACACACTAGTGGACACTGGACACTTTTGGATTGTGTGAGGCCCACTGAATATCAGAGCGCTATGTCACAGGCTCGATGGCACAGGTGTGAAAAAAGTGACTACAGGATCACAGAGATTTTGAATTTCTGCACACACTAGTGGACACTGGACACTTTTGGATTGTGTGAGGCCCACTGAATATCAGAGCGCTATGTCACAGGCTCGATGGCACAGGTGTGAAAAAAGTGACTACAGGATAAGGGAGATTTTGAATTTCTGAAACACACTAGTGGACACTGGACACTTTTGGATTGTGTGAGGCCCACTGAATATCAGAGTGCTATGTCACAGGCAGAAATTGGCTAGTGTATCACAAACTACAAGGTGTATGTAAAATTGGGCAGAATAGGAATCTCCCTAGAGTGTAGGTCTGTAAGAACGGAACAAGTCCTCCACTTATCCTTCCACAGTGACACACAGATAGCTTCACTGTGGCCGTGATAACAGCCGTTACACGGTACTGAGAGGAGCGTGCACGTACACGGCTGTCCGGTGTACGTAAAATTGTCAAGCTCCGTGTTTTTTAAGTATATGGACTGACACACGCTGTCTCTCTATAGTTTTGAATGTGATCAAACAGCAAATATATTTAACTGTTTGAAAGCTAGACAAAACTAGTAGGTGCAGGTCTGTAAGAACGGAACATGTCCTCGACTTATTCTCACAGAGTGACACACAGATAGCTTCACTGTGGCTGTGATAACAGCCATTACACGGTACTGTGTGAGGAGCGTACACCGCTGTATGGTGTGAAAAAATGCACGCTCAGTACCTCAGCAGGACAAAAAAAAAATTGGGATTGCTTTTAAAAAAGCAGTTTGCAGAGCAGTGGGTAAACAGCTGTCAGGAAGCCTTAGAAGGCAGCCTAACAACCAACACCGCTGATCCACCACAATATAGCCTCCCCTTGCACTGCACACACAGTGACTGGTGTGTTGTACAGGCAAAATCGCTAGCAGCAGAAGCAGTTTTTTTTTCTTCTTCCCTGCCTAACGCTCTCCCTACAGAATCAGCAGCAGCAACCTCTCCCTATGCTAAGATCGGCAGAAGTAAGATGGCGGTCGGCGTGCACGCCCTTTTATAACCCCTGTGACGCCCACCAAAGCAAGCCAATCACTTGCATGCCCTTCTGAAAGATGGTGGTGACCCCTGCCTATGTCATCACGTTGCCCACAGTGTCCGTGGATCCTGATTGGCTGAAAAAGAGCGCAAAACAAACTTTTGAAACGCGACTTTGGCGCGTAAGTCGCCGACCTCGTGGCCGACCTCATCCTAGGGTCGGGTTTCGTTTCATGAAACCCGACTTTGCCAAAAGTCGGCAACTTTTGAAATTTTTCAACCCGTTTCGCTCAACTCTAGTAGTGATATGAAAGTTGCATGCACAAAAAAATTGCCAGTATGTGGCTAAAATGATAAATTATTCTGAAAAAACATGTTAGTATCTATTTAAATATCTAATGTAGCACACACAGGATGCATATACTTAATTTAATGGCATGTTGCTTTGACTTTACCAAAATATTTGTAGGATTTTATTGGTTTGAGAATACAGACATATTGTCTACATTTTTCAAAGAATTTAGTGTGTAATAGATGATGGAATTTCTGACTGCCTCAGTTATAAGATAATTACTGCCTGCTATAAGTAGTGGAGTATAATATTTTCTTTTTATCACTGTTTTAATTTGCATTGTTCATGTTATACCTTGTTGTGCTATGTGTTATTATGTTTTTCTGCATAGTCATGTCTCTTTGCATACATTGCATAATTTCAGCAAAATTAGCTGTTAAATGAAGTAAAATGAAAGGTGAAAGTACACTATAAATTGCCTGAAGTGCATATTTCTTCCAGTTTCTCTGTGGCCGTCTCCCATAGTCTCCATTCCCATCTTTTTTTTCAAAAACTAAGTTTATCATTGGAGCGATTCCAGGTGACCCCATGACCCTGGGTGAGATAGATACGAGTCTGCCAGAAATGAGAAGCTGAAGACAGGGCTCCCAAATAATGGTAATTTATTCTGTAGAAATGGTAAACCTACAAGTAAGCACATAGTAAAGTCAATGAGCAATGATATTTCCAAAATAAATATTTTATTATAAAACGTGTGCAGAAAAATCTTGGCAAAAATGAGTGCAAGCACTTTTCTGTCTCTGGGAAATTTTTCTATCTAATTTTTACGTCTTTTAACAGCGAGCAGAATGGGGAATGCGGAGGAGAAATATGTAGAAGAAACACAGACAGGCTAAGTGAATTAAGCAGATGTTACAATGAAAAATGACTTTTTAGTATACTTTCCACTTAATAAAATAATGATAGCACCAGGGCCCAAGAGATGAATTATTGAAATGGCAGAGGTGCTTATGCTTGGAAAATTGAAAGGACACAGGATAGCATTATTGAGCTGAGAGTAATGCCTGCACAAGTAATAAACAATTAATAATTACATCTAATCATATTCGAAATTCAATAAAATGTTGCACTTATAAATACGATATGTATTGTATTAATTCTGCATAGTAAAACAGATTTTCCCATGACAAAGTTGTCGAAAGTCTAGACAATTTTTGGTACATGGAATCATGTTCAGGGTATATGGCTGTATTGTGTAGGTAAATGTGCTGTATTTCAAGCATACAGAATTACTAAGAGAATGGGTGGAAATTTACTTGACATTTCATACACCTGTCCAGAGTACTTTCAAGCTAAGTGCATCAAATTTATTAAGAGGCATATATACTGTAAAAAGGCAATAATAAATTCTCCATACAATGTTCTTTGGACCACAGTGCCCCATAAGTTTCCTTTCGACTTTCCCTACTTCACTCAAGAAAGATGCTGATGCCATTTACTGTACTTTAAAGTAAAGCAGAAAGAGAAAGTAATGAGATCAAAGGGGCAGTAACGCTTTGGAGAGCACTGAATTCTCTTTGCTCTAGGGAGCGTTGGTGATCCCGGTCCTTAGACCCATGCATAAACTATTTTCTGACTTATCTTTATACAAAAAGAAACCAGACATGCACTTCCTCGCAAAATGAAGCAAATACCCAAGTGCAGGTTGCTGTTCCATAGCAAAGCAACAAACACAACTGCAGTCCAAGCACACTAAGGTGCATGTGAGCACTGAATTACTGAATATTGAACTGCATTACTGCTGTATAGATTATGCTATAATTGAGATACTTATTACACAGCTTAGCCTAACCTTTAGGGTATGTTTCCACTCAGCGCATTGCCTGCGCTTTGTACGGAGCAGAAAGTCCGCTCCGCCCAATGCCCCGCCCCCTTCTGTACGCACAGTGATTCCGGATGTGCTCACTGAACACATCCAGAATCGCTGCATTGTATCCATAGAGTAGGCTATTAACCTTGCGGAAACTGAGCGTCTCCGCAAGGTAAACAGACATGCTGCGGTCTAAAAAGACGCGCCGCATATCCGGTTTCGTGGGTGTCTCACCCGCGTATTAGGACGCATAGTGGAGATGGAATTTCATAAAATCCCCTCCACTATGCTGTAACATCTGGCCACTGCGGATTGAATGCTGCGACTGTACGCAGCGTTCAAACCGCAGCAATTACTGAATGTTTCCGCTACGTGGAAACATACCCTTATAACATGTCTGCAGAATATACCAGTAAATGAGTAATCTTGAAGACGATTAATATAATTCTGTGCTAACTAATTAAAGACCTTATTTATCACATATCTTTATAGAGTTTGAAGCTCTGTTTTTTCTGTTGAAAGGAAACTGACAGCAAGTTTTTGCTATGCAATTTGAGCGCAACATAATATAGGGGCTAAGGCCTTATTGGGCTGTGTTTTGCTGTTTCCATAAAATTAGCATTTTATCAGCAGGAGATTTGCACTATAAGACTAGGTGTCTCGTACCTCCAGGTCCAACCACGCACCCACAACTGACTAGTAGCTTTCTGTCAATATGCAATGTACAAAAGCTGCCAATAAGCAGTGTGGGTGAGATTATACAGGGCTCAGCATTCTGAGCTCTGCTAAATCTGCAGCAGACAAAGCTGAGATTCTATCAAAATCTGCATCCAGTAAACTAAGTAGAACAAAAAGTGTGGAAAACCACACAGAAAACGACACATAGGTCCAAAAGTATTATAGCAAATGTCACTTTATTAGAAAAACAGGACTAGACAGGAAAAAATGGGGGAGCAGGTGCAGAAGACAATAAAGTGCAACAATGCTGAAAGACGCGCCAAAGACCTGACAAAAGATCGCATGGAATATTGTTTGTATATAATTAGCTAAGAACTTACAGCAATTCATTATATTCCATATGCCACAGCAGTCAGGTGATATTGATCATTTGTTATATAATCAATCCACTCAAACCACCATCAGAAATAAAATAACAAATAAAATAACAATTTGAAAAAGATGGGGAAACTGTCCCTAAATAATGCCCCTAAGGATGAACGAACCCCTGCTAAGTGGCTCTATCTATATGAAGTAGAATGAGGGTCAAATTAGCAAGGGTAAAGGGTGGATAAAATTCCCACCAATCTCCCACCCAGCTGATATAGTATCCATGTATCCATATTATATCCCTATTTGTTAATAGGTATCTAGCTGTATGTGTAGGATACTGAGCCCCCACCGATAATAAGTCACTGCGGTTATCACAGAGTGTAACCCAGAAGGGAGGGGTGAGAGAAGGGGAGCAGGGCAAGGAAACAGGAGTGGAATCCAATGAATTATTACCTGTGGGCAATAGTGCGGACAAGCAGGAGGATGGCACGTCTCCCTGACGTGCAAGACGCGCGTTTCAGAGCGAGGCTTCGAAGGAGTGGACATTCTGTGACGCGGAACTGAGGCCCCGAGAGCGCCAGGTGGTACCGATCCTTATACAGGGACCGTTAGGGGCAGGCCCGCGGGAGTCAGACACCGCGACAGCTGGAACCAAGAGGGGCGGCTCAAAGGACTGGTTAAAGCTACGGGGTGGACCAGGATACCAGACAGGGCCCCAAGTACAGAGGCAAGGAGGACCAGGCGGAGGCCGGAGTAGACGGAAAAGACAGTGGATACCAAGAGGAGGAAACAGGGCTAGGACACAGGACTCCGTGCAATAAGCGCAGAGGGAGGTACGGGGTGGATTAGTACCAGGAACCAAAAGAGGCAGCTAGCAGGCAGGAGAAGCAGGGCAGAGATCGGACAGACACGGGGAGGCAGACATGGGACAGAAATCAGAAGAGACACAGGGGAACCAGAGGTAAGACAGGACGGATAACAGGCAGGAAGGCAGGTAAAAGAAACTTAAGGCAGGGACAGGAGGAACCACAGGACAGGGAGAAGGCTTATAGACACTCTATAGGCAGTCAGATTAGCGCAGGAAATAGCACACGATAACCAGGCATCCTCCCATTATGGGAGACGCCTGATATATGCCCTGCCAGGAGGCGATTGGCTGGACCAGCCCACAGGAGACGCCCACCGCCGGGTTAAGGAAGCCGCAGGGCGCGCGCCCGCTGCCTACGGTGCCTGCGCGGCACCGCAGCTGACAAGGAGTGAGGAGGTGGGGGCGTGCGAGAGCCGGGAACAGCACGGCTGCTGCAGATGGGACGGCGGCAGGCACGACCGCCAATGTCATAAAGTATTTTGTGCTGTTCCTATTTTTTACACACATATATATTTTGTTTTTTTAAATAACAAAAAAAAATGATTAATAGTTATTAATGGACATTATTAATGGAGGTTTTTATGTGAAATGTTGCATATGCTGTTAATGTCTGGTTTAGGAACATATGCTAAGAAATAGATTTCTTTACGTGTTTATTTACTGTCGTTGAGCTTCCTTTGAGCATCTAGACAATGCAAAATTTCGAGGAATATTTATATTTTCTAAAACAACAGACATGACTCATTTATATTCAATCCTGGCTTAAAATGAACCCCGGCTAAAACTGTGATGTGATGAAGCAGATGCTTAGATGAGCTATTCTTCAGTGGGATTAAAGGGCGTCCCTATAAATGGCATTTGTTTAGAGGCGTATTTTCTTTTAAAGGAAGCGATTATTTGCATAAATTTCCCAGGGCCTATTGTATGAGAATTTCAATACTATTGCTTAAAGTTTTCAACAACCTGATGTCTACACAAACATACAGTTTAGCTTTTGTGAACGCTGCTGAACAATTCCTGTGTTTGAAACTTTGAAGGGGGTCTTGGAGCAGATCACCCACTGCATGTTTATAAAAAACACAAGTCTTTATATGCCCAAAGATGAAGGTACGGGACAGCCTAAAAGATTGTGGATGAAGATTGTCTCATAAAGCTTTTGGCCTTGCTAGGAGCAAAGGTAGAATTTATTACATCAGTTTCCTGTAAGAAGTATTAGATTGATTTTTATAAGCAACACTATTTTGTGCCACAGAACAGGAAGGGATTATGATATTGCATTATTTACTCAGGCCCATGCCCTTTTTGTAATTGCGTCATCTATAAATGCTGATGATGGATATGATTCATGAAACAACCTGAAACGCTTGTTGCACTGCTTACTGATGTCACCACTATGTACTGATGGGTCATGGAACACTATGAAAAATGGCGCGTCTAATGCTGTGCTAAAGTCTTTCTCTCTAACCATGTGTTGAGCAGGTTTAGTTTTATTAGCAAGAATAAATATTTATATTTGTATACAATAAATTTATATTTTCTATGTAAGACAGACCTCAGAATGCGAGGCAACATCTGCTAAGTGTTGTATAACTAAAGCTGTCATTGATAATTGGATGCCATTCGCCAGGTGATCTTAAAGTTGATTTTCATATTATACAAAATCTTTGCTGTTTGCTCAAATCTTTGTGTTCTTCCCATTCTGTAACAATTCCCAGACAGTAATGAAAATCACATGGCCATTCTGCATCCTCTGCTGCGGCACACTGTCCATTTGTGAGGTGAAATGAGGACATCAACTATCTACATACTCTGATACTTCCTTTCCACCATTTGCTACTTTTTATTCCTATGGATCTTAAGATATTGTTTGCAAGGCCACTTCAAAATATAATTAGATCTTGGCCAAAGATCACTTTATTGGCATCCTCACAACATGCACAGGTTAAGTTTCCATTTGTAACAATTACGCAGCGTATGGATTTTCTTGGATTTTGCAGTTAGATTTTGAGAAAAGATTACAAATCGAGCAATTATAGGTTGTAAGCGAAGGGACAGTTTGTGCTCAAGCTCAGGCGGTAACAAGCAAATCCAGTACCTGAAGCCAGAAAGAAGTGAAAATGAGAGTAGAGTAATGTCCAGGAAGTTAACAGTGGAAAACCATTATTTGCAGCTGTTTGTTGTTTTTTTAGATTTATATATGCATGTTTTTTTTTCATTAGAAAAGCACTTAAAAGTATTCTCTCAAATACTAAAATCATAGTTTTCAATACCTCCGTATGTTAATTTTAGTTATGTACTGTATAAGGTATTTTCTATTGAATAAAGTAAATATACTCTCAGCTAGTCCCATTCAATTGCTGCCTCACAACTGTCCTTGTTATCTATGCTGCCAATATTTTGTCATGGGTGTGTCAGGTGTGACAGACAGTCATATTGGATCCAGCTGTAGATGGTCATTCTGATTAGCTCAAGCACTTTCTTGATTTTTGCATCTCTGTTATGGAGCGATATCCTTCTCCCTCTAGGACCCAACAGTTACCTCCACCTTCTGCTGCTAATTACACACATTTGCTGAATGTTTAAATACATTTCATTTCTGGAGCATGTTGCTGGTGTTAGCTCAAATTTGCCTCTGTTTTGTTGGAGGTACTAGCAGTCGGTTATTGTCTTCACCGAGGACTCTTGGAGGATTTCTGTTGTGACATCTTGGTGGTCTTCTCAAGCTAAGTGTATCCCCTCATTAGTCCATCCTCTTTGTCTTTAGTTGTAGTGGGGGTTGACTAGTGCTCACCCTGTTCCCTCCCTAACCAAGGCCTATCACTAGTTCAGGGAGGGATTGGGTTCCTGTTATGAATGGGTCACCGAGGAGGATGGCAGGAACAGGCTAAGCCACTAGAAAACCAGAGAGGTTGGTAACTAAGCAGATTGCAGACCCCTGATCCTATCCACAGAACTAGCAGTAGCCGTGGAGCGTACCTACTATGCCCTAGACACCTCGGCACAGCTGGAGAGCTAACTAAGCCTAAAGCAAGAAAGGTGAAATCTAAACTGCCCCGGAGCAGACCCCAAAAGGAATAGATAGCCCCCAAACATATATTGTCAGTGAGACAAGATGAAACACAAACGCAGGCAGAAAAATAGACTGAGCAAACGATGGGGCCCAAACTGACTAGACAGGACAGGAATGGAAAGACACTGTCTGCAATCACGAAAAAACCCTGAAAAATACAACATATCTGATGTACAAAAAAACACTGAAGTCACACGACTTCGCCCCCACTATATCAGCACTCCGGTATGAACTGGGAGCAAAGCAAAAGAGACCAATATAACAGGGGACTGAGCAAACAGACACAGGCTATAACATATGGAGTGGTGGTCCAGCACAGCCCCCAGAGGAGCAAGCTGAACCCACACAACAAGCAGAGAGAGACAAAACCAGATCAGATGCAAATGATTAGCAAATGAACCACTTAGCTGAACAATGCAGGATCAGTGCAGGAGACATCAGACCTCTGAATGCACAGGAAAGCAATCTCCATCAGAGATTGCAGGAAGTCTGCAGACTTAAATACTCCAATCAGTAACCCCAGATCTCCAATCGTCATCATCAGGTGGCAGACCTCTGTCAATCTGACCAGCTCCACTATTTAGAACCTATTTAGGGATGTTTAGGGCAGACAGGGTGTTGTTAGATCTGCCTAGGGGTCTCTACTCCCCCTTTTCCTAGTGTTTGTGCTTCCACCTCCCTCTCCCCATTGTTGTGCACCTTATTTCTCCTTCACCCTGGTGACAATATGACAGTGATATTTTTTTTGGCAGTTAAAATATCTGTATTATTTCAATGGTTCCTGGGAACAGTTAACATTGTTAAAGTAATTGCATATGACATCCATGAGACTTCAATGCTTTAGTTTCATGTATAGGAATATCAAGAGAATGTGGGCTTCAAAATTAACGGTGTTTGTTTATTTAATATAATAGACAAAGTAAGTGAGTCAAAGATTTTAGAACTATATTCCTTAGGCTAAGTTCACACTAGGCATTTTTGTTTTTTGTGCTTTTTTTCTGCTAATTTTCATCTGCTTTTTACAGTACCAGCAAAGCCTATCAGTTTTTAGAAATCTCATGCACACACATTGTTTTTTGTCATCTGTATTTTGTGCTCTGTATGTTTTTTTGGACATATAGCATGTCACTTCTTCCAGTATTTCTTCAGCATTTTTTTCAGCGTTTTTAACCCATTGACTTGAATGGTTGGTCAAAAACGCTGAAAAAAGCAGGTATCATATTTTGCTACGTTTTTTGTGCCAAAACCTGATTTCAAGGAATAGGACCTTTTTTTAACACTAAAATTTATCAGCATGCATAAAAGACAAATCTAGCATGGCAAAAGAGCCGTAAAAAACGCACACAAAAAAAAACCAAGGAAAACATCATTTTTTTCTGCCAAGAGATCAGGTTTTTCTGCAGAAAGAAAACACTGAAACGCCTGCTATTCATAGTGAAATCACAATTCTATCGAATTTAAAAGTTAGATTTTCTACTGTTCACTTGAGACACAAAATACCATTGAGGTGATCATTTTAGTTATTTTGATCGAAGGAATTCATTGTGCGTTGAAACATTGGCCAGGTGATTCTAAAAGCTATCATGATAACCTTCCTAGTGCTATTATTTCTATGTCAGCCAGCTTAGCCCTGTTTTTACATGAGTCAGAGGTGAATGTGGCATAACCTTTCATCTCTTCTCACATAACAAGAAACTGGAATCTTACATTGACAGTACAGCGTGGGAATACCTTTTTGCAGAACATATGCTTTCCTATCATTTTAAAATAAATACTACTGGAAGTTAAACCTACCTTTCATTTTAAATATTTCCTTAATCCTATCATAAGCTTTCTTAAGCTTTTTACTCTCTAGAATTGCAACACATTCAAAAGGTGGTTCTGCTTAGTGTTGGCAGAAGTCCAAGTTTGCCAGCTCTGGCTTAGATCTGTCCTCATTACCAGAGTTTGGTCCCCAGCTGGTTAACGCCAAGCCTGTTCTCCAACTTCAAGAATTGTGCTCCAAAGGAGCCCAGACTCCAGCTCTAGACCTGTATATTCCTTCTCAGCACCAAAGTAATTAAAATTACGTTACATTTCATTTCAAAATGTATTGATGCTAAACGATTTTTAAGCTAATCTGAAATAAATAGATGTCTTTTGGCCTTTACACTGGCTCCATAGATGAAGCGCATATCATGCCAAACTGTGTAGCTATTTTCTCAGAGCAAGTATCTTCTTTTATCTTAATAACAATTTGAGAATTTGGCCTTATTCCTAAGTATAGTGGGAGTTGTAGTTCTTGAAACAAATTTAAGACACATTTTTCATGAATCTTAACTATATCTCTTTTATTCAATAACTCTCTGTTCTAACATAGAAAACTGAGTTATCTTAGCCAGATGTTTAGACTTCTAATGTTTCATTAATCTTCCATCTTTTCTGTGATGTAATACCTTGTCATATTTTTTTCCAGAGTAAGACTTTCTAACTAATCTTATTCTTCTTATCTGAAAAATGCTTCCTCTTTTGTTAAAGAGTGGGAGGAAAGTTTATTTGACCCTTGGATATACCAGGCAGAACATTCTTTTTGTGCTCTACAAATGATTTTATATTTCTTATTGACCTTAAGAATTCTGTATTGATGCTGCCTGAACCACGGGAAGCATGAATCAGACCTTGTGCTACTGAAGCCGAGTATGACTTCTCTAAATCGCTGAGGTGTTTAATGGAAAACAAGGTAATCGTTTCAGACTGGTGTTGTACAAATCAATCATAATGAAGGGGCATACAGGAGTGAGTTGCTCCTAAATCATTTAATGTTGCTTTCCAATTAATGAATTAGGTACATCTCACTGGTGACATGTGTCTCCCCCAGAGATGTACTCAGGTTGCTGACTGGAGAACATTTCTGGCAAAAGTTATACCACTAAAGTAGCGTAACCTTTTATGAATTCGACAGGCAGGTAAAGCCATGCCCCATCCCATCCATGATCCACCCATTTTGGCAAAGTTTTCTGGGATTAGTGTGAAAACTCCAAAAACCTCAAAATCTTGAGAAATAAACTGGCTAAAACACAATGAATTGAGGCCATAGTTTCAGAAGTCAGCTGGAGACTGTAGAAAAAGATTTCTTTCCACCCACGCTCTAGGGGATTGACAGGCATCTCCCTATGTACACACAGATCTCCCTAATTGTACGTACATACTGTGTAGTATAGGTTCCCATCTAAACAGAAGTTACCTTGTTGCTGGCGAATGGGGTTCTCACAATTTGTTAAAACTGTATTAAGTACATTATATTATTGTGATGTGATTACAAATCAGAATAAACCTTTCCTGTTTTAGGTCAATTAGGATTACCATAATTATTAATATTTGTCAAATGCCAGAATATTGAGAGAGAGATAATGTTTTATGGCATTTTTATTACTTATGTAAAAGTCAAAAGTTTACATACATTTCATTAGTATTTGGTACCATTGCCGTTAAACTAAATAACTTGGGTCAAATGTTTGGGATATCCTTCCACAAGCTTCTTACAATAGATGATCAGAATTTGGGCCCATTCCTCCTGACAAAACTGGTGTAACTGATCCTGGTTTGAAGGTCGCCTTGCTGGTACCTGCCTTTTCAGCTTTGCCAATAAATTTTCCATAGGATTGAGATCAAGGCTTTGTGATGTCAACTCCAAAACATTGACTTTAAAAAAAAAAATATAAACAATAAAAGTACATATATTCGGTATCGCCGCGTCTGGAACGACCCGACCTATAAAACTGTCCCACAACTTAACCACTTTAGTGAACACCATAAAAAAACAAGGCAAAAAAACAATGCTTTATCATCATACTGCTGAACAAATAGTGGAATACAGCAATAAAGATAAATAAAAAAGTTATAGCTCTCAGAATAAAGCAATGCAAAATTAATTATTTTTTCTATAAAATAGTTATTATTGTGTAAAAGCACCAAAACATAAAAAAATTGATAAATGTGGTATCACTGTAATTGTACTGACCTGAAGAATAAAACTGCCTTATCAATTTTACCACACACGGAATGGCATAAATCCCTCCCCCCAAAAAAATTCCTGAATTGCTGGTTTCTGTTCATTCTGCCTCCCAAAAATCGGAATAGAAAGCGATCAAAAAATATCATGTGTCAGAAAATGGTACCAATAAAAAGTCAACTCGACCCGCAAAAAACAAGCCACCATGTGACTCTGTGGGCCAAAATATGGAAAAATTATAGCTCTCAAAATATAGTTTCTGCAATAAAAAAAACTCTTTTAGTGTGTGACAGCAGCCAAACATAACAACCCAATATAAATCCAATATAGCTGTATTTGCACCAACCCGAAGAATAAAGTCGCCTAATCATTTATACAGTACGAGGAACAGCATAAAAAATAAATAAAACCAATTCTTCACCTGCTATTGATTTTTTCATTCTGCCTCCCAAAGATCGCAGTAAGGCTCGGCGCACATTTATCCTGCGCTCTGCACTGAACACTTGCACCTGGGTTTCCGTGTAAATCTCTGAAATACATGATGCATACAGATCCTCTGGTGGGAGATTACCTATAATGAGGCAGATGGAGTCATTGTGGACGTCGTCTGACCTGTCATCTGTCGGTGTCCATCTTTGTAGGATTACATAAAAGTGCCATCGGTGTCATGCCGGCTTAGGACTCAGTTCACACTGGGGAGTCTGATGTGCAGTCTTTGACCTTCTTGTTACTCAGCCAGAGTTTGGGCATCGGTGGTGGTTTGTTCTCTGATATTCAGCTTTGCAGGAGTTAACTTTTTGATTAGTTTCAATTGAAAGCTGAGGATGCTGGGAACACCTTATCCTTTTAAGTATGGCTCAGAACATTCCCGGATGCCGACTATAGCATTTGCCTGGCTCTTGCATACCAGTCCTGTGTTGGAGTAGTTGTTAATACTCAAGTCCATTATTTAGGAGTTTGGTGAAGTATACTTTGTTGTTTGTTAATTTCCCTATTTGTATTGTGTTCCTCTCACACATATTGTATGGTCCTGACAGCTTGCTTTGTGGTGCTGTTTATTTTATCCCTGTCGGTCTTTATCTGTGTTTTCCATTACGGTTCACTTCCTGGGGTGAGGGTTGGGGGTTTAGCTCAGGGCTGGAGATAGGGACAGGTCGGTGACTCAGGCCTCCCTACCTTCAAGAGTACCCCTGAGTTAAGGAAAGACAGGGCTCCCTTAGCCTGAGGGGCAATTCAGGGGCCCAGGTTCCTCATCTCCTGTTTTCCCATTGCTTCCTGTGACAGTCTGCAATAGTTTTGTGCACTTCTGAAAAGAATTACAACACTGAACAGAGGCCAGAGTAACTGCTGCCTCATTATAGTTAATGGATCCCTCTGGGGTTTCATCTGAATCACGTCACTCAGAGATTTAGATGGAAACGCTAAAGTAAGTGCTCATCGTAGAGTGCCAGATAACTGTGATCCTAAATGTTATGCAAAACGTTCCCAATAAAAGCTTCAACTCAATCCACAAAAAAGCAAGTCCCCACTCATGTCTGTCATCTGTTCATGGAAATATAGAGGACTTCCATGTTACTGGTAGCACAAAGGCTCTGGAAAAGCTAAATGGCTCCTCACCTGCCAAAAGAAATTCAGCAAATTCTCCACTCCCAAATCCAAATGCCCCATCCCTTCTGAGCCCCACAGTGTACCTAAAAGACATATAACGTACACATGTTTGGCATTTCTGAAGCGATGATAGGCCTCCTAACATATGGGTGCATGTCTCCAGAAACACGGGCTGGGCTTAACGTACTGGTGAAAGCAACGTACTGGTCACTACAGCATACTGGTCACTACAACGGCAGTTTGCAGTTTTCACTCGACAACATTCATTGCTGCTTGTTTCTGGAAAATACGCATGATGTAAAAATCATCACTACACCTGTAGATAAATTCCCAAAGGGGTATAATTTCCAAAATGGGGTCACTTGAGGGGGGATTCTGCTCTTCTAGCAATTAGGGGCTCTGTATATGGAGTCTGCAAACTGTTCTAGGAAAATCTGCGCTCCAGAAGGCAAATAGTGCTCCGTACCTCCCAAGTCTCTCCGTATGGTTAAGTAGCACTGTACAGCCACATATGGCGTATTGCCACGTTCAATAAACATTGTGGGACAATTTATGGTGCCATTTTACCCACTTGTGTGAAAATGTAAATTCTGGGGTTAAAACAAAATTTGGGTGGTAAAAATGTATTTTTTTCTTCATTGCCCAATGGTATAGCATTCTCTGACACACCCGTGGTGTCAATATGATCACTGCACCCCTAGATGAATTCATTGAGAGGTATAGTTTTTAAAATGGGGTCACTTATGTGGGGGTCTACTGTTCTGGCACCTCATGGGCTCCCCCAGTTGGTCATGGTACCTGCAAGCCATAACAGTAAGATCTGTCTCTCCGTGACTTCTGAGCTTTGCACTGTGCCTGAAAAATATTTCCCGATTACATGTAGGGTATTGGCGCACTCAGGAAAAAATGGACCTTAGAAAAATTAAAAACTTGGGGATAAAACTACATTTTAGTGGTAAAAATGTAATATTTTCTGTCTTCACTTTCAATAGTGTAAAATTCTATGAGGCACATGTGGTATCAATATGATCACTGCACCCCTAGATTAATTCAGTGAGGAGTGTAATTTGCAAAATGAGTTCAAATATGGGGGATTTCTGTTGCGCTTGAACCTCAGGGGCTCTGCCAATGTGACATGGTGCCCTCATATCATTCCAGCAAAATCTGAACTCCAATATGGCGCCTCTTCCCTTCTGAGCTTTGCACTGTCTCAAAAGTAGTATTCCCCCACATATGGAGTATCGGCGTACTCTGGAGAAATTGCACAACATATTTTATGGTGCAATTTCTCCTGTCACCCTTATGAAAAAATACTAAATTTGGGGCCAAAATAAAATTTTTGTGGGGAAAATGTGATTTTATTATTTTCACGGCTCAACGTTATAAACTTCTGTGAAGCACCTGGGGGTTCAAGGTGACCACTACATGTCTAAATACATTCCTTGAGGAGTCTAGTTTCCCAAATAGGGTCATTTGTGAGGGGTTTCCACTGTTTAGGCACATCAGTGATTCTTCAGATGGGACAGAGCCAAATAACACTCCTCCCCTTCCGAGTCCTGCCGTGCACCCAAACAGTAGTTTTCGCTCTCATTTGGAGTATTGGCGTAATCAAGAGAAACTACATTGCAAAATTTTTGGTGCAATTTCTCCCGTTACCCTTATGAAAATGCTACATTTGGGGCCAAAATCATATTTGTGGGGAAAATGTGATTTTTTTTTTCATGGCTCAGTGTTATAAACTTCTGTGAAACACGTGAGAGCTCAGTGTACTCCCCACACATCTAGTTCAGTTCCCTGAGGGTCTAGTTTCCAAAATGGTGTGTGTTATGAATGGGTCACCGAGGAGAAAAAAGCAAAACAAGCTAAGTCACAGAAAACCAGAGAGGTTGGTAACTATGCAGATTGCAGATCCCTGATCCTACCACACAACTAGCAGCAGCCATGGAGCGTACCTATGGTGTTCCTAGACACTTCGTCACAGCCGGAGGACTAAATAAGCCTGAAGCATGAAAAGGGGAAAACTAACTGCCCCAGCGCAGACCCCAAAGGAATAGATAGCCCCCAAACATGTATTGATGGTGAAACAAGATGAAGGCACAAACACAGGCAGGAAAATAGGCTGAGCAAACAATGGGGCCCAAACTAACTAGAAAGGAAAGGAAAGACACTGTCTACAACCTGCAAAATACCCTACAAAAATAATGTCCAACACTTCTGATAGGAAAATTAACCCTGAAGTCACTAGACTTCTCCCACTATATCAGCACTCTGAAATATTCTGAGACAGAGCAAAAAGAGACCAAACTAGTAAGGGACAGAAAGCAAATTGGCAAAATACTGATAAATAAGAGTGGAAATTCAGCACAGCCCCCAGTCGGGGCTGGCTGACCACACAAAAAACTGAATAGACCAACAAAATCAAGTGTGAACATTAGCAGCAAAACTTAGCTTTAGATGACTGGAACAGAGCTGAAAACCAAGAGCTAGCAAGCCATAAGGAATCACCAGCAACTGAATAGGGCGTCAGCTGTCTTAAATCCAATCTGAGACTCCTTAGGTCCAATCGTCATCCTCATTCTCAGGTGGCAGATCTCCACCGATCAAATTAGCCTCACTACCTCCTGTTACCACCAGAGGGAGTCTGGAAGGAGAACCCACAACTGGTGAACCAGAGAATGAACTCACAACAGGTGTCACTTGTGGAGGATTTTCACTGTTTAAGCACATCAGAGGCTCTCCAAACGCGACATGGCGTCCGCCAATTGTTCCAGCAAATTTTGCATTCAAAAACTCAAATGGCGCTCCTTCCCTTCTGAGCTCTGTCATGTGCTCAAATTGTGGTTTAATCCCTCATATGGCATATCGACATACTCAGGAGAAATGACACAACACAGTTTGGGGTCCATTTTTTCCTGTTACCCTTGTCAAAATAAAAAAATTTGGATCTGAAGTAAATTTTTTGTAAAAAAAAAAGTTGTGTTTAATTTTTTTCCATATTCCACAAAGATCTGTGAATCAGAAAAATGGTGTTGTAAAAGTTAGAAATCGCTGGTCAACTTTTAACCCTTATAACTTCCTAACAAAAGAAAATGTTGGCCTTATTCCTTCTGCACCTCATGCTCTTTATTTTTACACAGCCTCCTTCTTCACCTCACGCTCCTCCTTTTATACACAGCATTTTTCTGCAGCACAGATTTATATGCACACATGTTATGATGAGTCACCGAAGGAGGAAAAAACAAAATACCAGCTAAGTCCAGAAAAACCAGAGAGGTTGGCAGCTATCGGATTGCAGACCCCTAAACCTATCCACAACAACTAGCAGTAGCCGTGGGGGGTTCCTACGGTGCCCTAGACCCCTCGATCACAGCCGGAGAACTACATAGCCTAAAGACAGAAAGGGGAAAAACTAAACTGCCCCAGAGCAGACCACAAAGCAATAGGCAGCCCCCAACATATAATGACAGTGAAGCAAGATGAAAACACTAACACAGATAGAAAGATAGGTTGAGCAAAATATGGGGCCCAAGCTAACTACATAGGACAGGATAGGAAAGCTGCTGTCTGCCATCCGCAAAAACCCTATCAAAATGAGCCAACCGACTGATAGGAAAAACAGGCCCTGAAGTCGCTAGGCTTCAAAAGACTATATCAGCACTCAGGTATATTCTGAAGACAGAGCAAAAGATCAACAGATCAGAGACAAAAATGGAATTCAGCTCACCCCCGGCCGGGGATGGCAGAACTCCCAAAAAGACAAGGCAAAACAAAAACAAAACTGAAGAGTACAAAGCAGAGCAGAAAAACTTAGCTTTGAGATGCAGGAATCAGACTGGTCTCCAAGAATCCAGCAGGAAAATCACCAGCCAGGAAGAAGGGCGTCGGCAGCCTTATATCCAGTCCTCAATTCCAGCCACCCAGTCATAATCTAGCTGCCCAGGTGTTTGGTAATCAGCCTCACTACCTTCCTTCACAAGAGGAGGGAGTTCATCAGACCTCAATGGTGAAGGGAAAAATGAACTCATAACACACACAGTGGCAGGCAGTGTCACCAGGCAGACAGCACTGCCTCTTCCCCTCCATGCTAGCACTGCCCCATCCCCTCCATGCCATTACTGCCCTGTCCCTTCCATGCCAGCACTGCCCTGTCCCTTCCATGCCAGCACTGCCCCGTCCCCTCCGTGCCAGCACTGCCCCATCCCCTCCAAGCCAGCAGTGGCCCTCTGCTGCTCTCAGGTCGCTCCCTTTAACCTCTATTAGGCCTGCGGGCACCCGTATCGGGGCACGGGTGTGACTAACGTCTTCTGCATGGGTTTGCGCCTCTTCCTGATGGTGTACATGATTTTAGTGTTCACGTCGATGCTGTTCTCCAGCACAGCGCAGACTGACAGCGAGGGTTCCGCCTGTGTGTGGTGGGTTTCTTCTTTCCTCCTTCCTGCCAGGCCAGCAGTTGGTGCAAAGATCTATTCCCGGAGATTTTCTGGGTTTTATGTCCCAATCAGCACATTGGCGGCAGCAAGCAGCGCATACAGAGTGAAACTCTGGAGAGAGGCCATCACTGCTGCCAGAGAGGATGGCACCGCCCTGAGCCACCTGCTGCTGCTTTTTTTCCCTCTTCCGTGCCTGACCTCTCATTAGATGCGAGATCCTGGGCAGCTAAAGGACCTGTGATGATGTCACGACCATGTGACCAGTCACATGATTGGGAGGAGGAGTCAGATGCAGGGCTGTTCTGGTGCTGGAGTAGAAGTGTTAGCTTGTGTCACAAAGCAGGGTCTTAAATCACATCACTGAGGAAAGTATAGTAACCCCGTATACATGGGATCAGAGGATCCCTGCAGCAGAGCTGTGTGCAATGTATGTGAGGCCAAGCTGTGTGTCACAACTATTGGGTGTCCCTGGACCAGGGGCTCTTTCCCTGTGGCTATGAGGAGTGGGCAAGGCTCTGTGGAGTGGGCATGGCTTGATACATACACACACATACATACACTCAGCTTTATATATATAGATTTTGTGTGACATATCTCTGTGATTTAAGGCCATGAAAATTCAAAGTTTTAAAATTGCAAAGTTTTCAAAAATTTCACAAATTTCTGTTATGTTTTTTTTCTCAAAAATAAGCGCAAGTTATATTGAAAAAATGTTACCACTATCATGAAGTACTGTATGTCACGAAAAAACATTGTCAGAATCACCGGGATCCATGGAAGCATTCTAGAGTTATTACCTTATAAAGTGCCAGTGGTCAGAATTGTAAAAATTGGCCTGGTCATTAACATGCAAACCACCTTCAGGGGTAAAGGGGTTAAAGGGGTTTTCCCTCAAAATAAGTTAATTCTAATCAAAATTTTAATCTATAAATCTTTGAATAATAATTTCCACAATTGAATGCAATCAAAAAAATGTTCTTGTGCTGAGATAAGCTTATAAATGAGCCTCTGCTATGTGCTGTGTAATAGCTGTGTCTGACCATGCAAGGACATGGTCTGATCATGCCACATCTACTGGCCAGGGAGGAAGCAAAAGAGAGGACAGCATGGGATCACAGCTAATTTTTTCTTTCAGGAAAAACATTGCTTGAAAATAGGCAGTGAAATATTGTGCCTCACAAAAAGAACCAGCTGTGATCCCGTGCTGTAATGTCTGTATACTCTCTTTTGCCTCCTCCCCTGCCCAGGAGATGTGGTATGATCAGACCATATTCCTGCACGGTCAGACAGCCATTACAAAGTACACAGCTAGGGCACATTGGTAAGATTATCTCAGCACAGAAACTTTTTTGAACACATCCAATTGTGCAACTTATTTTTCTTCCAAGATCTATTAATAAAAATGTACTTTGTTCGTGTGATAACCCCTTTAAGGTCCAGTTTACACTGGGTAATTATGAATTAGCATGCAATCTGAGTAAGCTGCCAATCACCGAACAAGCTTGGTCAAGAATTACAGGAAACGTCTGACCTCTGTAGTTGCAAACAAATTTTTATATGACAAATATTAAGTTCTTTTTTTCTATTGTATCAAATGCTTATTTAATGCAATAAAATGCAAATTAATTATGTAAACATCATACAGTGTGATTTTCTGTCTCTCACAGTTTAAGTGTACCTATGATAAAAATTGCAGACCTCTCCATTCTTTGTATGTGGGAGAACTTGCAAAATTGGCAGTGTATCAAGTACTTATTTTCCCCACTGTAGATGCTGCACTTGGATTAATATATAGCTCTATTTTGATATTAACTTTAGAGAATTTAATTGAATCTGAGCAGAATGTATAGATATGCAGAATTGACCATTCTACATTACATGTATATGCAGTCACATCAGTAAAAACTATTCAGAATTGAGAGTCCTCAGTGGTTGATACCTTTTAATGGCTAATTGAAAAGATGATAACACATTGCAAGCTTTCGAGACTACTCAGGTCTCTTCTTCAGCCTAGACTAATACAACATCTGAAGAATCACATATTTATACACAACACAACACAGAAAAAATGCAATAGATAACTATTGCATTTTTTCTGTGCTGTGTTGTGTATAAATATGTGATTCTTCAGATCTTGTATTAGTCAATGCCTGATGAAGAGACCTAAGTAGTCTCGAAAGCTTGCACTGTGTTACCATCTTTTCAGTTAGCCATTAAAAGGTATCAACCACTGAGGACTCTCAATTCTGAATATTTTTCTATCTACTGGCTAACACGGTACAAAGATATATATCTTTCCTGCAGTAAAAACTAGTGATCCACTTTGATTGGCAGCCAAACATGCCCATGCAATATCACAGCCACCCAAAACGTTAAGAAGATAACGTGGTATTCTTCAGGTCCTCAGCCCTTCATTCTAGGACAAAATATTTGTAGTTTCATCTGCCCAACATATTTTGTTACAGAACTTTTATAGAAAGTCTAATGTGGCTTTTCTTCCCTTGACTCTCCTTTGCATCTTGTAATAAACTCTCTGGATTCACATCCATGAGGGCATCTCATGATAGTAGACTTTGACAATGATAAGTTTACCTCCTTGAGAGTGTTCTTGACTTGGTATAATGTAATAAAAGGTTTTTTACTTTCCCAAGGAAAGAATTCTGCGATCATCCACTTTAGTTGTCGCCCATGCTTTTCCAGGCCTTTTGTCATTGCTGAGTTCTCTAGTTTATTGCTTCTTTTTAAGAATATACTAAACTGTTGGATTTCACTATTCTTAAAGTTTCTGCTATCTTGCAATCTGTCCAAATACAATAGCTTTTTTTTGCTTTTCTTCAGCCTAAAATAACTATAAAAGTACTGTCACTGTAAATACTTAAGGACCCATTTTTTTGTTCTCTACAACATAAATCCAAAATATTTGGTAATATTGTAGTAACTACCATATTTTTCTAAACAAAATTTGCTAAAAATAGTGTGCATCGTATAGGCTTGGGCTAGGTTAACTTGTAATTGATAGGAGTACTCTTCTTGCGTCCTTACCAATTACTGAGAGAACTATGCACTGATACAGTCTTCTCTCATTCGCTACAGAATACAATACAAGCTTATCTCTCTCTGCTACAAATGCTGGTGAGATCTGCCTGTTTGGCAGCTCACTAGCGACCATTTTGCGGTAAACCAGCGATCCTGACCGGGTTGTATTGTTGTCGGGATCGCTGGTGCATAGCTAAATGTAACAGGGCCCTAAGGCTAATATCCTCCATAATCTGAACCTCCCAATTCTGTCTTCAAGACTTCTCTCGTGCTGCACCAGTTTTCAGGAACGCACTAATACCTAGCCCCCACGTTTTTAAGTGTGCTTTAAAACACATTTCTTTAGACATGCCTATCACCTCAATTCACTAACCTAGCTCTCACCTGTACCCTCCTTTTAAATGTTAATCATAATCTGCTCCCTCCTATTTATCTGTATCCACATCCATTATGCACCCAATAGCACTTGTTAACTGCACTTAGACAGATACTGGCTGATGACCGGGTCATACAGCTTATTTGAAATGTTTTATTTATTATAATGATGGCTGGACTGTACATGACAAATAATTTCTACCTATTGTGTCCCCACCCACCCCCCTGTTTCCTTATAGATTGCAAGCTTGTGGACAGGGCCCTCACTTCTCTAACTGTTGATCTGTGTGTTATTTTATAATGTCTTTATTGTTTATACATGTCCCCAATTAATTGTAAAGTACTGCTGCATATGTGGAAACTATGTAAATTACCGTAAATTATTATTATTTATTTGCCTGACACTGATCATTCTGATCGATGCAGAAGAAGCTGAACAGGACCTGCACAGTATGTGTAAGGCTACTTTCACACTTGCGTTTTTTTGCAAAGACACATAAAAAATACATCATGCATTTGTGTGCTTTTTTTGCGGGTTTTGGTGCGTTTTTTAAAAACGCATGCTTTTTTTGCGCATATGTGCGCATTACCATGCGCACGTATGCGCACCCATTACCATGCGCATGTATGCCCACCCATAGACTATAATGGGTGTTTGGCTGTAAAAAAACACATTGTGCTGGCATGCTTTTTTGGGGGCAAGTCGGAGGCACAAAAAATGCAACAGGATGCATTTTGCGCGCCCGAGCGCACACTACAAAAAAACACATGCGCAAACAAACGCGTATAAACGCATGTGTATGCGCACGTATGCGCACCCATGTAGAAGATTGGCACCCATGCGCAAGATGCGCACCCATGCTAAAAAGTAGCGCAAAAAACGCAAGTGTGAAACCAGCCTAAGGGGTTACAAAGTCTGGAAAACACTACTACCCCTTTAAGTACGTCCTGTTAAATGTGATTTCATATTACTGTATATTGTTGTTTGAATGTGTTTATTTTTACCTGTTGATGTACATTTATTGATGATCATACTGTGTGTATCATATTATATATAAGAAAAGCATAGTGTTCACGTTTGGCCACTAGATGGGGGCAGTTAAGTCTACATAGTATTAGATAGGAATTCCTCATAGTGTATGTAGTAAATAGTTAACATAGGAGGGGTCATGGTGTATAAGGCAGGAAGGACTTCCTGATAGAGTCAGTTGGGGCCAGGGTGCCCGTACAGCTCGTGTGGTCTAATTAGCCCTGGGGAACACCGTGCCATGCAACATTAAGAAGAGTAAGGCCCAGCCATCTGGTATTGGTGGTCAGCATATCATCAGAAGAAGCAGAGGCAAAATTGCTAGCAGTGCAGCTTAAGTGGGAACTGCAGTTGCTAGGGAAGACTAAGCAGTACAGGCAGGTCACACACCATGTGGCAGCTTATCGCGTGGGTTGATGCCCTCAAGACCAGGGTGAAATAGTCGAGGGAACCCGCAAATGTAAAAAGCCTGCACAGGGAGGACGCTGAAGGACTGAAACGTGCAGTCTGCCCCGGAAGCGACCTTAGTGACACAGAGAGAAGGACAGAGAAAGAGAAAGATTTGCATGATGTGAAAACTGATGCTGATGCTGGAACGAATATAGATGTGCTGTGTACGAAGGTCAGTAAAGTTGTCTATTTGGACTGTGGCTCATTTTGTGAAAGACCGGACCGAGGAAGCCTCCAGAAACGTGCAGAGGGCCCTGACAGTGTAGGTGAAGAAGCCACAGGTATTAGATTGAAAAATACACTAATTGTATTCCTTTAATACCACCAAATAACATTTTAACCCCTTAGTGAGAGCTCCATTTTGGTACTTAATGACCAAGCATATTCTTACAATTCTGACCACTGTCATTTTATGAGGTTATAGATCTGGAACGCTTCAACGTATCCCACTGATTCTGAAATTTTTTTTGTAACATATTGTACTTCATGTTAGTGGTAAAATTTCTTCAATATAACTTGCGTTTATTTATTTTGCAATTTTCAAACTTAATTTTTGTACACTTAAATCAGAGAGTGGAGTCACACAAAATAGTTAATAAATGACATTTCTCACATGTCTACGTTATATCAGCACAATTTTGGAAATATAATTTTTTTGTTAGGACGTTATAAGGGTTAAAAGTTGACCAGCAATTTCTAATTTTTCCAAGAAAATTCAAAAAAACATTTTTTTAGGGACCACCTCACATTTGAAATGAGTTTGGGGGGTCAATATAACAGAAGATACCCGAAAGTGACACCATTCTAAAAACTGCACCCCTCAAGGTGCACAAAACCACATTCAAGAAGTTTATTAACCCTTCAGGTGCTTCACTAAAGCAATGTGGAAGGAAAAAGTGAACATTTTACTTTTTTCACAAAAATTTTTCTTTGGAACCAAATTTTTTTATTTTCACAAGGGTATCAGGAGAAAATGGACAACAACATTTGTTGTGGAATTTCTCCTGAGTACTCCAATACGCCATAAGTGGGGGAGAGCCACTGTTTGGGCGCATGACAGGGTTCAGAAGGGAGGGAGCACCGTTTGAATTTTTGAACGCAAAATTGGCTGGAATCAACAGTGGCGCCATGTCGCCTTTGGAGACCCTCTGATGTACCTAAACAGTAGAACCCCCCAATTCTATCTCCAACCATAATCCCAACACACCCCTACCCCTAATCCCAACCATAACTCTTACCACAACCCTAACCCTAGCCACAAACCTACCCCTAACACACCCTTAACCCTAATCCCAACCCTAACCGTAACCACAACCATAACCACAACCTAACCCTGGCCCAACCCTAACTTTAGCCCAACCCTAGTCATAACCCTAGCCCAACCCTAACTTTAACTCAACCCTAACTTTAACTCAACCCTAACTTTAGCCCAACCCTAACATTAGCCCAACTCTAACCCTAATGGAAAAATGGAAATAAATCCTTTTTTTATTTTATTATTTTTACCTAACTAAGGGGGTGATAAAAGGGGGTTTGATTTACTATTTTTTTTATTTTTATCACTGTGATAGGGTCTATCACAGTGATCAAAATGAACCAATATGAAAAATGTCCTATTGTTGCCGGGTGCCAGCCAGAAGATCTCGGCGAGCGCACTGCGCATGCACCCGCCATTTTCTCATGGAAGAAGATGCCGGCATCCCGGGGGACTTCACGGGGGTTGCAGGGACTCTGTAGGTACCGGGGGAATCGGGGGACCCCATTTCTCTCTCGTCTGATGTCTGCCTAGTGCATCACATAAGTGTATCATACAAGTGTGGAGCACAGAATTAATCCAGAATGATGTATACAGACTGTACCCTGCCATCATCGCACTCTAGTCAGCATGTCTATTTATCCATTCTCTCTACAGGTACGTGATCCAACTTTCCACACACTTTCCTTACCTCTGCTCCTTGCATCCACTTGGTACGTTTTTCACCTAACCCCTGCTTTATCCCCAATGTTATTTATGACCTTGTTTACACTGCCTTGATCATATGCATCAGGCTCACTCTTAATTATCTGACCAAGACGAGCACAGACCACTCCTCTCTGCTTCACAACTGAATGCACTTTCTAGCACATATATTGCATAGCAAGTCTGCCAAGACATCAGGCTGCCCAGTGCATCACATAAATGTATCATACAAGTGTGGATCTCAGAATTCATCCAGAATTGAACCAGAATGGAACTGAAGGTACCTGGATGCATAGTCACTGTAAACAATGTTTCTGTTTGTTTTCACTCTCACCCCTATAATCCAACACTTTCTGCTAACTTCCATAATCCCTACACCTAGTAAGGAACTGTTCATCTCTTCTTCAATCCTTCCCATCCATCTCACCTCCTGCTCAGAACTGTTCCTCAACACACAATCCTCTGACTCAAAACACAGAAAGCCCCCTCATGCCCTCTCCTGCTCCCACCTGCTAACACTTTATCTGCTCCTCCTCACTGCCGGTGATATTTTTTAAAATCCTGGTCCTCTTCACTATATTCCCACAGTCATTTCTACCTCCCATCCATGCTCTATCACAACTTTCCATAACCTTTCTAACCTTATACCCATTAGCCAGTCCCACTAACAGGAGCTCTATGGAAAGCTCACTTTGTCTGCAACAAACTTTCCTACATCCATGATCTTTTCATTACTCACAAACTTTCCTTTCTCACCATCACCGAAACTTGGCTCCCCCCTTCTGACACAGCCTCTCCTGCTGCACTTTCATATGGTAGATTCCACCTTTCTCACCCCCCCAACTCAGCAGCAAGCATGGTGGAGGAGTTGGTTTTCTCCTGGTAATTCACCCAAATCACACTACCACCCTCTGTTACCATCCTTTCCTTTGAGATGCATTCTGTGTGCATCTACGCATCTACTCCCCTTCCAACCTCCAACTGTCTCATTTACCACCCCCCAGGGACAGCCACCACCTTCTTCGATGACTTCACCGCCTAGCTATTTCATTTCCTTTCCGCTGACATCCCCACTATCATCTTGGGCGACTTCAACATCCCAATTGACACTTCCCTCTCAGCTGCCACTAAACTTCTTTCACTTCTTCCTTCGGCCTCAATCAATAATCTTCTGCAGCCACTCACAAAGATGGCCACACATTGGACCTCATCTTCACCCACCTCTGCTCCCTATCTAACCTCTAACTCACCTCTCCCTCTTTCTGAGCACAACCTACTTACATTCTCTTCCCTCTCCACTCCTTGTCCACAAACCCCATTCCACAAACTTGCACACCCTCACAGAAATCTTAAATATCTTGATCTACACTCACAGTCTGAATTCCTTCTTCCTCCTACAGACATAAGTTCCCTACACAATGCGGATGCTGCTGCCGCTCTATATAACACCACAATAGCTGCAGCTCTGGAATCGGTTGCCCCTCTCACACATACCAAAGCTCGCAAAATCAACAGACAGCCCTAGCAGACCAGCCTGACAAAAGAACTGAGACGAGCTACCAGGGTTGCTGAGCGGAGATGGAAAAGATCCCACTCCAATGAGCACTTCATCACATTCAAGCAGTCTCTCACTACTTTCAAGGCCACACTCACTGCAGCAAAACAAACCTACTTCTCATGATTCATATCCTCATGTCTCACAACCCTAACCAGTTATTCAATGTTATTCAACACTTTCAATTCTCTCTTCCATCCCCCAACACCCCCTCCCTCTCCACTCATCTCAGTCGAAGAGTTTACCTCATTTTTCAAGCAGAAGACTGATAACATCAGAGAAAGCTTTGGCCTACAACCCTCAGAGCCCTTCTTCCTAACTGCTCAACCCTCCTCCTCCAAAACCAACTTCTCCACCATTACAGAAGATCGACTCTCCACTCTACTCTCAAGATCACATCTCACCACCTGTGCACTTGACCCGATCCCATCCCGCTTCATTCCAAACCTCACCACAATCTTCATCCCAACCCTAAACCATCTCTTTAAACTATCAATAACAACTGGTGTTTTCCCCTCAAGCTTTAAACATGCCTCAATCACTCCTATCCTCAAAAAAACCCTTTCTTGACCCATCCTCTATATCTAGCTATCGCCCAATATAACTTCTCCCCTGTGCATCAAAACTACTGGATCAACACGTCCATCTTGAACTGTTCTCCAACTTCTCTTCTAGCTCCCTCTTTGTCCGCTTATAATCTGGCTTCTGGCCTCATCACTCCACTGAAACTGCCCTAACTAAACCAATGACCTATTAACTGTCAAAGCAAAGTGACACTACTCTGTCCTCCTCCTCCTGGACCTGTCCTCTTCCTTTGACACAGTGGACCATTCCCTATTACTAAAGACTTTTCTCATCTCTTGGCATTGCTGACTTGGCCCTATCTTGGATCTCCTCATACCTAACAGACCAGACATTCAGCGCCTCCCACTTGCACACCACCTCCTCATCTCGCCCCCTATCTGTCAGAGTCCCACAAGGTTCAGACCTAGGGCCCCTGCTCTTCTCCATTTACACCTTCGGCCTCGGACAGCTCATAGAATCTGACAGCTTTCAGTATCACCTATATGCTGATGACACACAGATCTACATCTCTGGACCAGATATCACCTCCCTACTAATCAGAATCCCACAATGTCTGTCTGCTATTTCATCCTTCTTTTCCGCTAGAGTTTCAAAACTTAATATGGACAAAGCAGAATCCTCTTCCCCATCTCACTCGACCCCCCCAATGGACCTATCCATTAAAGGAAATGGCTCCTCACTCTCCCCAGTCCCAAAAGCTTGCTACCTCAGGATAATCCTTGACACTGATCTCTCCTTCAAACCATATATTCCAGCCCTTTCCACATACTGCCAACTTCAACTCAAAAATATTTCCTGGATCCGTACATCCCTAAACCAAGAATCTGCAAAAACCCTAGTCCATGCCCTCATCATCTCCCGTCTTGACTATTGCAACCTCCTGCTCTGTGGCCCCCCCTCTAACACTCTTGCACCCCTCCAATCTATTCTAAACTCTGCTGCCTGACTAATCCACCTGTCTCCCAACTATTCCCCAGCCTCTCCTTTCTGTCAATCCCTGCACTGGCTCCCTATTACCCAAAGACTCCAGTTCAAAACCCTAACCATGGCATACAAATCCATCCACAATCTGTGTCGTCCATACATCTGTTACCTCGTCTCTGGGTACTTACCTGCACGCAACCACCGATCCTCACAAGATCTCCTTCTCTACTCCCCTCTTATCTCCACCTCCCTCATACAAGACTTCTGCGCATCACCCCTACTTTGGAACTCTCTACCACAACATATCAGACTGTCACCTACCATTGAAACCTTCAAAAAGCACCTGAAGACCTACCTCTTTCAACAAGCCTACAACCTACAGTAACCACTGATCGACCAAACCAATGCATGACCAACTCTACCCTCGCCTACTGTGTCCTCACCCATCCCTTGTAGATTGCGAGCCCTCGCGGGCAGGGTCCTCACTCTTGTACCAGTCATGGCTTGTAGTGTTTAAGATTGCTGTACTTGTTTATATTATGTATACCCCTCCTCACAGGTAAAGCACCATGGAATAAATGGCGCTATAATAATAAATAATAATAAATTAAAAGGGAAATCGGACTTTTTTTGTGGTTGTCGTTATGCCGTTAATAACGGTGATCGCAACACTGGGATCAGTAAAAACCGACCCGAATCATGTTCTCTGGGGTCTCAGCTACCCCTGGTAGCCGAGATCCTGGAGAAATTCCGACCATGGGGGGCAATATACACTTATTTCTTAGTGTCGTTAAAAGCGGCGCTGAGGCATAAGTACCCTTTACTGCCACTGTTAAAAGGCGTATCGGCAATCGTTAAGGGGTTAATGGCATTTTCTTGTGACAGTAAAATTTTCTGTATTACCCCCATATTAATATAAAACAAATTTCAAGGTTGTGCGCAAATTTAAATTATCAACTTTAGGACAACCCCTTCTCATTTCCCATGTTTGGCCCCATTAAAAGAAAAACATCTATACTCATCTCCCGTATCGGCACTCACATTACCGGGGCTCACAACATTGCTCTCTCCGCCTTCAGACATACAGTGAGTATGGAAATCATTCAGACCCCTTTAAATTTTTCACTCTTTATTTCATTGAAACCCTTTGGTTTTCTCATTAATGTACACTCTGCACCCCATCTTGACTGAAAAAAAACAAAAATGTAGAAATTTTAGCAAATTTATTGAAAAAAAAAAAAAAATGAAATATCACATGGTCATAAGTATTCAGACCCTTTGCCCAGTATTGAGTAGAAGCAACCTTTTGAGCTAGTGCAGCCATGAGTCTTCTTGGGAATGATGCACCAAGTTTTTCATACCTAGATTTGGGGATACTCTGCCATTCTTCCTTGCAGATCCTCTCCAGTTCCGTCAGGTTGGATGGTGAAACATTGGTGGACAGCCATTTTCAGGTCTGTCCAGAGATGCTCAATTGGGTTTAGGTCAGGGCTTTGGCTGGGTCAGTCAAGAAAGATCATAGAGTTGTTTTGAAGCCACTCCTTTGTTATTTTAGCTGTGTGCTTCGGGTCATTGTCTTGTTGGAAGGTGAACCTTCGGCCAAGTCTGAGGTCCAGAGCACTCTGGTAGAGGTTTTCATCCAGGATATCTTTGTACTTGGCCGCATTCATGTTTCCTTCAATTGCATCCAGTCGTTCTATTCCTGCAGCTGAAAAACACCCCCATAGCATGATGTTGCCACTACCATGTTTCACTGTTAGGAATGTATTAGGCAGGTGATGAGTAGTGCCTGGTTTTCTCCACACTTAACACTTTGAAGTATCACCAAAAAGTTCTATCTTTGTCTCATCAGACCAGAGAATCTTATTTCTCATAGTCTGGGAGTTCTTCATGTGTTTTTAGCAAACTCTGTGCCTGCTCCCTAAGGAGAGGCTTCTGTCAGACCACTCTGCCATAAAGGACTGACTGGTGGATGGCTGCAGCCACGGTGATCTTGGGGTTCTTCTTTACCTCTCTCACCAAGGCTCTTCTCCCACGATTGCTCAGTTTGGCTGGATGGCCAGGTCTAGGAAGACTTCTGGTGGTCCCAAATGGTCTTCCATTCAAGGATTATGGAGGCCACTGTGCTCTTAGGAGCCTTGAATACTGCAGAAATTTTTTGTAACCTTGGTCAGATCTATTCCTTGCCTCAATTCTGTCTCTGAGCTCCGTCGCCAATTCCTTTGACCTCATGATTCTCATTTGGTCTGACATGCACTGTGAGCTGTGAGGTCTTATATAGACAGGTATATGTCTTTTGAAATCAAATTCTATCAGTTTAATTAAACACAGGTTGACTCCATCTCAAGGAGGATCACAAGGAAATGGACAGCATGTGACTTAAATATGAGTGTCTGAGCAAAGGGTCTGAATACTTATGACCATGTGATATTTCAGTTTTTATTTTTTATTAAATTTGCAAAAATTCTACATTTCAGCTTTTTCAGTCAAGATGGGGTGCAGAGTGTGCTTTAATGAGAAAAAAAATAACTTTTTTGAATTTACCAAATAGCTGAAATGAAACAAAGAGTACAACATTTAAAGGGGTCTGAATACTTTCCATACCCACTGTATATGTAATTAAGAGGAACGCAGGGCTGTGGTTTGCCGCTCACTTTCTCTTGATTACTTATACGTCCAAAGGCGGGGACAGTGATGCCAGTGCTGATTGGGTGAAGGGCTCATGTGATGAAGCAATCCTATATTAGCCTCGGGAATGCGAGTGCTGACACTGCTGAAATGCCAACGGCACGGGAAGCGAGTTTAAGTGTTATCATTGTAATGGGGCCAAACATGGAGAATGAAAAGGAATTTTACTATTAGTGGACAAGCTCTTTAAAGACATGTACTGAATTACACTTTCTTCGTAATCTTCCAGTGCGAGTCAACCAACATATTGCAGCTAAGTATGTACATTAAATGGTGTATGGTGGTAAAACGTTTACATATCCCTGTTACAATGCCAGATTTTTGTCATGTAAAACATCATACTAAGAGGAATCATTTCAGAAATGTTTCTACCTTTAACCTCTTCCCAATATCCACAGTACTTATACCGGGTGAGTCATAAAGGACGGATGTATTTGAAGTGGCTATAACTCACCACCAGGTGGAGGTAGAGATGTGCGGGAGGCGGGGTTATGTTTGTGAGGTGAAAGCATTGTTTTTATTTTAGTTTCAGTTTAAGCTATGGTGCCGTGGACGATAGAACATCGCGTTTTTGCGTACGACAGTTTTGTCAAGAATAATGAGTGTATCACAGCCGTTCAGCGTGAGTTTCGGCGTCATTTCAATATTCACAGAAATCAAGCTGTTCCCGCTCGTAACACTATCCTACGTTGGGTTGAAGCACTCCGTACACGAGGTACACTAATGAACAAACGACCACCGGGGGCTCCACGAACGGCACGTACCCCTGAAAATGTGGAACGCGTCAGGCAAGCCATGCTGCGTAGTCCGAGTCGATCTGCTCGGAAACATTCTTTAGAACTTGCCCTCAGTAATCGTACAGTAAGGCGTATTTTGCATTTAGACCTGCATTTCCACCCCTATAAATTGGCCATTGTGCAACAGTTGGAGCGCGGGGATTACGCAGCGCGACTGAAGTTCGCACATGAGATGGAAGCAATTATTGAGCAAAACGACAACCTTTTTTTATTCATGAGTGATGAAGCTCATTTCCATGTCAATGGCATGGTTAATCAGCAGAACTGCCGTTATTGGGCCTATGAAAATCCGAAAGAATTACATGAACGACCGCTGCACAGCCCTAAGGTAACGGTGTGGTGCGCTATGGGCAAATATGGCGTGATCGGTCCGTACTTTTTCGAAGGCGATAATGGCAATACTGTTACCGTGAACTCACAACGTTATATCGCCATGATAAATAACTTCTTTGTTCCTGAGTTACGATGGCAACATATCCCCATCTCTAGTGTGTGGTTTCAACAAGATGGGGCAACGGCCCACACAGCCGGAGCAACAATGAACGTTCTTCGCCCTCTCTTCCCTGGTCGCATCATTTCCAGGTTTGGCGATATTAATTGGCCTCCTAGGTCCCCAGACCTGTCCATGTGCGATTATTACTTATGGGGTCACCTCAAATCACGTGTATACAAGCTTAAGCCTCGATCATTACAAGAACTGAAGGAAGCTATTCGAGTGGAAGTTGCCCAAATCGACAGAGTTGTGTTGGAACGTGTTGATGCCAACTTCCAAGAACGCCTTTGGAAATGCATCACTGATAATGGCCACCACATGGCAGATGTTGTTTTCCACACTTGAATTTGTCAAATGCTATTAGTATACGTAACCAAATCTGTGAATACATTTATATTTAATAAATATTTAACGATTTTATGATTAGTTTAAAAACGTCCGTCCTTTATGACTCACCCGGTACAAAGCAAGTCAATAGTGGGTATATGGAGCAGGTTCTTAGGCTGAATCCACCCCATACCTGGCAGATAATGGATGCGTGTGACAGGCAAGATCTGACTCTTAACAGCCACAGGTGAAACGGAGCTCTGCCCGCAAATCTTAACCTGTTAAATGCCACTGTCAAGCTACTACAGTGTCATTAATATCACTACTGAATGGGGGCACTGATGGGTTGCTATGACAGATGTGGGTCTGTTTAAAACCCCCATGCCTGCTATCACAAAGCTCTGTTGAAACCCAGTAGTAAAAAAAGTTAATAAAATATGACAAAAACAATATAACAATTCAAATCACCCCTTTTTCTCCCACACTAAAAATAAAGATTTTGAAATACATATATATATATATATATATATATATATATATATATATATATATATATATATATATATAGTATCACTGCATCCATAAAAGTCATATTTGCAAAAGATTTAAATTAATCAACCCAATCAGTAAACTCTGCAAAGAGAAAAAAATTCAAAATGGCTGCCGGGTGGCACTCCTGAGATCTCCCTAGATGTTGGTGCCGAGATCTCCATCTGCGCATGCAATGCTGCGGAGGCCATTTTCCCAGAGTCCACCGCATTGGAAAACATATTACTGCAGGGGCTCTGGCCTTTCACAAAATGTTGGCAGAGCCTCCGCAGCACTGGAGACATCCGCAACAGCACCGGACACCTTGAAACACCGCCGGACACTCCCGCAGCACCGGACACCCACAACAGCACCGGACACCCACAACAGCACCGGACACTTGCAGTGGCACGCTGCACATCGGAACATCCCCTCATCCCAGCCTGCGGCCTGCAGCATAACCCTACTCCTGCCTCCTCCAGCAGCGACCCTGGGACCCCGCTTCACTGCAGCCACCACTCCCGGTAAGCAATAAGACACATGGATTATAAGAAGCACCACCCTTTTATTTAAAAAAAATTCCTATTTTTCTCCTCAAAATTTGGGGTGCATCTTATAATCCGGAGCATCATATAATCCGAAAAATACGGTATCCAATGCCTTTGAAATTTTTTGTACCCACCTCTTGACTGATAACTTTCATCAATGAGATCCCTTTGCTGTGTTGTAAGCTGTTGTGCTGTAAAATGCAACTAAGAAAATGTCAGGAAAATTCTTCTAGAACAACTAAACATTATATGGAGTTAATCGGAATCACTTTAAATCATGGCAGTTGTCTAATCTAATAGTATTGGTGTCACTAATAGACGGTAAGCCAGACACTCAGCATTACACGTATCAGTATCACTGGCGCCGTATACAAGTCTTCTCCATGGGCATATATCATACTAGGCAACCACTTTCTGAATGAATGGTAGGTGTTTGAATGGTTGCTTCATCAGTATTTTGCAACTGTGCTGTCTATGCCTTTATCATGGGGACCCGCTGCATCCTGTAGTGCAATAGTATTGTAACCTGGTGTTGGTAAACATGGCTGCTTTTTTATGTGATGCTATTTAACATGAGTTTAAATGTAATTAGTTAATTCTTAACGCAACTACATCCACACTTATCAAACCACATTATTTTATTTTTAATTTCCCCCTTAATTATTTATCAATGGGTTTATAACGATTATGGGTGACGTTAAAGGTGGAAAAAGTTCTTAAATGATTCATCCTGGCATGTTTTTTTTTTTTTTTTTTAAGCAAGGCAAAATCCTGGCATTTTAACAAGAGTGTGTAGACTTTGTATATCCACTGTGCATCACATGTAAAGAAAAAACAGTTTAACAGTCTCATAGTTTTGTCTCATAAATATGCATCAATTTTTCATATTGGACCATAAATTACAAGTGGTGTTACCTACTGCCAATTTGAAAAATGCTGGCAGGCACCATGTTACTAATCCTGGTGACACTTTAAACATGTTTTCTTTATAACAGACATATAAATTGTTCTTTTGTGCATGGTAATAGGGTTTGGTGGGAGCATTTTCTCTGGGCAACAGTTGTACGGTACATTACTGCAAAATGTTGAGTGCCTAGGGACTTAGCAAACCATCTTGTGAGCTCCATAACTAATTTCTGCGTCAAAAAAAATTATACTATAGTATACTGTATTTTATAACCTTTATATGATAGAAAAGTACAATAATATTGGTCAGAGTATTTTTTTTATGCATTTAAGAAGAAATCAAGTTTTAGATTGCACAAATAATTTCTAAAACTAAACAGGGTATTGGGTAACGTGTGTCTCCCGGCAGGAAAAAAAAACCTGATTATTTCTCTTCAAGAACTGCCCTGCAAAGCAATTCCATGACCTTTTTATATACAGCTGTTTATTATTGTAGATCTAGGCTTGAGATTAACCTCACCAGTCAGTGCCTGTGTGAAGGGATTGAAAAAAAAAAGTGTCATATATACATTTTACAACTTTAAACCTTTATAAATGAGTACCAGGAGCAAGGGATAAGAATAATAACATCTCTAACAAAATCAAGACAGATTATATATTGTGATATAAAAACAATATTTTGTCCCTAATTGAGGTTTCCAGTTGTATATCACTATAGCTTCACAATAATGTAATGAAAAGTTGTTTAGCCTCTAATGTACTTTGTGTTTTAATTCCCTTGACCATTTTCGATTTGAACAATGGGAGCATTATTATTATATTTCATTCCTTAAAACCATACAGACTTAGTACTGAGGTTTTGCTAAAATAGTATCCAGTCTAGCCAATCTTCTTGAAGCTAAATTTACAAATCTTTTCAGACTCTATATGTTTATGGGAATAGTATTTAACACTGTTGTTATTAGGCTCAACATGCTGCTTTGCAGACTTAAATGATACGATGTCGGAGTCTAAGGCCGGGGTCACACAGCATTTTAGGCAGTCCGTTAACGCGCCGCCATTGAGCCCCATTGTTGGGCGCATCGCGACGCATGCCGTAAAGCAGCACGCGTTCGCGTTATGTGAAACTAGCCTAACGGATTGCATTACAATGCCGCATTAACGCGATGTAACGCATCCATTAACGCTGCCATAGACTGCCATAACATGGCGCATCACTAACGCATGTCCTAATCGGCATGCGTTAGCAATGTGCCGTCATGCTGTGACGGACCCTCGGACGCGGTCTGCAACGTTTGAGGGTCCGCCACTGCTAGCGCAGATGGAGCATCTGTGCTAGCGTGATTGCATAACGCGATCCAAGAAAGGCAATTGCGCTAGCACAGTCCGTTTAACGCATACGTTGAACGGACTGCCCTACCGCAATCTGATTCTGGCCTAATGTATGTTTTCTAACTGTGCAAGAATACAGTATGCAGTTAGCTGCCTCTAGTGGTGACTAAACATAGCTAGGAATCACATTGTTCTAACTTAGAGAAGTTTTCCACCTTCATCAAAGTGGACTCCAGATGCTGTAAAATGCCTAAAATAGTAAGCAAAACAGGTACTCACCCATGTTGATAACTCAAGCCTCTGAGCCGCTAGAGGTTTTATATCCACCCTAATGAGCTCTATGTAGTGTTCCATTGACAGTGGGAAAAAATTATCAATAAAATAATGAAATAATAAAATTAAAAAAAAATTCCAAGAGATCTTTGATAGTCTCATGGGGGACAAAATATGCAATACATATACAAAAAATGTTTTAAAATAACAAAAAGTAAAGTCACCACTGCAGAACAAGAAAAATCAGATTTTTTTTCAGATAAAATAACATTACATACATTTAAGAAAAAACTAAAACTTACATATATTATGTGTCTACATGATCGTCATAACCTGGACAACTCATTCAGCAGGTTGTTTGCATTGCCAAAGAATTGTAGAAATTACACGGTAATTTATATTCACCCAAGCCTGTTACCTTAAGCTAAATTCACATGACAGTGACATTTTATTCATTCATTAATTTATTTTTTACCTGCTATTTTTTATTTATTTTTCACTTATTTTACACCTATTTGTTTAGCGCTGTGCATACAGTGATAGGGAAATCACAGAGGGTAATATACTGTCTGTGATTTCTCTATGGGGACTTTGGCTGTCTCTGACAGCAGAATCTGTGCTCCCGAAGCTACACGATTGAGTGTAGCGGCTCTAGTATGCAGTGACATTCTAGAACGTCACTACAGAGAAGAAGCCAGACCATTCAGATGTTTAACCTCTTCACGACATATGACGTTCCTTTATGTCACATGTCACATCTCTCACTTTGCTGCGGGCTCACACGCTGAGCCTACATATTTCCTAGCAGATGTTAATCAGCCATTGTGTGCCTCTAACAACCACAGGTGGAACAAAGCTACTTCAATGGCTGTTAACCTGTTAAATGCTGCTAATATCTGACAGCAGCATTTAACACACGCCGGCTGGTGATGCATCATTCCACTTGCCTATTGGCCTGTCTATGAAGTGATTGTAGGGTGCCGATGGGTTGCCATAACAGCTGTGGGTCTTTTGAAGACACTCCGTGCTTGTCATGATGATTTTGCTGTGAAAGCTTGTAGCTAGTGTTCATGGGACATCATGATTTTTACTATACATAGCAGTGCTCATGCACTGGTATGTATTGTACAAGCATCCAGATTATCGCAGCTTCAAGTCTCCTAAGGGGATTAAGAAATACAGTGAAAAATAAAACAAAAAGTTTTTAAAAATAGGGAAAAAAATAACACAAACGTTCAAATCATCCTCCTTTAGACCCATTAAAAATAAAGTAATTTAAAATACACACATTTGGTATTGCTGCATTCATAAAAGTCTAATCAAGCAAAATATAAAATAAATTAATCTGTAAACAGCTTAATGAGAACAAAAATCAAAATGACAGAATTGCGATGTTTTGGCTGCTGCAACATTGCAATATAATGCAATAAGAGACGATCAAAACCTCCTATCTACTCCAAAATTGTATAAGTAAAAACATCCTTTCAGGGCGCAAAAAATAAGTGCTCAACCAGCATATCCTGAAAATTGAAAATGTTACGGGTCTTGGAAAATGGCGACACATGACTTTTTTTTTTTTAGAAATTTCCGAATTTACTTTCACCACTTAAAAAAAAAAAACCTATTCGTGTTTGGTATCTACGTAATCGTACTGACTTGGAGAATCATACTGCTAGTTCAGCTTTAGTGAACATAGTAAACAAAAAAAAACCTATTGTGAAATGTCACCTTTTTTTGTAATTTCAACTCACTTGGAATTTTTTCCCCGCTTTCTTGTGCATCACATGACACAATGAATGATTTCATTCAAAAGTACAACTCGTCCTGCAAGAAACAAGCCCTATGGCTATGAAAACGAAACTTTAAAAAAGTTATGGCTCTTGGAATAAGGGGAGAGACAGCCGAAAATGGAAAATTGTCCAGTCATGAAGGGGTTAAAGTCAATGGGCAGTAAAGACATAGTTCAGCAAGCTTAAAAATAATTTCACCTGATAAATGAGCGTTTTGCTTGTTTGCTGAGTGATTGGCAGCTTATTTAGACAGGTCAATAATCATGGATGTTGTTCCCGATATATACGCAATCTAAGTTTCTGCTTTATGTATTTAAACAGAATTAGAAAAAAATGATGAATGGAAAAACTAATAATCGTGCCTCAGGGAATACATATAGCCTGTCAAATGGCTGTTTGTACTGCTGTTATAGACATTTAGATAAGTGAATTTAAACTAACCCATAATTGTGTTTCTAAAAACGAAAAATATATTATAACAATGTATGTGGTGTGCGCAAAGTATGATTTCCCAGCTCACTGGCGGAATTTTTATATTATTACTAGATATTAAACACAAATTTACTTCTGAATATTGGTGTATGATCCATAAGCTTACATTCTTATCCCCACAGAATGTGAAGAGAATGATTGTGGGAATATATATTTTCGGTAATAGGGCAATTTTGGGAGGATTCTCAGGGAAACCTTTTATTTCGAGCTTTGGCAGGACAACATGTACTTATGTTAAATGTATTTGGGATATGTCTGGTCGCAGGATATTTTGTTTTACTCTTTTCATTCCGAGTTATTTATTATAGATTATGTTTGGACCCTGAAACTGTTTCAAAGATAAAAAACATCAAAACCGTTCGCGGCTATGCATAATCATATAGAGCCACCTAGTGGACCAATCCTAGTGCTCCCAGTAAAGTGATCTTTTCAAATAAGTACTCTTTTCTTTTGACTATATTTTATTAATAAGTTTAGAAATGAGTAAACTAAATATACAGAGAGAGAGTAAGATAAGATAAGATGAGAACTGGCGTAGAAAGCAATGTCCCTTTGTAGTCTATAGAAATGTTAAGTATTTTTTCCAGAATATCTTGGCGCACATAGGAGACAAGGCCAGCTATTCGGGCCTGCGCTAAATTTATGTGGCTCTCCTTGAAGTGGCCCCCTGTCTCCTGTGCTCTTTTCTGTGATAAGACATTTACATGAATTATGCACTTCTGTAACAGGAAAGCTTACTCTCCCCTGACACCCTAGGTCCTCTTTCCTGCATATGTCACCTCCTTGAAAGAACATACTTTAGCATTAAACAGCTGTCAAAATGGGCCCCACCATCCCACCTCCCTTCTTACGTTCTCAGAAGCCCCCCCGTTGAAAACATTGCTGTACAGAATTCAGCATACTGGAAAGCTATTAAAGGGAAACAATTACCATAATTATGAGGATTATGTCACCTTAACCTGCAGTAGAATATATGGCACAAATGATGGCTTCCTCTGAATATTTACATTCATAAATATGTATATATGGCTTAATGGGAGCCAACAAATTAGAAACAGGCTAGGTCCAGATGCGCAAGCCTCCCACGGTCAGCACCATCACCCTTGAGACTAGAAGTGAGAAGTGCAAAAGGAATTTGCCGTAAAATCATCAATCAACGCAAATGTAATAAAAAGGATATGTTTTTCATGGGAGGTAACTCCTCATGTAAGACTTTTTGGGGAATAACGAGATTTATTGAATAAATAACCATAATGCTTCACATTGTTCTAAAAATATTTTCCAGCCTTTACCAAGTTTTTATTATGGCAGCTAGAAGGTCACTACATTATCTCCCTCCCTGAAAAAAAAAGTAAACAAGCACAGCAAGGAGTCCCATCAATTAAGATGGAGAAAATGCAAGGTCAAGTGACATTTATTAGCAAAGTCATGTTTAGTAGACTAGATGAAGATATGGTAGACAGGATGGACTCAGAAGTAAAACTTCAGAGTGTACTACGATTTATATGCTAATGAAATGTTTAAGGCTTGCCTCTAGGAAGATAAGAGACTTTATATAATATATATTGAAAGGCTGTAATGTATCACCGCCAGAATGGGTACAACCCTGGCGGGAATGTGCCCCAAGGCTAAGGCCTCATTCAGATGTCCGTTTTTCACATTTGTCTTCTATCTGTTATTTTCACGAACAGAACATGTGCCCATTAAAGTATATGGTGGTATTCGCATGTCGATGTTTATGTGCAGACCGTGTGTCTGTAAAAAAAAAAAAAAAAAAAGCAGAGACAAGTGCATTTATTATTGGAGTCACATAACGAAATAACAAGACTTACGTGTTCTATCCATGGTTTCCACAGATAGATCATGTGCCCATTAAAGTGCTATTCACATATCCGTGTGTTTTTTTGCAGACCGTGTATCCAGAGACATGTCCATTTTTGGTCAAGGATCAAAATTACCAATAGAAGTCTATGGATCCATGAAAATCATAAACAGAAGACGGATGGCATCAGTGTGCTATCCATATGCTGTTGGCAATTAACATTGAAATGAATAGAAACTTTGCAATTTTTTTTTTCAGACAAAAAATTCACTGATAAAACACTGATGGCAACCATTTTTGCAAACATTACAAGTCACTGACGTCTGTATGTGGCCTTAGAGCATTATAATAATCAGTACAGTCATGTCTCCTCTCTAAATGTAATGCAGAAATGTGGCAGGAGAATGAAGGCCTCAACTAAGAAGGTGGCACCACTGATAATGCAAAAATACAATAGCAGTAATATTTTTGTATCGCAGCCACATTATCAAAAAAGCCTTTTATTGTGGAAATGCATATTAGGTATTTGTTCAATTCTGGCTACCTGACGTGTGTTGGCAACTTTAACTTAGCCATAAACTTTAGAAATTTTTATATTTGTTGGCAGTTTTTGTGAATTTTATTGGTGTCTGATGATAAAATAAAAATTGTAGCAAGCCAGGACTTTAAATTGCTAGCAAATCATAGCCAACATTGATTGAATCTTGTTTATTTATTAGGCTATGTGCCCACGCATGCAGAAAATTTCTGCTTCAAAACCAGACTCCTTCCCAGAAAACACGCGTTTTATTTCCGCGTGTTTTTGATGCATTTTTTCTGCGCGTTTTCTGACTCATAGAAAATAGCAAAAACGATGACTTTTCTGCAAAATTAATGAGCATGCTGCGTTTTTTACCGCTAAGCGTTTTTTGCACGGAAAAAACGCATCAATGTGCACAAAATGTGCAGAATTCATTTAAAATGAATGGGATGCTTCTTCTATGCGTTTTTGAAGTGCTTTGACGGGGACAAATGCTTCAAAAACGCTTACGGGGGCACACAGCCTTAAGGTAAGCGGGAAAATTGCTGCTGGAACTTCGAAGACGTGCATCTGGTGGCACATGGATTGGGCATGTTATTCCAAGATACGCCATCAATCAGGTAGCATTTATATGCATTAGATCCACTACCAATTTTCATTTGATCTATATAAGATAATTTACCCATAAACTATTAACACAGATCTGTCACTGACAATTTATTATTCTATTTGCACAACAGGCAAAATAATCTTAATAGCTTTAGTAATACCATTCAGAATGCATTCCTGAGCATTTGGCCAATGTAAATTAGTAAATAGGAAAAATATCCAGGCATCTCTTGTCTATTAAAAAAATTAGAACCTTAGATTGTATCTAAAATATAGTGTCGATAAGGTATTCTTTCAAGTAAAAATATTTTTACTGAGGCCACCCCCTACTGAATTTCACTTTTTATTTCATTTCTCTGCTGGATGGTTTGGCCAACTTTGGTGCACATCTGGTTGCATTCAGTAATGACCCTCATTTTATTTCACCTTTTTTCTGTTTCCCCCTGCTTAAAGAATTTGGTGTTTAATATGCTGTGTTGATGGTTTTTGGGAATTCTAAGTATTCACATTATTAGTATCTGTGCCTATTATGCTGTGGCTTTGGTTTCACGCACATATATTGTGTCATGTCAAAATACTTATGGAATAATTTAGTACTAAAAATAAAATGGTGCATGTTTCGCTATTTGATTTTTCTAATCGTTTATTTGCAATCTGATTTATTGTTGTGTGGACCTTTAAGTACTATAAAAAGTATCACTGTTTGAGATTATTTGTAGATTTGCATGGACTGGTGGCTATAACACAAGCTGGGTTAAGACTTGAACGGATTGTATACTACTTAGACAACCCCTTCTTAAATGCAACAGTGCCTAGCCTAATGTAAAATAAGAATACCATATACTGTTGAAACTAGAAGTTTACATACACTATATAAAATGACACATTTGCATGTTTTTCAGAATATCTGACATGAAATCAGGATAAACCTTTCCCATTTTAGGTCAATTACAATTACTATAATTATTACTGTATATACTCATGTATAAGCCGACCCAAGTATAAGCCAAGGTACCTAATTTTGCCACGAAAAATTGGGAAAACTTATTGACTTGAGTATAAGCCGGGTATGCATTGTCACCTCATCCCTATCCTGGTATGCATAGCCCCTCTTCCCTATCCTGATAATGCATGGTTCTCTATCGTGGTGTGCATGGTTCCTCATCCCTATGCATGGCTCCCCCATGAGAAAAGCATACAAAAAATCCTACTTACCTTGCCTGCGCGCCCTCGCCGCATCTTGTTCCGGTGCCAGCAGCTCCAGTGGCTGGGCGATCATGTGTCCCTGCTCATTAAGGGAATGAATATTCACTTCACTCCACACCTATGTAGTGGAAAGAGGTGAATATTCATAACTCTTAAGTAGCGTGCACCCGTCTTCGCCCGACAGCTGTTGGAACCCGGTGGCTGCAGCTGAAACTGTGCGCGCTATTAGAGAAATGAATATTCACTGCCAGTGCAGTGAATATTCATTTCTCTTTGGCAGCCGGCACAGGACTTAGCCGCAGCCTCCGGCTCCTGCCTCCTGTGACTCACTGCTTCGCCAATCTCCCTACCCCACCATCTTCTGGGACATTGACTCGAGCATAAGCAGAGGGTGATGTTTTCTGCACAAAATCATGTGCTGAAAAACTTGGCTTATACCATAATATTAGCCAAATGCCAGAATAATGAGTGAGAGAGAATGTTTTAAGGCATTTTTATTACTTACTGCAAAGTTAAACATTTAAATGCACTTCATTAGTATATGGTACCATTGCCCTTAACCCCTTCACTACCAAGGGTGGTTTGCACGTTAACTACCGGGCCAATTTTTACAATTCTGACCACTGTCCCTTTATGAGGTCATAACTCTGGAACGCTTCCATGGATCCCGGTGATTCTGACATTGTTTTCTCGTGACATATTGTACTTCATGTTAGTGGTAAAATTGCATTCAAATAACTTGCGTTTATTTGTGAAAAAAACGGAAATTTGGCGAAAATTTTGAAAATTTCGCAATTTTCCAACTTTGAATTTTTATGCCCTTAAATCACAGCGATACGGCACACAAAAAACTTAATACATAACATTACCCACATGTTTACTTTACATGAGCACAATTTTGGAACCAAAATTTTTTTTTTTTAGGAAGTTATAAGGGTTAAAAATTGACCAGCGATTTCTCATTTTTGCAACACCATCTTATTTTTAGGGACCACTTCACATTTGAAGCCACTTTGAGGGGTCTATATGATAGAAAATACCCAAAAGTGACACCATTCTAAAAAATGCACCCCTTAAGGTGCTTAAAACCACATTCAAGAAGTTTATTAACCCTTTAGGTGCGTCACAGGAATTTTTTGAATATTAAAAAAAAAAAATGAACATTTAACTTTTTTTCACAAAAAAAATACTTCAGGTTCAATTTTCTTTATTTTACCAAGGGTAACAGGAGAAATTGGACTGCAAAAGTTATTGTGCAATTTGTCCTGAGTACGCTGATACCTGATATGTGGGGGGAAACCACTGTTTCAGGCACATGGCAGACCTCAGTAGGGAAGGAGCGCCGTTTGACTTTTTCAATGCAAAATTGGCTGGAATTCAGATCGGACGCCATGCCGCGTTTGGAGAGCCCCTGATGTACCTAAACAGTGGAAACCCCCCAAGTGACCCCATTTTGGAAACTAGACCCCCCAAGGAACTTATCTAGATATGTGGTGAGAACTTTGAACCCACAAGGGCTTCATAGAAGTTTATAACGTACAGCGGTACAATTAAAAAATCTTTTTTTTTTCCACAAAAATGATATTTTCACCCCCAATTTTTATTTTTCCAAGGGTAACAGGACCCTAAAAGTTATTGTGCAATTTGTCCTGAGTACGCTGATACCCCATATGTGGGTGTAAATGACTATTTGGGCGCATAGCAGAGCTCGGAAGGGAAGCAGCGCCATTTGACGTTTTTGGCTAGAATTGAGATCGGACACCATGTCGCGATTGGAAAACCCCTGATGTACCAAAACACTAGAAACCCCCCACAAATGACACCATTTTGGAAACTAGACCCCCCCAAGGAACTTATCTAGATGTGTGGTGAGCACTTTGAACCCCCCAGTGCTTCACTGAAGTTTATGACGTACAGCAGTACAATTAAAAAATCATATTTTTTCCACAAAAATGATCTTTTCACCCTCAATTCTTATTTTTCCAAAAGTAACAGGACCCTAAAAGATATTGTGCAATTTATCCTGAGTACGCTGATACCCCACATGTGGGTGTAAACCACTATTTGGGCGCATGGCAGAGCTCGGAAGGGAAGCAGCGCCATTTGACGTTTTTGGCTGGAATTGAGATCGGACACCATGTCGCGTTAGGAAAGCCCCTGATGTACCAAAACAGTAGAAACCCCCCACAAATGACACCATTTTGGAAACTAGACCCCCCAAGGAACTTATCTAGATGTGTGGTGGGCACTTTGAACCCCCCAGTGCTTCACTGAAGTTTATAACGTCCGGGCGTGAAAATAAAAAAATCGTATTTTTTCCACAAACATCATCTTTTAGTCCCCATTTTTTTATTTTCCCAAGGGTAACAGGAGAAATTGGACCCCAAAAGTTGTTGTCCAATTTGTCCTGAGTACGCTGACACCCCATATGTGGGAGAAAACTACTGTATGGACACACGTCAGGGCTCGGAAGGGAAGTAGTGACGTTTTGGAATGCAGACTTTGATGGAATGGTCTGTGGGTGTCATGTTGCCTTTGGAGAGCCCCTAATGTACCTAAACAGTGAAAACCCCCCACAAATGATCCCATTTTGGAAACTAGACCCCCTGAGGAACTTATCTAGATGTGTGGTGAGCACTTTGAACCCCCAAGGGCTTCACAGAAGTTTATAATGCCCAGGCATGAAAATAAAAAAATCGTATTTTTTCCACAAACATGATCAATTAGTCCCCAATTTTTTTATTTTCCCAAGGGTAACAGGAGAAATTAGACCCCAAAAGTTGTTGTCCAATTTGTCCTGAGTACGCTGATACCTCATATGTGGGAGAAAACTACTGTATGGGCACACATCAGGGCTCGGAAGGGAAGTAGTGACGTTTTGGAATGCAGACTTTGATGGCATGGTCTGCGGGTGTCATGTTGCTTTTGGAGAGCCCCTGATGTACCTAAACAGTGGAAACTCCCCACAAGTGACCCCATTTTGGAAACTAGACTCCCCACGGAGCTTATCTAGATGTGTGGAGAGCACTTTGAACCCCCAAGTGCTTCACAGAAGTTTATAACGCCTGGGCGTGAAAATAAAAAAAACATTTTTTTCCACAAAATTATATTTTTGCCCCCAATTTTTTATTTTCCTAAGGGTAACAGGAGAAATTGGACCCCAAAAGTTGTTTTGTAATTTGTCCTGAGTAGGCTGATACCCTACATGTGGGGGTAAAACACTGTTTGGGCGCATGGCAGAGCTTGGAAGGGAAGGAGCACCATTTGACTTTTTCAACGCAGAATTGGCTGGAATTGAGATCAGACGCCATGTTGCCTTTGGAGAGCACCTGATGTGCCCAAACAGTGGAAACCCCCCAATTATAACTCCAACCCTAACCTCAACACACCCCTAACCCTAATCTGAGCCCTAGCCCTAACCCTAGCCCTAGCCCTAACCCTAGCCCTAACCCTAACCCTAACCCTAACCCTAACCCTAACCCTAGCGGGAAAATGGAAATAAATACATTTTCTTTTAGTTTTATTATTTTTCCCTAACTAAGGGGGTGATAACGGGGGGTTTGATTTACTATTTATGGCGGTTTTTATGTTTGGCGGCTGTCACACGCTAAAAGACGCTTTTTATTGTAAAAGTAGTTTTTGCATCACCACATATTGAGAGCTATAATTTTTCCGTATTTTGACCCACCGAGTCATGTGAGGTCTTATTTTTTGCAGGACGAGTTGACGTTTTTATTGGTACCATTTTCGGGCACGTGACATTTTTTGATCGCTTTTTATTCCGATTTTTGGGACGCAGAATGAACAAAAACCAGCATTTCATGAATTTCTTTTGGGGGGGTGCGTTTACACCGTTCCGCGTGCGGTAAAATTGATAAAGCGGTTTTATTCTTCGGGTCAGTATGGTTACAGCGATACCTCATTTAGGTCGTTTTTTTATGTTTTGTCGGTTTTTTGCAATGAAAACAATTTTATATAAAAAATTATTATTTTTGTATCGCTTTATTCTGCGAGCTATAACTTTTTTATTTTTTTGCAGATGATGCTGTATGGCAGCTCGTTTTTTGCGGGACAAGATGACGTTTTCAGCGGTACCATGGATATTTATATGTGTCTTTTTGATCGCGCGTTATTGCACTTTTTGTTCGGTGGTATGATAATAAATCATTATTTTTTGCTTCGTTTTTTATTTGTATTTTTTAAGGGGTTCGCTAAAAGGGTTAACTAATGGGACAGTTTTATAGGGCAGGTCATTATGGACGCGGCGATACCAAATATGTGTACTTTTATTGTTTTTGTTTTTTTTTATTTTGAAAAAATGGATTTATTGGGGAATATTTTTTTTTTTTTCTACTAATTTATTTAGCGATTTTTTTTTAAATTATTTTTAACACTTTTTATTTATTTTTTTTTTTTTTACTTTATTACCTTGTCCCAGGTGGGACATCACTGTCCTGTGACAGATTGCTGATCTGTCACATCACAGATCACTGTGACAGATCAGCGATCTGTCACAGGCAGTGCTGCAGACTTCCTCATGCCTGCGCTTTGCAGGCACTGAGAAAGCCAGCTTCCTCAGGCCCCCGTCGCCATCTTGGATTCGGGGGCCTGGAGGAAAGGAGCCCCCCGCAGCAGCGCTGCACATTGCGCTGCTGTGGGGGGCTCAGGGAAGCACGGAGGGAGCCCCCTCCCTGCCGATGCTTCCCTTTAACCCCCGGTACACCGCGATCGCGTTTGATCGTGGTGTGCAAGGGTTTAACGTGTCGGGGGCGGTCCGTGACCGCCCCTGACACATTGTGCCGGGTGTCAGCTATGATAATTAGCTGACACCCGGCCGCGATCAGCGGCGCTCACCACGTGGGCGCCGCTGATCATGGTGACGTAATATTCCGTCCATGGTAATTAGGTCCATGGTCACATGGACGGAATATTACGTCAATTGTAGGTAAGGGGTTAAACTGAATGACTTGGGTCAAATGTTTGGGATATCCTTCCAAAAGTTTCTCACAATAGTTGGTCAGACTTTGGGCCCATTCCTCCTGACAACTGGTGTAACTGATCCAGGTTTGTAGGTCACCTTGCTCATACCTACCTTTTCAGCTTTGCCCATAAATTTTCTATAGGATTGAGATCAGGGCTTTGTGATGTCAACTCCAAAACATTGATTTTGTGATCCTTAAGCCACTTTGTTACCATTTTGGCAGTATGCTTCAGGTCATTGTCCATTTGGAAGACCCATTTCCGCCCAAGCTTTAACTTCCTGGCTCATGTCTTGAGATGTTACTTCAGTATTGCCACATAATCTTCTTTTCTCATGATTCCATCTATTTTGTGAAATGCACCGGTCCCTCCTGTAGCAAAACAACCACACAACATGTTGCTGCCACCTCGATGTTTCACAGTTGGGATGGTGTTCTTAGGCTTCCAAACTTCTCCCCTTTTCCTCCAAACAAAACGGTCATTATGCCCAAAAAGTTCAATTTTAGTTTCATCAGTCCACAGGGCATGTCTCCAGAAATTAAGGTCTTTGTTCTTGTGTGCATTTGCAAACATTAATCTGGATTTTTTATGTTCCTTTTGGAGTAATGTCTTCTTCCTGGCAGAGTGGCTTTGCAGCCCATGTTGATTCAATACTCATTTCACTGTGGATATTGACACAATCTTACTTGTTTCCACCATCATCTTCACGAGGTCTTTTGCTTTTGTCCTTGGGTTGATATGCACATGTCAGATCAAAGCACATTCATCTCTGGGACACAGAACCCATCTCCTTCCTGAGCTGTACGATGGCTGGACATTCCCATCTTGTTTGTACTTGCGTATAATTATTTGTGAAGATGAGAAAAACACCTTCTGATATCTTGAAATTGTACACAAGGATGAGTCAGACATTTGCAAGTCCAGAATTCTCTTCCTGATATCTTAGCTGGCTTCTTGAGACTTTATCATGATCCTACGCAAAGAAGCAGTGTGTTTCAAGTGTGTATTACAATACATCCACAGGTGTGTCTCTAACTCAGATGTTGTCCAAAAAACTACCAGAAGCTTCCAAACACATGGCATCATCATATGGGCAGTCCAGAATTGTTTAAAGGAATAGTAATCTAAGTGAATGTAAACTTTTAAACTTTTGACTTTGCAGTAAGTGATAAAAATACCTTAAAACATCCTCTCTCTCTCATTATTCTGGTATTTTGCAAATAAAAATTATGGTAATCCTAATTGACCCAAAACGGGAAAGGTTTATTCTGATTGCATGTCAGATATTGAGAAAAACATGCGTAAGTGTCTTTTTATATAATGTATGTAAACTTCTGGTTTTAACCATACCTCCTGGATACCTCCTGGTTTAAGCATCAATCACGGCTATTTAACTACCTAGATATGCTTTCAATTACAACAGTAGCATCTAGTTGGTGAACAGAGGGCTTCACATTCATGGGTCCCAATAGTTGCAATGAAAACCTAACATCAGGTGATGGCATAGAGGTTACAGTGTCTTGTTATACCATGCTTTAACGGGTTGTGTTATTGTAAAACTAAGTCTCATGAACTGCAATACTGGTGAATAGCAGTTTATGAAATAAGTGATCAAAGTGAAAAATATCCAAGTCGGCGCAGAGGGAATAAGAAAAACGTAAAAAAAAATACCTACATAAAAGCACCAAAAATCTCCAAAATTGATTTCTAAAAACACTGCTTTTGTGTAATAAACAAAAATCAGTACACATGATTGATATTGCTACGCCTGGAATGACCAACATATACCTTTAACCATACAGTGAGTGATCTGGAAAAAAAAGAAAAACTTTTCCTGAATTGCTGGCTTTTGTTCATTCTGCTTCAGAAAAATCTCAATAAAAAGCGACCTAAAATGGTAACAATAAAAACTTCAACTCATCCTGTAAAAACAAATCCTCATACAACTTAGCTGGCCAAAAAATAAAAATGTGATAGCCCTCAAAATAAGGCAACAACATTTTTTTTTTTTTTATAAAATACAATTTTTGGTGTGCAAAAGTAGCGAAACATAGAAAAGCTGTATCATTCTGGAATTGATGTAATCATACTGACCCAAGGAATACAGCTGTCTCATCAATTACAGCAAGTGAAATAATTATTGAACACGTTACCAATTTTCAAGTATATTTTGTAAGGTGCTATAGACATTAAATTTTCATCAGATGTCGGTAACAACCCATCCAGCCACAAAGGTAAATTAAACCATAGATATCCATAAATTATGTGTAATGAGAAATGACACGGGGAAAAAGGTATTGATCAGGCTTACTGAAATTTTATGAGTTCCCTGCAGTTCACCAGGAGAATTTCACTGCAGTGAATTTGAACTGCGGTGAACTCTCCTCTCATTGGAGGGAGGACACTGCAGTTCAGCCTGGCTGGGAACGCAACCTCAGTGACGTCATCGTTAGACACTAATGCTGCGCTCGTAGCAGCTCATTCATCAGTGGTTCTCAGCCTGGACGGTCACATCTTGGCACCGTCCAAGTTGAAAACTAGTTATCCCCAGACATGGATTACGGTGTTGGACAGAATGACGTACATGTGAGGGATTTTTTTTTTTTTTAAGTTTTATTACAGGAGAATGAGGGCATTGGTGGAATTAGGTGTTAGGTGAGTATAACTGTGTTTGTTATTTTTAAATAAAATGGAAAACTGTGTTTAGTCTTATTTCTAATAAAGGTCTTTATTCTGGCTGTGTCTCTATTTACCTTGTAACTATAGGATTAGTAATGGAGAGGTGTCTTATAGACACCTCTCCATTACTAAGCCATGGGATGGATCTTACCTGGCAATACAAAAGTGACATCAACCCCACAAATATGAGCCCCACTTGCCACTGCTACAGGGCAAGTGGGAAGAGTCGGGCAAAGCGCCACAATTGGCACTTCTAATAGGTGTGCCTTTTCTGGGTGGCTGGGAGCTGCTATTTTTAGGCTGGGGAGGGCCAATATCCATGCCCCTTATCAGCCTGAGAATACCAGCCCTCAGCTGTGAGCTTTAACAAGACTGGTTGTCAAAAATGGGGGGAACTCATGCCATTTTTTATTATCTATTTAAATAATCAAAAAATACAGCATAGGGACCCCTCTATTCTTGATAACCAGCCTTGCTGAAGCTGACAGCTGAGGATTGCAGCCCCCAAGTGTGAGTTTTGCCTGGCTGGTTATGAAAAATGCAGGGGAACCCATGCAGGTATAATTTTTAATTATTTATTTACAGCACAGGTTTGACTGAGTACTCCTGCTCTCACTGAATGCAATTTGTATGTGCTAGTACAAAGTGCTGCTTAGTGTATGAGGTACCATAGTATAAAAAATATATATATTTGATAGCTAGATAATTAATAGTATTACACCTGGGAAAGTTCTATGCCAAGTAGCATTCAAAGTTTTAATACTATTAATTATCTATCTATCTATTATACATATTTTTTCTACTATGGTACTTCATCCAAATGTAGGGTCGATGGGCCGGGCTGGGGGAGTGATCCCTCGTTATACCGCGCAGAGACGAAACAGAGACAATTGGAGGCAACATTCGGGTACAACAGGTCCAGGTTTATTCGCTTGCCGTCTGCCTGACGGCCTCTGAAGTACACCGCACTTCACTTCAATTCACTACACTTTCCTGGGCCTCCGTTTCTAGGCCCGCTTTACACACCGTACCTTAGCACCAGGGACGTACATGCACGTATCGTCCCTACTTCACTTGATGATGCTGCTGACAGGTCCGTCACTGTGGCCGCCTTAGGCCCGTACACCAACAGTAATTTTACTGGTCAGACGTCTTCTTCCACATGGTATGTTTCGCCTCTGTCTCGTGCTTTTTGCGGTACTTTCCTGTCAGGACCACCCCCCTGACGTTCTCTCTCCTCAGTCTCCCTGGTCTGGATTCTCTTCACAGCGCACAGACTGTCGCAGTCCTCCTGTCACTGGAGCTCCCCCTGGGGACTGGAACCTTCTGGAACCCTCCCTCAGTATTTATAACCAACCCGCTTCCTTGAAACTGTCACTGTAACCACGCCCCCCCATGACCAACGGTTTCTAAAGCCCTAAGCTGTTGTCAAGTCCTTTGCTCACACTCCTCCCTGCCATCTAATGGTCAACCCAAGGTACTGCACGTCCACTACACTTTCCTAGCTGTTTCCCCACTGTAATAACTGACACCTACCTACACTGTGCAAACCTTTCCTTCTTCACTCTGACTAGTCCGTCCATCCGTCAGGTCACCTTCCCTACACACTAAGCAGCGCTTTGTACTAGCACATTGCACTTTCTTATATTCTATTTATGGTATTCGGTGCAAATAAATATATGTATTTTCTTAGTGGTGGTTTTATTAGCCTGGGTGTATTATTATTTTTGGTCACCTTATATCTTAAATGCAATCATACTGTGCATCTCCCTCCCTTTTTGGAGGTTCATTGCCCTGTCTTTTTTAATAATCTTATCTTCGTCTTTTATTTTATTGTTCATAAATAAATATTTATTTTTTAAATTAATAATCTTGAGTTGGAATCACTTCTCGTCTAGCGGCTACAACCACAATAGACCAGGTTGATGTATCTAGCTTTGAATTTAAGTTTAAATTAAGACGAGGTGGGTGATGGACTGCTGTAAGCCTGCTTTGCTGGGAGCCCTGATACCTCATGCAACAGCTCATACTGCTTTTCTTTTCAGCCACACTCAAGTGGTACAAATATCAGCCTGCAAGATCACTAATATTAGAAAAATTTAAGAGTAGTAAGACAGCTAGTTGCCTGAAAGTAAGTGCAGGCCTGCCAGTCTAGGAGCCCTACTGCTACAGGTAACACACATGAAGGAGACACAACTTGGAGTCACCACATTTAGAAAAATTATTACCACACACTACTAAAGTGGTATACATTTCCCCATAGTAGAAATAGTATAAAGGGGCTCTAATACCCCTTCCACTAAAGGCTTCCCACCACATGGAGACCCAACTTGGAGTCTCCATATTTCAAAAAATATTGTCACACACCACTAAAGTGGCAATTTCCCCAGAGTAGAAATAGTATAATTGCTCTTCATTTTTACAACTTCTATTACAGGACAGGCTACTCATCTCTCTTCCCTTGGTAGCTGCAACGGTATTATTATTTATTGTTATAATGTCATTTATTCCATGTCACTTTACATGTGAAAAGGGATTTATGTTATGATTGAGTCACCGTAGGAGGCAAAAACAGAAATGCTAGCTAAGTCCAGAAAACCAGAGAAGTTGGCAGCTATCGGATTGCAGACCCCTGAACCTATCAACACAACTAGCAGTAGCCGTGGTGGGTTCCTACGATGCCCTAGACCCCTCGATCACAGCCGGAGAAATAGCTAGGCCTAAAGAAAGAAAGGGGAAAACTAAACTGCCCCAGAGCAGACCCCAAAGCAATAGGCAGCCCCCAACATATAATGACGGTGAAGCAAGATGAAAACACTAACACAGGCAGAAAGATAGACTGAGCAAAGACGGGGCCCAATCTAGCTAGATAGAAAAGGACAGGAAGGCTGCTGTCTGCAATCCGTGAAAAACCCTATGAAAATAAGAGCCAACAGACTGACAGTGAAAAAGGCCCTGAAGACGCTTGGCTTCAAAAAAGCTATGTCAGTACTCAGGAATATTCTGAAGACAGAGCTACAGGCAAAAGGAGATTCAGCTCACCCCAGCAGGGAATGGCAGAATCCAGAAAAGCAAGGAAAACAAAAACAAAACACTAATGCAAACAGGCAAAGCAGAAAAACTTAGCTTAGAGGAGCAGGAATCAGACTGGTGTCCTAGAAGTCCACAGAGAAATCACCCGCAGGGCAGAAGGGCGTCGGCAGCCTTATATCCAGTCCGTGACTCCACTCAGCCAGTCATCCTCATCAGGTTCAGGTGCCTGATAATCAGGCTCATTACCTTCCTTCACCAGAATAGGGAGTTCACCAGACCTCAGTGACGAAGGGGAAAATGAACTCACAACAGTACCTCCCCCTTGAGGAGGGGTCACCGAACCCTCAACCACGCCACCAGGGCGATCAGGGTGAGCCCGATGAAAGGCACGCACCAATCTTTTGGCATGAATATCAGAGGCAGAGACCCAGGAATTATCCTCCTGACCATAACCCTTCCACTTAACCAAATACTGGAGTCTCCGTCTAGCCAGACGGGAATCCAGTATTTTCTCTACCTCATATTCCATGTTACCTTCAACCAATACAGGGTCCGGAGGTGCCACCCCAGGAACAACTGGTTCAACAAACCTCTTCAACAAGGACTTATGGAACACATTATGGATTTTAAATGTGACAGGAAGAGCCAAACAGAAAGAGACCGGATTAATAATCTCCAAAATCTTGTAAGGTCCAATAAATTTAGGCTTAAACTTAGGAGAAGCCACCTTCATAGCAATATTTTTTGATGATAACCACACCATATCACCAATCTTAAACTGGGGACCAATGGTCCTATGTCGATTGGAAAACCGCTGGGCCTTTTCCTGGGAGAGAGATAACTTATCCACCACTTGGTCCCAGATCTGGTGCATTCTCTCCACCACAGTGTCAACACCTGGGCAGGCAGAAGGCTCCACCTGCCCTGAAGAAAATCGAGGATGAAACCAAAAGTTACAAAAAAAAAAGGTGACATCAAAGTGGCTGAACTAGCTCTATTATTTAAAGCAAATTCGGCCAAGGGCAAAAATGAAACCCAATCATCCTGATCAGCGGAAATAAAACATCTCAAATACGACTCCAAGGTCTGGTTTATTCTCTCTGTCTGCCCATTGGTCTGAGGGTGAAAAGCAGAGGAGAAGGACAACTGAATTCCCAGCTTGGAACAGAAAGTCTTCCAAAATCTAGACACAAACTGAACTCCTCTGTCAGATACAATGTTCTCAGGAATCCCGTGTAAGCGAACCACCTGTTGCAAAAACAGGGGCACCAACTCAGAGGAAGATGGCAACTTAGGGAGTGGTACAAGATGAACCATCTTAGAGAACCTATCACAAATCACCCAAATAACAGTCATTCTTTGAGAGACCGGCATATCAGAGATGAAATCCATTGAAATATGGGTCCATGGCCTCCTGGGGACAGGCAAAGGCATCAACAACCCACTAGAACGAGAACAAGATTTAGACTGGGAGCAAGTCCCACAGGACTGCACAAAATTCCTGACATCATGAGACAAGGTGGGCCACCAAAAAGAGCGACTCACCAGATCTCTAGTACCAAAAATACCTGGATGACCAGCCAATGCAGAGCAATGAACTTCAGACATCACTCTCTTCTTCCACTGGTCAGGAACATACAACTTTCCACTGGGACAACACTCAGGTTTGTCCTCCTGGAACTCTTGCAGAGCAAGTCTCAGATCGGGCGAGATGGCAGAAAGAACTACCCCTTCGCCTAAGATGGTAGCAGGCTTGGTCACCACAGGAGAATCAGCAAAGAAACTCCTAGAGAGGGCGTCTGCCTTGACATTCTTAGTTCCAGGAAGAAAAGAGACCACAAAATCAAAACGTGTAAAAAACAAGGCCCACCTAGCTTGTCTAGGGTTCAAGCGTTTAGCCGACTCTAGATAAATCAAATTCTTGTGGTCAGTGAGGACCACAACTTGATGTTTAGCTCCCTCCAACCAATGTCTCCACTCCTCAAATGCCCATTTCATGGCCAACAGTTCCCGATTCCTCACATCATAGTTACGTTCAGATGGAGAGAACTTTCGGGAAAAGAAAGCACAGGGATTCATTTTAGCTGTTACAGGATCCTTTTGGGACAAAACAGCTCCTGCACCAATCTCAGAAGCATCCACCTCTACCTGGAACGGGAGTGAGACATCAGGTTGCCGCAAAACTGGGGCGGAGGTAAATCTTCGCTTCAGCTCCTGAAAGGAAGCAACAGCCTCTGGAGACCAATTCAACACATCAGCACCCTTCTTAGTCAGATCAGTCAATGGCTTGGCAATACTAGAAAAATTTGCTATAAATTTCCGATAAAAATTAGCAAAACCCAAAAACTTCTGGAGGGCCTTCAAAGAAGTGGGCTGAACCCAATCATAAATGGCCTGTACCTTGGCCGGCTCCATTTCAATAGTTGACGGAGACAAAATAAATCACAAAAATGAATTCCTCTGTACTCCAAAAAGGCATTTCGATCCTTTGACATACAGGGAATTCTCCCTCATGATCCGGAACACAGTCCGAATATGTTCCACATGAGAATCCCAATCCTTGGAGAAGATCAAAATATCATCCAGATAGATAATCAAAAATTTATCGACAAAGTCTCGGAAAATATCATTCATGAAGCACTGGAAGACAGAAGGGGCATTAGTGAGCCCAAAAGGCATCAAAATGTCCCTCCGGAGTATTAAACGCCGTCTTCCATTCATCCCCCTGCTTAATGCGGATAAGATTATACGCCCCCTGAGGTCAAGCTTGGTAAACCAGCAAGCACCTCTAACACTAGAGAATAGATCCGAAATCAGGGGTAACGGATACTGATATTTAATAGTAATTTTATTGAGGGCACGATAATCAATACAAGGCCTTAAAGAACCATCCTTTTTGGCCACAAAAAAAACCCGGCACCTAAGGGTGAAGAGGATGGTCTAATATGACCCTTCTCCAACGCCTCCTTAATATAGGACCGCATAGCCTCGTGCTCGGGTACAGATAAATTGAAGAGCTGACCCTTGGGAAATTTACACCCCGGGCTTAGTTCAATTGCACAGTCATAACTCCTATGAGGAGGCAAGGACGCAGACTCATTCTCACTAAATACATCATAAAAGTCCGCCAAATAGTCAGGAACATCATGCGACTGAGGAGAGGTGGAAAAAAACGGAGCCTCACTAAAGGTACACCGACAACCCCAACTCACCACAGACACAGATTTCCAATCCAAAAATGGATTATGAATTTGCAACCAGGGAAACCCCAGAACAACGGCATCATGCAGACCATGCAACACCAAAAATCTGCAATTTTCTTGATGGTCTGGGGCGACCCGCATGACCACCTGGGTCCAAAACTGAGGTTTATTTTTAGCCAAAGGAGTAGCATCAATCCCCCTCAAAGGGATAGGCGTCTGCAGAGGTGTCAACGGAAATCCACAACGTTTATCAAAATCCAAGTCCATTAGGTTTAGCGCTGCTCCCGAATCCACAAAAGCCTTGGCGGAAAATGTGGACAGGGAGCAGATCAGAGTAATTGCCAGAAGAAACTTAGGTTGAACACCACCAACAGAAAACGTGTGTGCAAAGCGTTTCTCTCGTTTAGGACAAACAGAAATAATATGCGAGGCATCTCCACAGAAAAAACACAGCTTATTACGCCTTCTGAACTCCTGACATTGCGCCTTAGACAAAACTCTATCACATTGCATAGGTTCAGACGTCTGTTCAACCGGTGGCAACACCTCTCGTGCAATCCTGTGTTCATGTAAACGCCGATCAACCTGAATGGCTAATGACATAGAATCGTCCAGACCAGAGGGAACAGGAAATCCCACCATAGTATCTTTTACGGCTTCTGACAAACCCTTCCGAAAGAGAGCAGCCAAGGCATTATCATTCCAGGTAGTAAGGACCGCCCACTTTCGGAAGTTTTGACAGTACAACTCTGCAGAATCTCGACCCTGGTTCAATGCCAACAGGGTCTTTTCAGCCTGATCAATAGCATTAGGTTCGTCATACAACAACCCCAAAGCTTGAAAGAATGCGTTCACATTAGTCAGAATAGGATCATCTGGTTTCAAAGAAAACGCCCAATCCTGGGGATCGCCACGCAGCAAAGAGATGACAATTTTAACCTGCTGCGCGGAGCTCCCTGACGAGTTAGGCTTCAAGGCAAAAAATAATTTACAATTATTTTTGAAACTCAAAAATTTAGATCGATCCCCAAAAAATACATCAGGTGTAGGGATCTTTGGTTCAACAGCATGCGAACGAGCAAGGTAGGCGGAAATTCCCCGCACTTCCGCAGCGAGCTGCTCCACACGATCAGACAATTGCTTTATCTCCATTGAGAGAAAAAAAAATTCCCCCTACGGCCTCAGAGATATAGAGGAAAGAATATACGCACACTTTTTTTTTTTTTTAAACACAATTCTTTCCTGCTATTGAGTACCCTAGGATCTGCGGTATGGCGGGTGATTCTGTTATGATTGGGTCACCGTAGGAGGCAAAAACAGAAATGCTAGCTAAGTCCAGAAAACCAGAGAAGTTGGCAGCTATCGGATTGCAGACCCCTGAACCTATCAACACAACTAGCAGTAGCCGTGGGGGGTTCCTACGATGCCCTAGACCCCTCGATCACAGCCGGAGAAATAGCTAGGCCTAAAGAAAGAAAGGGGAAAACTAAACTGCCCCAGAGCAGACCCCAAACCAATAGGCAGCCCCCAACATATAATGATGGTGAAGCAAGATGAAAACACTTATACAGGCAGAAAGATAGACTGAGCAAAGACGGGGCCCAATCTAGCTAGATAGAAAAGGACAGGAAGGCTGCTGTCTGCAATCCGTGAAAAACCCTATGAAAATAAGAGCCAACAGACTGACAGTGAAAAAGGCCCTGAAGACGCTAGGCTTCAAAAAAGCTATGTCAGTACTCAGGAATATTCTGAAGACAGAGCTACAGGCAAAAGGAGATTCAGCTCACCCCAGCAGGGAATGGCAGAATCCAGAAAAGCAAGGAAAACAAAAACAAAACACTAATGCAAACAGGCAAAGCAGAAAAACTTAGCTTAGAGGAGCAGGAATCAGACTGGTGTCCTAGAAGTCCACAGAGAAATCACCCGCAGGGCAGAAGGGCGTCGGCAGCCTTATATCCAGTCCGTGACTCCACTCAGTCAGTCATCCTCATCAGGTTCAGGTGCCTGATAATCAGGCTCATTACCTTCCTTCACCAGAATAGGGAGTTCACCAGACCTCAGTGATGAAGGGGAAAATGAACTCACAACAGGTTTACATAATAACAACAAGTACAATAATCTTAAATAATACAAGGCACTGACTGATACTGAAGGAGAGAGGACCCTGCCCATGAGTGCTCACAGTCAAAAAGGGATAGATGAGGATACAATAGGTGAAGGTATTGCTGCTTGTGCAGCAGTGTGGTGGAACGATGGTTACTGTAGGTAGATGTGGTTCTATGGGTTCATTTTGAAGGTTTCTATGGTAGGCAACAGTATGATATGTGTTAGGCGTCAGATTCCTGGCACTGCACAGCGGGAATCCAGAGCCAGACATCCTGCGGTCTCCCATTCTCCTCCGACCGCTCGGACTCCTGCTCAGCAATCACGGCGAGCCAGGCATTCTCCTCAGACGCGTTCTGTGAGCCAGGATGTTGCTTCCACCTCCAGTGCAGCAATGGTAGCGCAACCTGCTTTGCAGGGAACCGCTCCAGAGGCTAAGTCCTCGTGCCGTGCTACTGGGCATGCCCGCAACGTGCCCTCTCAGTGGAGAGCAGGGGTCACATGTGCAGGTCCTGTGTCGGATCTGATTGGTCCTTCCTAAAGTATTGGAAGGTCCCGGAAGCGCATGGCTATAAAAGCCCCGCATGGTGGCTCGGCCATGCGCTAGTGTAGCATATTATTCTGTGTGTGTATGGTGATGGATGCATGGACTGGTGTCTGACTCATTATGAAACCCCTACCCTCTGATATTACGAGTGGTGACTGAGTGTGTATAGTCAGCTCCAGGGTTGTGGCAAGCTACACGCCACTTGCTCCACGCCTACAATAGCGTCCGTCGGCGCCCGGTTCTCGGCGCCGACGCTTGCGGCCTTAGCTGCCGCTGCGCTGCAATGCCAGCAGCTATTGGTGTTCGCGGCTGCGACGCCACACGCCGGCTCCTGTGACGTTAACAGGGCCAGCGCCTTTGCATATAATTTTGCCAAGCGACTCTGTGTCTGAACAGAGCCGCTCCTAGCGTTCGGGTGACGTTAACGCGTGCGCACTACAGCACCTTCTGGTGCATCTGCCATTGTCCAGCAGTGGTCTAGTCACCTACCACACGGTGGACCCCGGGCGGCGAACGCACCTCCTATTATTTATATTTGGTGCGTTCCGCCGTCCCTAACATTACACTAGCGCCAGGGTCTGGCTGGTAATGGCAGACGTGCAGCAGTTGCAGCGCTATATTCGGCAGCTGGAGAGCAGGTTGGCGGCTATTGAGAGCGCCAACTCAGCAGCGAATACCGCGCTAGCTGCTGCCCAGACAGTCGCCGAGGCTGTTTCACGTGCGCCCGCTCTTTTGCCCATGCCGACACTTTCTCGCCTCCCGCTTCCCGACAAATTTTCGGGTGACAGCGCCACCTGTAGGGGATTCGTCAGTCAGTGCTCAATTCAGCTTGAGTTACTGGCTGCACGGTTTCCTACAGAGCGGGCTAAGGTGGGGTTTATTGTGTCACTTTTGTCTGGCAGAGCATTACAGTGGGCCACGCCATTGTGGGAACGTGATGATCCCGTGGTTCAGGGTGCTGCGCAGTTCCTCGCGGCCCTGAAGCAGGTCTTTTTGGGACCACGGATCACGCACAACACCTCTTTACAATTACTCTCCCTAACACAGGGGTCACTCTCGGTCAGCCATTATGCCGTCCGGTTCCGGACATTGGCTTCCGAGTTAGAGTGGCCGGACAAAGCCTTAGTCCCGGTGTTTTGGAGAGGGTTGGCTGAGCACGTTAAAGACGCTCTAGCTACCAGAGAGGTTCCCACAAGTCTGGAGGATTTGATTGCCGTTTCCACCCGCATTGACCTCCGGTTTACGGAGCGCAGGCTGGAACGGGCACAATCCAGACGTAGGGTTAACTTGGCTCCCACATTCACCAAACCACTAATATACCCCGCACAGGAGCTTTCACCCTCTGAACCTATGGAGGTGTCTCGCACCGGCTCTAAGCCACGACCGATGCGAAGCTCTGCACGTTGCTATCAGTGCCGACAGTTTGGTCACCCGGCTAGCACGTGTCCTCTGCGGGCGAAAAGGCGTCCATGCCCAGTGGCCGTAGGTAGTGGGCAGTCCGATATGAAACCCTTTTCACCCAAACCGGTATTCCGGGGCATCTTAGACAGTGGGTCCTCCACCTGGGAGGCAGAGGTTACCGTGGACTCTGGGGCCGAGGGGAACTTTATGTCTTCTACCTTCGCCCAGAAACACGCCATTCCCCTGGTATTATTATCTCAGCCTCTGACCATCAGGGTGGTTAACGGAGCACCATTACCCTCTCAGGTGACCCATCAGACAGCTCCACTAGGGCTCACTATCTCACCCTCTCATCATGAGACTCTGTCCCTGCTAATCCTGCCAGACGGCATCGATCAGGTGCTGCTCGGGGTTCCCTGGCTTCGGTGCCACTCTCCTCATATCGAGTGGGCTACAGGGAAGATACTGTCCTGGAGCAAGGACTGCGAGGGAAGATGTCTGAGGGGCAGTCTTAAGGTGGCTTCCACTGAAGTGCCTGCGGATCTCTCCGCACTACCTAAACCCTACCGCCAATACGCGGACGTCTTCTCCAAAAAATCTGCAGAGACGCTCCCGCCGCACCGTCCTTACGACTGCCCGATAGACCTCATGCCAGGCACAGAACCTCCTAGAGGCTGTGTGTATCCACTATCTCTCCCTGAGACTGAAGCTATGTCACAATACATCCGGGAGAACCTGGCTAGAGGCTTTATCAGAAAGTCGGTGTCACCGGCTGGTGCAGGGTTCTTCTTCGTTCAGAAGAAGAGCGGAGAGTTACGCCCCTGCATTGACTACAGAGGTCTCAATGCGATCACGGTTAAAAACAAATACCGTCTACCGTTGATCTCTGAGTTGTTTGACAGGTTGCGAGGGGCCCAGATCTTTACTAAGTTGGATCTGCGAGGGGCATACAACCTGATCCGCATTCGCGAAGGAGACGAATGGAAGACAGCTTTTAATACCAGGGATGGCCATTACGAATATCTGGTTATGCCTTTTGGCCTTTGTAATGCGCCAGCTGTCTTTCAGGATTTTGTCAACGACGTCTTCCGCGACATGCTTTCTAACTCGGTGGTGGTATATCTGGATGATATACTCATCTTTTCGCCAGATTTGACTACCCACCGGAGGGACGTCTGCAGGGTCTTTGACCGTCTGCGGGCGCATTCTCTCTTTGCCAAGCTGGAGAAGTGCCAGTTTGAGCAGGAGTCCTTGCCGTTCCTGGGCTATATCATCTCGGCCCAGGGGCTGGCCATGGATCCTGCCAAACTACAAGCGGTAATGGACTGGCAAGAACCTCATTCACTCAAAGCGGTGCAGCGCTTTCTGGGGTTCGTGAACTATTACCGCCAGTTTATACCACACTTTTCCACCCTGGTAGCTCCTTTGGTTGCTCTCACTAAAAAAGGAGCTAACCCCAACGCTTGGTCTGAACAGGTCTCCAAGGCCTTCTCGGCTATAAAGTCTCATTTTGCTGGCGCTCCCATCCTACATCGTCCCGATGTGAACAAGCCATTTATACTAGAGGTAGATGCCTCCTCTGTCGGTGCAGGAGCAGTTCTTTTCCAAAAGGACGCTCAAGGTCGGAAGCATCCCTGCTTCTTCTTCTCAAAGACCTTCTCACCGGCAGAGAAGAATTACTCCATCGGTGACAGGGAGCTGCTAGCCATGAAGTTGGCCTTTTCAGAATGGAGACATCTCCTGGAGGGGGCTCGGTTTCCCTTCCAGGTATATACGGACCATAAAAATCTGGTCTATTTACAGACTGCCCAGCGCCTGAACTCCCGTCAGGCTAGGTGGTCGCTCTTCTTTTCCCGCTTCCGCTTCACCCTGCACTACCTTTCTGGAGAGAAGAACGTCCGTGCGGATGCTCTCTCACGCTCGGTGGTCTCGGCGGAAGAAGGAGAGGCTGAGCCTCGGTTAATTCTCCCGACTTAGAGTTTTACGACCGTGGCTCCAGTCGCTCTCGAGTCAGTGCCACCAGGCAAGACCTTGATGCCTCCTCAGCTACGGCCGGAGGTCCTCGCCTGGGCACATGCCTCCAGGGTGGGTGGTCATTTTGGCAAAAAACGGACCACCGAACTCCTGGCAAGGTCATATTGGTGGCCACATATGGCTCGAGATGTCAAGGAATACGTGCAAGCATGCGTCTCGTGTGCTCGAAACAGACCCTCTAGACAGAGGCCGGCGGGGCTGTTGTATCCCCTACCAGTGGCGGATAGACCGTGGGAGATGGTTGGCATGGATTTCATAGTTGGCCTGCCCAAGTCTGGTGGCAGTACGGTCATCTGGGTGGTCACCGACCATTTTTCCAAAATGGTGCACTTGGTGCCACTCGCACGCCTGCCTTCCGCTCGAGGTCTGGCCACTTTGTTTATTAAGCACGTATTCCGCCTACATGGCATGCCGGACAAAATCGTGAGTGACCGAGGTCCCCAGTTTGCGTCTCGGTTTTGGAGGGAGCTCTGCAGCCTACTCAGCATCAAGCTAAATCTGTCCTCCGCCTACCATCCCGAGACGAATGGCTTGGTCGAGAGAGCCAATCAAACCTTGGTCACCTATCTACGGCATTTTGTCTCTGCCAGGCAGGATGACTGGGCATCCTTGCTACCTTGGGCTAAATTTGCCCTAAACAATGCGGTGGCTGATTCCACTGGACAGACGCCCTTCCTCTTAAACTACGGTCAACATCCACGCGTCCCTGTCCCGATGCCAGTGTCCTCCACTGACTCCAGGGTGGCAGACTGGGCAGTGGAGGCCCGGGACATTTGGATCGCACTCAGGATGCTATCCGGGCATCTAAACAAAGGATGAGGGCGTCCGCCGACACGCATCGGCGGCCCGCGCCAAGCTTCTCCCCTGGCGACATGGTATGGCTCTCTACTCGAAATATTAAACTGCGGGTCGAGTCTCCCAAGTTCGCACCGCGATACATTGGACCATTCAAGGTCCTTGAGCGACTTAGCTCGGTGGTCTACCGCCTGGCTCTTCCTCCACATTTGGCCATTTCGGACGTGTTCCATGTGTCCCTCCTCAAACCAGTTCACATGATCCGGTTTCCTGAGTCACCTGCCGGGTCATCAGACTTATCGTCTGACGAGTTTGAGGTTAACGCCATCGTGGGGCGCAGGTTTGTCCGTGGCAAAAAATTTTATTTGGTGGACTGGAAGGGTCATGGTCCCGAGGCTCGGACCCGGTGGAAAACATTCATGCACCGCTCCTGATCGCGGCCTTTGAGCACAGGGGGGGGCCCTAGGAGGGGGGGTAATGTTAGGCATCAGATTCCTGGCACTGCACAGCGGGAATACAGAGCCAGACATCCTGCGGTCTCCCATTCTCCTCCGACCGCTCGGACTCCTGCTCAGCAATCACGGCGAGCCAGGCATTCTCCTCAGACGCATTCTGTGAGCCTGGATGTTGCTGCCACCTCCAGTGCAGCAATGGTAGCGCAACCTGCTTTGCAGGGAACCGCTCCAGAGGCTAAGTCCTCGTGCCGTGCTACTGGGCATGCCCGCAACGTGCCCTCTCAGTGGAGAGCAGGGGTCACATGTGCAGGTCCTGTGTCGGATCTGATTGGTCCTTCCTAAAGTATTGGAAGGTCCCGGAAGCGCATGGCTATAAAAGCCCCGCATGGTGGCTCGGCCATGCGCTAGTGTAGCATATTATTCTGTGTGTGTATGGTGATGGATGCATGGACTGGTGTCTGACTCATTATGAAACCCCTACCCTCTGATATTACGAGTGGTGACTGAGTGTGTATAGTCAGCTCCAGGGTTGTGGCAAGCTACACGCCACTTGCTCCACGCCTACACTAGCGTCCGTCGGCGCCCGATTCTCGGCGCCGACGCTTGCGGCCTTAGCTGCCGCTGCGCTGCAATACCACACGCTGCGACGCCACACGCCAGCTCCTTTGACGTTAACAGGGCCAGCGCCTTTGCATATAATTTTGCCAAGCGACTCTGTGTCTGAACAGAGCCACTCCTAGCGTTCGGGTGACGTTAACGCGTGCGCACTACAGCACCTTCTGGTGCATCTGCCATTGTCCAGCAGTGGTCTAGTCACCTACCGCACGGTGGACCCCGGGCGGCGAACGCACCTCCTATTATTTATATTTGGTGCGTTCCGCCGTCCCTAACAATATGTTGAGGTAGAGAGTTACAGGGTGAAGGGGATGCGCGGGAGAAATCTATTATGCGATTATGGGAAGAGGCTATAAGAGGGGATGTTGCGTGCAGGTAAGAACCGGGAGACTAGGTCACATATAGAGGAGACAGGTTGTGGATAGCTTTGTATGCCCTGCTTAGGGATTTGAACTGGAGTCTCTGGGTAATGGGGAGTCAGTGAAGGGATTGACAGAGAGGAGAGGTCGGGGAATAGTGGGGGATAGATGGATTAGTTGGACAGCAGCGTTTAGGATAGATTGGAGGGGTGCAAAACTGTTAGAAGGGAGGCCACAAAGCAGGAGGTTGCAGTAGTTCAGGTGGGAGATGATGAGTGAATGAACTAGGGTTTTTAGAGATGATTGATTAAGGAATGTATTTATTCAGGAAATATTTTTGAGTTGTATTCAGCAGGAATTGGAAAGGGCATGACTATGTGTTTTGAAGGAGAGATCACAGTCCAGGGTTACATCAAGGCAGCGAGCTTGTGAGATGCTCTCATCTACGCCTTGTAGATGAGGCTCAGAAAGAGCATGCGTTCCAGTGGATGCCAAGTGCTGCATCAAGAGGCCTCTCCTCCTCTTCCTCCACCTTAACATCACAAACAGTACAGTCCTCAAAGGTGGCACCCCAATTAACCTTGTTTTCCCCCTCTTCAAAACTCTCCAACCATCCAACTGACTGTGGGAAACCACAGATGGGCGAATCTGCAGAGCTGTTCACACATTATATTTCATGGGCATCAGAGGTCTGCTCCAAAGATTCAAAGTCTCAAGAGGAGGAAAGCATCTGCATTGGTGCAGGAGGATCCAGGGTCGGACGAAGTAGGGAACGAGCAGAATCCAGAACCTCTTCACTAGATGTTAACCCCGGGGGTGGAGGTGATACTGATGAGACTCAGATACCTGAGGCACATTGGACTGTACTGTGCTGTCAGGGCAGGAAGAGGAGGGTGACTCTCAGGACGAGGAGAAGGAGAAAAGAGAGGATGATGATGAGGTTGTAGATCCCACTTGTTGTGAACCCAGAGGCATGCAACCGAGTAGCTCAGCAGAGGAGGTGGAAGAGGGGGAAGATGAGGAGGTTACGTTGCGGCTTTTCGCACAGACATGGAGTACTGTAAACATGACAAACACTGTGTCCTCAGCCACTACTCTGACTGTGGACAGCAGTGGTCATGTGTCTGCAGTTCGCATGGGCATCAAGGGTTGCCTAGCCTAGACCTTTTTTGAGACTGAAAAGGATTACCCAACTCACGTTATCTGCTAACTTTGTAAAAAAAGACTCAATAGAGCCAAAAATTCCAATAATTTGACTACTGCATGCATGAACCGATGAACCGGCATGCACATGATCAACATGTGTTATGTTAGTCTGGGAATCTCACTGCGCTAAAATGTGGCCTAGAGGGCCTCGCCAACCACTAGCCACGCCATCAACTGCATCTGCTGCTTCTTCCTCCTCCTTCCTTGTCACCATGGCACGTGTTCCCACACATTTCTCTGGCCGCAGAACCTCTATTTGTTTACCCATTACAGTAGGGGTGATTGTGAGGCCATCACCTGTTACGGAAGTGGACATGCCTGCTGTTTTTGACCAATCTCAGACACCGAGCACATCACATCTTTCTAAATCCACCATAACATCACCTGCACCTCATTCACAGTCCAGCAGTTTGTCGTATTCACCCTACTCCAACCTCAGCACAGCAGCCAGGCCTCAGTCCCACAGTTATGGTTACGTAAAAGGGCCTAGATATTATGGGAGTGTCCTGTGTTACTTTGACCCTTCTCACAACTCGGTATAGGGTCTGACCTATTATTACTATGCATTCTGTTCTAAGGATCTCACTTACAATACCAGATTTATATTGTTTTTTTTTAGGTTTTGCTACTATCTCACAGTAAAAATGTTTTTTTTAAAAAATACTTTTTTGTTCGCCATAGTTTGAGAGCTGTAACTTTTTAGTCTTTTGTTGAATAGAGCTGTATGAGAACTTATTTTTAGCATAACGAGTTGGACATTCCTTGGTACCTTTTTATGATACATATCACTTTTTGATCCCTTTTATTCAGATTTTTGAGATGCAGAATGAAAACACTAAATCAGTTATTGTTTGTTTTTTTGGTGCAGTTTACTGTACAGTAAAAGTGATAAAGTCGATTTGTTCTTTGGGTCAGTACAATTACCGCAATACCAGTTTTTTATGCTTTGCTAATTTTACACACTAAAAACAATATTTTACAAAAATTGATTTGTTTTTCCTTCGTCATATTTTAAGATCTGTAACTTTTTTATTTTTTTTCCCGAATGCGCCATATTAGGGCTTGTTTTTTGCAGAGCATTTGGCGTTTTAATTTTTTGCTATTTTTTACATGACTTTTATCTGGGTCTAACAGGCCACTGTATCCTGATGTCATGAGATTACTTTAGGGTACCATGGCAATGAGTGGTACCCGCAATTAAGATCTCAGCGGTTGATCATGTCAAATGAGGTCTTTTAACCACTTCGATGCGACTTTAGCATTTGACAGCAATATTTAAGAGGTTGATTGGCTCCAAACCTGGCTGGGACCGATGCCACAGGGTGTCAGCTGTAATATATAGCTGTCACCCGCGGGATTTGTGCAGGGAGGGCACTATTCACTTATTCTACAGCACCATGAAATATCAGTGCTGAGGAATAAGGACACTTAACAGCCGCCATTAAAAGTCATATAGGCAGTCAATAAGGAGTTAAACATAAACAATAGGTTATTTTCTAATGATAGCTCTTGTTAAAAAATAAAATGATTCTCAGTGTTCCAAATGGCAAATCTTACATGGTTTATTATGAACAATTTAGATATACATGTATTTTCACATACAGTACATTGTGTGTCAGTACACTGCGATTAATGAATATGAGTTTCATCATTTCTAAAATTATTTCTATTCGTAAACACGTGAGGTACATAGGTCAGATTTTTTTTATCAAAAGTGGAAAAACAAATTTACCACACCAAGGTGACCTCACTATGGATGGTCCCTGACTCTTATGACTCACCTCTACATGTGCCCACCCAAGCTTCAAATGATATTAGGAGGAGATATGAACCAGGCTTACTTCATAATGAGACCTTTAGGGGAAAGATTTTAAACTACATGAAAACAATAAAAAGAAAATTAAAATGCAGGTGCACAAGCAAGCTGTATGACAAATAGTCAAACATATATACAGTACTCAGCATAAATGAGTACACCCAAATTTGTAAGGCAAAATAATCCCAAAATACTTGCAAAGATTTTTTATTTTGCACACCCAAATAAAGGATTTTCCTACCATATTAATTCAAAACCATGTTGCAAAAGTGAGTATAGCCCCATGACATATTGGGTGCAAAGCTAAAGTTTGGACTACAAAATTCTAATTAACATGAATTCATCCACAGGTAAGTCTAATTGTTAATTTAACAAGGGTCCAACAGACAGTTGATTATAAAGGGGAGTAACTTTAAGAAAACCTCTTCCCATTTCATGCTGTTAGCAAATGGCTTCATGTGGAAAAGAAATGTCACAAGACCTAAAAAAAAATAATTTCTCTACACAAGAAAAGTGAAGGTTATAAAAGATTAGCAAAGCTTTACATACCAGTCAAGAATACTGTAGCAAAAGTGATACAAAAATTTAACAAAACATGGAGCTGTAACCATCTCACAGAGACGCTCAGGCCAACTATGGAAGTTAGCACATAAACAGGAGGGTCTTCTGATGAGAAGGGTTGAAGAAACTCAACAATCAAGTTCACTGCAGTTAACTAAAGAAGTAAAAAGCCAAACTGGGGCGAGTGATTCCTGTGACACAATATGGCTGACACTGCAGGGGAATGGCATGCAAGGGTGTTGGTCACGAAAAAAAGATCTCATAAAACCAATGCATAAAAAAGGCCACCTACAATTTGCCAGGACAAATGCTGACAAATATGTAGACTACTGGGACTCTGTAATCTGGAACGTAGCAAAACGTTTTTACAAATATGCCAAAAATAAAACAAAAAACAAAAGTTTAAGTCACCCCTGTTGTGAATTCGCTTTCTGGCCTCCCTCTGGTTATTAGTAAAGGTAGTGGAGCTGTTCAGATCAACAGAGGGGTTGCGAGTTCTCTTTCTGGGCTCCATCTGGTGGTTACTGGAGGTAATGGAGCTGATATGATTGACAGAAGCTTGCCATCTGATAATGATGATGACGATTGGAGATCTAGGGTTTCAGATTGGGATTTAAGACAGCCAACTCCCTCTATCCCTGCTGGTGATTTGCTTCCTGCTCCTCCTGAGGTCTGATTTCTCCTGCTCTGTCCCTGCATGTTCAGCTAAGTGGTTTATTTGCTATTCTGTTTGCATTTGATCTGGTTTTGTCTATCTCTTCTTGGTGCGGGTCAGCCAGCTCCGGCTGGGGCTGTGCTGAATCACCGCCCATATGTTACTGCTTGTGCCAGTTTGTTTAATCCCCTGTTAGATTGGTATATTCTAAATGCAGAGCAAAAAGAGACCAGAGTGCTGATATAGTGGGGGGCGAAGTCATGTGACTTCAGTGTTTTTTGCATCAGACGTGTTGGACTTTTTGCAGGGTTTTTTGCTTGATTGCAGACAGTGTCTTTCCTTTCCTGTCCTGTCTAGTCAGTGTGGGCCCCATCATTTGCTCAGTCTATTTTCCTGCCTGTGTTTGTGCTTTCATCTTGTCTCACTGACAATATATGTTTGTGGGCTATCTATTCCTTTGGGGTATGCTCTGGTTCTTTAAGGCCTTGTATTGACTATCGTTCCCTTAACAAGATTACGGTTAAATATCAGTATCCGTTACCCATGATTTCTGATTTATTCTCCAGAGTTAAAGGTGCCTGCTGGTTTACTAAGCTTGGCCTCAGGGGGCGTATAATCTTATTCGCATCAAGCATGGGGATGAATGGAAGACGGCATTTAATACTCCGGAGGGACATTTTGAGTACCTGGTGATGCCTTTTGGGCTCACTAATGCCCCTTCTGTCTTCCAATCTTTTATGAACAAAATTTTCTGGGACTTTGTGGATGCGTTTTTGATCATTTATCTTGATGATATTTTGATCTTTTCCAGTGATTGGGATTCTCTTGTGGAACATGTGCGGACTGCGTTCCGGATTTTGAGGGAAAATTCCCTGTATGTTAAGGGATCGAAGTGCCTTTTTGGTGTACAGGGATAGGAGTCTGCAGGGGTATCATGGGAAAACCACAACGTTTAGCAAAGTCCAAATCCATCAGATTCAAAGCTGCTCCTGAATCTACAAAAGCCTTAGCAGAAAATGTAGACAAGGAGCAGATCAGGGTAATCATCAAAAGAAACTTAGGCTGTACACTGCCCACCGCAAATGTGTGAGCAAAATGCTTTTCTCAATTAGGGCAGACAGAAATAGTATGAGAGGCATCTCCACAGAAAAAACACAGCTTATTACGCGTTCTAAACTTCTGACGTTGCGCCCTAGACAAAACCCTATCACATTGCATGGGTTCACACGTTCGTTCGAAAGGCGGCAACGCCTCTCGTGTAGTTTTACGTTCACGTAAATGCCGATCAATTTGAATAGCCAATGACAATGAATCGTCTAGACCAGAGGGAACAGGAAATCCCACCATAACATTTTTTACGGTTTCTGCCAAACCCTTCCGAAAGAGAGCTGCTAGGGCATCGTCATTCCACTAAGTAAGGACCTCCCACTTTTGGAATTTTTGACAATATAACTCTGCAGAATCCTGACCCTGGTTCAATGTCAATAACATTTTCTCAGCTTGATCAATCTCATTAGGTTCATCATTAGTGTTGAGCGATATCATCTGATACCCTAAAATATCGGATCGGATGGTATCGGCCCGATACGAAAAAGTATCGGGTATCGCCGATTCCGATACCAGAAGTCCCATTCAAGTCTATGGGACTTCCGGTATCGGAATAAGAAAAACCCTTTTCTGTCCTTGTACAGCCTCTCGGGGGTGTGTACAGACCTTCCGGGGGTCTGTGCCGGCCTGCCGGGGGTCTGTGCCGACTGCCGGGTGTCTATACCGGCCTGCCGGGGGTCTGTGCCGACTGCCAGGGGTCTGTACCGGCCTGCCAGGGGGCTGTGCCGGCCTGCCGGTGGTCTGTACCGACTGTCCGGGGGTCTGTGCAGGCTGCGGGGGTCTGTGCCGGCCTGCCAGGGGGCTGTGCCGGCCTGCCGGTGGTCTGTACCGACTGCCCGGGGGTCTGTGTGGACTGCCAGGGGTCTGTGCCGGCCTGCCGGTGGTCTGTGCCGACTGTCTGAGGGTCTGTGCAGGCTGCGGGGGTCTGTGCAGGATCGTCCGATGGGACTACAAGTCCCATCGGGCGATGCCTGCTACCATGACGGTGATTGACACATTAGCCAATGATGGGACAGTAGTAGTCCCATCATCCGGCTAATGTGTTGAATGTACAAAAAAAATACATACTACATACATACTACATGCATACTACATACATGCTACATATATACTACATGCATGCAACATACATACTACATATATAAAACATATATACTACATACATGCTACATATATACTACATGCATGCAACATACATACAGTGCCTACAAGTAGTATTCAACCCCCTGCAGATTTAGCAGGTTTGATAAGATGCAAATAAGTTAGAACCTTCAAACTTCACACAAGAGCAGGATTTATTAACAGATGCATAAATCTTACAAACCAAAAAGTTATGTTGCTCAGTTAAATTTTACTAAATTTTAAACATACAAGTGTGGGTCAATTATTATTCAACCCCTAGGTTTAATATTTTGTGGAATAACCCTTGTTTGCAATTACAGCTAATAATCGTCTTTTATAAGACCTGATCAGGCCGGCACAGGTCTCTGGAGTTATCTTGGCCCACTCCTCCATGCAGATCTTCTCCAAGTTATCTAGGTTCTTTGGGTGTCTCATGTGGACTTTAATCTTGAGCTCCTTCCACAAGTTTTCAATTGGGTTAAGGTCAGGAGACTGACTAGGCCACTCCAACACCTTGATTTTTTGCCTCTTGAACCAGGCCTTGGTTTTCTTGACTGTGTGCTTTGGGTCATTGTCTTGTTGGAAGATGAAATGACGACCCATCTTAAGATCCTTGATGGAGGAGCGGAGGTTCTTGGCCAAAATCTCCAGGTAGGCCGTGCTATCCATCTTCCCATGGATGCGGACCAGATGGCCAGGCCCCTTGGCTGAGAAACAGCCCCACAGCATGATGCCACCACCATGCTTGACTGTAGGGATGGTATTCTTGGGGTCGTATGCAATGCCATCCAGTCTCCAAACGTCACGTGTGTGGTTGGCACCAAAGATCTCGATCTTGGTCTCATCAGACCAGAGAACCTTGAACCAGTCTGTCTCAGAGTCCTCCAAGTGATCATGAGCAAACTGTAGACGAGCCTTGACATGACGCTTTGAAAGTAAAGGTACCTTACGGGCTCGTCTGGAACGGAGACCATTGCGGTAGAGTACGTTACTTATGGTATTGACTGAAACCAATGTCCCCACTGCCATGAGATCTTCCCGGAGCCCCTTCCTTGTTGTCCTTGGGTTAGCCTTGACTCTTCGGACAAGCCTGGCCTCGGCACGGGAGGAAACTTTCAAAGGCTGTCCAGGCCGTGGAAGGCTAACAGTAGTTCCATAAGCCTTCCACTTCCGGATGATGCTCCCAACAGTGGAGACAGGTAGGCCCAACTCCTTGGAAAGGGTTTTGTACCCCTTGCCAGCCTTGTGACCCTCCACGATCTTGTCTCTGATGGCCTTGGAATGCTCCTTTGTCTTTCCCATGTTGACCATGTATGAGTGCTGTTCACAAGTTTGGGGAGGGTCTTAAATAGTCAGAAAAGACTGGAAAAAGAGATAATTAATCCAAACATGTGAAGCTCATTGTTCTTTGTGCCTGAAATACTTCTTAACACTTTAGGGGAACCAAACAGAATTCTGGTGGTTTGAGGGGTTGAATAATAAATGACCCTCTGAATAAACTTTTCACAATTTAAAAAAAATTAAGCAAAGAAATAACATTCTTTTTTGCTGCAGTGCATTTCACACTTCCAGGCTGATCTACAGTCCAAATGTCACAATGCCAAGTTAATTCCGAATGTGTAAACCTGCTAAATCTGCAGGGGGTTGAATACTACTTGTAGGCACTGTATATACTACATATATACTACATGCAACATACATACTACATATACACTACATGCAACATACATATATACTACATGCAACATACATACTACATATATACTACATGCATGCAACATACTACATATATACCACATGCATGCAACATGCATACTACATATATACCACATGCATGCAACATACATATATACAACATATATTCAACATGCATGCAACATGCATACTACATATATACCACATATATACTACATGCATGCAACATACATATATACTACATGCAACATACATACTACATATATACTACGTGCATGCAACATACATACATGCTACATATATACCACATGCATGCAACATACATACTACATGTATACTACATGCATACTACATATATACCACATGCATGCAACATACATATATACAACATATATGCTACATGCATGCAACATGCATACTACATATACCACATATATACTACATGCATGCAACATACATATATACTACATGCAACATGCATACTACATATATACCACATGCATGCAACATATATACTACATGTATACTACATGCAACATGCATACTACATATATACTACATGCATGCAACATACATGCTACATATATACCACATATATACTACATGCATACTACATATATACCACATGCATGCAACATACATATATACAACATATATACTACATGCATGCAACATACATATATACAACATATACTACATGCATGCAACATGCATACTACATATATACCACATATATACTACATGCATGCAACATACATATATGCTACATATATACTACATGCAACATACATACTACATATATGCCACATGCATGCAACATGCATACTACATATATACTACATGCATGCAACATACATACATTCTACATACAATACATTCATACAATACATACATATAGACATACAGTACATATAACAGAGTACATACTCACCATCACTTGTCACTTTGATCCCCGAAGCCATTGTCATCTGTGGAATAAATATTAAAATAACAAACCACCAATATACTTACCCCTGATCCGCAGAAGTCCATGAGTGTCCCACGACGATCTTGCGTGGAGAACAGCAGCATCAGCTGATGCTACCATTCTCTATGGGCTCCAGGAAACCAATGACAGGAGGTAGGTATCCTTCCGCACTGTATTCCTCCGCCACTGTAAAAAAAAAGTCCCTAGTCTCATTTTATGGCATTGCTGTGAGAGAAATTTCCCACACAGCAATACCATAAAGTGAGACTAAGGACTTTTTTTACTGTGGCGGAGGAATACAGTGCGGAAGGATACCTACCTCCCGTCATTGGTTTCCTGGAGCCCGTAGAGAACGGTAGCATCAGCTGATGCTGCTGTTCTCCACACAAGATAAATTATACAATACAGCACATGCATAACGCCTTTTTGTAAGACCAAACAACTCAATCTTTGTTTCATCAGTTCACAGGACCTTCTTCCAAAATGTAACTGGCTTGTCCAAATGTGCTTTTGCATACCTCAGGCGACTCTGTTTGTGGCGTGCTTGCAGAAACGGCTTCTTTCGCATCACTCTCCCATACAGCTTCTCCTTGTGCAAAGTGCGCTGTATTGTTGACCGATGCACAGTGACACCATCTGCCATAGGCTGATGTGTGGACTTGTATCCTGCATTTCCACCATTTTGCCCACTTCTGGATCTCTGGAATTTCTGCTCTTCATTCCTTTTTAGCACACAGAAGCAGCTCCAATATGGGGTACAATATAAAAAGTTCTGAGCTGTGGGTATGTGAATTAAGCTCTGGGGTAAGGACAGCACATGGTCTATGCACTGTGCGCTGTCTGTCATTTTTACTGCCCCATAGGCTTGAATGGGTCATTTTAATCAGTGATTCAGATAAAAAATTAATATCTGTGATTTTTTTTGCAGACATACAGTTTGTGAAATGGTTTTGATTGTTCTATTGGAATGTGCACATTGTAGATCCAGACAGAAGGCAGCAAAACAAAGGTGTAATACATATGGAAAGAAGGGATAAAGAAATGTCCAAAATGTGACACAGGCTTTAATTCAGCTTCCAAATTGCAGCTGAAGATAGAAGTGTGGACGATCTAAACTCGTAGGAGAGTAAAGATTCAGACAGCATCATGGCAGATGCACTGCTTGACACTGGACGGGAAACACCTGTGGCAAAGTATCGGGGATCTCCCCTTTCTCAAGCCTGCAAATCTCTTTCCAATTCCATCCTTTAGAGCGGTGCACACCACGTGACCCAACACAAATTAAATCTAGGCACTAAAATATAAAAGTAATAGTTATAAATCTACCTACATTAAGAACGATTATACTAAACTAACATTGAATCAGACTTCGTTATTATTCGTTAGCATACATTAATAGTAATTGTTAAATATCTTTGAAACATTTTATCAAAAATTGCATAAAGTAAACGCTGAGATTACAACTAACACTACACTACAACCGCATGCAAAATTATTTTATACTTCTCCTTGTTTTCTCCTTCACCATACGTCCCTCGTGTAATTGTCACCTGCAGGATTCCTCACTAGAAGTAACAGACAAACACCCCCAGGAAACAGGCCAGGAGCCTCAGCCCCCCCAGTGCCTGAGCACTCCCCCTCCGTCCATGTCGCCTCCAGCTGTCACTGACACCTCCAGCCGCACATCTCTCTCTGCCGCCGGGGACCTCATACACCCACAGCGTGCCGTCACCACGGAAGGACCCGACTGGGGCTGCCCACTGCACTGCCGGAAGAGAACACGCTGGCATTACAACTAACACTACACTACAACCGCATACAAAATTATTTTATAGAAAAACATTAAACTACATTTTTCATTCAGCACCTTAGATGAAGCACTATACCTCTCTTTGTAATAGTTTATTTTTTATCTGGTTTACATCAAGCAAACAAATTTCTTCCAAGACCATATGTTTACACTCCAAAAAAAGTCTAGCTAATATAATCTTTCCACACTTTTTGCTATCCATAACATTTTGTTTGTCTTCGCCACCACTAGTTTTGTTTAATTTTTTTTTTGTAATTTCTCACCAAATAACCTGATAATCCAACAATGATCAATAAGATGTGTTTTTATGCAATGTGATATTTGTCCCACATATCCCATTCCACATGGGCATTTCAAGAAATAAACACCAGGAGAGTTACAAGTAAAAAAAATCTTTTATAGGTATTTTGATTCCTATAGTGGGGTGGGACATGTGGTCGCCGTTTATAATTGTGCTGCTATCCTCGCAGTTCATACAGGAGTAGGTACCCTTGTTGCGGGTTTGCAAAAATATCTGTTTAGGTAATTTGGAGTATTTATGTCTGCTGTAACAAAACTATTAGATAGTAATTTACCTTTGCCAGAAAACAATTTAGGAGAATTTTTAAATAACTTCCCAAATTTAGAATCAACTATTCTTCACTGTCTCCTTACTATATATCGATGTTTTAAGTATACCAGTCTCAATCAGCACTTTCACATCTAGAAACTTCAATTCCCTTAAATCCTGTTCCAAAGTAAATTTAATAAGTGCATGACACCCATTTAGGTAACTTTCAAAAGAACAAATCTCCTCAACTGAACCTGTCCAAAAATATCATCCACATTATAAACCCATAATTTAATAAAAGAAGCAAACTGACTGGAAAAGACATGTTTCACTTCAAAATCTGCCATGAATATATTAGCGTAACTTGGAGCTGCAGGGGACCCCATTGAAGTTCCCTGCAGCTGCAAGTAAAAATAATTCCCAAACCTAAAATAGTTTCAATTCAAAACCACTTCACATACTGACAAAATAAATCCAATCTTCTGATTAATGATAATGATGAGCATTCTGTGTTAAATAAATTAATTAAGAAATATTGGGGTTTATTACTGCATGATTCTAAATTTGGGAAGTTATGTAAAAATCCTCCTAACTTTAATTGTAGCAAAGGTAAATCACTATCTAATAGTCTTGTTAGAGCAGATATAAATACTCCAAAGTTACCTAAACACATATTTTTATGAACCCGCAACAAGGGTACATACCCCTGTATGAGCTGCCAGGATAATTATAAATTATAAAAAGTGACCAAATTTCCTACCCCACTATAGGCACCAAAATACCTATAAAAGGTTTTTTTTTACTTGTAACTGCTGGTATTGTTTATTTCTTGAAATGCCCATATGGGCTGGGATATATGAGACAATCATCACATACAGTCATGGCCAAAAGTATTGACACCCCTGCAATTCTGTCAGATAATATTCAGTTTCTTCCTGAAAATGATTGCAAACACAAATTCTTTGGTATTATTATCTTCATTTAATTTGTCTTAAATGAAAAAACGCAAAAGAGAATGAAGCAAAAAGCAAAACATTGATCATTTCACACAAAACTCCAAAAATGGGCCGGACAAAAGTATTGGCACCTTCAACCTAATACTTGGTTGCACAACCTTTAGCCAAAATAACTGCGACCAACCGCTTCCGGTAACCATCAATGAGTTTCTTACAATGCTCTGCTGGAATTTTAGACCATTCTTCTTTGGCAAACTACTCCAGGTCCCTGATATTTGAAGGGTGCCTTCTCCAAACTGCCATTTTTAGATCTCTCCACAGGTGTTCTATGGGATTCAGGTCTGGACTCATTGCTGGCCACCTTAGAAGTCTCCAGTGCTTTCTCTCAAACCATTTTCTAGTGCTTTTTGAAGTGTGTTTTGGGTTATTGTCCTGCTGGAAGACCCATGACCTCTGAGGTAGACCCAGCTTTCTCACACTGGGCCCTAAATTATGCTGCAAAATTTGTTGGTAGTCTTCTGACTTCATAATGCCATGCACACGGTCAAGCAGTCCAGTGCCAGAGGCAGCAAAGCAACCCCAAAACATCAGGGAACCTCCGCCATGTTTGACTGTAGGGACCATGTACTTTTCTTTGAATGCCTCTTTTTTCTCCTGTAAACTCTATGTTGATGCTTTTGCCCTAAAAGCTCTACTTTTGTCTCATCTGACAAAGAACATTCTTCCAAAATGTTTTAGGCTTTTTCAGGTAAGTTTTGGCAAACTCCAGCCTGGCTTTTTTATGTCTCGGGGTAAGAAGTGCAGTCTTCCTGGGTCTCCTACCATACAGTCCCTTTTCATTCAGATGCTGACGGATAGTACGGGTTGACACCGTTGTACCCTCGGACTGCAGGGCAGCTTGAACTTGTTTGGATGTTAGTGGAGGTTCTTTATCCAACATCCACACAATCTTGCGTTGAAATCTCTTGTCAATTTTTCTTTTCCGGCCACATCTAGGGAGGTTAGCCACAGTGCCATGGGCTTTAAACTTCTTGATGACACTGCGCACGGTAGACACAGGAACATTCAGGTCTTTGGAGATGGACTTGCAGCCTTGAGATTGCTCATGCTTCCTCACAATTTGGTTTATCAAGTCCTCAGACAGTTCTTTGGTCTTCTTTCTTTTCTCCATGCTCAATGTGGTACACACAAGGACACAGGACAGAGGTTGAGTCAACTTTAATCCATGTCAACTGGCTGCAAGTGTGATTTAGTTATTGCCAACACCTGTTAGGTGCCACAGGTAAGTTATAGGTGCTGTTAATTACACAAATTAGAGAAGCATCACATGATTTTTCGAACAGTGCCAATACTTTTGTCCACCCTCTTTGTTATGTTTGGTGTGGAATTATATCCAATTTGGCTTTAGGACAATTCTTTTTGTGTTTTTTCATTTAAGACAAATTAAATGAAGATAATAATACCAAAGAATTTGTGTTTGCAATCATTTTCAGGAAGAAACTGAGTATTATCTGACAGAATTGCAGGGGTGTCAATACTTTTGGCCATGACTGTACAATAAAAACATATCTTACTGAACATTCTTTGGTTATCAGGTTATTTGGTGAGAAAACAATTAAGCAAAACTAGTGGTAAGGATGAAAACATTAGACTGTATGGAACTATAGGGCCAATTAAACTTTATGGAGCAATATATGGGGCCCATTATACTGTATGGAGCATTATATGGGGCACATTATAAACTGTATGAAGCATTATATGGAACACATTATAAACTGTATGGAGCATTATTTGGGGTACATTATATACTGTACGGAACATTATATGGGGCCCATTATACACTGTATGGATCATTACATGGGGCCCATTATATTTTGTATGGAGCATTATATGTGGCCAATTATACTGCATGGATCATTATATGGGACCCATTATATACTGAATGGAGCAATATATGGGGTCCATTGTATACTGTATGGAGCATTATATGAGACCCATTATACTGTATGGAGCATTATGTGGGTGGCAAAAATACTGTATGGAGCAATATATGGGACCCATTATACTGTATGGAGTGCTATATAGTGCCTATTCTACTATGTGGTACCCAAAATTCTGTATGGAAGACTATGTGGTGCCCATAATTCTCTATGGAGAACTATTTTGGGTCCATAATAATGTATATAGGACTATATTGGTCCCATAATGCTGTATGGAGGGCTATACGGGGCCCATAATACTGTATGGAGAGCTATGCGGTGCCCATAATTCAGTTTGGAGAACTTTGTGGTGCCCATAATTCTGTATGAAGGACTATGTGGTGCCCATATACTGTATGGAGGACTATGTGGTTCCCATAATATATATGGAGGACTATGCTGTCCAGTCTAAAATAAGTCTGCAGTCACACTGTGGGGATTCGCCAGCTTCTAAGCTATTGTATAATTTACAATAGATATCACTCACGTAATATTAGAAGTACCGGTAAGTGAAATCTTTGGCATTGTACTAATCCTGTATTTCTTATCTGTGCATTAGGAATCATGGTATGTTTTAAAGAGGCCCATTGAGCCTCTTTCATCCTGGGTCCCATGAAAACCATTAGCCGGCCCTGGTGACGATGCACATCAAGATGAATGCTGGTTGCAGCTGTGACAGGGCGCTATGCTCTGCGATAGACCGTGCACCAAAGTCACATAGCAGTTATGTTAAATGGCAGGTGGGGACATAATTACTGTAGGGGCCAATTAGTGAACATTATTGCTGCTGTAATTTAATTTACTTTAAGGATTCTGTCTTCCATGGGGGGACAAAAGAGGAGTCCTGTTACTGTGCATAGCGCTTTTTTCTTCATCTGACATAGTGTAGAAGTCGGGGGAAAAAGTCGGGAATGTATTCTGGAAGTGATCAGCTATAGATAACTGTGTCTTATTTTCTGCAGAGACGAATCCTCTCTGTGTAGGGGGTTTTAAAATATGTCACTTTTCCCCCAACCCCCTTTAAGCTTGTCTACTTAACTTGTATATCCTTGTATGTTGTTTCCCTATTGTTATGCTGCTATTGTGAATGTCATATGTATAATATGTATGTTATATTTAGGGAAAGTGTATTACCCTGGGTCGGTCACTAGATGGGGTACAGTGTAAAAGGGAAGCAATGCCTCAGATGTGCCACTAGATGGGTGAATTGTAGTACATAGAATAGAAATGGTTCACATAGGGGCACGGTGAGATAAGATGTAGAATACTTCCTGTTACCAGGCAATTGGGGCGAGAGCGCCAATGTGGTGCCCCCAGGGGTATGGTCGCCACACTGGCTTTGCCTTCCTCCAGGGGAGGGTAATGCCAGGCTTGGAGGCAATGATGGGTCTCTCTCGCAGTCAATCCATACATGCAACACAGTTCCACTCCAGGCCAGCAGGGGGAACTCTGAACCAGGGTTGAGGAGAGGAGTGCTCCCTGACGCCCAAGAGGAAGGAATGGTCAGATAGTCTGCGGAGGGTGAAGTGTGCAGATGTGTGGAAAGAGCGCTGAGGTTGAGCTCCGGCTGGAGAGCTCCCTCACAGTGAGAGCGCATGAGCTGGAGCCTGGTCTCCACGGTTGTACGGATACTAACGGTCCTGCAACAGACACCAGAGGAGTAGGAGGCTGTAGATGCCCTGCTCCCATCTAAGACTTGAGGCACAACAGCAGTTTGGTTAGTGAGCCAGTACTCAGGAGAGGAGCCCCCGAGATAGGCTACAGCTGTCTGTCGTGCAAGTGAGGTTCTTGAGAACATCCGACAGGAGGTACTCCAGTGAACTCAGTACTAGGAGAGCTTCACACATAGAGGCGCTAGGAAGGAGACTGCACAGCCCTTCTGCTGAGAGAGAATCCCTGAGTTGCTTCCAGGCTAACCTGCTCCAATACCATCTGTAATCAGGACCCTGGACTGCAGTTACCAAGTAAAGGTACAGAAATTGCACCCCGCTGTGTCTTGTCTGCTTCCTACCCTTCCGGCACTGCTACATCCCCATGCCAACTACTTCTACACTGCCCTGGGACTACAGCTTCACCTGTGGGGAGCTTTTACATCTTTTCTGCACCATACCATCAGTCCCAGTGGATCTGCAAGCAGCGTCGGCTTAACACCTCTCTTGCCGAACACCACAGGTGGCGTCACAAACTCTTTCATTTAACTACATTCCACCATTTCCACCACCCTATTACTTGGGCGCCCAGGGCCACGGACCGGGTCACTGCTGCTGTGACACATCCCCCTGACACCGGCCCGGTACCGAGTACCCCACAGCCCTGGGAGGGCGACCCAATTTGGCATCACAAACAGGATTACGGAGCCCAGTACCCCCGGGTCCTGTGTGCCATAGACTGTGTTTGTGAAAAAGACTGTGTTTGAAATTGGCGCCAATTGCCGCCTTTGCCGCGCTGCTTGGCGCGCGCGGGAAGAAAGAGGGGCGGCCTTCGTGGGCGGAGCCTGCCACAGAGCGCGAAGAAGTGAAGTGCCGCGCGGGAAGAGAGGACAGAGCGCGAGAAGGGAAGGAGCTGAGACCTACAGACCGGAGCATCGGGCCTGCGAAGCGGCCGCCGGTGAGCTCATACAACCCCCCGGCCCTGGCTAACGTTAACTAGGGGGGGAGAAGATGTCAGCGCCACACGGCAATGCAGCGGCGGATGCCGCCGCCAACCCCGCGGCACCGCAAGGAGGAGCGCCTGCAGCAGCGGTCTCCATGATGCCACTGTCCATGCCCTACATACCGGGAGCGGCCTGGCTACCGCAGTACTCGGGTGAGTCACATACCCTGAGTGAATTTAAAGGGAGACTGTGCAGTTTGTTTGAAGTATACCCTCTGCCTGAAAGCCAGAAAGTGAATATCCTGATTGGACAGCTAACGGGTGCAGCACAGAGAGGTGAAAGCCTGGCAGGACACTGATAAAGAGACTGTTGTAAAGATCCTGGCCAAGCTGAGAAGCACCTTTGACACCCGCACTGCAGCTGAAATCAAGATGAGGTTCTTTGGCTGTAAACAGAAGGAGCAGGACAGTATCAGGGACTATGCTCTCAACCTGCAGGAGGCGCTGTGAGCAGTTAAGCAAGTTGATGCTGACAGTGTAAAGGAGGAAGATAAACTGTTAAAGGAGCAGTTCAATGAGGGACTCCTGTCCAGTACCCACAGAGGGCAGTTGCGCATTATAACCCTGCAAGACCCTCATCTGGACTTTGCTGATTTTAAGGACAGGGCTATACGGGTACTGCAGGAACCCGCTGACAGCTGTCCAGCGCCCAGCGATCACCTATCACGTCTTTCCCTTCCATCCCTGTGGAGGCACAGACTCTGGATAAAGATCCAACTGAGGAGCTGCGTCTTCAGGTCCAGGAGTTGACCAAAGGAATGGCTGCACTTACTAAAACCGTGCAGTCCCTGCAGGTGTCCTCCAAAGAAAACATCCAGCTTGCTTCCAGTCTAGAGGATGTCCTGTGGCTCCGGAGGAGGAGAACCCCGCCACTTCGAGGAAGGAACAACGATCGCTATGACCAGGATGGACGTCCCATCTGTCATCGCTGTTACAAGGCAGGTCATCTTGCAAGGTACTGTCCTTTAAGCGAGCAACCCCTGGGGCAGAGGGCCAACCCCCAGGAGTAGGATCCCCAGGCCCAAAGAACTGGAGAGCCACGTATGTTGGAGGGAGACAGTTTCTTCCTGTGGTGATTGATGGTATCCCCATGAACGCTTTGTGGGACACTGGCTCCCAGGTGACCACTATGCCCTATATCCTTTACAAGAGGTATTGGGCTGATTCTGAACTCACCCGTGGCTCCACTGATGAACTGACAGTAGTTGCTAGTAATGACTCTACACCTTCATACCAGAGAAATGGGGTTTACAGAGTGACACAAGAGTATGAGCGGGTATTCAGCAAACACCCACTAGATTTTGGGCTGGCCAAGGGGGTTCAACATCATATCCCCACTGGAGACCATCCACCCATAAAGGAGAGGTACAGACCTATACCCCCAACACAGTACCAATGTGCTAAGAGTATGTTGAAAGAGATGAAGGAAGCAGGGGTTATCAGAGACAGTTGTAGCCCATGGACAGCTCCCATAGTGTTTGTAAAGAAAAAGGATGGTACCATGAGAATGTGTGTTGATTACAGGAAAATTAACAGCATTACACATAAAGATGCCTACCCATTACCTAGAATTGAAGAGTCCTTAGCTGCACTTAAAACTGCTAACTACTTTTCCACTTTGGATCTCACTAGTCGGTATTGGCAGGTTCCCGTGGCAGAGGCAGACAAGGAGAAAACCGCATTTACCACTCCAATGGGTCTCTGTGAATTCAATTATATGCCGTTTGGGCTCTGCACTGCCCCAGGAACATTTCAACGGCTGATGGAGTGCTGCCTGGGACACATGAACTTTGAGACGGTCCTGTTGTACCTGGATGATGTCATTGTTTTCTCCAAGACCTATGAAGATCATCTGGAACACCTGGCTGAAGTGTTTGAGGCTTTGTCCAATTTTGGCCTGAAGGTGAAGCCTTCCAAATGCCACCACCTGAAGCCCAAGGTACAGTACCTCGGTCATGTGGTCAGTGCAGAAGGTGTGGCACCAGATCCGGACAAGGTCACAGTCATCGGGGACTGGACGAAGCCCAGCACCCTCCATGAAGTCCGCCAATTCCTTGGACTGGTAGGCTACTACCGAAGATTCATCAAAGGCTTTACTAAAATAGCCACCACTATGAAAAATCTCCTGGTGGGGCAGTCCAAGAAGAACAAGCAGAAAAATTCCACCTTTGAATGGACTGAAGAGTTGGAGAGATCTTTCACTCGGTTGAAGATGGCTCTCACAGGTGACGAAGTTCTGGCCTACCCAGATTATGACAAACCCTTTGTGCTGTATACTGATGCCAGCAATGTGGGACGAGGAGCAGTACTGTCGCAGGTACAGAATGGAAAGGAAAGAGTGATCTCCTATGCCAGCAGGAAGCTGTGCCCCACTGAAAGGAACCCGGACAACTACAGTTCTTTCAAGCTGGAGTTCCTTGCCATAGTCTGGGCTGTCACCGAAAGGTTCAAACATTACCTAGCCTCTGCCAAGTTTACTATCTTCACGGACAACAATCCGTTGATGCACTTGGACACTGCAAAGTTGGGTGCACTGGAGCAGCGATGGATGGCTCGGCTGTCTAATTACGAGTTCACTATCAAGTACCGAGCAGAGCACAAGAATGCCAATGCTGATGCGCTGTCCAGGATGCCTAATCTGCCAGATGCAGGAGAAGACCCTGAGACTCTTGAAGAAATAGAGCTACCCCCCTTCCACCGGCCAGTTGCGGCCCAACGTGCTCAAGGAGTGAGAAACAGACGGTCTGGCTTGAGGGAGGTCACCCTGAATCCATTGCCCCATCATGATTGGGCAGAAACGCAAGATAGTGACCCTGCAGTCCGCATGGTGAAGGAGCTACTGTCACAAGCTGACTCACTCCCAGAGTCGGACGCTCCTGAAGAAACCCAGCAGCTGTGGAAGGAGAGAGGCCGGCTGTTCATATATGAAGGAAAGCTGTGTCGGAGGAGTATCAACGCCCGTACTCATGAGCTGGTCTGGCAGGTGATAGTCCCAAAGGGAGAGGCATCAATGGTCCTGGAAGCATACCACAATGGAGCTGGACACTTCGGATGGAAGAAGTTGGAAGCATTGCTCCAGGAGAGGTTCTACTGGGCTGGTAAGAGGAAAGCCATTGAAGGTGGTGCCAGGAGTGTGGACAGAAAGGATCGAGACAGCCAGAGGGCTCCTCTGCAGCCAATCATCACCAAACAGCCACTTGAGTTGGTAGCCCTGGACCATGTGAAGCTGGTTCCAAGCCGGCCAGGCTACATCTATGCTCTTACCATTGTGGACCACTACTCAAGATTCCTAGTAGTTGTGCCTGTCAAAGATCTAACTGCCAGTCAGCAGCCAGAGCATTCCAACAGCCTTTTTGTAGACCACATGGGTATCCTGAGAGAGTGCTTACTCATCAAGGTCCAGCTTTCGAGGCAGAAGTGTTCCATGAATTCTGTAGCTTGTATGGTTGTAAGAAGATCCGGACAACACCGTATCACCCACAGACCAATGGCATGTGTGAGAAGATGAACCAGGTGGTGATGGACCTCCTGAAGACTTTGCCCTTGGAAGAGAGAAATCTGTGGCCAGAGAAGTTGCCAGATCTGGTAGACCTCTACAACCATATTCCAGTGAACTCCAACAACTGTACCCCAGCCTACTTAATGAGAGCAAGACCTGGTAAACTGCCTATAGATTTGGACATGGGAGTCCTTACGCCTGAAGTACCGTCCCCGGATGCTGACTGGGATACAGAGAGGCAGCAACAGTACAGAAGAGTTCAAGAATGTGTGGAGAAAAGTTTAGCCCAGGCAAGACAAAAGCAGGAGACGCTTTACAATCAGAATGCACCTGCCGTTCCTTTGTCGCCGGGAGAGCAAGTCTTGAAAAGAAAGAGAAGATTGCACAAGTTGGATGATCAGTGGGAAGCTGAACCTTATACCATTATGCCCTCAAATTTTGATAATACTAAGGTATGCCTTGTTAGTAAAGATGGAGGAGAGACCTCAGCCGCGGTATCGAGAGATCATTTGAAGTTATGCCCTGACCAGTTAAAAGAAAGAAATGAAGAACCAGATAACATCCAACCCATAGAGAAAGAAGAGAAGGTCAGCACCATACTTGTAGAGTTTCCTGCGAACTGGACTAAAGTGAATGATGCAATAGTGGTGCCAGTGTTGATGTTTCCCCAAGTGGTAGCACAGGAAGAAGTGACTCAAGAAAATCCTGAGGATCAGGAAAATCAGGCAGCAGAAGCCACACCAGCAGTGGAGCCAGGGAACCCTCGCCCTGCCAGTGGTGAAGCTGTTGTGCCCCTGGTGAGACCAAGAGTTCACAGACAATCTAGGATCCCTGTGCCATGTAGAACCACCAGTAGTGTAACCAGTGCATTACATACTACACCAGTAGTTAGAACCAGACAGTCAGTAAAGGCCACTACAACACCAGTGTTACGCAGATCTACTTGTATCACCCAAGGCATACTACCAGTTAGATTTCGCATATAGAGCAATATAACTGTTGAAATGTAAATATGTAACTGTTTTTCAAGTTTGTGCCTACAGGTACCCTGTAAGAAACCTTTTCGAAGTTCTTGTTGTGATGGACACTGAACCACAGGACTTGTGTGTGGTCAAAAACTTTATTTCTGTATAGTTCACCATTTGCCCAGGAATGGACCATGGACATTGATGCTTGGACTTGCCATCATAGGACCATTTTTGAAGCACTTGGCTTTTGTAACTTTTATTTTTAAATCTTGTACAAGAATTATTGTTTAACTGTATATTTGTTTCATGTTTTCTTTGTTCAGCCCAGGAGTGCTGACTTTCACTAGGGGGAATGTGGCGCCCCCAGGGGTATGGTCTCCACACTGGCTTTGCCTTCCTCCAGGGGAGGGTAATGCCAGGCTTGGAGGCAATGATGGGTCTCTCTCACAGTCAATCCATACATGCAACACAATTCCACTCCAGGCCAGCAGGGGGAACTCTGAACCAGGGTTGAGGGGAGGAGTGCTCCCTGAGGGCCAAGAGGAAGGAGTGGTCAGATAGTCTGCGGAGGGTGAAGTGTGCAGATGTGTGGAAAGAGCGCTGAGATTGAGCTCCAGCTGGAGAGCTCCCTCACAGTGAGAGCGCATGAGCTGGAGCCTGGTCTCCACGGTTGTACGGATACTAACGGTCCTGCAACAGACACCAGAGGAGTAGGAGGCTGTAGATGCCCTGCTCCCATCTAAGACTTGAGGCACAACAGCAGTTTGGTTAGTGAGCCAGGACTCAGGAGAGGAGCCCCCGAGATAGGCTACAGCTGTCTGCCGTGCAAGTGAGGTTCTTGAGAACATCCGACAGGAGGAACTCCAGTGAACTCAGTACTAGGAGATCTTCACACATAGAGGCGCTAGGAAGGAGACTGCACAGCCCTTCTGCTGAGAGAGAATCCCTGAGTTGCTTCCAGGCTAACCTGCTCCAATACATCTGTAATCAGGACCCTAGACTGCAGTTACCAAGTAAAGGTACAGAAATTGCACCCCGCTGTGTCTTGTCTGCTTCCTACCCTTCCGGCACTGCTACATCCCCATGCCAACTACTTCTACACTGCCCTGGGACTACAGCTTCACCTGTGGGGAGCTTTTACATCTTTGCTGTGCCATACCATCAGTCCCAGTGGATCTGCAAGCAGCGTCGGCTTAACATCTCCCTTGCCGAACACCACAGGTGGCGTCACGAACTCTTTCATTTAACTACATTCCACCATTTCCACCACCCTATTGGGCGCCCAGGGCCACGGACCGGGTCACTGCTGCTGTGGCGCATCCCCCTGACACCGGCCCGGTACTGAGCACCCCACAGCCCTGGGAGGGCGACCCGACCCACCCATAGCTCAGGAGGGCTGGCTAGCCCTGGGCAACACCATGCCACGTAACATTATTAAGTTACAGAACCCAGCAGATATTCAGTACCTGGATTGTCACAGAAGGGAGATACAGCATCAGTGCTGGCAGTGCAGTTTAAGTGGGCCTGCAGTTGCTAGTGAAAACTAAGCAGTATGGGCACAACATTCAACATGTAGCAGCTTATCTTGTGGGCTGATGCCATCATTCCTGAGGTGAAACAGGCAAGGGAACACCCGCCTCGAGTAAGGCTGGGCACTGAAGATGCTGTGGGACCGTTTGGCACAGTCCGCCCCAGAAGCGCGCTTGGTGAGAGAAAGAGAAGGAAAGGGACAGAAGAGGAGTTAATCACTGTAAACCCTGATGATGATGATGATGATGATGATGCTGTAAAGTATACGAATATGCTGTGTACAAGTATTAGTAAAGAAGTTCATGTTTAAGTTGAACTGGACTGTGACTCCGTTATTTCTAAAGTGGATCTTGAAGTTCTCCGGAAACGTACAGAGGACCCTGATGGAGCTGAGACAGGCGCTGCAGGTATGCTCAGTGATGGGCAGCGTGTTTATGTGATGGGAGGCCAGGGCACACTGATGCAGATGTTGGTGGCCATGACTACTGCCCTCGCCCTCCCTTACAGCCTTAAGAAGTGATGATGGTCGGCACTGAATGAAGAAGGAAAAGCAAAGATGAAGACTTCTGCTACAGACTTCACTGGTGAGTCAGAGTGTTACTTGTACACTTACACAATACACTGTTAACTATGTACAGAGCTCCTGTGTATAATGTCAACGGTAGTCACTGTATTACCTGTACACTATACACAGAGCTCATGTGTATAATTGCACTCATGATCACTGTACTACCTGTTTATTATATAAACAGGAGCTCTGTATATATTGTAAAGTCACTGATGATCACTGTATTACCTGTACACTGAAACTATATACAGAGGTCTTATTTATAATGTCACCAGTGATAATATTAGTGTTATTAATATTGTAGTTTTTATTAATGATCAGTATTGTAGTATTTGGTCACTATGTGGTGGTAATATGTGGTCTGGTCATTTTCTGACTGTATTAATCCCCTATATGTGGTATTATTCAGTCAATATGTGGTCTGGTCATGGTGTGGTGGTATTTGTTACTTGCATGTGGTATTATTCGGTCACTATGAGGTGGTCATATGTGATTTGGTCATGGTGTGGTGGTATTTGTTCTTTGCATGTGGTGGTAATATGCGATCTGGCCATGGTGTGACAATATTTATCCCTTGTATGTGGTATTATTTGGTCACTGTGTCGTGATAATACGTAGTCTGGTGTGGCGGTATTTGTTCCTTGTATGTGGAATTATTGGCCTTGGTATAGTGGATTGTGTTGTGTATGAAGGTCACTTGTTATCTCTGATATCAATAAGGGGAAGATTCTCGATTTCCAATAGAGATTAAATACTGGAATGTTTAACCCCTCTCTGTCATGTGACTATTACCCAGTAGCAAATATGCACTTACAGGGGTTCTACTGTGAAAACAAGTAATCACTATTCTAAGGCCATGTTCACACATTCATTATTTGGTCAGTATTTTGTCTCAGTATTTGTAAGTCAAAACCATTAGTGGGTGATAAATTCCGAAGTGGTGACGTGTTTCTATAATATTTTTCTTCTGATTGTTCCACTCCTAGTTTTGGCTTACAAATGCTGATGTAAAATACGGAATGTATGAGTGTGGGCAAAGGATAAGTCATAATAAGTTATTGATTGGTGGGGGTGCAACTGAGGAGCCTGCACAAATCTGCAGAATGTGCAGCTTTTATCCCCATTAGTATGGAGCGTCATGTACGACTCGACCACTGATCCATTCATTTCCTAAAGGGCTGCACTTGGCTTTTTCTGGAAGCTCCCAAGGAGGATAAATAGAGCTGAGGTCAGACATCCCACCGATGCTCCATTTTAAAATGGAGATAAAAATGCCCTGTCAAGGATAAAACTTCCCCACTCTTCCGATTATTGTGGCTTTCAATGGTCGGATTCCACCGATCAATAAGTTATTTATTTATTATGCTTTGCTTATATAGCGCTATCTTATTCCACAGTGCTTTACAGACATTATCATCACTGTCCCCAATGGGGCTCAAAATCTAAATTTCCTATCAGTATGTCTTCGGAGTATGGGAGGAACTGGAGTACCCCGAGGAAACCCACGCAAACATGGAGAGAACATTCAAACTCCTTGAAGATGTTGTCCTTGGTGGGATTTGAACCCAGGACCCCAGGGCTACCTAACCTGTGGATCAGTGATAACTTATTTTCATCAAAGAACACTTTAATGCAAACTATTCCAGTAGATGTGTAGAAGCCTCCTGTGTTTTACAGTCGACTGTCCACTATATCGGGGATAACGGCTAACAGATGTTTGCATATAGCTGTAGCCTGGGCCCCAAGAGTCCATTCCCCTTGTGTGTCCCAGACACCCCAGTCCAACACTGCCAATAGGTCACAGTGTATCAAGAGAGCAGATCTACATGGCCTTCTTTTGCATAAGGATCCTGTCAACGTATCCACCCCTCATCCTGGCCCAGAAGTTGATATCTAGCCATCATCTTCCGTTCCAGAGGTTTAAGTTTATCTTTATATAATTTCAGGTTGGGTAAAGACATCATTGTAAATCCTTTGAATGTTTTCTTAATCATGTAATAATAAAATTGATACAATTTTATATACAATTCCCTTGTTGACCAGTAATATAGGCGTGCTCATTAGATCCATCGGGCCTTTATTTTTTTTGCTTTTGTTAGTCTACAGAGAAGCAGCTTGATTTTTTTTGTCAGAATACATGTCCCCCTCTGGTTTAAATGATAAATATTTGATTCTTGCGGGTGAAATGGAGAAATATACTCACACTGACTGCAATTCTGCTTAGTCGTACTTTATTCTATAAAAGTATTTCATTATCACACCCAGCTAATGATGATTGCATTATTCAAATGTTCATTTAATAGCCTGTTAACATGATGTTCTGTAGGCATTCAAGACTATTGTCCTTTACAGCACATGTCCCTGTTTACACAGGAAATATCACTTCACCAAATGAATAAGTGTTTTGCTTGTTTGTCAGTTGATTGGCAGCCTGTTTACACAGGGCAATTATCGGGAAACAAGCATTCCTTAGGAAAGTTTGTTCCCATTTAATCAGTCAGTGTAAATGCACCTAAAGGTCTGTTTCACAAATTTGTGAAATATATACTGTTTTGCATTGGGAAACTTGGCTGACTGCCTATATGTCTATAAAGCAAGTAGCTCAGGTCAGGAGGGCTAGTGGCTGGGCTGAGCCTTCCAATGCGTGATTGATCCGTGTTTCACAGATGTGTAAAATCGGCCTTAGGTTATAATTACACCATCAATTATACTTATACGCACCTATGTGCGTTCATTTTTTAAATATAGTTCCATTGATCCATACACGCATTGCTTTTAAAAATGGATCCATATGTGTGATTCATGAGCATGTCCTATTCTTAATCCATTTTGTTGATCAAACTTGACTATTAAAGTCTATGAGGAGCCATTAAATACCAATGAAAAACGTAAGACATACCCTTTACTTCAGTATTCCATCCTTATTTCACTGTTTTTTTTTACTGATCCATTATAAAGGAAACTTGTCAGAAGGTTTTTCGAGGCCAAACTATCATCATCTGTGTAAAATCCCTGTAATAGTAGGTTCACACTTCTAAAAAATCGTTCAGAGTCTCATCCAGAAAAGTGGGAACATTTTTTTCTCACTTGTCATTCATGTGCAATCTGTATACAATCCTTTTTTAACTTTGATGGCAGCAGGTATTAATCCATTTACAGTTTTCTATGATACAGAATTGCAATCTACTATATAATTGTCTAATTCTGTCTGTCTGTCATTAATGGAAATCCTGCCTCGCTGATTGGTCACGGCCTAACTGCCGCGACCAATCAGCGACAGTTGCTTAGTTGTCGCGGCAACACGGTCACATCGCTTATTGTACAGGCATATTACAGCCGTTAAAGGCATCACTGCTGCGTCACTCATTACACACACACACAGTCCTATACATATACAATACATTAGGTAAGAGCAGAACAGTGACTGCAGCTCTGGGTGTAACAGGAGTATAATACATTAGGTAAGAGCAGAACGGTGACTGCAGCTCTGGGTGTAACTTGCGTACAATACATTAGGTAAGATCTGAACAGTGACAGCAGATCTGGGTGTAACAGGAGTATAATACATTAGGTAAGAGCAGAACGGTGACTGCAGCCCTGGGTGTAACTGGAGTACAATACATTAGGTAACAGCAGAAGAGTGACTGCAGCTCTGGGTGTAACTTGTGGACAATACATTAGGTAACAGCAGAAAAGTGACTGCAGGTCTGGGTGTAACTGGAGTACAATACATTAGGTAAGATCTGAACAGTGATTGCAGCTCTGGCTGTAACAGGAGTATAATACATTAGGTAAGAGCAGAACGGTGACTGCAGCTCTGGGTGTAACTGGACTACAATACATTAGGTAAAAGCAGAACAGTAACTGCAGCTCTGAGTGTAACAGGAGTACATTAGGTAACAGCAGAACAGTGACTGTAGCTCTGGGTGTAACTTGCATACAATACGCGTACATTAGGTAAGAGCAGAACAGTGACTGCAGCTCTGGGTGTAACTTGAGTACAATACATTTGGTAAGATCTGAACAGTGACTGCAGCTCTGGCTGTAACAGGAGTATAATACATTAGGTAAGAGCAGAACGGTGACTGCAGCTCTGGGTGTAACTGGACTACAATACATTAGGTAAAAGCGGAACAGTGACTGCAGCTCTGGGAGTAACTAGAGTACAATACATTAGATAACAGCAGAACAGTGAATGCAGCTCTGCCTGTAACTGGAGTACAATACATTAGGTAACAGCAGAACAGTGACAGCAGCTCCAGGTGTAACAGGAGTATAATACACTAGATGGTGGCCCGATTCTATCGCATTGGGTATTCTAGAGTCTCTGTTAAAATAAAAAATAGTTACAAAAATAGTTATATACTCACCTTCCTACGGTCCCCGGACTCTGTGCCGCCTCTCACCACACTCTTCCGGTCCCAGTAATGTTTAGCGAGAAGGGCCGGAGATGACGTCACTCTCGCGAGAGCACGGCGTCATCAGCGGTGTTTCACGCAAAGCATTACTGAGACCGGAAGATGCCGGGTGCGTGGTGAGAGGAGAGAAAGAGTCCAGGGGCCATCAGGAGGTGAGTATATCACTATTTTTTATTTTAACAGAGACTCTAGAATACCCGATGCAATAGAATCGGGCCACCATCTAGTGTATCCATAAAATCAGATGTTTTACTGTGGCAAGCATAGACTTGAATGGGTGAGTCTCATCTGATTTACGGTAGAAATTAGTGTGTGCTGCGATTTTTTTTTCACATGCAGATTCAGTTAGCAAAAAAAAAATCACTGACCTGCACTGTGCCACTGAGTAACATAGGTCCGAGTTCTATCCGTTTTTCCACGGACAGCGATCTAGCGAGAATACGGTTGTGTGAACAAGACCTAATGGTAATCACTTCCATACCTTTTGTTTTATAAGTCTGTGTCCCTGTTTTCTAGAAATCCATCTCCATCAGTGAATTTTTATGCAAATGAGCCACAAGTGCAGAGGATTTGTCCCTGTGCTTATAGCTCTCTGGCCAATCTCTATCTTTCCCCACCCAATTCCAGCATCCTGTCAGTGACTGCCAGGTTACTTCTCATCCCCCACCTGAGATCTCCTACAAGCACCATCATTTTGCTGGGGGAGCAGGTCACATAGCAGAGTGACCTGTCAGTCACTGACAGGAGGCCGGCAGCAGGCGGAAAAATAGAGAAAGAGACCAGAGAGCTTTAAGTGCAGTGATAGGAATTCTTATGGATAAGAATGTAAGTCATACACCAATATTCAAAGTGAGTTTGTGTTTAATATCTAGTAATAATACAAAATTCAGCCAGTGAGCTGGGAAATCATACTTTGTGCACACCACATACATTGTTATAATCGTTTTTCATTTTTACAAGCACAATTGTGGATTAGGTTAAACTCATTTATATAAATGTCTATTACAGAAGTACAAACAGCCATTCTGCAGGCTATATGTATTCCCTGAGGCACGATTATATGTTTTCCATTCATCCTTTTTTTGTACAATGAGACAGAAATACTATTCCTGTCATATATAGGGGATGCATAAACGTAGGGTACTCATGCATTGGCTGATTACTGGGAATAAGCCGCATTCACGACTTGACCTATCTAAACAAGCTGCCATCACTCAACAAACAAAAATAACACTCATTTATTTTGGGTGTAATGATTTTTAGGCTTACCTAACCTCTTTCCACAGTCAATTTTCCTTTTTTTTTTCCTCCCGTTCCTCCAAGAACCTTAACTTTTTTTATTTTTCTACCAACATAGCTATATGATGGCTTTTTTAACAAGACGAATTGTAGTTTTGAATGACACAAGCTATCAAAGCTGTGTGAGGACTTGTTTTTCCCATGGAGAGTTTATGGTTTTGTTGATAACAATTTGGAGTATATATGGTGTTTTGATCAATTTTTATTTTTTAGGGAGGTGTGGTAACTGAAAAACCACAAATTCTGGTGGTTCCATTTCTTTTTCTCTTTACGTCGATGTTCATATGCATTACTTAACTTATTTTTTTAGACTGGACTTTTAAGGGAGTGGTGATCCCAAGAATGTCTTTTTTTATTTCTTTATTTTTAGTGATGGAAAATAAAGATCTCCTATAAAGCTGAGCATATGGCCAAGCTTCACAGGATTACCAAGTTGCCAGTGACTAGGGCTTTTTGTTTGGCTCCTAGATGCCATGGTAAGGTAACCCATCGGTGCTCCATGATTGTGTCGCAGGAGACAATTGATAACTCGTGCGCAATTTTCACTAGTACCATTTTTGTGCACCTATGACTTTTTGATCACTTTTATTTTATGTTTTGGATGGGGGGGATGAATGAAATAAGCAATAAATCTGGTATTCATCTTAATTATATTTTTAAAGATTCCATCATGCAGTATAATTAAAATATTAACTTTATTCTGCAGATCAAAATGACCACAGTGATACCCAATTTATATTGTTGTTTTTTTTTTAATCTTTTGTTATCATTGCTCACAAATGCCCTCTTTCAAGTTATGCCAGTCCTACATGCACCACTCATAGGCAGCTAATTTTCTGTGATTGGTCACACCTTTACTAATCCTTTAAATATGTAAGCCACAACATCAACACAGGAAGAAAAATAAAAGTGGAACACAAAAACATCTAATTAGACGATTACCACAAATGTGAGAAAATGGAGCATGAAGTTTCATAACAAATTTAGATTAAATACGCTTCCGTGGACATGACACAGGGCCCTGCAATCTCACCAATGTAAGTATGAAGAAGCAGTAATCCATATGATAAAGTCAAGGCTCAGAATTTATTACCTCATATTCACACGGAACATTTCAGATCCTCTAAGGAGACAATTTCCAGCACCTTCATAGAGGAGCTGATACCTTACTTGTGAGCACAGAATAATAAATTCAGTGACGTCACTTGACATTCTGGATAGCTGCGTCTTCATTTTTACACTGGTCACACAGAGACGCCGTTATACATAGGCCAATATAGCCATAAACACTAACCCAACAGAATACTGAAGAGACATTCACAGACAGAGTAACTGTTAATTCCAGTGACTCACAAGTGACAAGTTCCATAGACGTTCTCGTTCTTATCTATCTGTCCAACACCACCATTTACATCCCATTTAGATGAGCCAATAAACAGTGAATAAGTGTTCATGGAGCACTGACTTGCGGTCCGTCTAAACGGGCCAGCAATCACCTTACGAACAAGTAAACTACCTAAAAGTCATTGTTGTCGACTGCACATCGTACTGTGTAAAGTCTTATTCACACATCAGTATTTTGTAACCAGGAGTGGCATTTACAGAGAAACACTCTCATTGAAAGATTGACACCCGTTCTGTGCTTTGGAGACAGTCTTGGTTTTGGCATACAAATACTGATGTAATACTGATCAAAAATACAGATGTGTGAACAAAGCCTAAATAGGTGATGTGCTGTTAATAACATGATATTCTATGCACAAATACCGATCATATTAGTGATTGTTCTGTGCTCGAAGAAAGGTTCAATAGGCATGGGAGAATGATGATAGCCATGTTCAGCATCCGGCGCCGGGGAACAGCGCTTACTGTAATGCTTCTTCCCTGGTGCCGATGCGTGTCACATGGATGACATCCATGTGTTATGTGAATGCACATGTGCTGGATGTTTTGTGGCCCGTGCTGACATTAAAAAATGGACATGTCAGCGTGTTTTGCCAAAGGACACATGTCTGTGGAAACACACTGGCATGTGCACAGAACCATTCACTTGAATAGGCAAATAGCTCTCCGTTCCTCCCGAGTCTCTCTCCACATGGCTATATAGCACTGTACAGCCACATATGGGGTATTGCCACTTTCAGTAGAAATTGTGGGACAAACTTTGTTGCCATTTTTACCCAATTCTTGTGTGAAAATGTAAAATCTTTAACGAAAACAAAATTTTGGTGGTAAAAATGTAGTTATTTTGTCCTCACTGCCCAATGGTATAAAATTCTGTGACATACCCATGGTGTCAATATGATCACTGCACCCCTAGACAAATTCATTGAGAGGTGTAGTTCATAAAATTGGGTCACTTATGGTGGTGTTCTGCTGTTTTGGCACATCAGGTTCTCTCCCAGTGGTTCATGGCACCTGCAAACCCTAACAGTAAAATCTGGCGCTGCTTCCCCTCTGAGCTCTGCCATGTGCACAAACAGTGGTTTACCCCCACATATGGGGTATCAACGTACTCAGGACAAATTGCACAATAACCCTTGGGGGCCAATTTCTTCTGTTACCTTTGGGAAAATAAAAAAATGGGAGCAAAAATATTATTTTGGGGGAAAAAATATGATTTTTTATTTTAACTGCTCTACGTTATAAACTTCTGTGAAGCAATTGGGGGTTCAAAGTGCTCATGCTCACCACACATCTAGATAAGTTTCTTAGGGGGTCTAGTTTCCAAAATGGTGTCATTTGTGGGGGGTTTCCACTGTTTAGGCACATCAGGGGCTCTCCAAACGCAACATGGTGTCCAATCTTAATTCCAGCCAATTTTGTGTTGAAAAAGTAAAACGGTGCTCCTTCCCTTCCAAGCTCTGCCATGCGCCCAGTGGTTTATCCCCACATAAGGGGTATCAGCATACTCAGGACAAATTGCACAACACCTTTTGGGTTCCAATTTCTCCTGTTACCCTTGGGAAAGTAAAAAATTGAGTGCGAAAAAATAATTTTTGTGGAAAAAATATGATTTTTTATTTTTACGGCTCTACGTTATAAACTTCTGTGGAGCACTTGGTGGTTCAAAGTGCTCACCACACATCTAGATAAGTTCATTGGGGAGTCTAGTTCCAAAATGGTAGGAGAGTATAGAAATTCCAGGCTCTACCACACACTGAATGTGCTCTGGGGGTAAAGAATCATAAGTAGGCGATAAAGTAAACCCCGGCACTCAAATGAGGGAAAAAAAAGGAATGTATATGCAAAAGTGAATTTATTAATTGACACACTGCAAAGGGAACCTAACCAAAGCAACAGCACCAACGTTTCGGCATAGAGCCTTTCTCAAGGTTGTTGCCTGAAAAGGTGTGAAAATAACAATAGTGAGTGCGATATGTACAAGTGATACATAGAATATTTACATACGCATTTACTTACACAATAATACAAATAAATGCAAATGGTACATACATCACTGGTCAGAGCAGGGAAACATGGGTCTCAAAGGACTACCGGATTATTCAAAGAGAGGTGAGGTTCCATACGGTTTGCAGAGCGTGCTTTTAATCACATAAGAAGAGAATAGTTAGTACAAATATGAATATAATAACATGAAGCGTACCAAGGGAAACAAGTTGGATCAACTGGCACAAATAGTAGAACAGCCAAGGATAGTATCCATATCAGTAGAGGATGGTGGGAAGCAAAAAGGAGAGAGAGAAAAAAAGGAGAGAGAGAAAAAAGAGAGAGAGAAAAAGAAAAGAGAGAGAAAAAAAGGGAAGAAGGGGAAGAGCAGGGAGCAAGGGGAAAGGAAAAGGAGGGAACGAGAAGGAGAAAGAGGAAGGGAAAGAGAGAGAGGGGGAAAAAAAGAGAAGGGAAAGAAAAGGGAGAGAAAGAGAGAGAGAGAAGGAGAGAAAAAAGGAGAGGGGGAGAAAGAAAGGAAAAGAAGAGGAAGAGAAAAAAAGAGAGAGAGTGAGGGAGAGAAAGAAAGGGAGAGGGAGAAGGACACGGGGAAGTGAGAGAAAAAGAAAAAGAAAAAAAGGAATGAAACCGAAAGATAAAGGGAAAAGGCAGGAAAGAGGGAGAGAAGAGAAAAGAGAAAGGGGAGAGAAGTGAGAGATAGAGCAACAGAGAGAAGGAGGTAGAGTAAAAAGTAGAAGTAAGGAGAAGAGAGGAAAAGAAAAAGAACAGAGAAGAAAAAAAGGAAAAAAAAAGAAGAAACAGAAGAGAAAGGAGGGGAGGGGGGAGGAGAAGAACACAGCGAGGGAGTACAATTGACAACATCAGAGAGGCTACATACCATGGGTGAGAGATGTGATAAGGTCACTATGGAGAGTGAATGGATGCCTGGAAGGAAAAAGCAGCATGCTGAAGCGGACTAATATATAGAATAGGAAGAAGCCAAGAGTAGCCGGGCAGCAGCGCTACCTGCAGTAGAGGTCCAGGACAAGCACGGGTGGCGAGGGGAACGGCTGCAGCGGCGTGGTGTGACGGGCCGAACGGCGCCATTATAAGGAAGTCAGCCATGCACAGGGGGGAGGGGCACTTCCGGGAACGCAAGGTCTGTGATGTGCATGGTCACATGACCAGGGACGGCCAGTGAGAGCAGGGAAGTGCTGTATCCCGGGTTACCAGCTGTGGGGCGTGTGCGGGGTGTGCCACTAGGAGAGTATAGGAACAGTTGATCCAACTTGTTTCCCTTGGTACGCTTCATGTTATTATATTCATATTTGTACTAACTATACTAAAGCATGCTCTGCAAACTGTATGGAACCTCACCTCTCTTTGAATAATCCGGTAGTCCTTTGAGACCCATGTTTCCCTGCTCTGACCAGTGATGTATGTTCCATTTGCATTATACTTCTTATGTTTATTTGTATTATTGTGTATGTAAATACGTATGTAAATATTCTATGTATCACTTGTACATATCGCACTCACTATTGTTATTTTCACACCTTTTCAGGCAACAACCTTGAGAAAGGCTCTATGCCAAAACATTGGTGCTGTTGCTTTGGTTAGGTTCCCTTTGCAGTGTGTCAATTAATAAATTAACTTTTGCATATACATTCCTTTTTTTTCCTCATTTGAGTGCCGGGGTTTACTTTATCGCCTACTTATGATTCTTTACCCCCAGAGCACCTTCAGTGTGTGGTAGAGCCTGGAATTTCTATACTGTCGTACTACTGTTTTTTCCAGTCCCCCCACTGTACCTACTAGTCTCATGTCGGCACCTGTTCTCTCCTTCTATGATGAACAAGCCGCTAGTATCCTGTCCAAGGTGACCACAAGGAGGCAGTTCCTCACTGTTCCTTCAGACGAGATCCGTACCCGTGACTATTTGAGGGAAATTAAGAGGAACACAGCCCTTGAACTACACGCAGCTACTTTGGCTGAATATCATAAAACCCAGAGAATACCGAGGGGACTTAGAGTCTCTCTGCGGCCCACGCTATTCTCAGATAATTCTGAGTATTGTAAGTCTTTTGAGAGCATTCTCAACAAATGTTCCTTCGATATTATTCTCCTCACAATTGACTACCTGCAAAGGGAGCTCATCAGCATTGACACGAATATCAAGAACATAGAGACACAACTTTCCCAGACGCTGAATGCCACGGCCTTTGAAGAGCTTAAGAACAAGTGCAATTCCACGCTTTCTGAATACAGGGACACGCTACAGATACGCAAACGCGACAAATTCTTGCGGGACCAAGAAGACTATCTGAAGAATCGTATCTATCGATGGCACTCCTCCGCTCCATCCCGCAACTCTCGCCGTGGAGGCGGTTTCTCTTCTGGGTCCGACAGCGACCATTTCTCCACAGATTCCCAATCTTTTTTAGGCCCGAGACGCCCCGGAAAAAACAGACGAGGAGGGGTCGTAAGCACCAGGGGAAGCTCAGACCGAGTTACCACCCGCTCCCAGGTAGGGACAACATTGTCCACAACATTTCCAGTCAGACCCTCTCCCCCCTTGAGACAAGGGTCTTTCCTTTTGCCCCACCCCCGCCTTCAGCACCTTTAATTTAGAACACGACCTTAACAGATTCTTCAGAAATCTCCGCCTGAAGGCACATTTTTACAACAAAACCTCTGAGACCGACCGACCTTTAGTTGCCTCCATGACACCCTCATCCCCTATGGGGTTTACACTCGCGGGTCTCAACCTCAGGATTCCTAGCAGCTATCAACCCCCTCGCTGTTACCACCCCGTTGAGACATTCATCAGTCTAGTCTCTAGGGACGTCCACGCCATTACCACTGACATCGGTAAGGGCATTTTTCATTTAAAAAACAATATGACCCCTGACGAACGCAGAGCCTTGGTCTCACTCAAAAATTATAAGAACATCATTATCAAGCCAGCCGATAAAGGTGGGGCTATTGTGGTCCTTGACAGAACCTTCTATATTAAGGAGATCCGCCAGCAACTTGGTGACACCAATACCTATCGTCCACTATCCCGTGATCCCACATCTCACATTTCCACCCTTATACAGGAGAAAGTGACAATGTACAAGCAGAATGCCGTCATTGACGACAAACTCAGTGATTTTTTGATCAACAACCATCCCATCACTCCCGTCTTTTACACGTTACCTAAGATTCACAAAAATTTGACCTCCCCACCCGGTCGTCCCATAGTCGCGTCCACCGATTCATTATTATCACCTATTTCAATTACCCTTGAGAAAATATTTACTCCACACATCTCCAAAATTCCCTCGTATCTGAAGGATACTAACCACTTTTTGTCTATAATTAGATCTATTCCGAGTGTCCCTGCCAACTGTCTGTTGGTAACCCTAGATGTCTCGAGCCTATATACGAGCATCGACCACCATGAAGGCATTCACGCTGTCGACAGGTTCCTTGATACCCACACCGATTTTTCTTCTTCAAAAAAAGAGTTCTGTCTTGACATGCTCGAGGTGGTCCTTACCCAGAACTTCTTTCTCTTTGAGGACCAGTTTTACCTGCAGTGTAGGGGGACTGCGATGAGATCCAACGTCGCACCCCCCAATGCAAATATTTATATGGACCACTTTGAGGACAGTCATATCTATTCCCATCCTCTTTTTGGTAGTCAGGTGACACTATGGAAACGTTACATTGACGATATTTTCCTCATTTGGATAGGTGACGCTATATCATTGAACTCTTTTTTCTCCGATATCAATAACGCCACTAACAATATTTAATTCACCCTCCACTATAGTGACCATTCCATTAATTTTCTTGACACTTCAGTTATCATTATCTTGATCATACCCTCTTGACAGACCTGTACACTAAGCCTACGGACAGAAATAGTCTTCTCTTACACTCGAGCTGCCACCCTCGGCACATCAAGAGGTCCTTACCCCACTCCCAGCACTGCCGTGTCGACCGGATCGTATCAGATCCCTCTATTAGGGAGGCATGACATACTGACATGGACACTAAATTTTCAGCAAGGGGCTAGCCGCCGTATGTTAGACCTTCGCCCCCTACTCCGGCTTCCCGCCTACGGAGCCGTAAGTGTATTCCGTTTGTGAGCACATACCACCCGTTCAGTCCTCTCATCAATGGTGTCATTTTCAAGCATTGGCCTTTACTCCATCAAGCCTATCCTTCTGTCCCAGAATTTGTCTCCCGGCCCCTGATTTGCCATAAACGCCCCCAGAACCTTAGGGACTCCCTAGTCAGAGCCGACATTGGCCCCTCTAAGCCATTGGCCAAACAGACTTTCTTTTCATGCCAACGCAAGGGTACTTTCCCCAGCTTGCACTGTTTTCAGTGCTCTCATATCACCAAAGGCGAGTTTTTCACACATCCACGTACTGGGAAGAAGTTCCCGATCCCTGGATATTTTACTTGCGATTCAAATTATGTCATTTATCTGATTAAATGCCCCTGCGGTCTCGGGTATGTTGGTGAGACCACCCAGCATATCCGAGACCGCATTAACAAGCACAAATCCACTATCCGCTGTAAATTGACCACCTTACCCATCCCAGCTCATTTTAGTGCCGCTGGCCACACCATTCCACAGCTCAGATTTCAAGTGATTGAGCATGTTGACCAACCCCGCCGCGGCGGGAATAGGATTAAAACACTCAGAGAACGCGAGGCATTCTGGATCCATACCCTCCAGACCTTAGAGCCATTAGGGCTCAATAGGGAATATGAGGCCCTCCATTGATTTACCTATCCACTGTGCTTAATCGATTTGCTTATTTACCTATTTGACCCTTACTGTTCATCAATGTATGCTTGCATGCTCACCTTGAGTTATTTTGACTTACAGTATGTCATTGCATTCTCTGCTCTTAGCGTCTTGCATATTTGTATATGTGCATATTTGTATCTGTATATACCCATGCATTCGTTTTTCTTATGTCTCCTCTTCCATCCACAGTACTAACCCCCTGTGTGTTTTTTTCCCTTTCAGATCTCACACAACTCATCCGCACTGTTTTCCTATACTCTCCTAGTGGCACACCCCACACACGCCCCACAGCTGGTAACCCGGGATACAGCACTTCCCTGCTCTCACTGGCCGTCCCTGGTCATGTGACCATGCACGTCACAGACCTTGCGTTCCCGGAAGTGCCCCTCCCCCCTGTGCATGGCTGGCTTCCTTATAATGGCGCCGTTCGGCCCGTCACACCACGCCGCTGCAGCCTTTCCCCTCGCCACCCGTGCTTGTCCTGGACCTCTACTGCAGGTAGCGCTGCTGCCCGGCTACTCTTGGCTTCTTCCTATTCTATATATTAGTCCGCTTCACCATGCTGCTTTTTCCTTCCAGGCGTCCATTCACTCTCCATAGTGACCTTATCACATCTCTCACCCATGGTATGTAGCCTCTCTGATGTTGTCAATTGTACTGTGTTCTTCTCCTCCCCCCTCCCCTCCTTTCTCTTCTGTTTCTTCTTTTTTTTCCTTTTTTTCTTCTCTGTTCTTTTTCTCTTCCTCTCTTCTCCTTACTTCTACTTTTACTCTACCTCCTTCTCTCTGTTGCTCTATCTCTCACTTCTCTCCCCTTTCTCTTTTCTCTTCTCTCCCTCTTTCCTGCCTTTTCCCTTTATCTTTCGGTTTCATTCCTTTTTTTCTTTTTCTTTTTCTCTCACTTCCTTGTGTCCTTCTCCCTCTCCCTTTCTTTCTCTCCCTCACTCTCTCTCTTTTTCTTTTCCTCTTCTTTTCCTTTATTTCTCCCCCTCTCCTTTTTTCTCTCCTTCTCTCTCTCTCTCACTCTTTCTCTCCCTTTTCTTTCCCTTCTCTCCTTCTCTTTTTTTCCCCCTCTCTCTCTTTCCCTTCCTCTTTCTCCTTCTCGTTCCCGCCTTTTCCTTTCCCCTTGCTCCCTGCTCTTCCCCTTCCTCCCTTTTTTTCTCTCTCTCTTTTCTTTTTCTCTCTCTCTCTCTTTTCTCCCTCTCCTTTTTTTCTCTCTCTCCTTTTTGCTTCCCACCATCCTCTACTGATATGGATACTATCCTTGGCTGTTCTACTATTTGTGCCAGTTGATCCAACTTGTTTCCCTTGGTACGCTTCATGTTATTATATTCATATTTGTACTAACTATTCTCTTCTTATGTGATTAAAAGCACGCTCTGCAAACCGTATGGAACCTCACCTCTCTTTGAATAATCCGGTAGGCTTTGGTTAGGTTCTAGAGTTGAGCGACTTTTGGTTTTTTAGGGTCGCGTTTCGTTTCGTGAAACCCGACTTTTCCAAAAGTCGGGTCGAGCAAGATCGTCCGATTATAGGGAAAAGTCGGGGTCGTCCCGAAACACGAAACCCAATGTAAGTCAATGGGGAATAAAAGTCGGCAGTGAGAGGAGGACAGGAAACACACCTACAGTGCCCATTTGAATGCCAAAAGCATCAATTCTTCTTACTTAAGCTTGTCAACCTTAACCCCTTACCTACAATTGACGTAATATTCCGTCCATGTGACCATGGACCTAATTACCATGGACGGAATATTACGTCATCGCGATCAGCGGCGCCCACGTGGTGAGCGCCGCTGATCGCGGCCGAGTGTCAGCTAATTATCATAGCTGACACCCGGCACAATGTGTCAGGGGCGGTCACGGACCGCCCTCGACACGTTAACCCCTTGCACACCGCGATCAAACGCGATCGCGGTGTACCGGGGGTTAAAGGGAAGCATCGGCAGGGAGGGGGCTCCCTCCGTGCTTCCCTGAGCCCCCCACGGCAGCGCAATGTGCAGCGCTGCTGCGGGGGACTCCCTTCCTCCAGGCCCCCGAATCCAAGATGGCGACGGGGGCCTTCGGGGGCCTGAGGAAGCTGGCTTCCTCAGTGCCTGCAAAGCGCAGGCATGAGGAAGTCTGCAGCAGTGCCTGTGACAGATCGCTGATCTGTCACAGTGATCTGTGATGTGACAGATCAGCGATCTGTCACAGGACAGTGATGTCCCACCTGGGACAAGGTAATAAAGTAAAAAAATAAAAAAAAAAGTGTTAAAAATAATTTAAAAAAAATCGCTAAATAAATTAGTTAAAAAAAAAAATATTCCCCAATAAATCCATTTTTTGAAAATAAAAAAAAAACAAAACAATAAAAGTACACATATTTGGTATCGCCGCGTCCGTAATGACCTGCCCTATAAAACTGTCCCATTAGTTAACCCCTTTAGCGAACCCCTTAAAAAATAAAAATAAAAAACGAAGCAAAAAATAATGATTTATTATCATACCACCGAACAAAAAGTGCAATAACGCGCGATCAAAAAGACGCATATAAATATCCATGGTACCGCTGAAAACGACATCTTGTCCCGCAAAAAACGAGCCACCATACAGCATCATCCGCAAAAAAATAAAAAAGTTATAGCTCGCAGAATAAAGCGATACAAAAATAATTATTTTTTATATAAAATTGTTTTCATTGCAAAAAACCGACAAAACATAAAAAAAGACCTAAATGAGGTATCGCTGTAACCGTACTGACCCGAAGAATAAAAACGCGTTATCAATTTTACCGCACGCGGAACGGTGTAAACGCACCCCCCAAAAGAAATTCATGAAAAGCTGGTTTTTGTTCATTCTGCATCCCAAAAATCGGAATAAAAAGCGATCAAAAAATGTCACGTGCCCGAAAATGGTACCAATAAAAACGACAACTCGTCCCGCAAAAAATAAGACCTCACATGACTCGGTGGGTCAAAATATGGAAAAATTATAGCTCACAATATGTGGTGATGCAAAAACTATTTTTACAATAAAAAGCGTCTTTTAGCGTGCGACAGCTGCCAAACATAAAAACCGCCATAAATCGTAAATCAAACCCCCCGTTATCACCCCCTTAGTTAGAGAAAAATAATAAAACTAAAAGAAAATGTATTTATTTCCATTTTCCCGCTAGGGTTAGGGTTAGGGTAGGGTTAGGGCTAGGGTTAGTGTTAGGGCTAGGGTTAGGGCTAGGGTTAAGGCTAGGGTTAGGGTTAGGGCTAGGGTTAGGGCTAGGGTTAGGGTTAGGGATAGGGTTAGGGATAGGGCTCAGATTAGGGTTAGGGGTGTGTTGAGGTTAGGGTTGGAGTTATAATTGGGGGTTTCCACTGTTTGGGCACATCAGGTGCTCTCCAAAGGCAACATGGCGTCTGATCTCAATTCCAGCCAATTCTGCGTTGAAAAAGTCAAATGGTGCTCCTTCCCTTCCAAGCTCTGCCATGTGCCCAAACAGTGTTTTACCCCCACATGTAGGGTATCAGCCTACTCAGGACAAATTACAAAACAACTTTTGGGGTCCAATTTCTCCTGTTACCCTTAGGAAAATAAAAAATTGGTGGCAAAAATATAATTTTGCGGAAAAAAATGTTTTTTTTATTTTCACGCCCAGGCGTTATAAACTTCTGTGAAGCACTTGGGGGTTCAAAGTGCTCTCCACACATCTAGATAAGCTCCGTGGGGGGTCTAGTTTCCAAAATGGGGTCACTTGTGGGGAGTTTCAATAGTTTAGGTACATCAGGGGCTCTCCAAACGGACATGACACCCGCATACCAATCCATCAAAGTCTGCATTCCAAAACGTCACTACTTCCCTTCCGAGCCCCGACGTGTGCCCATACAGTAGTTTTCTCCCACATATGAGATATCAGCGTACTCAGGACAAATTGGACAACAACTTTTGGGGTCCAATTTCTCCTGTTACCCTTGGGAAAATAAAAAAAATGGGGACTAAAAGATGATGTTTGTTGAAAAAATACGATATTTTTATTTTCACGCCCGGTCGTTATAAACTTCTGTGAAGCACTGGGGGGTTCAAAGTGCTCACCACACATCTAGATAAGTTCATTAGGGGGTCTAGTTTCCAAAATGGGGTCACTTGTGGGGGGTTTCCACTGTTTAGGTACATCAGGGGCTCTCCAAACGCAACATGACACCCGCAGACCATTCCATCAAAGTCTGCATTCCAAAACGTCACTACTTCCCTTCCGAGCCCCGACGTGTGCCCATACAGTAGTTTTCTCCCACATATGAGGTATCAGCGTACTCAGGACAAATTGGACAACAACTTTTGGGGTCCAATTTCTCCTGTTACCCTTGGGAAAATAAAAAAATGGGGACTAAAAGATCATGTTTGTGGAAAAAATACGATTTTTTTATTTTCACGCCCGGACGTTATAAACTTCAGTGAAGCACTGGGGGGTTCAAAGTGCTCACCACACATCTAGATAAGTTCCTTGGGGGGTCTAGTTTCCAAAATGGTGTCATTTGTGGGGGGTTTCTACTGTTTTGGTACATCAGGGGCTTTCCTAATGCGACATGGTGTCCGATCTCAATTCCAGCCAAAAACGTCAAATGGCGCTGCTTCCCTTCCGAGCTCTGCCATACGCCCAAATAGTGGTTTACACCCACATGTGGGGTATCAGCGTACTCAGGATAAATTGCACAATATCTTTTAGGGTCCTGTTACTTTTGGAAAAATAAGAATTGAGGGTGAAAAGATCATTTTTGTGGAAAAAATATGATTTTTTAATTGTACTGCTGTACGTTATAAACTTCTGTGAAGCCCTTGGGGGTTCAAAGTTCTCACCACACATCTAGATAAGTTCCTTGGGGGGTCTAGATTCCAAAATGGTGTCATTTGTGGGGGGTTTCCACTGTTTTGGTACATCAGGGGTTTTCCAATCGCGACATGGTGTCCGATCTCAATTCTAGCCAAAAACGTCAAATGGCGCTGCTTCCCTTCCGAGCTCTGCTATGCGCCCAAATAGTCATTTACACCCACATATGGGGTATCAGCGTACTCAGGACAAATTGCACAATAACTTTTAGGGTCCTGTTACCCTTGGAAAAGTAAAAATTGTGGGTGAAAAGATCATTTTTGTGGAAAAAATATGATTTTTTAATTGTACCACTGTACGTTATAAACTTCTGTGAAGCCCTTGTGGGTTCAAAGTTCTCACCACATATCTAGATAAGTTCCTTGGGGGGTCTAGTTTCCAAAATGGGGTCACTTGGGGGGGTTTCCACTGTTTAGGTACATCAGGGGCTCGCCGAACGTGACATGGCGTCCAATCTGAATTCCAGCCAATTTTGCATTGAAAAAGTCAAACGGCGCTCCTTCCATTCTGAGCTCTGCCATGCGCCGAAACAGTGGTTCCCCCCCACATATCAGGTATCAACGTAGTCAGGACAAATTGCACAATAACTTTTGCAGTCCAATTTCTCCTGTTACCCTTGGTAAAATAAAGAAAATTGAACCTGAAGTATTTTTTTTGTGAAAAAAAGTTAAATGTTCATTTTTTTTTTTAATATTCAAAAAATTCCTGTGACGCACCTAAAGGGTTAATAAACTTCTTGAATGTGGTTTTAAGCACCTTGAGGGGTGCAGTTTTTAGAATGGTGTCACTTTTGGGTATTTTCTATCATATAGACCCCTCAAAGTGGCTTCAAATGTGAAGTGGTCCCTAAAAATAAAATGGTGTTGCAAAAATGAGAAATCGCTGGTCAATTTTTAACCCTTATAACTTCCTAGCAAAAAAAAATTTTGGTTGCAAAATTGTGCTGATGTAAAGTAAACATGTGGGAAATGTTATGTATTAAGTTTTTTGTGTGCCGTATCGCTGTGATTTAAGGGCATAAAAATTCAAAGTTGGAAAATTGCGAAATTTTCAAAATTTTCGCCAAATTTCCGTTTTTTTCACAAATAAACGCAAGTTATTTGAATGCAATTTTACCACTAACATGAAGTACAATATGTCACGAGAAAACAATGTCAGAATCACCAGGATCCATGAAAGCGTTCCAGAGTTATGACCTCATAAAGGTACAGTGGTCAGAATTGTAAAAATTGGCCCGGTAGTTAACGTGCAAACCACCCTTGGTAGTGAAGGGGTTAATTAACTTCATAATACAAGTTACGCACTGAAAAATGGGGGTTATTTGGCTAAAGTTGTGGGGGGGAGGGCTGGCTGCAGGTTTTCATGTGCCCTGGGCGAAAGAGCGCCCCTTTAACACATACCACAACTCATCATGCTCCGATACGGCAGAGAAATAGCGGTATAGTACAATGAAAAATACCTCACTTTTTACATCTCATGAAGAGGCCCATCTATTTCTCCATACAGAATCATTGGTCCCATATAATGTTTGAAACAGTATATGATGAGCTCCACATAATGCTACAGTATATGTTGGTCCCCATGGATGAAGCTCCACTGTCTTATGGGCCCAAATAATGCTCCAAACATAATGGGCCCCATTTCTAATGCTCTAGTGTATAATGGGCCCTGTAAATGCTGCTCCAGTGTCTGATGTCCACCTTTGGAATGTTCCATTGTATGGTGTGCCCCATCTATCATTCTCCAGAGTATAGTGCTCCCCAAAAATTGCTGTCCCAACATTGAAAACAATCAAATAAGTCTCCTCGCTAGGGAATCCCTGTACTTGTCTGGACTCCTTGTCGTCCCCATCTTCCATCTCACTGCACAGTATTTCAACTTTGCAAGTGCTGTGATCCTGAGCAAGCAGGGGGGGCCCACTCGTTGGCGATGGCACTGGCACAGGGCCCCTGATAGTACGGTGGTGTGTCTGATGGCGGGTGGGCCGAACCTGCACTTTCATCTGCAGCTTCCTCTTTGTCACCGTGTAAGATGGAACTGTATATGGGAAGGGTAACCTGAGTTTCATCAGGGTCAGATTCAGGTCATGTAGCGTGCGAGGGGAATGTAGTGGTCTGGGTCAATGTACCAGCAGATTCATCGAGCAGTGGCTGGGCATCAGTGCACTTGTGTCGCCCCCAGGAGTACGGTCGCCACAGTGGCATTACCTTCTTCCTAGGGAGTGTGATGTCATGCTTGGGAGCAACGAAGGATCTCTCTAGCAGGTTAACTGATTGGGCGGCGTTATTCCCACGAGTCATGACCCTCCAAACAGCGTTCATGAAGGCAAAGTGTTTGTTTTACGTGGGCAGTATGGTTGCAAAGCTGAACCTTAAAGGAATGTCCAGAAGGGCACCACCAGGAGTGGAGCCTACGGTTAAATTCGACTCCACCTGGGAAACCTCAACCATGCCAGCTACAGAACAGATGCACACATTGCAAGCTTAATTCCGTTAACGAACGAGACTCCGTCATGCCCCGCGGTCCGAGTCCGGCTTACTAGAGGGACACGTGAGGCTCTGGAACATGAGATTGGCCAATAACTGGTGTGTCATGCCCTTACATGTCCGTGGCTGCATGTGCGCTACACTGAAAAGGCCAGCGTTTGTCGCTTACAGGTGCAGATAACCCGCTGAACAACGTTAGTGATGGGGATCACTGATTACAATTATTACCCGCGAACAATGATTTCCCAGTAAGTGCAGGTCAACCGCAGTTCCGGAATTAGGCCTAACCGTCATTCCTGAAAAAATGAAAAACTTACGTGTGCAAACCACAGGTGCTGTAGCTTGCTTAACAGCTCGCCAGCCGTTCTCACGCCCAGTATGGATTACACGTGATTGCACAAAGGTGAGAAAGGGTACCGTATCCCCAGATAACATGTATGGATAGCGTACACATTCAAAATATATGTCTCAGGAGGCAGGCTCAGACGGTGTTAGGCCCAGTATGGATTGCATGTGATTGCACAAAGGTTAGAAAGGGTACCGTATCCCCAGATAACATGTATGGATAGCGTACACATTCAAAATATATGTCTCAGGAGGCAGGCTCAGACGGTGTTAGGCCCAGTATGGATTGCACGTGATTGCACAAAGGTTAGAAAGGGTACCGTATCCCCAGATTACATGTATGGATAGCGTACACATTCAAAATATATGTCTCAGGAGGCAGGCTCAGACGGTGTTAGGCCCAGTATGGATTGCACGTGATTGCACAAAGGTTAGAAAGGGTACCGTTTCCCCAGATAACATGTATGGATAGCGTACACATTCAAAATATGTCTCAGGAGGCAGGCTCAGACGGTGTCAGGCCCAGTATGGATTGCACGTGATTGCACAAAGGTTAGAAAGGGTACCGTTTCCCCAGATAACATGTATGGATAGCGTACACATTCAAAATATATGTCTCAGGAGGCAGGCTCAGACGGTGTCAGGCCCAGTATGGATTGCACGTGATTGCACAAAGGTGAGAAAGGGTACCGTTTCCCCAGATAACATGTATGGATAGCGTACACATTCAAAATATATGTCTCAGGAGGCAGGCTCAGACGGTGTTAGGCCCAGTATGGATTGCACGTGATTGCACAAAGGTTAGAAAGGGTACCGGATCCCCAGATAACATGTATGGATAGCGTACACATTCAAAATATATGTCTCAGGAGGCAGGCTCAGACGGTGTTAGGCCCAGTATGGATTGCACGTGATTGCACAAAGGTTAGAAAGGGTACCGTATCCCCAGATAACATGTATGGATAGCGTACACATTCAAAATATATGTCTCAGGAGGCAGGCTCAGACGGTGTTAGGCCCAGTATGGATTGCACGTGATTGCACAAAGGTTAGAAAGGGTACCGTATCCCCAGATAACATGTATGGATAGCGTACACATTCAAAATATATGTCTATACATCAGGAGGCAGGCTCAGACGGTGTCAGGCACAGTATGGATTTGACGGCCCAGATTACATAGCGGAGGAGCAGGGAGAGGTAAAGATTGCAAATGCTGGGGCCCTGCCCAAGCAAGGGGGGCCCACTCGTGGGCGTCGGTACTGGCACTGGGCCCCTCATAGTACAGCGGTGTGTCTGACGGCGGGTGTGCACCACCACCGTCAGAGACACTTGATTGCACCGTGGTCCCAAGGTTCCACTTTAAAAATTATTAAACAAATGTGAACTTCACCATCTCTGCCTCCGCTTCCATTCGTTACAGATTGCTCCGGCCATGGAATCCGCTGGACCCCAGAGGCCTCCGACTATGAAACTGTGCCAAGCGGTGACCCGCTTAAAAGATCAACAGGACAAGATCACGTCTTATCTACGTAACCTGTCCACCCGCATAGATTCTCTGCTGAACCTGGCTGCTCCTGATTCACCTAGCAGCACTCAGGTACCTGCTGTCACGGCAAGCAAAGGTCGTCACCTAGCGGCTCCTCCCCGATTCCATGGTGATCCCACTCAGTGTCAGGGTTTTCTCAATCAATGTACCCTACACTTCGAAATCTTGGGACATATGTTTGATTCTGACCGTGCCAAAGTGGGCTTGATTATGTCACATCAAGCAGGAGAGGCTCTCGCCTGGCTAAACCCGTTATGGGAGAGAGGAGACCCGCTGTTTAATGATCTTCAATCTTTCCTAGAGACTTTTCGCAGGACCTTCGATGAACCTGGCCGGGCCACGTCGACCGCTTCTGCACTGCTTCGCTTACGCCAAGGAACACTCACAGTGGCTCAGTATGCTGTTCAGTTCCGCACCCTCTTGTCTTAGTTATCCTGGAACAATGAGGCCTTGCTGGCTACCTTCTGGGAGGGCCTATCTGGAAAAATTAAGGATGAGCTGGCGGGACGGGACAGGCCTACTATCTTGGATGACCTGATTTCCTTGGTTACCTGGAGTGTCCTGCGTTTTCAGGAGCGTTCCATGGAGATTAAGCGAGACAAGAGGTCCTTCCACCTGGACTCTAGTTCTTCCAAGATGGCTACCTCATCTTCTTCTCCCAAAGCTATGGAGGTAGATCGAGTAAGTCTGGCCAGCTCCCGCCAGGAGGCGTGTCGCAAAGACAGAAGCTGTCTATATTGTGGTAGTTCCGAACACCTGATCCGCTCCTGTCCATAGAAGTCGGGAAACCCTAGGTAGAGAATGCTCCTCTCCTTCGTTGCAGATCTCTGTCTCCGTGACCTGCGGAGCAATAAAATTTTCTGGACTCTGTCTGTTGGATTCCGGAGCCGGCGGGAGTTTTATCCAGCAGACGCATGTGGATCGTTACCACTTACCAGTTCAGGCTCTTCCCAGTCCGTTGCAGGTGACCACTGTCGATGGCCAGCCATTGACTGAACCTGTCCAGTTCCAGACTGAGCCAGTGGAACTCCGGGTAGGTCTTATGCATTCTGAAAGAATCCGTTTTTATGTGTACCCTGGTTTGTCTCACCCCTTGCCTTTAGGTTTGCCTTGGCTCCAGAAACATGAACCAGTCCTTAATTGGAGAACAGGCAAAATTCTGCATTGGGGAGATTTCTGCTCGAATAGTTGCTTAAACAGGATGGAGCCAGTTTCACCTCCCGTCCAACCTGCTACCCTGCCTGGATTACTATCCACTTACTGGTCCTTCTCGGATGTCTTCGGGAAAAAGGAAGCTGAAAAACTTTCCCCCCCCCACAGGTCGCATGACTGTCCAATAGATCTTCTTCCTGGAACATCTCCTCCCTGTGGGAGAGTTTACCCTCTTTTCCAGGCAGAGACTCATGCTATGTTGGACTACATCCAGGAGAATTTGGCCATAGGGTTTATCCAAAAATCATCATCACCGGCAGCAGCAGGCTTCTTATTCGTGAAGAAAAAGGACGGATCCCTGCGGCCCTGTATCGACTACCAGGGACTGAACCAGACCACGGTAAAAAGCAGGTACCCATTGCCTCTAATTTCAGAACTGTTTGACCGTCTCCGAGGGGCCAAGATCTTCACCAAGTTGGATCTCAGAGGTGCATACAACTTGATCCGAATCAGGGATAGAGACGAATGGAAAACAGCCTTCAACACCCGGGATGGGCACTACGAGTACCTGGTAATGCCGTTTAGTCTAAGAAATGCACCTGCTGTTTTCCAGGAGTTCGTCAATGATATTTTCAGGGATCTGCTTTACACCTGTGTTGTTGTCTATCTGGACGACATTCTGATTTTTTCCTCTGACTTAGTCACGCACCGGAGGCAAGTATGCCTAGTCTTTCAGAGGCTCAGGGATAACAGACTGTATGCCAAGTTTGAAAAGTGCCTCTTTGAACAGTCCTCTTTGCCTTTCCTTGGTTACATTGTTTCCTCCACAGGATTGAAAATGGATCCAGAGAAGTTATCGGCTGTACTCAAGTGGCCTCGTCTGTCTGGGCTGAAGGCCATACAGCGATTTCTGGGCTTCGCCAACTACTACAGGCAATTTGTTCCTAACTTCTCCACCCGAGTGGCGCCCATCTCAGCTCTGACCTAGAAAGGTACAAATCCCAAGGATTGGCCTCCTGATGCTGAGGAGGCTTTTGTTTCTCTCAAAAAGGCCTTTGCTGTCGCACCTGTTCTTCATCGCCCTAACTCCAATGAACAATTTTTTCTTGAGGTCGATGCCTCCTCAGTAGGTGCAGGAGCCGTACTTACCCAGAAATCGTCCACCGGGCGAATGAAATCCTGTGGGTTTTTTCCCAAGGTTTTTTCTTCCGCAGAGAGGAATTATTCCATTGGAGATCAGGAATTGTTGGCTAGCAAATTGGCTCTGCAGGAGTGGAGGCATCTTCTAGAAGGAGCTCTTCATCAGGTAGTCATATACACCGATCACAAAAACCTTGCTTACCTCCAAACTGCGCAAAGGCTGAATCCTCATCAAGCCCGCTGGGCTTTGTTTTTTGCCCGCTTTAATTTTGTTCTTCATTTTTGCCCAGCTGACAAAAATGTCAAAGCAGACGCACTTTCCAGAGCCTTTCTACCTCCAGATCAAGAAGAAGAACTGCAGCACATCATTGAACCCTCAAGGTTAGTCGCTGTCGCTTCTGCTGATCTTACCCGGCTTCCCCCTAGGAAAACTTTTGTGTCAGCTTCTGAACGTACTCGCATCCTTCGGTGGGGCCACTCCTCCAAGTTGGCTGATCACGCTGGTCAGAGAAAGACTCTGCAACTCATCACCCGGTACTACTGGTGGCCTGCTATGGCTAAGGACATCCAGGAGTACGTCACAGCCTGTCCTTCCTGTACTCGTAATAAGACGGCCAAACACCTACCTGCAGGTAGGCTTCAGCCTCTTCCAATTCTGTCCGCTCCCTGGCAACACATCGCGATAGACTTCATCACAGATCTTCCGATCTCATCTGGCTGTTCTGCGGTGTGGGTAGTGGTGGACAGCTTCTCTAAAATGGCTCACTTCATTTCGCTACCCAGTCTTCCAACTGCTCCTGAGTTGGCGGATCTGTTAATCCGGCACATCTTCTGTCTCCATAGTTTCCCTCTCCACATCGTGTCCGACAGAGGAGTCCAGTTCACCTCAAGATTCTGGAGAGCAGTTTGTAAACTGGTAAGAATTGAACTGGATTTTTCCTCAGTATACCATCCCCAGTCCAATGGACAAGTGGAGAGGTCAAATCAAATCCTGGCTGGATTCCTGCGTCACCTTGTCAACGCGCATCATGATGACTGGGTAGACTTACTGCCCTGGGCTGAATTTTCCTACAACAACCAAGTAAGTGAATCTTCTGGAAAGTATCCCTTTCAGATTGTCTTCGGACTGCAACCCGGAATACCTCTTCCCGTCTCTGGATCATCTGGCATTCTGACTGCCGATACTTTCACCGAAGATTTTTCTAAGGTTTGGAGGGACACCAAAAATGCTCTGGAGAAAGCCTCCCAGCGTATGGAAAGGCATGCGGACAAGAGACGTTTGAATACGCCTATCTTTCGCCCCGGAGACAAGGTATGGCTCTCTTCAAAGTATATCCGTTTAAAGATGCCATCCTACAAAATGGGTCTCCGGTTCATCAGACCATTTGAGATCTTGAGACAAATCAATCCAGTCTCTTACAAACTGAAGTTGCCTACTTCTCTACATGTGCCAAACTCCTTTCATGTTTCTCTCCTCAAACCAGTAATTTTGAGCCCCTTCTTTAAGGATCCGGGTACCACTCCTGACCCTGTCTCGGAGGATGATGTTTTTGAGGTAAAACATATCCTGGCCGTGAGGAAAGTAAGGGGTAAGACCTACTACCTCGTGGACTGGAAGGGTTTTGTTCCTGAGGAGAGATCTTGGGAGCCTAGAGAGAACATCCAGGCTCCTCTTCTCCTTAAAAGATTCTATGCAGGCTTGAAGAAGAGGGGTGTAAAGAGGGGGATACTGTTACACCTGGTCCCTGTCCTGGCGTGGCACCCAGGTATGCCGCTGTTACACCTGGTCCCCGTCCTGGCGCTGCGTCCAGGTCTGCTGATGCCCCCCATTCTGGACACTCCCCTCATGCCTCGCACGCTGTCCTTAGGCAGCAGCCGGCCTCCTCTGTGTCTCATTCGGCTGCTCAGCATTCAGGTCTCTCCCTTGCCTCCACCTCCTGGCGTCCTCTCTGCAGATCTGTAACTAAAGCTATTAGGGCATGCCCACGGGCTCTCCTGCCTTCTTAAAGAGACAGCGTGCATTTTTCAAAAAGAACAATTAACCAATGGCAGCGCACTGGCTGCTATTTCTGGCCTCTCCTCCATAGGGAGAGCGCCAGACCAACAAATATCAATCATTGCTACATTTGGTTCTCTTGCTAACCTGTCTGTGCTGCGTCTGCAGTCTCTGTGCATTCTCTAATGCTATCTGTCTCCACAGAGTATCAGTATCCTGATCTTCCTGGTTATATCTGCAGCCATCTGGGAGAAAGCCATCCCGTTCTGCCATCAGCCATCCGAGTCCGAGGACTGAGTGAAGGTCACTGGAACCAACTACTTACCAATTACCCAGATCCAGGACCCATCTCATTACGGACTCTGCTGTACTTCTGTTATCCCTTTTGGTCCCGCTGGGACAGCTGCCACGTATCCGGGGTCTAACTGGAGGTAGCACCTGTGTCCTCCGGGTATTCCATTCTGGTCCTATCTGAGGGGCTTTACTACAGGTACCCGGGGCTCACTAGTCACGCCCCCTTCGGAGCCCCCCGGACTATGGTCCCAAGGTTCCACTTTAAAAATAAAAAACGAATGTGAACTTCACCATCTCTGCCTCCGCTTCCATTCGTTACACAAAGGAGCCACGACAATGAAGCCCTGTCAGAATGTTGTCACCAGAGCTTCTTCATTCCAAGCCAGATCTACCGCCAAGATATGGAAGCACAAGGCATACTTGATTATGATATTCATGCTCTCTCTAGAATCAACAGGGATGAGGCAGCAGAAGAGGTTCAGGCTGTAATCTCATCCAACACACCGAGCATCTCCAGGAACTTCTCCGCTTCACGTGTCTACATACCACCACGCTTCCAAATGGGTTCACCCAAGCCAGGGCTTGCCCAGACAGCAAAGAAATCATAAATGTTATCTTAGTCTGGTCCAAAGGGAAGAGGTGAGCATGAAGGGTAAAGTGGATCTTATACTGATTTACGAAACTACGTCTCTCATTAGGATCTCCATCAAACTGGGATGGAAATCGAAGCTGGAGCTTAGCAGCTCCACCAAATCTGGAGCATAACGCAGATCCCTCACAGAGGCTGACTTTCCAGGGGGCTGGCTGGACATGGCGGTTGACAGACTCTGCTGCTAGGTTGCCACCAAATTGATGGCCTACATGAGCTGGTCCTGATGCTCACGCTGAAAGCAGAACTCTTTATACAAAATAGTACTGTTGAGTTGTATCTCCTTGATACTGACTTGTCAGCGGGGTCCATGACTCGAATGTAATGTAACGCTAGTGGATGTGGATTCACTGCCCCATGGGAAGCACTTACCCTGAAAGGGTGTGACTATGTGACTACCTGGTGTTCTCTAGAGCACTGGTAGTGTTGTTAGTTAGTCATCAGGAGCGGCTCCAGGGCAGTCCCCAGGTCTGTAGCAATTGACCAGAGGGTCAGAAGCGCAGTACAGGAGGACAAAGACAAGGCAGGTCAAACGGTTCAAGGTTTGGGCAGGCAGCACAGGATAAATATGAACAGTATGGTCAGGAGCTGAGAGGTCAGACAGGACGGAAAACAAGCAGGGTCAGTAATGAGAATCAGAACACAGGATAGCATGCAAATGTAATGTGGTTACAAGGTCGTTAATATTCCCTACTCTCGTCCTGGTGCTAATGTGTCTCTCTGTATATAATGTTTTGTTCTTATGTGTTGTTATATGAATACTGTCATTTAGGGAAAGTGCAGTACCTTAGTTAGGACACTAGATAGGGTACATTAGTGTATATAGTTAAGATAGGAAGGGCCACTGTGGGTAAGCTAGGAACATTTCTTTATTGTGAGCAGTAGGGCCAGGGAGCCTGCATAGTCCAGTCAGGCTTTAGAGCCCGGGACAGCACAGTGACCCCATAATGTTAACAGAGAAGGGCCCAGATGTCCAGGATCTACAGTGGCCAGAGCTATAGAAAAGCTACAGGAATAGCTGCAGCAGAAGTCACAGCAGAATTGTAATGCAGGTCACTCCAAGATGTGGCAGCTTACTATGTGGGCAAATGTCCTTATGTCTGGGGCGAAACAGACAGGAGAACTCTTAAAAGTAGCTAAACCGGACAGGGAAGACGCTGAGGTACTGAGCGAGACGGACCGACCCAGGAGCATACCCAGAGACGTGAGGAAGAGCACAAGGAAAGTGAAGGATGTGAACTGCATGAAATCCCATGTCAGTGCTGTAACTGATCTGGACGTGCTGTGTATGGATACAAGTAAAGTTCTTCATTTAAAGTTGGAACTAGACTCTGTCTCCTTATATTTTAAAATGAAGAAAGAAGTTTCTCTGCGACTAAGGGAGGCCTCAGAGAACCAGGAAAGTGAGACTGTGTATATGTGGTGCGGGTGGCCAGGGCGTGCTAAAGCTGACACCTTTGAGGGCCATGACTATGGCCCTGGCTGCCTCTCACACATAGAAATAGGCGGTGTAGGCACTAACGTTCAGGCAAGGAATGGTGGGAGGAGCTGCCTTAAATAGAACCTGCTCTCATGGGATAGGGTAGGGAGCCAGATCTCTGCAGGACACAGCAGGTATGCCCCCCTAAGGCCAGATACAAACAGCATGCTGTAGCAGTGGCATGAGAGAGGAAGAAACAAACTTTACTGGAATGGTCTGCCACGAAGAGAAACTACATGATGAGTGGGGCAGCACTGAAGAGCCATGCAAGTTGTCGCTGTGAAAGTGCAATCACACATGGAATTGAAAAAAAAAATCAATTTTTTCCAAAATTTTGAGTTCTTTTTTTGGACTTATAGAAAAAAATACCTAGACCTTGTTTTTTTGCACCTCCAAAAAGAGGGATACTGCCAAATCAGGCCATATGGAGTCCAATCCTTCTGGTGTGCCCAAACAGTGATTATAGGGTTATTGCTGCACTCAGGATAAATTGTGTTTCCATTTCTCTGAAGCACCCATTGGTTCAAGATGCTCACTACTCACCCTAAATGAATTTCTTGAGGGTTGTAGTTTCAGAGCTCCAGCAGCTGTGCTGCTCTGTTTACTGTTCACATCTAGTTGTTTCTCAAAATCATTAGCCTGGGTAACCCCTTAAGGATTCTGAAATGTCTTGCAAGAAAAATATTCTGTGCTCATGAACATAAACCTTTTAAAAACCACAAGGGAGCAGCATATCATGCTGAAAAAAATGCAATACAGACAGATAACCACTTTGAGACAGTAAACACAATTTTTCTCTTTCTTTGTAAGCATAATCTAATGCATAAATTACAATTCTTACATATGTCCTAACATAGGAAATTACATTTTATGTTTTATCTATGATACATTTAATTCCCCATTTGAAATTAAATAATGCAGATATACAGCCGATTTAGAGTGGATCTGTCACCAAATTTCACAATACAAACTGCATACATTATCTCTTAGACTTGATGAGACTGGTTTACCTAAAAAAATCTCTGAGTGTCTATATAAGTGGTTCCCTTCCCATCCGTTTTAACTTTGGGAGTCACATTCATACCTTAGAGTGGGTCACAAGCTGCACCTTTAGCCTCTGACCCTCCACAAGTAGTGACATCCAGGTCCTGCCTCTCCTCTCCCTACAGAAGTGACGCCAAAAGGCCCTGATTATCGGTACAGTGATAACTAAAGCTTCCCCACAGAATTCACAGCGAGGCAGAATATTTACATCAAGGGGTTCCCACCAAATTAGGTATTTTTGCATCAAGCACCCCCCACAACACTATCACATCCAACTTCAAGCACCTCCATTGAGGGTCGTTAGCAGTATCATCATATCTCAATACTTAAAAGCGTTATCTAGGACTTTCCAAGCAGGTATTTGCTTACTTCTGCCGGAGACCACAGGTAAGGGACCCTCCATACAACACTAGTATTAATATGTTCATTTTAATATCAGTCGTGAAAACTTTTGAAAAAGATTATTTCAAAGACTGTAAGCTTGCGAGCAGGGCCCTCATTCCTCTTGGTATCTGTTATGATCTATGTGACTATTGTTATGCTGTAATGTCTATTGTCTGTACAAATCCCCTCTGCAATGTAAAGTGCTGCGGAATATGTCGGCGCTATAGAAATAAAATTTATTATTATTATTATACAGCATATTTGATATGGAAGTTCAAATTAAATACATGAGTTCTCAAATAAGTATTTAATGTGCAGCTTGTTATCTGAAATATGGTGACAAATTTACTTTATACTTTTATCAAAATCCACCATACGGTGTATGTCATGTATTGGTGTTTGGAGTGGTCTTAGGCTGTGTGCACACACTAAACTTACAGAAAAAAACGACCAAAAAGTCCCAGAAAGGTAATATATTTATTAAGTCATTATAAAAAATTATTCCATTAAAATATATAATACATACACTGAACAAAAAAGAGGGGTTATGCTACCCAGGTATGAAGCATAAAATATAAGTGACAAAAAATGTATAAAGATAAGTGGTGATTAAACAAAATAAATATTGATATTTATAAAAAATAATGATAAACAATAAACAATATAAAGTGCACAGACACCAAAAAGTGTGTATACCATGAACCATAAACATAAGTGTAAACCGCTACCACTGTAAACCTGTATATATCAATATGCCAATATAGTGCATCTGTGTGGTAAAGCTGAAAAAAGACAAAAGACACAATATGTGTCACCGTGAATTGAGGTGTCTACCGACCAGGAAAGGGAAAAATTGTACAAAAATAATAAAAATATGTGAAAATACATACAATCTCTCCTGGTCTCCTGGGAAAGCAACCCGGTCCCGACGCGCGTTTCGGCGCTAAGCCTTCATCAGGGGGTGGCGTCTCACAAGGATAGGTGAGTATAAATACTAGCACTAACCAATAACAAATGTGGGTGTGAAAAAAAGGACCAATCATTACAAGGGGCATATACAAAAAAGTACGAACGTCATAACGCAACTGCGCAGAAGCAAAGACTAAATGCTGGTAACCCAGAACGAGTAATCAGTATAAAACCGGAAGAAAATGTCCGCCAACCGGAAGTTATCGTTACCCGGCAACCAGACGCATGAATTGTCATGTGACTAGGAAATAATGCCGGCATACAATAAACAACATAGTTGCTGAGGAACGAACGGTCCCATGACCAAAAGAAAAGTGGCCAACATATAGAAATAACATACTAGATGACAACCAAAGAGTCCGTTAGCCGGAAGTGACCATTACCCGGCACCAAGACGCATAGATTGTCATGTGACCAGAGCAATAATGCCAACATTAAAAAGCGTCATAGTTGCTAAGGAGCCGGTGGTCACATGACCGGACGGGAATGAACGGTATAAAATCTCCTCACCAGATAACCGGACATATAAATTGTGATGTGACAAAAACCATATCACCAAATCCAGGATCATTAAAGTTAGCAGGTAATGAACAATCATGGACCCGGAAAAATTGTGAATCACATAAGACAAGTAATCACTTGGCCGAACCATTGCGGCTATCAGGTCATCCCGGTACTAGATATATAACTACCATCTGACAATTGGCATGCGAACAAGGAATACCTGGCATTAAAACATGTAACGTGCACATCCTAACCCCAGCAGAAACCGACGCACATAGAGCAGGGAAGGCGGGAGCACAGGGGAGGGCGAGTCAAGCCGCAAAAGCGGCAAAAAACGCGACCACACCAGGGCAAAACCGCATACCACTGCCACACGTGCGTACCTGCATAGGTCAGGATAACACGAAAACCATACCAATATAAAATACCAATAAGTCAAGCATAAGCATGAAGTGCAAAAATATTAATTAAAACCGCATATAAAATAATGAACATGTATATATACAAAAGTGTACAAATAAACATAGGTTCATCAAACATACCATATACATAAAGAATAACAAACATATAAATATTGATATCAAATATTGAGAAATATAATACATTAAAACACAAGAAATTCTGCTGATTCCACTCTTGTGTTCAAGCTTGAAAAATTCCATGTAGAGGAACAGACCAGAAATTCAATCTTTTATGAAGCTTTGCCCTAGACTATCGTAAATACAAATAGACAATTATTAAAAAATATATAAATATAATATAATCAATCCGAAAATATACTCACATGATATATCCTATATCCTACCCATACAACAATTTTACATTTATTAACTCATATAGACCATATGTTAAAAATGTCTCCAAGAGACACACACATAAAATAAAATCAGTATATATATATATATATAAGTAATTTGTAATATAAAAAATCAGATAAATGGAACAAAGCTATTGTTTTCATTGAGACCATGTGGTTGGACTGTGTTTAAAGTCCAAATCCACCTGGTCTCACGTTGTCCAAGCTTACGACTGACATCCACACCCCTAACACTAGTGGGTATCATGTCAATCCCACGAAAATATAATTTAGTACTATCACAGTTATGATGTTGTTTAAAATGCCTTGGAATTGTTTTTAGGGCATTCACATCATTTTCAGTTGCTGCAGCTTTAATACCCAAGATATGCTCCCGAACCCTCACCTTCAATTGCCTTGTGGTCATACCCACATAAATTTTCCGGCATGGACATATTGCAAAATATACCACTGCTTTCGTAGTGCAGGTGATATGGTGTCTAATCTCAAATGTACGTGTTTCACCTTGATTAAAAAATGTTTTAGTTCGTTCTACATTAACACAGGCAACACAATTGCCACACGGGAAACACCCAAGATCTTTTTTTGAGAAATTATTCAAAAAAGTAGGTATCAATGCCGGTATATAGTGGCTTTTTACCAATTGATCACGCAAATTGTCTGATCGCCTAAACGTAATTTGAGGCCTATTCGAAAGATAGTTGGCCAGAGTTGAATCAGCACATAAAATAGGCCAAGATTTGTTCAGACATTCTCTAATCTGCTCAGCTTGGGCATTATATTTAGTAAAAAATCTAACCTTATTCGTTGTCTCCCTTTGCTTGTTGGAATATAACAACGAATTACGTGACGAATGTTTTGCTCTTAAATAGGCACGTTTAACTATACGGTGACTATACCACCGGGCATAAAACCTTGTTTTTAAATCAAGTGCCTGCTTTTCAAACATTTCATCAGATGAACAGATTCTTCTCAACCGAAGAAACTGTCCAATAGGCACTGCTCTGATTACAGATTGTGGATGAGCTGATGATGCGTGCAATAATGAATTAACTGCCGTTGGTTTACGAAAAATATTCGTCTGCAGCACATTTTTCGAATCACGTATAATAGTAATGTCAAGAAAATCAACACAATTGGGATTTGCATTATAAGTCAATCGAATATTCATATCATTGTTATTGAGACTCTTCATAAATACATCCAATGTCTCAAAAGAACCCTGCCAGATCAAAAAGATGTCGTCGATGTACCGTGCCCAAAAGAGAACACGGTCCACCGACGACAGCCGATCCGACAGGAAGAGGTCCCTCTCCCACAACCCCAGGAACAGATTGGCATAAGATGGTGCAAATGATGCGCCCATAGCTGTCCCCTGGAGCTGCAGGAAAAAGGACCCCTTAAATATGAAAAAATTGTGGGACAAAGAGAATTCCAACAATTGCAAAATCAATGACACCATACTGATTCCAAGATCGGAGGACTCCAGAAAAAATCGAATTGCTTTTAACCCATCACTATGCTGTATACTAGTATACAATGATTCTACACTCACTGGCCACTTTATTAGGTACACCTGTCCAACTGTGTGTTAAGACTTAATTTCTAATCAGCCAATCACATGGCGGCAACTCAGTGCATTTAGGCATGTAGACATGGTCAAGACAATCTCCTGCAGTTCAAACCGAGCATCAGTATGGGGAAGAAAGGTGATTTGAGTGCCTTTGAACGTGGCATGATTGTTGGTGCCAGAAGGGCTGGTCTGAGAATTTCAGAAACTGCTGATCTACTGGGATTTTCACGCACAACCATCTCTAGGGTTTACAGAGAATGGTCCGAAAAAGAAAAAAAATCCAGTGAGCGGCAGTTCTGTGGCCGGAAATGCCATGTTGATGCCAGAGGTCAGAGGAGAATGGGCAGACTGGTTCGAGCTGATAGAAAGGCAACAGTGACTCAAATTGCCACCCGTTACAACCAAGGTAGGCAGAAGAGCATCTCTGAACGCACAGTGCGTCGAACTTTGAGGCAGATGGGCTACAGCAGCAGAAGACCACACTGGGTACCACTCCTCTCAGCTAAGAACAGGAAACTGAGGCTACAATTTGCACAAGCTCATCGAAATTGGACAGTAGAAGATTGGAAAAACGTTGCCTGGTCTGATGAGTCTCGATTTCTGCTGCGACATTCGGATGGTAGGGTCAGAATTTGGCGTAAACAACATGAAAGCATGGATCCATCCTGCCTTGTATCAACGGTTCAGGCTGGTGGTGGTGGTGTCATGGTGTGGGGAATTTTTTCTGGGCACTCTTTGGGCCCCTTGGTACCAATTGAGCATCGTTGCAATGCCACAGCCTACCTGAGTATTGTTGCTGACCATGTCCATCCCTTTATGACCACAATGTACCCAACATCTGATGGCTACTTTCAGCAGGATAATGCGCCATGTCATAAAGCTCGAATCATCTCAGATTGGTTTCTTGAACATGACAATGAGTTTACTGTACTCAAATGGCCTCCTCAGTCACCAGATCTCAATCCAATAGAGCATCTTTGGGATGTGGTGGAACGGGAGATTCGCATCAGGGATGTGCAGCCGACAAATCTGCGCCAACTGTGTGATGCCATCATGTGAATATGGTCCAAAATCTCTGAGGAATGCTTCCAGCACCTTGTTGAATCTCTGCCACGAAGAATTGAGGCAGTTCTGAAGGCAAAAGGGGGTCCAACCCCTTACTAGCATGGTGTACCTAATAAAGTGGCCAGTGAGTGTATATCGCAGGTCACCAGTATAGTATCATCATCCACATGTAATCCATCAATCTTTTTTAATATATCAGCAGTGTCTCTCACATGAGAGGGAAGACATTCTACTAATGGCTGTAATTTGCTATCTATAAACCGGTTAACCTTTTCCAAATAATTACCTGTCCCTGATACAATCGGCCTACCGGGTGGGTTCCTCATATCTTTATGAACTTTAGGCAATAAATAAAAAGTGGGGATAATGGGTTCAGGAACTTGCAAAATTGTACAAAGTTCTTTCGATATAACACCATCGTTGTGAGCCTGTGTTAAGATCTTTGACAACCCAAGACAAAAACTACCAGAGGGATTAAATGTCAGTTTTTTATAACATTGTTGATTATTTAGCTGACGAAATGCTTCTTTTTCATATAGTCTAGTTGGCCATATAACTATATTTCCCCCTTTGTCAGAAGGTTTAATAACAACATCATCCCAACATTGAAACTTTGATAATGATTTACGTTCCTCACCTGACAGATTATCATTCTTCATATGTCTTGGAATCGCCTCCATATCCTTAGAGACTAATTGAACGAATAAATCTACATTGGCACATAGAATCATAGAATCATAGAATCATAGAATCGTAGAGTTGGAAGGGACCTCCTGGGCCATCTGGTCCAACCCCCTGCTCAAAGCAGGATTTGCTAAATCATCCCAGTCAGATGTCTGTCCAGCCTCTGTTTGAAGACTTCCATTGAAGGAGAACTCACCACTTCTCGTGGCAGCCTGTTCCACTCATTGATCACTCTAACTGTCAAAAGGTTTTTTCTAATATCTAATCTGTGTCTCCTCCCATTCAGTTTCATCCCATTGCTTCTAGTCTTTCCTTGTGCAAATGAGAATAAAGTTGATCCTTCTACAATGTGACAGCCCTTTAGATATTTGTAGACAGCAATTAAGTCTCCTCTCAGTCTTCTCTTTTGCAAACTAAACATTCCCAAATCCTGCAACCTTTCCTCATAAGACAGGGTTTGCAGACCGGTCACCATTCTGGTCGCTCTTTTCTGAACTTGCTCCAGTTTGTTGATGTCTTTTTTAAAATGTGGTGCCCAAAACTGGACACAATATTCCAGATGAGGTCTGACCAAAGAGGAGTAGAGGGAAATAATGACTTCACGTGATCTAGACTGTATGCTTCTGTTAATACATCCTAGAACTGCATTTGCCTTTTTTGCTGCTGCATCACACTGTTGACTCATATTCAGTCTGTGATCTATTAGTATACCCAAGTCTTTTTCACATGTGCTGTCACTTAGCCCTATTCCTCCCATTCTATATATGCTTTTTTCATTTTTATTGCCCAGATGTAGTACTTTGCATTTCTCCCTGTTAAAAACCATTCTGTTAGTTACTGCCCACTTCTCCAGTTTATTTAAATCTTTTTGAATCCTCTCTCTCTCTTCTCTAGTATTAGCTATCCCTCCTAGCTTTGTGTCATCAGCAAATTTAATCAGTTTACCCTCAATTCCTTCATCTAAATCGTTGATAAAGATGAAAGGGCCGGGAACTTCCTAGATTTGGGGCGTATAGATGCAGGAATTCTATCATTTTCAAGAGTATCATGTTCAACTGCCAGTCCTTCAAGGGTTCTTAAAGCCTCCTGCTCCGTTTCTGTAGGAAACATTTCATGTAGAGTTTGATCATGAAAATGCTTCTTAAAAATTAATGACCTAGCAAAGATATGTAAATCCTTGATAACAGTGAACAAATCAAAATCCAATTTAGGAGAAAAAGACAAACCTTTTGACAATACATGTAGATCAGTCACAGTTAATATATGTTCACTCAAATTAATTACCTTCAATTCATGTCTGTCATTGCTTGGTGAAGCCCCATTACTACTTTTATAAGGATATTGTCTTTGTTCACGGTTACGTTTAGGTCTGCTACGGAATCTTGTCATCATATTAAAGGAGGCAGAAGAAGAACTGGCAGATGTGTCACTCATAGATGTAACTGATGATGTAGACGGAGTCCTTGAAAACCCCTGATTCTGTTTAGACTTTCTCCATCTATATACATTGTTGGATTGGAAGTCCTTCAAATCACGATTATATTTATTCAACTGAGTCTCCTGTATATTTTTGACAATTGTTTCCACAAATTTATCCATACTGCCGTTCATCTCTTGAAATTGTTCGGCAGACAGATCAGATTTAGCTTGCTTGAGTAATTCATCCAAGTGTCTGTCTAGCTCAATCAAAGTTTTTTTATTAGAATCTATCAACATTTCCATAAACTTCCTAGAAGTATCATTACAGAGTTCTTCCCAGGTTTTAATGAAATTCTCATCATCTACTGGGTATGATGGGATAATCTTAATGCGCAGTCCCCTAGGGATTAACTGCTTTGTAAAATAATTCTCCAAAAATCTCATATTCCACCAAAGTCTAGTTCTTTTGGACTTTTTTTCTTTTTTTCCAACAAGCAAAGGGAGACAACGAATAAGGTTAGATTTTTTACTAAATATAATGCCCAAGCTGAGCAGATTAGAGAATGTCTGAACAAATCTTGGCCTATTTTATGTGCTGATTCAACTCTGGCCAACTATCTTTCGAATAGGCCTCAAATTACGTTTAGGCGATCAGACAATTTGCGTGATCAATTGGTAAAAAGTCACTATATACCGGCATTGATACCTACTTTTTTGAATAATTTCTCAAAAAAAGATCTTGGGTGTTTCCCGTGTGGCAATTGTGTTGCCTGTGTTAATGTAGAACGAACTAAAACATTTTTTAATCAAGGTGAAACACGTACATTTGAGATTAGACACCATATCACCTGCACTACGAAAGCAGTGGTATATTTTGCAATATGTCCATGCCGGAAAATTTATGTGGGTATGACCACAAGGCAATTGAAGGTGAGGGTTCGGGAGCATATCTTAGGTATTAAAGCTGCAGCAACTGAAAATGATGTGAATGCCCTAAAAACAATTCCAAGGCATTTTAAACAACATCATAACTGTGATAGTACTAAATTATATTTTCGTGGGATTGACATGATACCCACTAGTGTTAGGGGTGTGGATGTCAGTCCTAAGCTTGGACAACGTGAGACCAGGTGGATTTGGACTTTAAACACAGTCCAACCACATGGTCTCAATGAAAACAATAGCTTTGTTCCATTTATCTGATTTTTTATATTACAAATTACTTATATATATATACTGATTTTATTTTATGTGTGTGTCTCTTGGAGACATTTTTAACATATGGTCTATATGAGTTAATAAATGTAAAATTGTTGTATGGGTAGGATATAGGATATATCATGTGAGTATATTTTCGGATTGATTATATTATATTTATATATTTTTTAATAATTGTCTATTTGTATTTACGATAGTCTAGGGCAAAGCTTCATAAAAGATTGAATTTCTGGTCTGTTCCTCTACATGGAATTTTTCAAGCTTGAACACAAGAGTGGAATCAGCAGAATTTCTTGTGTTTTAATGTATTATATTTCTCAATATTTGATATCAATATTTATATGTTTGTCATTCTTTATGTATATGGTATGTTTGATGAACCTATGTTTATTTGTACACTTTTGTATATATACATGTTCATCATTTTATATGCGGTTTTAATTAATATTTTTGCACTTCATGCTTATGCTTGACTTATTGGTATTTTATATTGGTATGGTTTTCGTGTTATCCTGACCTATGCAGGTACGCACGTGTGGCAGTGGTATGCGGTTTTGCCCTGGTGTGGTCGCGTTTTTTGCCGCTTTTGCGGCTTGACTCGCCCTCCCCTGTGCTCCCACCTTCCCTGCTCTATGTGCGTCGGTTTCTGCTGGGGTTAGGATGTGCACGTTACATGTTTTAATGCCAGGTATTCCTTGTTCGCATGCCAATTGTCAGATGGTAGTTATATATCTAGTACCGGGATGACCTGATAGCCGCAATGGTTCGGCCAAGTGATTACTTGTCTTATGTGATTCACAATTTTTCCGGGTCCATGATTGTTCATTACCTGCTAACTTTAATGATCCTGGATTTGGTGATATGGTTTTTGTCACATCACAATTTATATGTCCGGTTACCTGGTGAGGAGATTTTATACCGTTCATTCGTGTCCGGTCATGTGACCACCGGCTCCTTAGCAACTATGACGCTTTTTAATGTTGGCATTATTGCTCTGGTCACATGACAATCTATGCGTCTTGGTGCCGGGTAATGGTCACTTCCGGCTAACGGACTCTTTGGTGGTCATCTAGTATGTTATTTCTATATGTTGGCCACTTTTCTTTTGGTCATGGGACCGTTCGTTCCTCAGCAACTATGTTGTTTATTGTATGCTGGCATTATTTCCTAGTCACATGACAATTCATGCGTCTGGTTGCCGGGTAACGATAACTTCCGGTTGGCGGACATTTTCTTCCGGTTTTATACTGATTACTCGTTCTGGGTTACCAGCATTTAGTCTTTGCTTCTGCGCAGTTGCGTTATGACGTTCGTACTTTTTTGTATATGCCCCTTGTAATGATTGGTCCTTTTTTTCACACCCACATTTGTTATTGGTTAGTGCTAGTATTTATACTCACCTATCCTTGTGAGACGCCACCCCCTGATGAAGGCTTAGCGCCGAAACGCGCGTCGGGACCGGGTTGCTTTCCCAGGAGACCAGGAGAGATTGTATGTATTTTCACATATTTTTATTATTTTTGTACAATTTTTCCCTTTCCTGGTCGGTAGACACCTCAATTCACGGTGACACATATTGTGTCTTTTTTCAGCTTTACCACACAGATGCACTATATTGGCATATTGATATATACAGGTTTACAGTGGTAGCGGTTTACACTTATGTTTATGGTTCATGGTATACACACTTTTTGGTGTCTGTGCACTTTATATTGTTTATTGTTTATCATTATTTTTTATAAATATCAATATTTATTTTGTTTAATCACCACTTATCTTTATACATTTTTTGTCACTTATATTTTATGCTTCATACCTGGGTAGCATAACCCCTCTTTTTTGTTCAGTGTATGTATTATATATTTTAATGGAATAATTTTTTATAATGACTTAATAAATATATTACCTTTCTGGGACTTTTTGGTCGTTTTTTTCTGTAAGTTTGGTGTTTTTCAACACGACTGTCCTATTAACAGTCCAACACTCGCCAGCGATATATTATTGTTTATTCATATTATTATTTTAATATAGTGTAATCTCGCTGTTTCTCCTTACTTTGTTCTTTTTCTTGTGTGCGGATCCGCAGCGGTTTTGGTCCTGCGGAATCGCAGCAGTTTTTGCTGCGGTGTACAGTACCATTATAACCTATGTAAAATGAAAACCACAGTGCGGAATTTTCTGTGTGGTTTTTCTGCGGTTTCAAATCCACAGCATGTCACTTCTTTGTGCAGATTCTGCTGCGGTTTGGCACCTGCTCCATGGCAAGTGTCAAACCGCAGGGGAAAACCGCAGGCTAAGGCTGGAGTCACACACAACGAATAAAAAAACGGTCCCATTTTAACGGTCTGAAATCGCACAAAGGTATCTTAACCAGTGATGCGATTTTAATCGCATGTAAGGATCCGTTTGACATCCGTCTGGCGAGATTTTCTCGCAGGATAGCAAAATGGACAAATAATGGAGCCCAATGACAGGTTTCCCCACACAAACGAATTAAGAGATCTAGACACATATAGATAGATAGATAGATATATATAGATATATATAGATATATATATTTTATACATATATTTCTAATTCATACAGTTCATCAAAGCAGAATAGCCGCAGAAACATTAGCCGGCTTTTGTATAACATTCTCCTGCCCGACATGAAATGACACATGGTTTACATATAGTTAACCATTTCATTTCATGTTTTTTTTGGTATGTCTATCACTATTAATTAGATGAGTGTTTGTGGGTAAAATTATGGTGTTGTAGGGGTTAATTTAAGGGGTTAATTCGTTGTATTAAATTGCAGGGACTCCTGCTGACGTCACTGAGGCTGCAGGGAGTCCCCGTAATTTAATACAACGAATTAACCCCTTAAATTAACCCCTACAACACCATAATTTTACCCACAAACACTCATCTAATTAATAGTGATAGACATACCAAAAAAAAATGAAATGAAATGGTTAACTATATGTAAACCATGTGTCATTTCATGTCGGGTAGGAGAATAAATATCCAAAAGCCGGCAAATGTTTCTGCGGCTATTCTGCTTTGATGAACTGTATGAATTAGAAATATATGTATAAATGTGTCTCTATGACATGTATAAAATATATATATATATATAAATATATATATATATATATACACACATATATACATATATTGTGTCTAGATCTATTCATTCTTTCTTTATTTAACCGGTCTCTGTGATTTTACTGTATTGGAATAAAGAATTGCCGGCTTTTGCTAAAGGACACCGGGTGCGATTTTATCGCAACTCACACATTGGGTCCATTTTTAGTCCCATTTTTTCTCGCCCCCATTGACTTGCATTGTCGAATCCGATCCGAAAATCGGTGACAATCGCAGCATGCTGCAATTGTCTCGGTCAGAGGATCGGATGCGATAAAAAATCGCATGATGTGAGCTGCCCCATAGAATAACATGGGTTCGAATGCAATGCGATTTTTTATCGCATTGCATTCGTCCGTTTTATTCGCCAGTGTGACCCGGCCTAAGGGCAGTTTCACACGTCCAGATAATTCCGGTACCGGAAAAACCGGTACCGGAGCTGTCCGTGTGCTATCCGTATGTCCGTGTGTGCCATCCGTGTGCTGTCCGTGAAAAATTATTTTCAATGTTAACCCTTTGACTTTTAAAAACGCACACAGATCGCACACGGACAGCACACGGACAGCATCCGTGTGCGGTACGTGTTTACACGGACCCATTAATGGGTCCGTGTGATCGGTGCTGTAGCACAAAAACGGACATGTCAGCATGTTTTGCTCACGGACACACGGTCTGTGAAAAAACGCTGACATCTGCATAGACACATTCATTCAAATGTGTCTACGTGTGTCAGTGTCTCCAGTACGTGAGAAAACTGTCACTACACGTACCGGAGACACTGAAGTGTGAAACTGCCCTAAATCGCAGAAAAACTGCAGATAAGCTGCATGTCATTTGACCTGCGGATTTACCTGCAGTTTTCATCAAATCCGCGTGGAAAATTCCGCAGAGCAATCCGCAGCGCGTGCACACAACCTTAGTAGTTGAGCATGCACCATGCAAACAGATGCCAGTAATGTTATACAACTAGCATCTCGCTGTAACAGCAGCAACCAGAGCTAGTTTTGATCACTTCTGTTAACCCTATAAATACTCTTGTCAATCTCTAACAGCAACATTTACTTGCCACTGTATAAAGAACAAACAATTAGGTGATCGTAGGTTCAAGTCCTCTATGGGTTCTAAAGAAGTTAAAACATAAGTTTTTTAAAAAACAAACATTTACCCTTTAAAAATACATTTAAAAAACAAAACACACATTCGATATGCCACATAGTCTTTCAGTCTATCTATTATATTATTTAAGGATCCATATATAGAAAAAAGACAGCATTGCTGCGCCACCTCAACCTCAGCACAATGCTTAGATTTCAGATCACACACATATAAAATGCCGTAAACCTGCTGCTCAATCCATGAAGAAAACAAGTTCAATATCCAAATGCAAAGAAGTGAAGGATGGCACTCACCGTTCAAATATTGAAGACATCGGCACGGGAGCAATGTGTTAGGTACGTACTATGGCTGTTTCGCGCTTCTGCGCTTCTACGGGTCCTGTAGAAGCGCAGAAGCGTGAAACGGCCATAGTTCGTACCTAACACATTGCTCCCGTGACAGATGTTTCTTATTTTTGAAGAAAGTCTTCAATATTTGAACGGTGAGTGCCTTCCTTCACGTCTTTGCATTTGGATATTATATTATTTATCCTCTACAGTAAATGTCATAAAGCAAAAAAAAAATCAAAATATCAGGATTGCTGTGTTTACTTAAATTTTGCCTCCCAAAAAATGCAGTAGAAAGCAATGAAAACATTGCACATAGCTTTACAAGTTTGGGATCATTATCGTCATACTGACCTGAAGAATCAGTATGGCAAAAATGAAAATTAGTTACTGTAGAAAGGGGTTTAAATCTAAAATCACTTGCTCAGCAGAGTATCTTACTGCCCTCTAGTGGCAATAGATAAAAAGGCAATGGCCTTAAATCATCATAATTTTTGCTGCGCCATTCAATTTAGGCTTGTGTGTCGTTTTTTGCTATTTTTTCAAGTTCTCATCATGTTTTGTTTTTGCTCAACAGTGTGGCCATACCGTAGCTATTATTCATACGTTTTTGGATAATTCATCATTTGCTAATTTTCATCTTTACAAATAAATACACTAAAATCAAAACAATAAATTCAGTATTACCACATTCATAAGTCTGATATGTGAAAATACCAAATTATTTATCCTGTTTGGTAACTGATATACAGCAAAAAGAAAAAAATCAAAATGTCAGAATTGCTGTTTTTCGACCACAGCATTTCCCACAAAATGCAATTAATAACAATCAAAACATGACAAGTACATCGAAATGGGAAAAATTAAAACATTAGCTTCTCGCGTAAAAAAACTAGCCGTCACATATCTCCATTGACGGAAAAATGACTAAGTTCCAGTCTCACAAAGCAGCAACACAAAACAATTTTTGTTATTTCACAATTTTTTCTCTCTAAATAACTATAATAATACTGATCCGAAGAACCATGTTGCCAGGTCATTTTTACCCATAAAAACAAAACACATAAAACAGTGGCAGAAGTGCATTCAAAACTATAACTTATCCCTCAAAAATAGCCCTCATGTCTATGGTGACAGAAAAATGATTACTTTTTGTGAGAAGGCAAGGCTAAAACAGAAGAGCAAAAATGAAAATTGCTACAGTAAGAGGTTAAAGCTAACCTGTCATCATGATTTTGCTAGGGTAACCTACAGACAGTGTCAGGTTGGCGCTGTTACACTGATTAAAATGATATCTTGGTTGATTAAATCTGTCTTGTGGTTGTTGTTTAATCTTAGGTTACAGTTTTCAGTTAAGGAGAGGGAAGTGGTCACTGATCATCGGTAGGGCTTGAGTGACATTGTTATGACCCTGAGCCAACATTGCTGGAACAGCTCCAGCACCGGCGAGCACATGACACTTAGGGTGTGTGCACACGCTGCGAATTCTGCTGCGGTTCCGCAGTGGATTTGGCCCTGCGGATCCGCAGCAGTTTCTGCTGTGGTGTACAGTACCATTATTCCCTATGGGAAATGGAAACCGCAGTGCAGATGCTGCGGAATTTTCCGCGCGGATTTTCTGCGGTTTCTAAACCGCAGAAAGAATTAACTTATCATTTCTTCCTGCGGATTCCGCAGCAGTTTACCATCTGCTCCATTGTGGAGATGGTAAAACCACAGGGCAAAACCGCAGGATAATCCGCAGATAAACCGCAGGTCTTTTGACCTGCAGATTTATCTGCGGATTTTGAAAATCCGCGCGTGTGCACACAGCATAAGGAGGGAAAATGGCTAATTGGAAACAATTTGGCCATTTTCACTTAGGGGTGTACTCAATTTTGTTGCCAGAGGTTTAGACATTAATGGCTTTGTGTTGAGTTATTTAGAGGACACACCAAATTTACACGGCTGTAAAAGCTGTACAATGACTACTTTGCATTGTATCAAAGTGTCATATCTTCAGTGTTGACCCATGAAAAGATATAATAAAATATTTCCAAAAATATGAGCAGTGTTCTCACTTTTGTGATATACTGTATATTTCCATGTCCCATTTTTATAAAATTCTGTGGGTTCAATATACTCACTACACCCCTAGATGAATTCAAAGTGCATAGTAAATTCAAAATGAATAACAATTATGCCAACACAGAGGGGTGGGCAGGATTATGGGCATGGGGAGCAGTGCATATTGATTTTAGATTTAAATATGCTTGACCAGCAGGCGCACAGCTGTAAATTCTCTGGAGCTTACAGCAGGAAAACTGGAGAAGCTACAGCAATAACAGTTACATATTATGAAAGGGCTGCCCATGTCATATTTCAGGTTACCATTAATATCATCCTAAAAATCACCTGACAGATTCCTTTTAAGAGCTTGAGTGCTACCGATCCACAGTCAGACAGGCTATGTATAAATGGAGGAAATTCATGAGAATTATTACTCTCTCCAGGAGTGGTTGTCCAACATAGATCACTCGAAGAGCAAGGCATGTAATACTTCACAAGGTCACAAAGAAATCTCTAAGCAACTAAAGGCATCTCTCACATCAACTAATGTTAATGTTTATGAGTGAGTCCACCATCAAGAGGACACTGAACAACAATGATGTGCATAGCATAATTGCAAAAAGAATGCCACTATTTTCCAAAAGAAGATATCTGCCTGTCTGCTAAAGATCATCTGGATAAGCCAGAAGGCTACTTGAATAATAATTTGTAGACAGGCAAATGAGATCAAAATAGAGCTTTTTAGTTCAAATGAGAAATGTTTGTAAAAAAAAAAGCACTGCATTACAGCATAAAAGATCATACTACCTTATGTGAAACATGGTGGTGGTAGTATCATGGATTGGACCTTTTTTACTTTTTTTTCATTTCTTGGCCGGGCCAGATTGCCATCATTGATGGAACAATGAATTCTGAATTATGTCAGGACATCTCTCCATGAGCTGGTTATCAATAAAACATAGGTCTTGCATTGTATCAAGAACCCTGCTGCAGACTTACAGCAGGAGTCTGTGCATGTGTTACAGAAGGACAGATAGTGTGTGAGTAGCGCTGCGGTGAGCTTACTTGCCGGGGGGGGAGCGCAGCTGATCGTGGCCAGGTGTCAGTTGATTGTCACAGCTGACAACCGGCACTATGAGCCAGAAGCGGTCACGGACCGCCCCCGGCACATTAACGCCGAGCACACTGCAATCAAAGATGATCGCAGTGTTCCGGGGGCATAGGGAAGCATCACGCAAGGAGGGGGCTCCCTGCGTGCTTCCCTGAGACCCTCAGAACAACGCGATGTTATCTCGTTGTTCCAAGGGCCTCTTCCCTGCAGGCCGCCGGATCCAAGATGCCTGTGGGCTCCTTCCGGGTCCTGCAGGGAGGTGGCTTCTCAGTTCCTGCAGTGCAGTGCAAAGTTTCAGATCAGCGATCTGACTTTATATAGTAATGTCCCACCCTGGGACAACATTAAAAAGTTTTAAAAAAATAACGTGTAAAAATAATTTTTTTAAAATTCCTAAGTAATGAAAAAAATATTCCCCAATAAAATCATTTCTTTATGTAAATAAAAAAACAATAAAAGTACACATATTTAGTATCGCTGTGTCTGTAACGACCCGCCCTATAAACCTATCCCACTAGTTAACCCCTTTAGTGAAACCCTTCATAAAAAAACAAGGCAAAAAACAATGCTTTATCATCATACCGCTGAACAAAAAGTGCAATAACACGCGATAAAAAAGAAAGATATAAATAAACATGGTACCACTGAAAACGTCATCTTGTCCCGCCAAAACAAGCTACCATACAGCATCATCAGTGAAAACATAAAAATGTTATAGCTCGCAGAATAAAGCGATGCAAAAATAATTATTTTTTATATAAAATTATTCTTTTTGTATAAAAGCACCAAAACATAAAAAAAGATATAAATGAGGCATCGCTGTAATCGTACTAATCCAAAGAATAAAACTGTTTTATCAATTTTACCACACGCGAAATGGTGTATATGCCCCCAACCCAAAAGAAATTCATGAATTACTGGTTTTTGTTTATTCTGCGTCCCAAAAATCGGAATAAAAAGGGATCAAAAAATGTCATGTGCCTAAAATGGTACCAATAAAACGTCAGCTCATCCTGCAAAAAACAACACCTCACATGACTCTGTGGGCCAAAATATGGAAAAATTATAGCTCTCAAAATGTGGTGATGCAAAAAATATTTTTTGCAATAAAAAGCATTTTTTAGCGTGTGACAGCTGACAAACATAAAAACCCGCTATATATAGTAAATCAAACCCCCCTTTATCACCCCCATAGTTAGGGGAAAACAAAATAAAATTTAAAAAAATGTATTTATTTCCATTTTCCCATTAGGGCTAGGGTTAGGGTTAAGGTTGGGATTAGGGTTGGAGTTAGAATTGGGGTGTTTCCACTGTTCAGGCACATCAGGGGCTCTCCAAACGCGACATGGCGTCTGATCTCAATTACAGCCAATTCTTCTTTGAAAAAGTCAAACGGTACTCCTTCCCTTCAAAACTCTGCCATAAAGTGGTTTACCCCCACATATGGGGTATCAGCCTACTCAGGACAAATTGCGGAACAACTTTTGGGGTCCAATTTCTCCTGTTACCCTTGGGAAAATAAAAAATTGTGGGCTAAAATATCATTTTTGTGGAAAAAATATTTTTTTTAATTTTCACACCTGGGCATTATAAACTTCTGTGAAGCACTTGGGGGTTCAAAGTGCTCACCACACATCTAGATAAGTTCCTTGGGGGGTCTAGTTTCCAAAATGGGGTCACTTGTGGGGGGTTTCCTCTGTTTAGGCACATCAGGGGCTCTCCAAACGCAACATGACACCTGCAAACCATTCCATCAAAGTCTGCATTCCAAAACGTCACTACTTCCCTTCCGAGCCCCGACGTGTGCCCATACAGTAGTTTTCTCCCACATATGGGGTATCAGCGTACTCAGGACAATTTGGACAACAATGTTTGTGGTCCATTTTCTCCTGTTACCCTTGGGAAAATAAAAAATTAGGGACTAAAAGATCATGTTTGTGGAAAAAAATATGAATTTTTAATTTTCACGCCCAGGTATTATAAACTTCTGTGAAACACTTAGGGGTTCAAAGTGCACACCACACATCTACATAAGTTCCTTTGGGGGTCTAGTTTCCAAAATGGGGTCACTTGTGTGGGGTTTCCTCTGTTTAGGCACATCAGGGGCTCTCCAAACGCAACATGATAACCGCAGACCATTCCATCAAAGTCTGCATTCCAAAACGTCACTACTTCTCTTCTGAGCCCCGACATGTGCCCATACAGTAGTTTTCTCCCCCATATGGGGTATCAGCGCACTCAGGACAAATTGGACAACAACTTTTGGGTTCCAATTTATCCTGTTACCCTTGGGAAAATAAAAAATTTGGGACTAAAAGATCATGTTTGTGGGTTCAAAGTGCTCACCACACATCTAGATAAGTTCCTTGGGGGGAAACCTCAAAAAGAGGAAAAAATCCTCCAAAAAATTCAGGAAAAAAACAGACAAGCCTAAATGCATCTGCACTAATACAGGGTGCAGCGGACCCAAGTAAAATGGCAGCTGCACAGGTACAATAATGCCAAATGAGTCACCCAGCCTACAATCAGGGATTGGCCGTGTGGCACACAAGTGATGAAAAAATAATCTGCATGTGGCAGTGTTCACACAGGGAATGCAGGGCTTCTGGTTCTCAGTCTTTTAGTAACACCATATAGGGGGCACTTTATATTTCTTTCAGGGTGCAGTTGGGCCCAAATAGTTCTGCAAACTGTGGCCTCTGTTCACACGGGATGCATTCTAGTTGGCACTGGGCAGCCCTTCTATATGGTGTTACTAAGAACCAGAAGCACTGCATTCCCTGTCTGAACATTGCCACATGCATTAATTTTTTCTGCACTTGTGTGCCACATGGCCAATCCCTGATTGTAGGCTGGCTGACTCATTTGGTATTATTGCACCTGTGCAGCTGCCATTTTACTTGGGTCCGCTGCACCCTGTATTAGTGCAGATGCATTTAGGCCTGTCTGGTAAGTTCCTTGGGGGGAGTCTAGTTTCCAAAATGGGGGCACTTGTGGGGGGTTTCCACTGTTCAGGCACATCAGGGGCTCTCCAAACGCGACATGGTGTCTGATCTCAATTCCAGCCAATTTTGCCTTGAAAAAAATCAAATGGCACTCCTTCACTTCCGAGCTCTGCCATGCGCCCAAATAGTGGTTTACCCCCACATATGGGGAATTAACGTACTCAGGACAAATTGCACAATAACTTTTGGGGTCTTGTTTCCCTTGGGAAAATAAAAATTCGGGGTGAAAAGGTCATTTTTGTGGAAAAAATATGATTTTTTAATTTTGCGGCTGTACGTTATAAACTTCTGTGAAGCCCTTGAGGGTTCAAAGTTCTCACCACACATCTAAATAAGGTCTTTGAGGGGTCCTTCCCTTCCGAGCTCTGCCATGCACCCAAACAGTGGTTTACCCCCTCATATGGGGTATCAACGTACTCAGGGCAAATTGCACAATAACTGTTGGAGTCCAATTTCTCCTGTTACCCTTGGTAAAATAAAAAAAATTGGACCTCAAGTAATTTTTTTGTGAAAAAAAGTTAAATGTTCATTTTTTTTAAACATTCAAAAAAATTACTGTGAAGCACCTGAAGGGTTAATAAACTTCTTGAATATGGTTTTGAGCACCTTGAGGGGTGCAGTTTTTAGAATGGCGTCACTTTTGGGTATTTTTTATCATATAGACCCCTCAAAGTGACTTCATATGTGATGTGGTGCCTAAAAAAGAAATGATGTTGCAAAAATGAGAAACTTTTAACCCTTATAACTTCCTAACAAAAAAAAAATTTGGTTCCAAAATTGTGCTGATGTAAAGTAAACATGTGGAAAATGTTGCTTATTAAGTATTTTGTGTGCCATATCTCTGTGACTTAAGGGCATGAAAATTAAAAGTTGGAAAATTGCGAAATTTTCGCCAAATTTCCATTTTTTTTCACATGTAAACCCAAGTTATGTCAAAGAAATTTTACCACTAACATGAAGTACAATATGTCACGAGAAAACGAGGATCCTTGGAAGTGTTCCAGACTTATTACCTCATAAAGGGACAGTGGTCAGAATTGTAAAAATTGGCCCGGTCATTAAAGTGCAAACCAGCCTTGGGGGTTAAGGGGTTAATCAAGAAGAGTGAGTTTTCTGTTTGCAAGCTTACAATCTACACAGGCAATTAACCCTTTATGAGGTAGCGCATCACAGGGAACTCATGCAAAATGAGAAAAGTCTTGGAAATGAGAGAAATAGGTTTTGAATAATGGAGGATGTTGTTCTTAGATCATTAGCGGAATCGAGAGCACAGGTAGAGTGGTAAATAAATGTGTGAACCTGGAGACAGCCAGGGCCTTCCATTCTCAGATTGAACGGCCGAGAAGTCAATCAACAAACTAACAGCTCAGCGCTATTGATGTGCGAGTATTCTCGTTGCTCGGGTTTTTCCGAGCATGCTTGGGTGTCCTCCGAGTATTTTGGCGTGCTCAGAGATGTAGTTTCTGCTGCCATAGCAGCATGATTTGCGAATGCTAGACAGGCTGATTACAAGTGTGGAATGCCTGTTTGTTAGGGAATTCCCACATGTATTCAGGCTGTCTAGCAGCCACAAATCATGCAGCTGCGGTGACAAAAACTAAATCTCCGACCTGAACCCCATTGAAAACCTCTGGAATGTAATCAAGAGGATGATGGATAGTCACAGCCATCAAACAAAGAAGAACTGCTTACATTTTTGCACCAGAAGCAGTGTGAAAGACTGGTGGAAAGCATGCCAAGACGCATGAAAGCTGTGATTAAAAATCATGGTTATTTCACAAAATATTGAACTCTTCCTGAGCTAAAACATTAGTATTGTTGTTTCTAAATGATTATGAACTTGTTTTCTTTGCATTATTTGAAGTCTGAAAGCACTGTTTTTTTTAAAATATTGACCATTTCTCCTTTTCAGAAAAAAAACCAAAATTTATTGCTTGGAAATTTGGAGACATGTTATCAGAAGTTTATAGACTAAAAGAACAATTTACTTTTTACTAAAAAATCTAATATATAAAGCTCACTGTGTGTGTATGTATGTATGTATGTATGTGTGTGTGTGTGTGTGTGTGTGTGTATATGTCAAGGATTGGCATCTGCACCGTCGCAGCTACGGCCCCAAAATTTTGCACAGTCACACGTCTGGACCCCGAGAGCGTCATAGGCTATGTTGTGAGGCGAAATTTTAATCCCGCGCGTTCCAATTCACCAAACAATTTTGCCTATTATATTTATCATCTCTATGGTGTTATCATCCTTCTGTAAAGCTGGAAATAACACAATATATTACCGTGCCAACACAGACCACCCTCTGACACAGACTGCAGGGGGAGCCCAGTATCACACAGGATAGGATTAGATACATGGCTCAGCAGTCAATATCACACAGGATAGGATTAGATACACAGGACAGCAGTCAGTATCACACAGGAGAGGATTAGACACATGGCTCAGCAGTCAGTATCACACAGGATAGGATTAGATACACAGCTCAGCAGTCAGTATCACACAGGATAGGAATAGATACACGGCTCAGCAGACAGTATCACACAGGATAGGATTAGATACACAGCTCAGCACACAGTATCACACAGAATAGTATTAGATACACGGCTCAGCAGACAGTATCACACAGAATAGGATTAGATACATGGCTCAGCAGTCAGTATCACACAGAATAGGATTAGATACACGGCTCAGCAGTCAGTATCACACAGGATAGGATTAGATACACGGCTCAGCAGTCAGTATCACACAGGATAGGATTAGATACATGGTTCAGCAGTCAGTATCACACAGGATAGGGTTAGATACACGGCTCAGCAGATGGTGTCACACAGGATAGGATTAGATACACAGCTCAGCACACAGTATCACACAGGAGAGGATTAGGTACACAGCTCAGCAGACATTATCACACAGGATACTGTTAGATACACAGATACACATGTTGTTTATCAAAAGGCTCTTGAATGAGTTGAAAATAAAATACTATCAATACTTGAGTAATTGTTTAGTTAATTTGTGTTGCAGATCTGTAGTGTTGAATATATGATGTGAAATGTTTTTATGTGCAATATAATCATTATAATTTGTTATAACTAACCACAGTTGGTTACTATGCCCAGGCAACGCCGAGCTCTTCAGCTAGTATACCTATAAAGAGAAAATTCAGACAAACTGAACATTTGGAAGTGGTCTCTTAATTTTTGTCAGAGCTGTATATTCATCTTTTACATTTAAAAAAATTGCAAAAAGCAAAAGGGGCCAATGCAAAAGTTTGGCAAAAAATTACAGTCGCTCCTCTGAGAATATAAAGCGAAGGCTGTAACCGCACTCTGCACTGACTGACACACCATCTGCATTGGGGCTCGGCAGTCAGTGCCATGGGCACAGTTACAGTCTCCGCTTATTATTGCGCTCCCCCGTGACTGAAATGCGAATACTGTTGGGTGGAATAAAGTTTGTTTTCTCCCCCAGCGTTGGGTTATGTGCAGGTGCCGACCAGTATTATATTGCTATTACCCTGCAGATTAAGTTAATACTGTTTTATTCTGGTGACAGGTTCCCTTTACAGATTCCCTTTAATCACATTTTGCCTATCTAAACTATTAATATAGGCATACAGGTTATAGGCTGCTGAAAAAGTCCTACCTGTATGTCTCATATCAGCTCTGTTGCTGCTGTGAAATCATCTTTTATCACTGTGTAAGTGACCGCTTTCAGGCTCAGGGACGGATGCTGCCTGGAAGATAACCCTGCCTCCATAGCTAATTTTACATGATGGGGGAGTTACTAGTTTGAGACAAAAAAATATTCAGGATTGAGAGTCCTCAGTAGTTGATACCTTTTAATGGCTAACTGAAAAGATGGTAACACATTGCAAGCTTTCGAGACTACTCAGGTCTCTTCATCAGGCTAGACTAATACAAAATCTGAAGTCACATATTTATGCACAATACAGCCTAGAAAAAATGCAATAGATAAGACAAGTGACGTGAAGCAGAACTATCAATATGGGAGAGGGAGAAACATAAATATAAACATTGGACCAGTTCATAGATAAGGAGTCCGGATGTTTTATGGTCCTCTGATTGGGGTCTAGTTCTGTGTTGTGATGCCCCCACACGGTTTAAAAGGAAATTCCTTAATTGATGTAAAAAGACATAAATCCATGCGACACATTCATTCCAGCACTTAGAGTGTCAAAGGTCGTCATAAATTTGTACTCCCAAACTCGTCTCTCTCTCTGAGAATTGAAGTTACCTTTCAATACCAGTAATTTCATATCCACGCTGCTGTGATCAGGGATACAGAAATGTTTTGCCACAGGTAGATCCATTCTTTTTTCTCTTATTGTGTGACGATGAGCATTCATCCTTGTTCTAAGCTTTTGCTGAGACAAGTAAGTAACACAGGACAGGAGAACTGAACTTTGTCCTCTTGCAAACACATTTTTTGCTTCTGTCTGAGCTCTGCTGTATTGCAAGCACTACACCACTGCCTGCGTCCCTACATGGCTTCCCTTACACCACCATGCAGGAACACCGAAATACTCACCACCCTATCATGTGCAGTGACCTCCTTGTGGAGCGCCCCACGGGGCCTGGGGGTACTCGGTACCGGGCCCGTCGACATCCATGGGGGACGGTGTCACGGCGGCGGTGACCCGGTCCGTGGCCCAGAGGCGTCCAGTAATAAAATAGGGGAAAGTTGTGTGGTATTTATGTGGTAAAAATTAAAATAAAGTTATAAGATGGTGAAATACGTGACGCCACCTGTGGTATTCTAGTCAGAGGTGACCAGCGCTGCGGTGTTGCTTCTCTGGGATGGATGTTGGGTGCAGCTATGATGTTGTAGCCCTACACAGGTAGGGCTGTAGTCCCAGGGCAAAGATATTAAATAAATAGTAAAAATGGCTGTGAACGTTGGGGTGCAGAGAAATGAGAGAAAGACACAGAGAGGTGCAGTTTCTTTAACTTTTACTGGTAATAGGTTGCAGTCCGGAGTACCACATGCAGGTGATGGAATGAGTCCGGCTCGCCTGGAGGCATTCAGGGGAGCCACCTTGCCAGGTGCAGATTTAGGACCTTCCTTTCTGCGCTATGTGTGTGGGTCTCCGCTGTATATAACTATGCTGTGGCCCTCTATTCGTGATGGTTTTACTAACCTGTACTGCTGCTAGCGTGAGCCTATTCCACGGGTACCATTCTCTTCACCGTCGGCCCCGGGCTCCTTATCCACTGCCATGCCCTCAGGTGATTAATGTGCACAGGAATTTACAATCCCCTGTACTTTCAGATTCGGCTATCAGGACTTACAGCTCCTGTCAGCCTAGGACTCTGATGTCCCTTTTCTCTTTATTAGCGCTTCTCTCAGGGGTCTGCTATATGCAGTATTATAGCTTCCCTAGAGTCTCTCAGTCTCTGCTCTTGTCCTTTCCCTCTTCACAGATCAGCTGCCTGTCTTGAACTGACAGGATCTTCCAGAAAGTTCTCTTTACCTCACCTCCTCATGTTATAAACTGCCATTTCTCCTCACAGCTCACAGCTGCTTCGTTTCCATGACAACTCCCTCAGCTGATTTCTAGCTGACTCACCAACCCCCTCTGCTGGCCAGAATTTATAAGGCATCTCCCTTTTCTGACCTGCAGCAGGAAATTGTGATTAAATCTATGCTGCCTGGCATGGGGGTCCCTTTTCAGCCTCCAAGCATGACTTTACCCATTAGAGGGAGGTAATGTCACTGTGACAACCGGACTCTGGGGTGTTACACTTGTCCCCTGCTTGCTGTGCATGTTTGATGGAACCATGCTTAGGGGGTATGCGAGTGCACTTCTTGGATCTTTAAGAGACAGTGCGCTGTCCTAATATGTAATCAGCTAATTGCTGGGAGGCACTTAGTAAATAAGTCACCTCCACCTGTTGGAAGGTGCCAGAGCAACATTCTTCTTTAGTGTTGGTGCAACTCTTAAGTTGCCAGGTTCTGTCCTGTTTCTGTCTCTGAACTCTGAACATGTACCTGTGTCTGATCTTGTCTGAACCTGCTTCTCTGGCTCTATATGGCCTGAGCTCTGAACCTGTACCTTGTTTCTATGTTCCCTGAACTTGCTGTGTTTGAATAAGGACTTTACTACCCTTGAAGACACTCAAGATTGGTGTCTTCAAGGGTAGGAACACAGCAGCACAGTCCACCACTCTTACAGTTGCCTGGAAAATAATTCTGCCTCTAGAGCTTATTTTACATGAAGGGGGAATTACCAATGTGATGTGTAATGGCCAGTCTCTGCTCTCCTGATCACACTGCAGAGCTGTGTGTGACTATAAAACTGACACATCTGCAGGTTTCTCTCAGCTTCAGCTTTCATCTCAAAGGCAGACGAGGTTGCAATATAGTTGCTGTTATGCCACAGGTGGCGCACGTGGTTTGTTTGTTTGTGGACCCACTGTGCCATGAAATGGGGAAAGCCTGGAAGGGCATGGCTAAGGGTACCGTTACACATAGCGACGCTCCAGCGATCCCGATGACACGACCTGGTTAGGATCGCTGGTACGTCGCTACATGGTCGCTAGTAAGCTGTCAAACAGGCAGATCTACTCAATGACGCCGCAATGATACAGCGATCTGTATAACGACCTTGGCGGTCGTTGGGACCTTGTCACACAGCAGCTATTCTGATGACTCACGCCTTAATCCCTGAGTTCTGAGTCGCCAACGAGGTCACTCATCGTTGTTATAGGGCGTCAAACACAGCGATGCATGCTGGCCAGCGGGACACCAACGATCAAAAAATGGCCTAGGGCATTCGAGCACGATCAGCGATATCGCAGCGGGGGGGGGCGGTCACCGCTATGTGTCAAAACCTGGGACGTTTCAGCAATCTCACTAACGATCTCGCTGTGTGACGGGGCCTTAAGCGAACACAAGATTCTAGAGTCCCTGATGATGAAGTTAGACTTGGCTCTGGATCTACGCCAGGTGCTACTCCTTGGCAGACCTTGGACACATGGCACCTGATCCTCAAGGAACTATGCAGACACTGGCAGATTCGGCTGGCATATAGGAACGGCAAGTGCTGGCAGGCACGTCTGGTATACAGGAACAGCAGGTGTTGGCAGACATGGCTGGTGCTGGCAGGCACGCCTTGTATACAAGCAGGCAGGTGCCGGCGGGCATGGCTGATATATAGGCAAGCAGGTATACAAAAAAACATGGCACTCCAGAGAAAAACAGAGGAGAATTGGTGCTCAAGTAAGGTTTCCAACCCATAGACATATACAAAATTACTTGGCACTCAAAATCGGAGAAGCAATTTTTTCTTTATTGTGCATCCAGACAAAAATAGACTCATATCATATGAACGTTTTCGGTCCAACAACGGACCTTCATCAGAAAGGTCTTTTTGTTTCTTTAGAGTAGACTGTAAGAGATATAGTAGGGTAAAAGATATCCTAAGGCAGGAATGAAATCCTGTTTATTTTGTAATGACTGGAGCTCGAGTCTATCAAAGAGGCTGGATACAATGTGACTGGATGAAGCAGGCCTTAGGGAGAGAGAGCGCGCTGTCTGGAGCAGTATCTGCAAGGGGCTGCAGCGCTAAGAGGCCGCTGAAATAATCCAGGGTGCCGCCGTGAGAGGAGAGGTAGAGAACCGCAGGTGCAGACATGCAAGGAACTTCAGGTTCCCACATGACAGACAGGAGCACATTCACATAGGACAAACACAAGGACAGGCACACAAAGGACAGACAGGGTCAGATTCACACAGAGTACTGACAATGAAGTAGCTACTGTGCACACTGATTACTAATAATACACAGCAACAAAAGATTAGATATAGGTACTCCTTCAGACAGCTGGTTTAGGAAGGGGTACTAATTCTGAAACAGCAGGATTAGGAGTAGGGACTGAAAGAGACAACAGGTTTGGAGGTAAGTACTCATGCAGACACAGCAGGAGTGAAAGCAGGTACTGATTCAGACACTGTAAAAGCCCAGTCACACATAGCGATCTCGCTAACGAGATCGCTGCTGAGTCACAAGTTTTGTGACACAACAGCGATCTCACCAGCGAGATTGCAGTGTGTGACAGCGATCAGCGACCGGCCCCCCTGCCGGTATCGCTGATCGCTACAAGAAACCTCTGGACATTTTTTCGTCGCTGATCTCCCGCTGGCCATAACGCATCGCTGCGTGTGACAGGCGGGTGACCAGTGATCAGGTGTAAAATAATAAAAAAAAATAAAAAATATTGTTATTATTCTCATCTTCCGACGTCCCGCGCAGCATTCCCGCCTCTCTCCATGCTCCGGTCCCAGTAAGCCTTTGCAAGAATGACCGCAAGACTTCACGATCCCGCGAGAACGGACGTCATCGCGGTAATTCTCGCAAAGGATTACTGGGACCGGAGAGTGTAGAGAGGCGGGAATGCCGCGCCGGACATCGGAAGGTGAGAATAACAATATTTTTTATTTTAATTCTATTTTTTACATGGATCCATGGCATCAGCGCTAATGAACACAGCGTTGCCATGCGCTCAGCGTCGCTGTACTGATCGCTGGTGAAGCTGTCTGTTTGACAGCTCACCAGCGATCACATAGCGACTTACCAGCGACCCTGACACGTTGATATCGTTGTCGGGATCGCTGGTAAGTCGCTATGTGTGACTCCAGCCTAAGATTCAGAGACAGATACAGACATAACAGGTACATGAAAAGATAAAGACTTAGATACAAACAGTAAGGTCCTTATTCAGAACTGATATAAAAAAGGAATTTATGCATGAAAGGTGCGGGGTCAGGGGGAAGCAAAATTACTAAGAGAATCCTTATGTGACACACAATTGAATGATATCATTATATGATATCTCAAAAAAAGGGTGACAGATTCCCTTTAATATACTGTAGTAATTTAAAATATAATATGCATAGTACATGGCAGCGATATAGGAAATGCGATAGTGTGCAGTATAAGGATAGGACACAAAGTAATGTAAGATACAGTTAATGTTTGCAATTAGCCCACAGAGGGAGGGGACTAGTGCTAGTGAAAAGCAGATAATTTCTGGTAGTGAAGTACAGTAACAAAGACAAGTTCAAGTGCAGTGGGTTGCTAGGGCCAGCATGTACCTATCATTCAAGGCAGTGAAAGGCCATACCAGAATCCCGAGCAGACATTCTAGTAATGTCAGGAGCTCAACACCCAGCATAGGGTAAAGGGCGCATCGTGTCCACTGGCACAAAGGGGAAGATGGACGTGGAACCGTGTGAAAGGAATGTAGTGGATCATGGGTGCTCTGTGGAACTGGACAGGAAATCCCTCAGGCTGAGGGAGCCAGTGGGCATAGGGATATTCCAAGAGGAACGAATGGTAGGGCTGAAGATGTGTTGTGCTAAGGAAGTATAAGAATAAGAAATGTTGTACCCTATCCCACATGTCACATTCTGATGAAATCGAACTGTCCAGTAAACTTCTCTTTGTTAAAATGAACTTGGTGTCCACCGAGTTCTGTGCAGCGACTCCTGAAGTTGGAGTCATGGAGACAGGGGCGTAACTACCGGGGTAGCAGCCGAAGCGGTTGCTTTGGGGCCCGGCCCATATAGGGGCCCGCCGCCAGGGTCCCCGGCTCCGATGGGCGCTACCCGGTAGTGCAATTTAATTACCCCAACCATCGGTCCGCAGCCCAGCATCGGGCCGTTGCAGTCCTCTTGCCGGTCCGCGGACACAAGCAGAGCCGGCGGCTGTGTAGCAGCTGATACTCACCCTGCATAGCGGTCCCTGTCGGCGCGGCGGCTTCATCCAGATTCCAGAGCTGAGCTGTCAAGTGTACCGCTCATTTAAGGTCATGAATATGGATGCCACTCCTCTCCCATAGGCGTGGCGTCCATATTCATGCACCTTAATGAGCGGTAGCACGTGACCGCTCCACACAGGAAGAAGCTGAAGCGCCGCGAGATGTAGGGAGGGAAGCTCAGCGACTTGAGGGTAAGTAAGATGGGGGAGGATGGGGAGCCGAGCGGAGCCATATATACAAGGGAGGGAGAGTGGGAGCGGAGACATATATACAAGGGAGGCCGGGATGGTGGAAGCAGAGCCATATATACAAGGGAGGGAGAGTGAGAGCGGAGCCATATATACAAGGGAGGGAGAGTGGAAGCAGAGCCATATATACAAGGGAGGGAGAGAGGGAGCAGAGCCATATATACAAGGGAGGGAGAGTGGAAGCAGAGCCATATATACAAGGGAGGGAGAGTGGGAGCAGAGCCATATATACAAGGGAGGGAGAGTGGGAGCAGAGCCATATATACAAGGGAGGGAGAGTGGAAGCAGAGCCACATATACAAGGGAGGGAGAGTGGAACCAGAGCCATATATACAAGGGAGGGAGGGTGGGAGTGGAGCCATGCATACAGAATGGGACAGGGGAGCCATACATACAGGATGGGACAGGGGAGCCATGTATACAGGATGGGAGGGTGGGAGCAGAGCCATGCATACAGGATGGGAGAGTAGGAGCAGAGCCATGTATACAGGATGGGAGAGTGGGAGCAGAGCCATGCATACAGGATGGGAGAGTGGGAGCAGAGCCATGTATACAGGATGGGAGAGTGGGAGCAGAGCCATGTATACAGGATGGGAGAGTGGGAGCAGAGCCATGTATACAGGATAGGAGGGTGGGAGCGGAGCCATGTATACAGGATGGGAGCAGAGCCATGTATACAGGATGGGAGAGTGGGAGCAGAGCCATGTATACAAGGATGGGACAGGGGAGCCATGCATACAACAGGGGAAGCCACACAGAGCTGGACAGGACGTGGGGAACCACACATGCATTTTCTGATGGTTAGAAAATGATTAGCATGTACAGTACTCCAGTACAATTTTTCTTAAGTGCTCAATGCTCCATTTCCTTGTAGGTTCCAATCATCATTAGCAGTGATGGTCATCAGTAGAAGTAGCCCAGTGCTCCCACTGAAACAGAGAAACAAACAAGCCAGGTGCTCACACTCATTCAAAACCTATGATGAGTTGAGTCACATTATAAATGTTAGAATTAAATGATAAGTATGCATTGTTAAACTACAACCGCGTCCATAGCCCCACCCCCTTATGACCAAAGCCCCACCCCAGTCACACCTCCATCCCCGCCCTGCCTGGCCATGGAAGGATGGTCTTGCTTGAAGCCGGTCCCTGGTGCAAAAAAGGTTGGGGACCACTGGTGTAGGGGATCCGGGGCCCCGGCGGAAAAAAATGTACACTATGATTTTGCAGCCTATGCTGCATTTCTGTGCCTGCTGTGCAGAGCAAAGCACATATTGGGCCCGCCTCCCTGCCTGCAGCCAGTGACAGAGTGTATTGCTTCAGACTAGTTCAGTCCCGCCCCTTCCCTGAGCCCTCGCTGTCTATTAGCTCTCTGCAGAGCTGCCTGCCGCATGGACCTCTGGGAAATGTAGTTCTTGGAGGGTTGTGTCTTTGAGGGGGTGTGTCTTTGAGGGGGCCCCGTTTAAAAGATTGCTATGGGGCCCAATGAGATCTAGTTACGCCCCTGCCTGGAGACAACGGAAGCCTGTGGCCGACAAGTGAGTGTGATGCACCTCACGCCTGACAGCTCACTGGGACTGAGACACAGGCATCACATTAGATACCCCAATTCTGGCACTTTGCCCAGCTCTTCCCGAGTGCCCAGGTGCAGTGACAGTCGGGGTAATGGTACTTTTTTTTTACATTTTTACAAATAAATTGGTGAACGAGGAACTCTCTCTGATCTTGATGTCTTTTTATGTTTTTCAGATATCCATTTCTGGACTGCATCAGATTACCAGGACTATAGCGGACCTATATGGGATTTTTTTTAAATAAATTGGTGAGCAAGGGAAAGTGTCGGTGAGTGTTTATTTAAATAAAGGGGTTTTTTGTGTTTTTTTATTACTAGGTTAGTAATGGGGGTGTCTGATAGACATCTCTCTATTATTAACAGCAGTGCTTGATGCCAGCCATGTTTTTGAACAATTCACAGCTGACTTAAACACCAAGCCCCATTATTCTGATTGCCAACACACCTTGGCAATCAGGAAGAGCGAAGCCGAAGCGCCAGAATTGGCGCATCTAATGTAATTTGCCATTGCTGGGAAGACTAGAGACTGGTATTTTAAGGCTGGGAAATGCTCAAAAGAGAACTTTTCATCCTGAAAATCAGCTCCCAGCTGTCTGCTTTACCTTTGCTGGATTACCAAAAATAGGGGGAGACCCCACGTTCATTTTATAAAATTGTATATATCATTGCATCTAGCTCTATGACGCTTTAATAACCAAAGAAAAAGAAATACACTGTACTTCTAAGAGGCACATTAAGAAAATTGCATTTTATCTATTTTGCCATAACTGTACGGGTGCATTTACATTGGCTGATAACTGGGAACTTTTCCCAACTGTTGGATTGTTTAAACAGGCAATCAATCAACCAACGAACAAGGAAAACACTTGTTAGTCGTGTAAGGTGCCCAGGACGGCAGTCATGGGTGAGCTGCTACTCCATAATGCCCTGGCACTTTGCACACAAATCGTGTCCAAGTCAATATATGTTGTGCTGTATAATGTGCTTTACAGTCATTTGCAGGCCGGAGGCCTTCGCTGTATCCACGTCTTCGGTTCTAGGAACAACCGCATCCACGTCAGGGGACACCCAGTTCATTTAAACAATTTCAACTTTACTGGGATGTTCAAGTACATCAGTGTTTAATACACAGTATCAGGCACAGCACCCTTCGACACTTGCTTCTATAACACAGTACATTTCCATCATTTTCTTACGTTCAGCTCAGACTATCCCTACTTTAACAGATCCTATTAGCCCTAGGGATTTCCCATCTGGCACTGCAGTATTCCCGAGATCCGCTATGTTTCCTTCACACAGTTCCATGTCCAAGTTCTGTTGTACGAAAGGGGATAAAGTACTCTCCACAGCACATCTATCGAGCCGTAGGTTATGGACAGTACAGGAATGTCTGCAGGGACCTCATACTGCCAGAACGTTTTGTCCACATACTGCTTCCAGCCCACTGCACCTTGAACTTCACTTTGCCTCCAACAAACACTTTCACCAACTTTCTCTGTGCCTAAACCTGGAAGTGGTTCCTGTCACGTGCCCCGTCCTGTGTGACACGGCCCGCAGGCCGGTATCTAACACAACAAGACACAGGGAAAGGGAAAAACAGTTACAACAGTGGGCCCTGCGATAGGGAATGGGGGACGTGGAGACCTCTGGCACTCCCCTGAGTCAGTGTCCCTAACACTCCTAACGTTCCCTATATAAGATCCTCACCTGTCGCCGATCAGGATACCTGTCACGCTGCATGCGACCTGCGTACCCTATTGTTAGCATTGGGTACACAGGCCGTGCGCTGGTATGCTTTTGCTGGCGCATGCGCTATTTTGACGGTGCGCCGAGCGCACCAAAATGCAACACAGTGCGTTTGGCACACGTCGGCGCCCATAGGAGGAGCTGACCGGAGGGGACGCGGCAGGGGACGGAGCTACACGGCGGCCGTGCGCTGCGCCTCCTAATACAAGTGTGAAAGTAGCCTAACAAAGATATTTTGTGAGCTATACCAAGCCAAGTGGTTTTTGAAAATTTTAACACAACGTAATTTTACACAAAGCACATTAAACTGTATGGATGACTAACTAAATCCAGAAAAAATTGAACTTTTTTTTTGTTTTAGATAGCGCCGTAATCTATTATAAAAAGCTAGCTCAATGTGGGTGTGTATGTATGTATGTGTGTATGTCCGGGATTGGCATCTGCACCGTCGCAGCTACAGCCACGAAATTTGGCACAGTCACACGTCTGGACCCAGAGAGTGTCCTAGGCTATGTTGTGAGGCAAAATTTTACCCCTGCGCGTTCCAATTCACCAGACAATTTTGCCCCTATCTACATACTGGGGAAAAAGTGTGTGTGTATCAAGCCCCGCCCCTCATTATGATGTCATAATGGTTGCCATGGCGACGCTGATTCATCATAGGATGCAAGCCCCGCCGCTCATTATGATGTCATAATGGTTGACTATGGGATGGAGGATGTGTGATGGGTATATGGGCACTGGACTATGGGATGGAGGATATGTATGATGGGTATATGGGCACGGGACTATGGGATGGCGGATATGTATGATAGGTATATGGGCACGGGACTATGGGATGGAGGATATGTATAATGGGTATATGGGCATGGGACTATGAGATGAAGGATGTGTGATGGGTATATGGGCACTCGACTATGGAATGGCGACTATGTATGATGGGTATATGGGCACGGGCCTATGGGATGGAGGATATGTATGATGGGTATATGTGCACTGGAGTATGGGATGGAGGATGTGTGACGGGTATATGGGCACTCGACTATGGGATGGAGGATATGTATGATGGGTATATGGGCACAGGACTATGGGATGGAGGATATGTATGATGGGTATATGGGCATGGGACTATGAGATGAAGGTTTTCTGATGGGTATATGGGCACTCGACTATGGGATGGCGAATATGTATGATGGGTATATGGGCATGGGACTATGGGATGGAGGATATGTATGATGGATATATGGGCATGGGACTATGGGATGGAGGATATGTATGATGGGTATATGGGCACGGGACTATGGGATGGAGGATAATTATAATTTGCTATAACTAACGACAGTTAGTTACTATGCCTGGGCAGCGCCGGGCTCTTCAGCTAGTATAACAATAACCATGTTAAACTGTATGGATGACTAATTGAATTCAGAAAAAAAATTGAATGTAAATATTTTGAAAGTGTAGTTGATGTACTCCTACACTCATAAATCCTTTGCAGAAAGTGCAAAGCCAGAAAAAAATATATAAGGGGAGTAATACAGTAATCCTCTTCAGGTCTCCGCTTCTTCTTCTTCTTCCTCTTCGAGAGGCTGGGGAGTCTTCCACCTGCTTCCTGGAGCCTGTTTCCCAAGTGCCTAGGCTGTAAGTAACCCAGCTTTGGGTAGTGCTTGAGCCTTCGATTTGTAGAAATGTGCGACAGCCCCCTGGGTCAACTGCACCATCGCCTGCTCCCGCATAGGAGGGGATCCTGTTATGATTAGGTCACCGAGGAGGATAACCGGGAAATAAGCTTGGCAACCAGAACACCAGAAAGGTTGGCAACTTTAGCGGATTGCATACATACACCTAAACCTAATAACACAACTAGAATTGGCCGTGGGATGTACCTACGATGCCCTAGACGCATCGGCACAGCCAAAGCATTAACTACGCCTAAAGCAAGAAAGGGGAAAGCTAAACTGCCCCGGAGCAGAACCCCAAAGGAATAGATAGCCTCCAAACATATATTGCCTGTGAGACAAGATGAGGCACAAACACAGGCGGAAAATAGAGTAAGCAAATGATGGGGCCCAAACTGGTTAGATAGCACAGGACAGAAAAGATACTGTCTGCAATCACACAAAAAAACTAAAAAATCCAACATGTCTGATATGCAAAAATACTGAGGCCACATGACCTCTCCCCCACTAGATCAGCATTCTGGGGTGAACTGGAAGCAAAACCAAAGACACTGCTATAACAGGGGATTAGCAATACTGAACAGACTGACATAAGCTATGGCATATGGAGCGGGGTCCCGCTCCGGTCCCAGCAGGGAACAATGCTGAACCCACACAGCAAAGCAGAAAGCAGAGAAAGGCAAAACTGGAAGAATTGCAAAAAGATTCCAGCAAACAAATAACTTATCTGAGTGATGCAGGACCAAGCAGGGGACAAATGGACTTCAAGATGCACAGGAAGAAAAACAAATCACAAGCAGCAACTGAGGGAAGCTTGCTCACTTAAATCTTCCCAGTCTGTAACACCTGACTTCCACTCATAGTCTTCAGGTGATGGACTTCTGTCCACCCGACCAGCTCCACTACCCGCAGCTACCACCAGAGGAAGCCCAAACTCAGAAGTCAGGTTAAGAGTGTTCACAACAGGAACCTCAAAGACAGTACGATCTCAGGAGTGGTAGCCCCGTTTCAAGCCACCTCAAGGAGCCTCATTTCTCAAAAAGGGTTCATTCTGCTAGCTTCCTTCTCGAATCACACCCACCGCATACCAGCGATGTTGACCCTCCATTTTGACGAATATGACCTTGGTTCCAGCCGTCAGCTCTTGCAGCCTTCGAGGCAAGTGTTCCATCTCTACTACCCGCTGGTTGAACGGGATGTGATGACGGGTTCCAAAGTCTTCTGTGGACCCCATCTCTGTTGCCGGTCGTACATAACAACATTCCTCCGGTATGACAACTGTTAGTACCTTGCCACTAGCGGGCAATCTTGCATTTCACCATCCCTGGTCTTGGACTGCCTCCTTGTCTCTTCCAACTAATCTAGGCCCCGCAGTCGGCTCACTAGTTTCAGGATCCTGGCTCTCCCATCTGCAGTCTGCAAGAACCACAGTGGTGAAGGCTGCTGCCTAAGTTCAAACCTTGGTGGTTCTGGGAAAGCAGTCAGCTCCGGACCACAGGCTACTGCCCCTCCTTAGTCTGTGGATGAGCAACTGAATACAGAAACATTTTTAAACACTTTTTTTGAGTGTTATATGCATCAGAAATGTACCCCAGAGCGTGGAATACTATATGGATGAGTAATTGAATACTGAAAAAATTTTGAACTTCTTTTTAGGGTTTTATACCATCGAAATGTACCCCTGAGTACGTAATACTCTATGGATGAGAAATATAATAGCGAAAAAAATTGAACCCTTTTTTGAAGTTTTATATACCAACAAAATATAACAGAAAGCACATAATACTCTATGGATGAGTAATTGAATCCAGATACACTTTATAATGCTTTTTTGGAGTTTTACATACCACCTAATGTACCCCAGAGCATGTAATAATATATAGATGAGTTACTGACTAGAGAAAAAAATTTTAAATGCTTTTTTTGAAGGGCTATATGCCACCAAAATTTACCCCAGAGGACGTAATACTCTCTGGATGAGTACGTGAGTACAGAAAATGTACCCCTGAGCATGTAATACTCTATGACTGAGCAATATAATACCAAAAAAAGTAACGCTTTTTGGAGGGTTATATACCACAGAAATGTACCTCAGAGGACGCAATACTCTATGGATGAGTAGGTGAATACAGAAAAAAATTGTAACACTTTTTTGAGGGTTATATATCACCAAAATGTTCCAAAAAGCACGTAATGATCAATATAATACCAAATGTTTTTTTTTTTTTACTTTTTTGAAACTTTACATATCACTGTAATGTACCCCAGAGCATATAATAGTATATGGATGAGCAACTGAATACAGAAACATTTTTAAACACTTTTTTTGAGTGGTATATGCATCAGAAATGTACCCCAGAGCGTGGAATACTATATGGATGAGTAATTGAATACTGAAAAAATTTTGAACTTCTTTTTAGGGTTTTATACCATCGAAATGTACCCCTGAGTACGTAATACTCTATGGATGAGAAATATAATAGCGAAAAAAATTGAACCCTTTTTTGAAGTTTTATATACCAACGAAATATAACAGAAAGCACATAATACTATATGGATGAGTAATTGAATCCAGATACACTTTATAATGCTTTTTTGGAGTTTTACATACCACCTAATGTACCCCAGAGCATGTAATAATATATAGATGAGTAACTGACTAGAGAAAAAAAATTTTAAATGCTTTTTTTGAAGGGCTATATGCCACCAAAATTTACCCCAGAGGACGTAATACTCTCTGGATGAGTACGTGAGTACAGAAAATGTACCCCTGAGCATGTAATACTCTATGACTGAGCAATATAATACCAAAAAAAAGTAACGCTTTTTGGAGGGTTATATACCACAGAAATGTAACAGAAATCACATAATACTCAATGGATGATTAACTGAATCCAGAAATATTTTTCAATGCTTTTTTGTAGTTTTACATACCACCGTAATGTAACAATAACCATATTCAACTGTCTGGATGATTAAAAAACATTTGAACGTAAATCTTTGGAAAGTGTAGTTGATGTACAGTACTTCTACACACAAAGTCTGTGGAAAGTGCAAAGCACAGAATAAAATTATAAGAAGGGCACCAATAGACCCCTGAAAATCAACAACTGGTGGGCCTAATTCAAATATTTTAAAGTGTAATTGCTGTACTCGTACTCAAAGTCTTTTCAGAAAGTACAAAGGAAGGAAAAAATTATAAGGACGGTCATCTAGTCATCCACAGACCCCTGAAAGGCAACAACTAGCAGGCCTTATTCAAATATTTTTAAAGTGTAGTTTCTGTACTCTCTACAGTCATAAAGGCTTTGTTACCAAATGTCGGTATCTTGCGGTTAGCAGGCCCAATAGCATTTCTCCAGCCCTAGTCCTGGCTCGCCTCCTTGTCACTTTGAATTATCCTAGGCCCCACAGTCCTCTTTCCAGTTCCTGGATCCTGGCTCTCTCATCCGCAATCCACAAGAACCACAGCAGTGAAAGTTGCAGCCTGGGTTCAGTGCCTGGTTCTGGACCACAGACTTCTGACACCTCCACTGTCGCATCATCTGTCGCATCATCTTTCTATGGCTCCAACTTTCCTCCAGTTACTCCCTTGGGAGTCTCGCCTGATTCTGCCCTCTTTGTCGCCCACTAAGCATGTTACACGGTTTGGATGACTAATTGAATCCAGAAAAATTTGAACACTTTCTTGGAGTGTTATATGCCACAGAAATGTACCCCAGAGCATGTAATACTGTATGAATCAGTAAGTGAATACATTAAAAAATGTCAACGCTTTTTTGGAGTGTTATAAGCCACATAAATGTACCACAGATCACGGAATACACTATAGATGAGTAAGTGAATACAGAAATATTTTTGAAAGCTTTTTTGGAGTGTTACATGCCACAGAAATGTACCCCAGAGCATGGAATAATCTATAGATGGCTAAATGAATACAGAAATTGTTTGAACGCTTTTTTAGAGTCTTATGTGCCATAGAAATGTACATCAGAGTACGGAATACTCTATGGATGAATAAGTGAATACAGAAATAATTTTCCACTCCTTTTTGGAGTGTTATATGTTACAGAAATGTACCCCAGAGCACAGAATACTCTATGGATGAGTAAGTGAATTTTGAAAAAAATTTCAACGCTGTTTTGGAATGTTATATGCCACAGAAATGTACCACAGAGCACGGAATACCTACGAATGAGTATGTGGACACAGAAATTTTTTGAATGCTTTTTTAGTGTGTTATATGCCACAGAAATGTATCCCAGAACACGGAATACTCTATGGATGAGTAAGTGAATCTAGAAAAAAATTTCAGTGCTTTTTTGGAGTGTTATGTGCCATAAAAATGTACCCCAAAACACAGAATAAACTATGGACGAGTAAGTGAATTCAGAAAAATATTTTGAATGCATTTTTGGAGTGTTATATGACATAGAAATGTATCCCAGAGCATGGAATACACTATGGACTAGTACGTGAATTCAGAAAAATATTTTGAATGCTTTTTTGGAGTATTATATGACATATGTACAGAAAAATGTTTCAACGCTTTTTTTTTACTGTTACCGTATATACTTGTGTATAAGCCGCCCCGTGTATAAGACGACCCCCCTAATTTTGCCACAAAAAAATGGGAAATCTTATTGAGCAGCAGCTACTGGTAAATTTCAAAAATAAAAATAGATACCAATAAATGTAAAATTAATTGAAACATCAGTAGGTTAAATGTTTTGAATATCCATATTGAATCAGGAGCCCCATATAATGCTCCATACAGTTCATGATGGCCCCATAAGAAGCTCCATACAAAATACACCCCATATAATGCTGCACAAAGGTTAATTATGGCCCCATAAGAATAAGATGCTCCATAGAATAATATGCCCCATATGCTGCTCCATAAAGGTTATGGCCCCATAAGGTATTCCATAGATTATGCCCCATATGCTGCTCCATAGACTATGCTCCCATAAGATGCTCCATAGATTATGCCCCCATAAGATGCTCCATAAAATAAACCCCCATGTGCTGCCGCTGCTGCTGCAAATTAAAAAAATGACACTCACCTCTTGTCACTGGGAGCCAGGTTCCGGTGTCCTGAGCTGGCTCAGGACCCCGGCACTGGAGATATTTACTGAACCCAGCACCTTCGCTGCATGCCGCTGTCTTCCGGGTCCCTCTGTCAGTGACTGATCAGGCAGAGGGCACAGCACGCACTAACTATGTCACAACGTCCTCTGACCTGAACATCACAGACAGAGGAGGCGGAGGACAGAGCAGTGTGTGAACAAGAAAGAGACATACTATACACCAGGGATCACAAAAATGTACAAATAGTATCAAAAGATTCTTTATTCAGATTGTCATAGAAAAAAAACACACACCAACAAATGGTTAAAAACAATTAAAAGCTGGAAAAAAGCCCCCATAAGATTTTATAGTCCCCCTGAACCCAAACCGGGCAATCACATATAGATCCTGTGCAGAGTAAATGGAAATCCCACATGTATTGGCATGGTAAAGGAACACAATGGAGAGAGCACTTGTGAATAAACAGATAAATACTGAAAAACAATGACAACAGAATTCCAGTCTTACGGCGGTCCCCCAAAGGTCTAGGAGGGAGGAAGCCTCCAAAAAATAGACTTGACACAGGAAAACTAACAAATACCTAACAAGGCAAAGTACCAATTCTGACACCCTAATATGGCAATCAGACACTAAGTGGCTACCATAGATCCTGCATGAAAAAGCTACGCCTGGAGTGCCTTATGTAGACATGATAAATTGGAACCCCATAAATGCTAACATGATACATAAAAAGGATGATTGTGGATAAACAGATAAATACTGCAAGAGTAGTGGTAATAGCAACAGTATCACAATAAATGAGAGGATCCCCCATAGAACTAGCAGGGAGGTGTTCCTCCAATGATCCGCATTGCATAAAAATAAGAAAAGCAAAGTGAGAATTCCAATTTAAGACACGTTGATATAATGAATGGCCACTAGGTGGCTACTATAGATCCTATATGGAAGTCTATACCTGAAATGCTTTCATATAGAAGTTAATTCTGACACCCTAATATGGCAGCCAGCCACTAAGTGGCTGCTATAGATACTAAATGAGCAGCTATGCCTGGAGTGTCTTATGTGGACATGATAAATTGGAACCCCATATATTCTGACATGATACATAAACAGGATATTTGTGGATAAACAGATAAATACTGAAGGAGTAGTGGTAATAACAGTATCGCAGTTAATGAGAGACTGTTCAGGCAGAGGGCACAGCGCGCACTAACTACGTCACCACGCCCTCTGACCTGAACATCACAGACAAAGGAGGCGGAGGACAGAGCAGCACGCAGCGATGGAGTGGGGACAGGTGAATATTGCATATACTTACCCCCTCCTGGCGTGGTCTCTGCAGCCTCGCTTCTCCCAGTCTCAGGCTCCTTCCTTCAGCAGTCACGTGGTTCCGCTCATTAAAGTCATGAATATGCGCATATTCATGACTTTAACCCCTTCACTACCAAGGGTGGTTTGCACGTTAACTCCCGGGCCAATTTTTACAATTCTGACCACTGTCCCTTTATGAGGTAATAACTCTGAAACGCTTCCATGGATCCCGGTGATTCTGACATTGTTTTCTCGTGACATATTGTACTTCATGTTAGTGGTAAAACTTCATTCATATAACTTACGTTTATTTGTGAAAAAAATGGAAAAATTTGGTGAAAATTTTTAAAATTTCGCAATTTTCCAACTTTGAATTTTTATGCCCTTAAATCACAGAGATACGGCACACAAAAAACTTAATAAATAACATTTCCCACATGTTTACTTTACATCAGCACAATTTTGGAACCAACATTTTTTTTTGTTAGGAAGTTATAAGGGTTAAAAGTTGACCAGCGATTTCTCATTTTTGGAACACCATTTTATTTTTACAGACCACATCACATTTGAAGTCACTTTGAGGGGTCTATATGATAGAAAATACCCAAAAGTGACACCATTCTAAAAACTGCACCCTCAAGGTGCTCAAAACCAGATTCAAGAAGTTTATTAACCCTTCAGGTGCGTCACAGGAATTTTGTTGAATTTTTTAAAAAAATGAACATTTAACTTTTTTTCACAAAAAAAATACTTCAGGTTCAATTTTTTTTATTTTACCAAGGGTAACAGGAGAAATTGGACTGCAAAACTTATTGTGCAGTTTGTCCTGAGTACACAGTTACCTGATACGTTGGGGGGAACCACTATTTCGGCGCATGGCAGAGCTCAGAAGAGAAGAAGCGCCGTTTGACTTTTTCAATGCAAAATTGGCTGGAATTCAGATCGGACACCATGTCACGATTGGAGAGCCCCTGATGTACCTAAACAGTGGAAACCCCCCACAAGTGACCCCATTTTGGAAACTAGACCCCCCAAGGAACTTATCTAGATGTGTGGTGAGAACTTTGATCCGCCAAGGGCTTCACAGAAGTTTATAACGCCCGGGCGTGAAAATAAAAAAATCGTATTTTTTCCACAAACATGATCTTTTAGTCACCAATTTTTTTTATTTTCCCAAGGGTACCAGGAGAAATTGGACCCCAAAATTGTTGTCCAATTTGTCCTGAGTACGCTGATACCCCATATGTTGGAGAAAACTACTGTATGGGCACACGTCAGGGCTCGGAAGGGAAGTAGTGATGTTTTGGAATGTAGACTTTGATGGAATGGTCTGCGGGTGTCATGTTGCTTTTGGAGAGCCCCTGATGTACCTAAACAGTGGAAATCCCCCACAAATGACCCCATTTTGGAAATTAGACCCCCTAAGGAAGTTATCTAGATGTGTGGTGAGCACTTTGAACCCCCCCAGTGCTTCACAGAAGTTTATATCGACGTGTGTGAAAATAAAAAAATCGTATTTTTTCAACAAACATGATATTTTCGTCCCCATTTTTTTTATTTTCCCAAGGGTAACAGGAGAAATTGGACCCCAAAAGTTGTTGTCCAATTTGTCCTGAGTACGCCGATACCTCATATATGGGAGAAAACTACTGTATGGGCACACGTCGGGGCTCAGGAGGGAAGTAGTGACGTTTTGGAATGCAGACTTTGATGGACTGGTCTGCGGGTGTCATGTGCATTTAGAGAGCCCTGATGTACCTAAACTATTGCAACTCCCCACAAGTGACCCCATTTTGGAAACTAGACCCCTCACAGAACTTATCTAGCTGTGTGGTGAGCACTTTGAACCCCCAAGTGCTTCACAGAAGTTTATAACGCCCGGGCGTGAAAATAAAAAATCATTTTTTTCCACAAAAATTATATTTTTGCCCTCAATTTTTTATTTTCCTAAGGGTAACAGGAGAAATTGGACCCCAAAAGTTGTTTTGCAATTTGTCCTGAGTAGGCTGATACCCCATATGTGGGGGTAAACCACTGTTTGGGTGCATGGCAGAGCTTGGAAGGGAAGGAGCACCATTTGACTTTTTCAACGCAGAATTGGCTGGAATTGAGATCAGACGCCATGTTGCATTTGGAGAGCACCTGATGTGCGCAAACAGTGGAAACCCCCAATTCTAACTCCAACCCGAACCCCAACACACCCCTAACCCTAATCTCAGCCCTAACCCTAGCCCTAACCCTAACCCTAGCCCTAACCCTAATGGGAAAATGGAAATAAATACATTTTCTTTAAATTTTATTATTTTTCCCTAACTAAGGGGGTGATAACGGGGGGTTTGATTTATTATTTATGGCGGTTTTTATGTTTGGCAGCTGTCACACGCTAAAAGACGCTTTTTATTGTAAAAATAGTTTTTGCATCACCACATATTGAGAGCTATAATTTTTTCATATTTTGACTCACCGAGTCATGTGAGATCTTATTTTTTGCGGGACGAGTTGACGTTTTTATTAGTATCATTTTCGGGCACGTGACATCTTTTGATCGCTTTTTTTTCCGATTTTTGGGACGCAGAATGAACAAAAACCAGCGTTTCATGAATTTCTTTTGGGGGGTGCGTTTACACCGTTCCGCCTGTGGTAAAATTGATAAAGTGCTTTTATTCTTCGGGTCAGTACGGTTACAGCGATACCTCATTTAGGTCTTTTTTTATGTTTTGGCACTTTTATGCAATGAAAACAATTTTATATAAAAAATAATTATTTTTGCATCGCTTTATTCTGTGAGCTATAACTTTTCTATTTTTTTGCTGATGATGCTGTATGGCAGCTCGTTTTTTGCGGGACAAGATTACGTTTTCAGCGGTACCATGGATATTTATATGCGTCTTTTTGATCGCGCGTTATTGCACTTTTTGTTCGGCGATATGATAATCATTTTTTGCTTCGTTTTTTATTTTTAGTTTTTAAGGGGTTCGCTAAAGGGGTTAACTAATGGGAAAGTTTTATAGGGCGGGTCGTTACGGACGTGGCGATACCGAATATGTGTACTTTTATTGTTGTTTTTTTTTATTTCCAAAAAATGAATTTATTTGGGAATCATTTTTTTTTTTAATTATTTAGCGATTTTTTAAAATTTATTTTTACACTTTTTTTTTTTTTTAACTATATTACATTGTCCAATGGGGGACATAACTGTCATGTGACAGATCGCTGATCTGTCACATCACAGATCACTGTGACAGATCAGCGATTTGTCACAGGCACTGCACAAGGCTTCCTCGTGCCTGCGCTTTGCAGGCACTGAGGAAGCCAGCTCCCTGCAGGCCCCCGAAGGTCCCCGTCGCCATCTTGGATTCGGGGACCTGCAGGGATGGAGCCCCCCGCAGCAGCGCTGCACATTGCGCTGCTGTGGGGGGCTCAGGGAAGCACGGAGGGAGCCCCCTCCCTGCCAATGCTTCCCTTTAACCCCCGGTACACCGCAATCGTGTTTGATCGCGGTGTGCAAGGGGTTAACGTGTCGGGGGTGGTCCGTGACCGCCCCCGACACATTGTGCAGGGTGTCAGCTGTGATAATCAGCTGACACCCGGCCGCGATCAGCGGCGCTCACCAAGTGGGCGCCGCTGATCGCTATGACGTAATATTCCGTCCATGGGAATTAGGTCCAGGGTCACATGGACGGAATATTACGTCCATTGTAGGAAAGGGGTTAATGAGTGGTACCACGTGACCGCTGAAGGAAGGAGATAAGACCGTGGGAGAAGCAGGGGGGGGCTGCAGAGACCGCTCCGTATATGACTCGCATATAAGCCAAGAGGGGGACTTTCAGCCCAAAAAATGGGCTGAAAATCTTGTCTTATACGCGAGTATATACAATATATAACACTAAAATGTACCACAGACCACGTAATAGTATATGGACGAGCAATTGAATTCAAAAAAAGTTTCAAGGCCTTTTAGTTGTGTTATATAATGCAGAAATGTTTCACAAAGAACCTAATACTCTATAGATGAAAAATATGGTCAACTGCCACAGCTATATATTTAGCAACGGACTGCAAAGCCCTCATGTCTGCCTAGAGACTGAATTCAGCCACTCTCCCTGCTCCTTCAACTTTCCCTCCCTAGGCTAAATGCATATTGTATCTGATACAAACAGCAAAGCATAAAATTAGGCCTTAGAAGGGCTGTTACTATGATGGTTGCGCTTCAGCACCAGTATCAACACGACAGGACTCTGATTTGTTAAACTGTGCACACACACACCTGGACAAGCATTCTCTCCCTCCAATAACAACTTTTAGAAAGCTGTGCAATGACGTCAGTGTGCCGACCCTTGCGGCACCTATCCTTTTATAAAACCTGATGATGTCACATGGTCAGCCAATCACAGTAATGCCACTACCAAAGTGGCTATGACATTACAATGACGCGGAGGCAATCCGCACATGCTTATTGGCTGTGTAACAGGCGGGTGGGGATTCAGGTGAAATCGAGCACCGGCTAATGCTCGCTGAGTAACGAGCACATACGAGCACCCAGTTATTCTAGTAATATCCGAGTATCACCGAACACGTTCGCTCATCCCTAAAACTAATATAAGAAAATTACACATGAACCTAAACAGGCTCCTGTAGGCAATTACATGATAATTACATTGGTGGTTGTAGCTAAATTATATGTTTTGTGGTTTTGCCATAGTTATAAAGTAAAAACTTACCTTTTATGTAGATCAGTTACCCCGAGCCATCAGGCGGTACAGCATCCTGGCCGAGTCACTAAGTCATCTTTTAAAATAATGCCTATTTACTTTGAATGATTGCTCCAGCCAGGTGACTTCAGCACCGACGTCTGTAAAATCCAGTGCATACATGTAAGGTTATGAGCAGGTACGTGGGATGCAGTGATGAACAGGAGGCAGAGCAAGATTTAAAAGGAAATCACAGTATATGCTCCTCGCAGGGAGCACGAGAATTTGACCAGTATAAAGTGTAAACAAATTATAAGCAACAAACGATGCAGGGTCAGAAGCGAGATTAAAACGAGTTAACTTATCAGTCCTGGGGTCCTGGAAGAAGGAGGTTGGAAGATCCCACGATGGCGCCGTAGGAGGCTCGAGACGTCGTTGAAACGGTCCCGGAAATAGTTGTGACTCAGTCTCTGTACTAAAGCAACGTTTCCTAGTTGTCCCTGGCGGAATCTCTTTGTTCTAGCATACGACGGGGAATGGCCAGAGTTCTGTGGCACAAAGAGTGGAGTACAGCGTTCAGGAGTGAAGCCCGCGGCTGTGTTGTCGGAACACGCGTTGTGAGGGAAATCAGCACTATATCGCATGCCCGGAGTAGTCAGGGGCACTGGTATGTCAAGAGGACAGGAGGTAACTAACGTCGGAAGTCGCACAGTCGGTGCGTGCAGGGGAGATCAGGCGGCGGAGCGGGCTTGATATTTGGCCTTGGTCAGCGGAGACGGAGTCAACCTGCTTCTCGGTAAGCTGTCTTCCCGCCAAAAGCCCCGACTTCGCACACTTCCTTCTTTTTCTATCAAACCCACCCCCTTCAGTCAGGTGCTCAGGTTTGCTCTGTACAGAAAGCCCTCCCCCCGGCAACACTGATGATAGGCTCGGTAGTTCGGGCCCAGAGATGCAAGGAGCAGCCCTAGCTTGGTCCATCCTCCAACATACACTTGCGGGATCCGGGCTCAGAACGCCTCAGTCATCTGTAGTAAGCTTGGCATAAATACCTCAGCTCACATGTGTTTTATTATAAGAAAGCTCAGTCAAAATGCTGTACCGTGTCCAATGAATCGTGGTAATGGTCTTAAACCCCTAAGAAAGTTTTCAATTTATTACTATAGCAAAATAATTACACATATAGCTTAGCTACAAACACCATTGCAATTATTATGTAATTTTGGGGTTAGGTTAATAGGCAATTTTCTGATGTCAGGTTACCTTTAAGCCAATTTTAACTTCATCATTTCTCTTGTCATAGCCACAACATGGGGAAATTACATAAATTAATGTAGCGTAGAAGGGCTTTCACTTCAGTCTGTTGTCAGAAACACAGAACAGCTTTCGATTATTCCAGAAGGACTTTTGGAGCTAAGTGGTTCAATGACTACTCTGTGAACAGACCTTCAATTTCCGTTTCTAAGTGCTACAAACACTGAAGTTGCTGTGGTGGCTGGAGAGCATTGATTCAGTCACTTTCCAAGCACCGATTACTATGAAGCAATATCCGATGATACCTTTGTCAAACCTTCTTAACACTCGATGGAAGTGAAGATGACAGTTCAGCTGCTGAACATTGGGTACGGAAAGTATACCGACCCCTTTAAATTTTTCACTCTTTGATTCATTGCAGCCATTTGGTAAATTCAAAAAAGTTCATTTTTTTCTCATTAATGTACACTCTGCACTCCATTTTGACTGAAAAAAAAAATCAGAAATGTAGACGTTTTTGCAAATTTATTAAAAAAGAAAAGCTGAAATATCATATGGTCATAAGTTTTCAGACCCTTTGCTCAGTATTGAGTAGAAGCACCCTTTTAAGCTAGTACAGCCATGAGTCTTCTTGGGAATGATGCTACAAGTCTTTCACACCTGGATTTGGAGATCTTCTGCCATTCTTCCTTGCAGATCCTCTACAGTTTCATCAGTTTGGATGGTGAACGTTGGTGGACAGCCATTTTCAGGCCTCTCCAGAGATGCTCAATTGGGTTTAGGTCAGGGATCTGGCTGGGCTAGTCAAGAATGGTCACAGAGTTGTTCTGAAGCCTCTCCTTTGTTATTTTAGCTGTGTCCTTAGGGTCATTGTCTTGTTGGAAGGTGAATCTTCTGCCAAGTCTGAGGTCCACAGCACTCTGGAAGAGGTTTTCATCCAGGAAATCCCTGTACTTGGTTGAATTCATGTTTCCTTCAATTGCAACTAGTCGTCCTGTCCCTGCAGCTGAAAAACACCCCATAGCATGATGCTGCCACTACCATGTTTCACTGTTGGGATTGTATTGGGCAGGTGATGAGCAGTGCCTGGTTTTCTCCACTTATACCACTTAGAATTATCACCAAAAAGTGCTATTTTTGTCTCATCAGACCAGAGAATCTTATTTCTCATAGTCTGGGAGTCCTTCATGTGTTTTTTTAGCAAACTCTATGCGGGCTTTCATATATCTTGCACTGAGGAGAGGCTTCTGTTGGGCCACTCTGCCATAAAGGCATGATTGGTAGAGGGCTGCAGTGATAGTTGACTTTGTGGAACTTTCTCCCATCTCCCTACTGCATCTCTGGAACTCAGCCACAGTGATCTTGGGGTTCTTCTTTACCTTTCTCACCAAGGCTCTTCTCCCATGATTGCTCAGTTTGGCTGGACGACCAGGTCTAGGAAGACTTCTGGTGGTCCCAAACGTCTAACATTTAAGGATTATGGAGGCCACTGTGCTCTTAGGAACCTTAAGTACTGCAGAAATTCTTTTGTAACCTTGGCCAGATATGTGCCTTGCCACAATTCTTTCTCTGAGCTTATTGGCCAGTTACTTTGACCTCATGATTCTCATTTGGTCTGACATGCACTGTGAGCTATGAGGTCTTACATAGACAGGCGTGTGTCTTTCCAAATCAAGTCCTATCAGTTTAATTAAACACAGTTGGACTCCAATGAAGGAATAGAACCATCTTAAGGAGGATCACAAGGAAATGGACAGCATGTGACTTAAATATGAGTGTCTGAGCAAAGGGTCTGAATACTTATGACCATGTGATATTTCAGTTTTTCTTTTTTAATAAATTTGTGAAAATGTCTACATTTCTGTTTTTTTTCAGTCAAGATGGGGTGCAAAGTGTACATTAATGAGGAAAAAAATGAACTTTTATGGATTTACCAAATGGCTGCAATGACACAAAGAGTGATAAATTGAAAGGGGTCTGAATACTTTCCGTACCCACTGTATATGCTCTGTGTTCAGAAGAGGCCTACAGGGCTGTGGTTGTGATTTCAGATTCAAACTGATAATTAGATTATTACATTGAAAAAAACTTTTTTTTATTATAAACAATGTTTCCAGCTGTGGAATATCGAAAATTACACATACATTTTCAGTATTATTACCTTCTCGCCATGGCCAGTTTTCATATTTGCACTGTTTTTTTTCTTCACCTTGCTACCAGAGCCGTAACTTTTGTATTTTTCTGGCAACATAACCATATGAAGGTTTGTATTTTGTGGAATGACTTGTAGTTTAAATTACACTGTCTGTTTTACAATATAACATACGGTACTGGGAAATGGGAAAAATCTAGGCGCAGTAAAATGGTGAAAAATGCATAATTTAGCCATTGTTTTTATGGCGCTTGGTGGGTGGTAAATGTGAGCTGGCAACATGATTCTTAGAACTTTGTGGGGAAAAAAAAGATTTGTGTCATCTGTGGGGAAGTGACCGGTGTCATATGCAAGGGTCGCTATGTGTCCCTCGAGATGTGCACAGAAGCATACTGAGGCCGCTGGACTGCGTTGCAGTCACAGGCATGGCTGTGATTGCAGTGCAGAATAAAATTAAGAATTGGTCTTGGCCAAGCTATTTGCTCAAGGCAGATTTAATGAAAATCTGCCATGGGCTTTTATTTTTGAAACAGACTACAGGATGGTGGTGGGGCTGACCGTTTCCTCCCCGACCGGGTTTTCCATGTGGCCTACGGCCACAGGTTCCTTGTAGAAACCCCTGTAGCAGAGGGTTGGGTGTGTCAGTTTGGTTTGCAAGCATGCAGAGCAGGAGGCTCTGCAGAGCTCAACCTGTGTGAAACAACACAGAGCCCAGCGGAGCCAAAAGGCCTCGTACCCCTCAGCATACACGGTTGTGCAGTCGACCACGGCAACCGGTTCCGGTTCCGGACTATTTTGTTTCCTGGCTGCGATCCGGAGAATACCCTTTTGTTTTCTATTTTTTGAGTACGCTGTATATTAAAGAGACTTTGTTTTTGGACTTTCTGTCACTGCCTGTCTGTTACACTGCACTACACATCATATTCTGCAACCAGTAACTTTTTTTCATTTTCCTATCAGTAGAGCTGTGTGAGGGCTTATTTTTGCATGGTAAGCTATCTTTTTTTATTGATATCATTTCGGCATAAATACAAGATGTAGGTAGCTTTTTATTTATTTTTTTTTTAGACAGGATGAAAAACAGCAATTCTGGCATTTTAAAATGTTTGCTTTATATTGTTTACTATATGAGGAAATAAGTTTACATTTTAATAGATTGGATTTTGTGGATGTGGCTATATCCAATGTATTTATTTTTATTTTTTTATTTAGTTATTTTTGTATTTTGAAGAGGAAGTGATTTTTTAATACATTTTAAAACTTTTTTTATATTATATTTTAATTTTTTTGTTCCTTAGGCGAACTACATCCAGTAATTGATTACTTATATCGTACTGTGCAATATTTGACATGCTGGGCTTTGTAGGAGTATGAAGATGATGGTGACTGCAGGCTCCAGTAGGCAATGGCACCCTTCAAACGTGTCACGGGGAGGGCGATGGCCATCCAAATTGACACCCCAATGGGAATGCGCCACATAGAGATTGCATTCGACTTTAAAAGCAGTCTGCAAATCCGGACATATTTTTTATATCATCCACATGGTCAAATAGAGGTCTTATAAAAGTGAAGGTCTGAAATATCCCCTATAAAAATGAAACTCTACTGTTGTCGGAGTAGAGGGGACAGAGGGCTTCATACACTCTTGGAGCAACTCTGTTTGCAAGAGAGTTCTTTTCAGAAATGTTCTTTTTTTTTTTGTCTATCAGTATACAAGGAGACACCGAGTCATGTTAATTGAGGGGCAGAAAGGTCCACTGAGTGCTCGCCATGCTTGGCATTACCAAACACCTTCAACAGACAAACTGCTTTTTATGCACATAAATGGCTAATTTTATTACACCAAAGGTACGATATTTATAGGAACTAAGTTGACTATTTTACCATGTGGTTATTTTAAATACTGTTTCTGTGGTGATAGACTACCTTTAAATGGTTAACATAGAGGCGATTCACATAACAAGTATAACCATATTTATTTGATCAAAATAAAACAAATCTTTATTCATATGAGTTTAAAATACACTTAGTACACACTAGGGGGCGACAAACAGCAGGAGGAGATGTGAAAATAATCCAATAGACACTTCATTACAATTTAATCCATATAGAGCCAATTCATATAAAGTGCATAGTGCCAATAATAAATATATATACCAATGAATCATTAAGATGAAACATTTAATGTTTTCATTTACTAGGGACAGTGCACCAGTAAATGGACAGAAATATATTTATATGGACATGGAATAGCAGGAAAGTTCATAGTGTGAATATACATATACAAACATTAGAATATATAAACATTATAATGCACTCCCCATAGAGGTCTATGGGGAGTGCATTATACTATACAGAGGCCTATGAGGAATGCAGTTTACTATATGATGGACTATGCCGTGCATTATACTATATAGAGGCCTATGGGGAGTGTATTACATTATATAGTGGTCTATGGGGAGTGCATTATACTATATGGAGACCTATTAGGAGAGCATTATACTGTATAGAGGCCTAATAGAAATGCAGTACACTATATGGAGGACTATGGGATGCATTATGCTATATACAGGATATTTAGGAGGCCATCATACAGCGAGGGGGCCATCATACAATGTGGGGAACACAGTGAGGGGCAATCATGCAGTGTGTAAGCTAATGTGGGGTCTTTGTACAATGTCGGGACCATAATACAGAGTTGGAGCCATCACAGTTTAGGAGCTACTAAGGGGTCAGTATACTGTGTGGGGGTACTATACAGTGAGGGTGCATTATTATACTGTGTATAAGAGAGCTTTATACTGTGCAGACGGCATTATTACTTTCTAGAGGGCAAAATGTGGGCACTGTTTTCTAGTGCACTTGTACAAGGCATTAATATGTTCTGAAGGTATGTTTTACCATCTAGAGGGTACACATTACACACAGCAGGTGCAGTAATAAGGACACATACGGCAGCAGCGGTCAGTATTGGGGTATCCGTAGAATGAGGAGTTTGTGCAGGTTGGGAATAGATGGAGCTATTCTGGAAATGTGAGAAGTCAAATGTGGCTTTGTTGTAATCTCTGCAGCCGACTCCTGGCTAGAGAAGTTGTAATGTCGGACTGGGCCAGACGGAAAAGACAGGAAAAGTGAACAATTCCATCAGAAATAATGTCATCTATAAGCTACTATATATATCTGTACTGTTACATGTTCTGCAGGACTGGTATCTACCACTATACGGTCACCATATAGCCGTACAATCAGTATTGGTCTTTGTATAGGGATTATTTTCAGGAACAGCGCAGTTATCTGCCGAGGTGCTCCTACATCCACTATTAGTATGCGCCACCCAGTTGTAATCAGGGTTACCTGGTTAGGGACCCACTCAGGAGTTTTGCCCCCCTGAACCAAAAGACTAACTATAATTCTGCTCAGTGTTCATTGTTGGTCCGCCGATCAGTAAAAGTTTACCAATGGACGGTCATATCGTGGCACCGATTAGTCTGTGTAAACAGACCCTAGCATTTAGCTATCCTGTGAATAGTTGATAAATATCTGAGACTGGATCATTTCAAAGTTACATAAAAATATGTTAGCAAATATAGCTTTTAGCACGTTGTTACAATATCTTTTTATTTATATTCTATCCAGACATTTCTTCATTATATATCTGTTTTTGGAAAAGCCTCGTGCTAACAAATATGGTCACATAGTTACCACCTAGACTGAATGGTTAAATTGGACCTAGTCATGTCGCAGGAACCCAGTACATTAGTGAAACTACGTACCTAGACAAATCTTCTGTTTAGGAATTTGGAAAACTTGTATGGTTGATAACCCCTGAGGGAGCTGTAATTACAGCTATCTTGCTTTCCGCCCAGCTTTCTCGGATGTACCTTATTATTAACTGACCACGGTGTAGTAAGGCATCACACAAACAAGCAATGGATTTATATAGAATTTGCTCTGCATTCAAAGCAGAGAACCTCCAAAACGGAGGATCCAAAATATTAACCAAAGAAGGGAAACATATTAAAGGGAGTTTCTTGTTTTATGTACATTGGTTTATTATTGTATTAAGGATTGTCCCAAGTATCAAATGTACGTTACGTTTCCAAGTTTTACAATTTACAAGATTATATGCTTTGTTGCCAATACATTGAATTGTGTGTTTACGGCGTATGAACGTGATTGATGGTATCACCTCATTATAATATATCATAGAACTATAACAAGTGATAATCATTTACTTCTCCATTTTAATCTGTTCAGTGGGTGAGGTGTTGAGTGTTTAGCGTCGTCTCTCATTACAAAACATAGTCGCAACTACTATCCAGCCCATTCAGTTATTGATTCACAGTGTGTACACAGTGTATTACCCTGCCAGTCACATTACATTTAATGCAGGGAGTGTATTTCAGGATACTGGCACCTGTTTGCACACAGGGATATTATCTTATCTGACTCCATCCCCCGAGAATTTATATCAAGGTTCATGTCCACGTCTGAGATAAGACAATAGGTGTGGTTTCTAATCTAAAGATGTTTGTGTACCACAGCTCTATAGCCCGCCATCCCTGTTAGACCATAGGCTGAACCTGTCGATATTGGTGGGGTCAGCCATCATTAGTCTAATGGGTATGGGGGGGGACTTAATTTTTATTTGTCATTTGCTATTGTGAATTCTTGTAACAAAATATTTATTGTAAAACTTTTTTTTAAAAAGAGGACCTGTAACCAGGTTAATAGTTGACAGTATTTGCTGTTTTTTTATTCTTTCCTGTCCCCCCAGTATTCCTTTCTTTTCTTTTTCCTTAAATCCACCGTACGTTTCCAGAGATATAGGCTTTTTTATTTAGTTCACGATTCATACTTCAGCGATTTTTACCAAGGGGACGTTGCTCACAGGATTCTCTGAAGCTTTGTCTTTAGGCTACTCTACATTATTGCCCTGAGAGCAATGCCCCCCTTGGTAAAGACCGTAAAAAGTAGCATATTGGGTGCACTAAATAAAAAGACCTATAACTGTAAAAACACATGATGGGTTTATAATACAAAACAAAATGGAATACTGGGGAGCAGTAAAATAACAAAAACTGGTTACTTTTGACCTGCGGACAGGTTTCTTTAAATATCAGCCTGATGTACCAAAGAATATGAATTTTTTTTTTCACTAGATCTTTGTATATGTGTATGTAGTGTAGTGTGAGTGTATTATCAGGGACCAGTGCCATTCTGCTCCTGTTCTCAGTGGCATCACCGCTCTTCAGACTCCCCGGGTCACTCCATGTTCTATACAGGAGCTTGAAGACCCTTTTACAACATAAGCCTATAGCTCATTCTGACCCTCCATAGACTTACATTGTAAAAGCCACTTCCAGTTCACACAGAGCGCAGCGTGACTGGAGAGTCAGAAGTGTGGAAATGTCACTGGGTGCCGGAGCAGAACAGCGCTGGATCACAAAGAAAGTGGCATTAGATGAGCATATTAACACACACACACACTACATTACAGGCACATATACACAGACTTGAAGGGGTTTTCACACAAGCAAGGTTAATTTAAAAGTATATTTTAATCAATAGATCTTGGAATAATAATAACTCCCTCAATTGGATGTGTTTAAGAAAAATATTCCTGTACTGAGATAATCTTATACATGTGTCTCTGTGTACTGTGTAATGGCTGTGTCTGACCGTACAAGAACATGGTCTGATCATACTACAGCTCCTGGGCAGGGGGGAACAAAAGAGTACACAGACATTACAGCACGGGAGCTGTAGTATGATCAGACCATGTCCCTGTAGGGTCAGACACAGCCATTCCACAGCACACAGCAGGGGCACATTTATAGGATTATCTCAGCACAGGAACATTTTTTAACACATTCAATTGTGGAAATTATTATTGTTCCAAGATCTATTGATTAAAATGACTTTTGTTTGTGGGAAAACCCCTTTAATGAAAAAAATTCATGTATTCATGGGAGTGTATCTTTAAACAAATAAGTCAAATTACAATTCTTCATCTCCCTCCTCTCCAGTGAGCTTTGTTAATTCTGCTTTATCTCCAGCTAGCTGATAAGAATCTCTTCCTAAGCGGTTACCCCAACGCCTATGCACAATAAGTGTTATCCAAAATAACACACCCATTAGCCCTGCATCCAATGTCAGGTGCCAACAGTAAAAGGTGGTGAGAAACATGAGATTTGCAGGGTCATCGGAGGCCCAAGCATGGCCTGTTGGTGGAGAATATAAAATAAAGGCAGCATGAAGCAACCATGTCCCTTGTACAGTCACTAGCCAAGCTTTAGTAAACCAGAGTCGGCGGTGATCTGGCTGCCAGATTTCAACAATCATTATCAGACTAGTCACAGCAGTAGTCAGAAGTAGGAGATGGTGGACTTGTACCTCTACTGCCTCCTTTCCATGACCATGGAATTTAAGGAGCAGAGTTGTGATGGAAAAAGCAGCAGTCACTCCAGCGTGTTCAAGCAGTGGGCAACGTTTCTGGAGACATGACTGACTCACAATATCTAACAGCCCACTTAGACAGAAGTACCCATACATGGTGGCATGTTGCCATTCACTTGGGTGTTGAAAGCGATATTCAGGGTCATCTGATCGGAAGAAGCGTAATTTCTGGACTCCCGGAGGAAAGAAAAACTCTGCCATAACAGCCATGAAGCCATAAATCAACTTCATTATTGCTTCTATGGGCAATGTCTTCCAGAATTTTTTATTTTTGTTGTTGCGAGGGCCATATTGAACTCGACATCCATTTAACACCATCCAGGAATAGCGAACAGCATATAGCAAACCAAAAGATAAAAATGCTAGCCCTGGTGAGATGTGCCCAATAAAAGTCCCCATTGTAAAAATGTGAAGGCTAGTACTGTACTACTAGATTGATGTAATAAAAAAAAATGGGTCACAAGGTTCTCTTGTAGTTTAATTCTTCAGCATGGAGAATCATTCGCTGAAAGAAAGAAGACAAGTTAGAATACAGAAGTGTAATATTAGCGGTCATGCCCCTGAAAGAATGTAAGTATGCAGACGCAAGAAGTCACTGAAGTTTAAACTTTTTGAACTTGACACAGCAAATATTCTAGTTAAATACCGAAATTTAGATGGTAAAACGATCAATGTACTTCACTTAAAAGAGGTTACAATGAGTTTCCAAAAACCCACCTGAAATTCACAAAACCTGTATTGGAAGCAGTACCATTCCAACAAACAACTGCAATGCTTTAGACCTTTATAATCTGTCCTTTTGTGATCACTCTGGTTCGTCTGAGGTACAGCAATCTCTGTAATCAGTCCTTGGTATATTACAGTTTCCTAGAGATTTGTATGTGTAGTAATCCTCAATCTTCAATCTTGAGTAGCAAATTATGTTGTTAAGTTTGTCGGGTTCACAGGAGCCTCCTTGGGAATCTTTTCTCAGTGCACCAAAGTGCCCAGGTGAGCTAGTGAGTAAATGCTGCGAACAGTGACTTAGAAATATGAAGCATCGCCTCTCTCACGAACAGCAGTATGCCGAATAACAGGTTATAGACACCTGCTGTCACCTGAACACACCCAGTAAGGTGGAACAGATCCTGTCACAATTACATAAATTCGAAAGGGTGTGTGGCGGTAATTCTAATAGGAAAACAAAAGACATGTTAAGGAAGGGCGCAAAGCTTAAAGGGAGAAATGCGTAAAACAAAACAGGTTTATGTATCAGAGATACTTGTGGGTTCAGTGATTTAGGAAATAAGCTAGCCTATATGTATTTTTATATATATTAATTTTACACCCGAGTACTTAGCCACAGAGAAACAAGGGACAACACTCCTCAGGGTAAATGGCAACAAGCATGCCAATATTACTAGCTATACATGAGATACATCAGCAGAAAAATTAAATACATGAGTAGAAAAGTTATTTAGAACGCTTGTAACCAATTTTCTCTGCCGTCCCGTCCCGGTACACCTTAGATGTTAGGAAGATTGAGGTTTACCATGTAAAATAAAGTACAAAAGGCAGAAAAAGAGAATGAGCATTATAGAAGAGAAAGAGAAGGAAAGGGGGAAGAGAGGAAAAAAAGAAGTACCGTATGTCCTTTTAGCCTTGTGTGCAGGCAGGAAGACACAATACAGAGATCCTGAACAGGGTCGCAGACACTGCATACACCTAGAGGTCTATGAAAGAACCGTGCAAAATTTCTGAATATTCCTGTGATTGTTGTAATTACATGCAATAGAACCATGTGGATTTCTCACATAAATCATGTAATGTGGAGGAAAGGTCCTCCATGTGCATCACATCATTTATCGTTGCACACTGTAAAGCCATAATGGGTGAAACATTTTTCTCCAAAGTGTTTGTAAATGGGAAGGGGAATCTTGCAGTGGTACAGAAGAAGGGACAGATTCATGTCTATCTTTAAATCTGCAACCTTGTGTATCAATGTATCACCTTCTTACATGGGTGGGATTCAAATTTTTAACAACAGGTTCTGTGTTTATGTGTAGGAAAAACACACCCATTATTTAAGCCACACCCATTTTAAGCCACACCCATTTACACACACCTTTTCCTCAAACATATACAAGTAGGGGCGCAGTAAAAAAGTTGAAAAAATAATAATTTGGAATGAGATCAGAGCAGTGCACATTCTTGCCAGCGGCTCTCCTGACCCGAGTGTGACAGCTGCATATATTTCTATGCAGCTGTCTCACTTGACTGACCAGCTGGCCAGGCTGTGCACTACATTCTGATATTAACAGTTCCCATCAAACACCAGATCACACATATAACCAGCAGCTTTTGTTCTGGCCAAAATAATTTTTAAGCTGATACCACGACACGGTAGACTCTTTCGGCCAGGCCCTACTGTTATGAATGAGTCACCGTAGCAGGCAAAAACAGAAATACTAGCTAAGTCCAGAAAACCAGAGAAGTTGGCAGCTATCGGATTACAGACCCCTGAACCTATCAACAACAACTAGCAGTAACCGTGGGGGGTTCCTACGGTGCCCTAGACCCCTCGATCACAGCCGGAGAACTACATAGCCTAAAGACAGAAAGGGAAATCTAAACTGCCCCAGAGCAGACCCCAAAGCAATAGGCAGCCCCCAACATATAATGACGGTGAAGCAAGATGAAAAAACACTCACACAGATAGAAAAATAGGCTGAGCAAACGATGGGGCCCAAGCTACATAGGACAGGATAGAAAAGCTGCTGTCTGTAATCCGCCAAAACCCTATCAAAACAAGAGCCAACAGCTGATAGGGAAAAAAGCCCTGAAGATGCTAGGCTTCAAAAAGACTATATCAGTACTCAGGTATTTTCTGAAGACAGAGCAAAAAGGAATTCAGCACACCCCAGCAGGGAATGGCAGAAATCCAGAAAAACAAGGAAAAACAAAACCAAAACACAAATGCAAAAAACAGAGCAGAAAACGTAGCTTTTGAGGAGCAGGAATCAGACTGGTCTCCTAGAATCCCTCAGAGAGATCACCAGCAAGGCAGAAGGGCGTCGGCTGCCTTATATCCAGTCAGCAATTCCCGTCACCCAGTCATCATCATCCTGCCCAGATGCTTGGTAATCAGCCTCACTACCTTCCTTCACCAGAACAGGGAGTTCATCAGACCTCAATGGTGAAGGGGAAAATGAACTCACAACACCCTACTCTAAACGATTAAAAATAAATATATATTTATGTATTTTTCGTTAAGGGAATGAGTCACATACATTTACATTTTTTTTAAACAACCATTAATACCACATACAAGGGACAAATATCGTCACACCATGACCAGACCACATAGTGACCGAATAATACCACATACAAGGAACAAATAATTTCGCACCATGGCCAGACCACATATTACCACCACATAGTCACCGAATAATACCACATACAAGGGACAAATATCATCACACCATGACCAGACCACATATTACCACCACATAGTCACCAAATAATATCACATACAAGGAACAAATAACGCCGCACCATGACCAGACCACATATTACCACCACATAGTCACCGAATAATACCACATACAATGAACAAATAACGCCACACCATGGCCAGACCACATATTACCACCACATAGTGACTGAATAATACCGCATACAAGGAACAAATAGCGCCACACCATGACCAGACCACATATTACCACCAGATAGTGACTGAATACTACAATACTGATCATTAATTAAAAACACAATACTAAGTGCAATTGTATACAAGAACTTTATATTTACTGTCAGTGTACAGGTAACACACTGACTCACCAGTGACGTCTCTAGCTGAAGTCCTTCATCTTTGCTTTTCTTTTTCATCCAGCACAGACCGCCATCACTTCTTCCACCCAGGACTCGTCTCTGCATGAAATAACACAGTTACCTAGAGCACATCTTTCAGAGCACATTCCCCACTTTTCCCCCTTTCTTCTACACTACACATCTGAATACAGACGTGCACCCACCAATAATACATAATTGGTTATTATGCAACCCACCATTCCAAATATAAATTATAATCCACCACTGTGCACCCACTAACTAGAAATGTCACTTTCCCCATTTAATATATAAATTAATTAGCACCTGTACTCTTTCCCCCAATTCATTACCAGGCACTTCAACCTCAACAACCCCCTACTATGTACCTCCCGCTCTAACCCTAACCCCGATTCATTATATTTAGATGCCCCTCCCACCTCAATTCATTGTCATGTCTTTCTCTCCCACCCTATATTAATTATCAACTGCTCTACCCCACATTCAATACCTCACTTACTCCCCCACACTCAAAATTCTTTATTTGTTCTCCCGATAGATCATTTGCTCTCCTCACCCCCATCTTCAATTCATCATTTGCTCTCCTCAAATAAATTGCTGTGCCCTGTCACTCACACTGAATTCATCATTTGCAGCCCCCTGTCCTCTCCCCCACATCATCATTTGCAGTCCCCCCACTTTAGTTTGCAGTCCCCTTACTTCATCCATTGCAGTCCCCTATCACCCCTCAATTCATCTGCAGTGCCCCTTCATCATTTGCAGCCCCCTATCCCCCTTCCATTTCATCATGTGCAGTCCCCCTTACCCCCACTTCATCATGTGCAGTCTCCCTTCCCCCCCACTTCATCATGTGCAGCCCCACTCCCCCATCATCATGTGCAGTCACTCTTACCCTCACATCATGTGCAGTCCCCTTTACCCCCCAATTCATGGGCAGTCCCCCTTACCCCCAATTCATCCTGTGCAGTCCCCCTTACCCCCCATCATCAAGTGCAACCACACTCCATCATGTACAGCTCCACTCACCCCATTCATCATGTGTAGCCCCACTCCCCCTTCATCATGTGCAGCCCCACTAACCCAACTCCATCATGTACAGCCCCACTCCATGTGCAGCCCCACTCCCCCCACTCCATCATGTGCATCCCCATTCATCCTCCTCCATCATGTGCAGCCCCTCTCCCCCCACTCCATCATGTGCAGCCCCACTCCATCATGTACAGCCCCACTCCCTCCACTCCATCATGTACAGCCCCACTTCATGTACAGCCCCACTCCATTATGTGCAGCCCCATTCACCCCCCTCCATCATGTGCAGCCCCTCTCCCTTCACTCCATCATGTGCAGCCCCACTTCCTCCAGTCCATCATGTGCAGCCCCACTCCCCCCACTCCATCATGTACAGCCCCACTCCCCCCACTCCATCATGTACAGCCCCACTCCCCCCATTCCATCATGTGCAGCCCCATTCACCCTCCTCCATCATGTACAGCCCCCGCACCCCGCTCCATAATGTGCAGCCCCATTCACCCCCTCCATCATATGCAGCCTCATTCACCCCCCCTCCATCATGTGCAGCCCCATCAACCTCCCTCCATCATGTGCAGCTCCATTCACCCCCCGCAATCATGTACAGCCCACACACCCCCCTCCATCATGTGCAGCCCCATTCACCCTCTTCCATCATGTACAGCCTCCGCACCCCTCTCCATCATGTACAGGCTCTGCCCCCTCACCCCTCTCCATCATGTACAGCCCCATAAACCCCCCTCCATCATGTACATCCCCCGCATCCCCCTCCATCATATGCAGCCCCATTCACCCCCCTCCATCATGTACAGGCTCAGCCCCCACACCCCTCTCCATCATGTACAGCTGCCCCATTCACCCCCCTCCATCATGTGCTGCCCCCTCACCCACTGAATTCATTTAGAAAAAAAAAAGTTTCCCATACTTACCTCACAGCCACTCCCCAGCAGCGCCTCTCTGCATCCAGCGTTCATGTACATGTCGGCGTCTGCGCGATGACATCATCGCGCAGGCCCAACACCTGACCCGGAAGTAGAGAAGGAGCTGCGCAGATGTCAAGGTGACGGCCATGCACAGCTCCCGGCCCTATACACTGTAACGCAGGCCGCTGTGTCTGCTGCCAACCGTGTCACAGTGCAAAGGGCACGGCCGCACACAGTACCGGATCGCGGCTCTGAATCTCCCCAGTTCGGGGAACTGGCTTCTTTTTTAACAAGCGGTTCCACCGAACCGGGGAGAATCGTCTGTATCCCACCCCTGCCTTCTTAGCATGCCCCCAAACCAGAGCTACAAACAGCCTCCAAAGACAAGGTTTAGTGGAGGATGAAAGTGAATCCCTGGTAGGTTAATTGAGGTATGAATTGAAATAAGTGACCAAGAATTTGTTTTCTTTTATCTAAGCCTTGAAGACAGGGTCTTCAAGTCTAAATTGAGAAAAGAAGATTACCTAAAATTGGATATAATGGTGAATGGATAGGAAAGAAGTGATTTCACAACTGAATCCTTGCAGCTCAATAAAATATATGTTCTAATAGGGTGAAGTTTTATTAATGGATGTCACTGCTTAGCGGAGGGAGTTACTCCTAAAAAAACGGACAGAACTACAACAAGCTGTACCTTAGCACTGACAAATGACAGAAATCCAAGCTCTGATTTTTGTTAGATCAAGGTTATTCCCACATACCTCCCCTTGGTGAGCTCATATGGGGCTGGTTGTGTAATGGGCTAGGACTTTTAGAAGCTTATGAAATCCCCATCGCCCCATATATGATATCTTTGTCATGTTTCCTATCATGATCTTACCTTTCTATAGAGATGAAACATGGCATGAATAGTTGGCCTTACAATGATGTGGATGAATGCGTTATGTTCGTCCTTTTGCTATGATGCCGAAAGCCCCACTCCACCGCTGGCTGTAGAGAGTAGGAGACAAATCACTTGAACAGAGGAAACCGATTACTTTGAACAGTGGAAGCCCCTGTACTTCTCCACCGCTGTAAACAAATCTTAGATTAAGTGACTAGCTCTGAGAGCAGTTCTCTGCTGTTATTACCTGTTCATGGCAGGATGTCTTACTTCAATGGAAGTTGAACTTTCAGCTCTTTTCACTTATAATTAGTTTCTCACTTCCCCAGTAATAATTATTCCCATATGTTCAAGGTGAGGGTGATATATCCCATCTCTGGAGATGTCTTTATAATAATAATAATCTTTATTTTTATATAGCGCTAACATATTCCGCAGCGCTTCACAGTTTGCACACATTTTCATCACTGTCCCCGATGGGGCTCACAATCTAAATTCCCTATCAGTATGTTTTTGGAGTGTGGGAGGAAACCTGGAGTGCCCGGAGGAAACCCACGCAAACACGGGGAGAACATACAAACTCCTTGCAGATGTTGTCCTTGGTAGGATTCGAACCCAGGACCCCAGCGCTGCAAGGCTGCATTGCTAACCACTGAGCCACCGTGCTGCCCTGCTTTATGGATTTTTCAATTTTTCTCTTGAGATACATCCCACTTTTAGAGTTGGCATTTACAGACCGTCTCCCAAGCCCACCTTACAGCACTACCTCCCTAGATCCCACAATACACTCTCCTTCTTGGACTTGGAGATGGACTTCTCCACGAGGTCACTCAGTACATCAAGACTGGCATCTGTGGGAAGTGCTGTCTGAATCTCATGGCTAGAGGTATCTGCTCTGGGCCCATAACTGGTTCTGCTATCCTGCTGGAAAACGGGGGTCCAGAAGGCAGCGCGTTACTTGCATTGTGGGCACTCTTACTGTGGCTCACAGTGGCTGTATAGGCAGTCTCCCTCGGGTATATCACCTTCCCCTCATCCTGACAGGCTATGGGTACCACTTTACCATCCTCCCCTAATACCCCAGGAGCAGTGATAATCATGGTGCAGCTACCACCTGCCATGTCACTATCCATCATGATACTGGCCAGCTGCACAGGACCACCTACTTCATGATCCCCGTGATTGTTCCCATCGCTCTAAAAATTGATGCTTTTTCCTTTTAGGGGATCCTCAGCAGCATCACCCCGCAGCGTGACATGGGTGAGATCTCCAATACAATAAGTTAAAAGAAAAAAAAAAAGAGTTTGGTACCATGTTAGCCAGTTGAAAAAAATAATGCTCTCAGTGTGAAAAACAAAATATTCTTGTAGTTATGATACCTTTTAATGGCTAACAAAAATGAAATAAATGATGTTACCAAGCAAGCTTTCGAGACTTCTTAGGTCCCTTCTTCGGGCATGGTATAACAAAGCTTCTGAAGAAACACAAATATATGCACAAACAAACAGCAACCTTTGAATAAACAAAACAAAACAAACTGAGCTCAGAGAACTTCGGATCATGAGATGTGCTACAGGCAACCTCCAAATTTAAGAAACCTCATGATCCGAAGTTCAATGCCCTCAAATACACCGAGAGGAACTTATCCGTGTAATGTGAAGAGTTGCAAAACCTGCACTCATATAGAGTCTAAAGACAAGATACAGATTCCCAACACACAGCAGGACTATAAGATTCCCAGGACATTCAATGTTCTTCTTGCAATGTGGTGTCCTCAATTCTGTGCACTATTTGTCCTACTGGGGGCCTCTATGTGGGACACACAGGAGAGAAACTGAGAGCAAGGATGAGGTCTCATTGCCACACAATTGCAGACAAAAAAAAAACGTTTACCAGTAGCCAAACATTTCTGTAGTCCAGGACACAACATAAACAATATGAAAGTTGTCATATTAAAAGGCAATTTTAAATCACAAAAATATTGCAGGGTTTGGGAATACAAACTTATTAAAGTCTTTGATTCCATCCACACAGGACTAAATATGTCAGAAGGATTTATGACTCACTACAGAATCTGAAGAATCTGCTCCAAAGAAGTTGAGGCCACAAGGCCTCTGATCTTAGGCTGGTTTCAGATTTGCGCTTTTCCATGCAGCGCACGGCGCAGCTAAGCCCCGCCCCCTGCCCGCTCCCTGCCCGCCCCATCCGGTCATCGCTTCCTACTATCGCACACGGCTGCATGCGATCTGCGCACCCTATCTTTAGCATCAGACCGTGCGCTGGCCGTGCGCTAGTAGGATTTTGGCGTGCACTGCGCACTTTTGAAGGTGCGCCAGTGTGCGCCGAACGCACCATGTTGCATTTTGGCGCGCTCGGCGCACCTTCAAAAGTGCGCAGCGCATGCCAAAATCTTGCCAGCGCACAGTCTGCGCACCCTATGCTAAAGATAGGGTGCACAGATCGCATGCAGCCGTGTGCGATAGTAGGAAGCGATGACCGGATGGGGTGGGCAGAGGTTGGGGCTTAGCGGCGCCGTGCGCTGCATGTAAAAAGCGCAAATCTGAAACCAGCCTAAAGGGCCTGTCACACTAAGAGATATCGCTAGCATAGCGTGGAGCCGGGCAGGAGGACGCAGGATCGCCTAGTGTGACAGGTAAGTAGTGATCCCCGTCCCCAGCGATGTCGCTAGTGAGATCTGCCTGTGTGGCAGCTCACTAGCGACCACTTAGCGATGTACCAGCGATCCTGACAGCGTCATATCGCTGGTCGGGATCGCTGGTACATCGCTAAGTGTGACAGTACCTTTACTTGGATATTGGGACTATGAAACTTTCACACCACTAATCTAATCCAATTAATGATTCAGTCTCTGAGCTCAAATTGTTTGTTTATTCAAAGGTTCATTTATTATACCATGAGCCTCTTTTTTTTGCTGTTTGTTTGTGCATATATTTGTGTTTCTTCAGAAACTTTGTTATACCATGCCAGAGGAAGGGACCTAAGAAGTCCCGAAAGCTTGCTTTATAACATCATTTATTTTATTTTTGCTGGCCATAAAAAAGTATCATAACTACAAGATTATCTTGTTTTTCACACTGAGAGCATTATTTATCCAATACATTGAAACACATAATCATCATGCATCATATTGACATTCAAGTTATCGACATTTGACTCACATGAAGTGCCAAATCTGGGAGGGTTGTCAGGAATGTATTGAGCAACCAACCATCCCACATCAATCCCCAATAAAACAATTGTGGGGAGGTTCTCAGGCACCCCCATTTCCCTGAACCCTCTCCCAGTACCACAATCTAGGAAAACAAGGGCCATCAGCAAAGGTCGGTGGACACCCCCAATCCTAGTGACAGCCAGGGTCTTCAGACGACATAAATTTGTTTTGCATCGGTGTCCTTGAGCCCCATAGTGATGATGACATCCACAATAACTGGCCTCAAGTTTTCCCAGGCCCTCCCAACTGCCACACACACAAAAAAAAAAAAACAGCTGCATTAAGCCCCTGGGCCTTGGATATAAGGGTTCTTCTGCCTCTCCAGGTCGGTGGCAGGTGTAGCACCAGCAGGAGTCTGAAGTAGGATGGGTGCTGGACGATGGGTTGAGAACCCTCAAGGACAGGCTGCCAGGGGCATTGGTTGTTTGTTAACCCCCTTTCCAGCTGGCGACGGCTGACTTTTGCTCCTCAGGTGTACGGTTGGCCTCATAGCTATCTGCGATCTGTGTTGCCTTGGCGACCTACTTTAGCTCCCAGTCCATCACAAACTGTTGCACCTCCTCAGAGCAAAGATGAAGAAACTGGTCCTTCACCATCAGGCCATTCAGTTCCTCAAAGATGGTAACCGATAATCCCTGGACCCACTGAAGTTGGTACTGAGCCCGTCCACCACACCCCTGTGGCCTCTTAGTTTTCATCTTGTTCTCAAGGCAGAGCAGTGAACACCTTCAGAACTTAGCTTCATAGCTCTGGGGATATGTAAATAACGAGCCCTCTGGTCATCAGGCAACTAGTATTGTTACAGGCCTTTTCAAACCTCCTCAAAAATGTGTCCAGATCCACGTCCTTGTTCATGAAAGGAAAATGCTTGGGATGCAGTTTAAAAGTGATGACATTACTGGACTCATGGTTCAGTGGGGTAGATTGCTCCCTCTGGAGTCAGATTAACTTCAGCTAGTGCTCTTGCTCTGCCTGGGCTTGCCACTCTGCAAACCTATGGTCTGCGCTGCGTACGTCCTCCCATTTTCTGCAGAATGAGTGGCAAGCAAAAGTACATTCCTGTGATGACACCACTGGTGTCACTGGCACAGCCTAGGGGGTGCTATCAGAGGGCATGTGCACGAACACAGGGAGTGAAGGAGCCAAGCATGCAGTGCACAAGGACCTGAGCCTAAGCAATGAGCACAGGACCTGGAACTAGGCAGTCACGTGACAAGGGGGCAGAGTCACCGCGCGTGAGGACAGTGAAGGCAACTGAGCATGCGGAATACAGGTCACAGAAAGTAAATGCAGTCAAAGAAGAGCCGAGAGTCAAAAACCACATGAGAGCGTGGTACCTAGGGATTAGACAGAGTAAACAGAGACAAACCAAAGGGTCAAATAACCAGGAGAGACAGGGCAGTACAAAGCAGGATACAGAGGCAAATGTCAGGGGACAAACCGGGTCATACACAGCCGAGTATACGGAAGTATCACTGACACCAAATTCAGGACCTGCCAACATTAAATAGCCACCCCCCAGAATCAAAGAGAGGCGAACTAAAATTAACCCTGACCTGACCAGGATGGAGGCCGAACCATCCTGTCCAGAGTAATGACAGTACCCCCCTCTCAACAGGGGGGCCACCGGACCCCCAGGTTTCCTAGGAAACTGGGCATGAAAGGAGCGCACCAGACAATCGGCATGAACCGATAGAGAAGGAATCCAGGATCGGTCCTCAGGACCATATCCCTTTCAGTGCACAAGATACTGGAGGGAACGGCGGACCAACCAGGAATCCACGATGCACTCCACCTCACAGTCCTCCTGACTATCCACCAATACAGGCAGCGAGGGACCCAATGATGCTTCTTCCACAGCCCCCAATGGTTTCAGCAGGGCCCTATGAAATACATTAGGGATCTTAAAAGATGCTGGAAGGCGCAAACGAAACACCACTGGGTTAACCACCTCCGTGATCTCATAAGGACCAATAAACTTAGGTCCCAATTTTGCTAAAGGAACCTTAAGCTTAATGTTCTTGGTGGACAGCCAAACTTTATCCCCAACTCGAAGGGTGGGTCCCACAGTCCGTCTCCTGTACGCAAAAAGCTTAAAACTTCTTCTGAGTCTCTCCAATATTCTTTTGGATCTCCCGCCATAAATTCCCCAACTGCTGTACGGCAATATCAGCCCCCGCGCAACCGGAGTCCAGACGAGAAAACTCCCCAAAGTGTGGATTAAACCATAATTACAGAAGAAAGGGGAGGTACCTGTGGAGTGGTTGACATGGTTATTGAACGCAAACTCTGCTAAAGGCAAGGCAACGGACCAGTCCTCTTGACTGGAAGTGGCAAGACAGCGCAAAATTTGTTCTAATGACAGGTTGGTCCGTTCAGTCTGACCATTGGTCTCTGGATGGTATGCAGACGAAAAGGACAACTCAATACCCAACCTTTTACAAAACGCCCTCCAAAACTTGGACACAAACTGCACACTACAGTCAGACGCCACATTCAAGGGCACACCATGCAAATGAACCACAAGTTGAACGATCAACCTAGACAAGGTCTCGACAAAAGGTAGTGCCACTAAGGGTACAAAGAGTGCTTGCTTCATAAACCTGTGAAAAATGAGGATGAATGAACTCATGGAGATCAACATCCAACACTGCGGAGACACCATCACGTGATGGTGTCTCCGCAGTGTTGGATGTTGATCTCCATGAGTTCATTCCTCCTCATTTTTCACAGTCTTTTACTAGGCATTGCTCCTACCAGCCAGTTTCCTACTCCACACTGATGAGGGGCAATTCCCCGAAACAGCTGTCTGTGGATGGATACCATGTTTTGGCATAGGTGGTTTCCTTTATTGGAGACTGCCCTTCCCGTGGTTGTTCCTTCCCGGGGAAAGACCTGGCTGGTCATTACTTGCGTTGAGAAACATGTGATGGTGTCTCCGCGGCTTCTGTTTTGCATGCTTCATAAACCTGTCCACCACCACCCAGATGACAGTATTACCTTTGGAGGGAGGAAGATTGTTGATAAAATCCATGGACAAATGTGTCCATGGTCTATCAGGAACTGGCAAAGGCACCAATTCCCTGGCTGGCCGGTTATGAGAGCTCTTAGCGCGGGCACAAACTTCACAAGCAGACATAAACTTCCTCACATCAGATGTAAACGACACACACCAAAAAACCCTCGGGATGGCCCCCCGAGTAGCCGAAATCCCCGGATGTCCACTCAGCGCCGAATCATGGAACTCCTGGAGGACTCCAAGTCGAAGCTGAACCGGAACAATCAATTTTCCCACCAGCTTGGATGGGGGAGCTTGAGACTGGGCTTCCCGAATCTCCTGTTCCAAACCACCAGACACATCAGCCACTAGCGCCCCAGGTTGAAGAATGGAGGATGGAGGCTTGGGGGGAGAAACTGGATCCAGAATTCGAGACAAGTCATCGGTCTTCACATTCTTGGATCCCGGACAAAAAGTGATCAAGAACTGGAACCGGGGAAAAAAAAGTGACCATCTGACTTGCCTAGGGGTCAACCGTTTAGCAGACTCAATATATTCGCCAGGTTCTTGTGATCAGTAACTACAGTAATGGGATGAACTGCCCCCTCCAAAAAATGCCTCCATTCTTCAAAGGCCAACTTAACCGCAAGAAGTTCCCGATTACCCACGTCATAATTTCTTTCCGCCGGGGAGAACTTCTTGGAGAAGAAGGCGCATGGTCTCAGATTGGTCAAGGTGGCGGGCCCCTGGGACAACACCGCCCCCAGCTCAGAAATGTCAACCTCCACCACAAAAGGTTCAGATGGATCAGGTTGAACCAGAACTGGGGCAGTCAAAGCATATGCAGTGTACTAAGAAAGCTGCCAATCACTGTTGTGGGCAGGGTTATTCAGAGCTCAGCACTCTGAGAACTGGAAGATCCGCAGCATAAAAAAAAGTTATTTTATTAAAATGACAGCATGCAGCAAAAACCCAGTGACCAATCCCTTTAAAAGAGAAGTGGCAAGATAACTGGTGCAGTTAGAATACTCACCAGCTTTCTGAATGACAGATATACATTTAATGTGAAAAGTCCATACACCCCTGTTAAAATGCAATGTTTTTGTCATGTAAAAAAAAATCATAGCAAAAAGAATCATTTCAGAACTTTTTCCACCTTTAACGTCATACATCTGTATAATTCAAATGATAACTAAACTGAAATCTTTTAGGATGCAAAAATAAAAATAAAGAGCTAAAATAATATGGCTGCATAAATATGCACACCGTTAAAACTGATACTTTTTTAAAATACCTTTTTAATTTATGACAGCATTCAGTCTTTATGGCTAGGAGTCTATCAGCACGGCACATCTAGAAATGGCAAACTGCACCCACTTTTCTTTCAGTAGCGCTCCAAATCGGTTAGATCGGAAGAGTTTCTCCTGTGTGCAGCCCCCTTCAGATTAACCAGATTCAGGCATGGGCCTTTCCAAAACTTTAATCATCTTCTGATTAAGCCTTTCCTTTGTTGATTTGGAGGTATGCTCAGTGTCATTGTAGTGCTGAAAGGTGAAACTCCTCTTTATCTTCAGTATTTTTTATCAAAGGCCTGAATGTTTTGATGCAAAATTGACTAATATTTGCAACTGTTCATAATTCCCTCTACCTTAACTAAAGACTTCCACATGCTGAAAAACAACCTCAAAGTATATTGCTTCCTCTATCATGCTCAACTATTGGTATGCTGTTCCTTTAGTTATGTCCAGCCTTGGTTTTGTGCAAACATACCTTTCAAAATTACAGAGCAAAGGTTCAACCTCGGTCTTATCAAACTATAACATGTTTGATGTACGTTTTGACAAAACATAGCTGTGCTTGTTTTTCTTTGTAAGAAAAGGCTTCTGTTTTGCCACCCTACCCCACAGGCTAGACATATGAAGAATACAGGAGATTGTTGACACATGCAGAACACAATCAGGACTTGTCAGAAATTCCTGCAGCTCCTTTAATGTTGCTGCAGGCCTCTTAGCAGCATCCCATACCAATTTTCTTCTTGTCTTTTCATCAATTTTTGAGAGATGTCCGGTTTTAGGTTATTAAGCGTTATAGCAAATTTAAGCCACTTCTTGATGACTGTGCTCACAGTGTTCCATGGTATATCCAATGTCTTAGAAATGTCTGTACACATCCCCGCCTAATTGTAAAATACTTTAGAATAAGTTGGCGCTATAGAAATAAAATTATTATTATTTACATTTAATTGACATCATACAATGTTAATGTAACATGATGTTAAGTTTCTGTAAGTGTTGGTTTGCCATGTTTTGATAAAACACATTGGACCTACACCAGCAGATGACATGACTCCCCAAACCATCACTGATTGTCGAAACTTCACACTAGACCTCAAGCAGCTTGGATTGTGTGCCTCTCCACTCCTCCTCCAAACTCTGGTACCTTGATTTCCAAGGTCCAGTGTGAAGTTTCCACAATCAGTGATGGCTTGGGGAGCCATGTCATCTGACATAGGTCCACTGTGTTTTATCAAGACCAAAGTCAGCGCAGCCATCTACTAGGAAATTTTAGAGCACTCCATGCTTCCCTCTGCCGACAGCTTTTTGGAGATGGAAATGTCATTTTCCAGCAGGACTTGGCACCTGTCCACACTGTCAAAAGTACCAAAAACTAATAAAAACAACAGCATCACTGTACTTGTTTGGAAGGAAGATGAGAGACACCAGACCCAGCAATGCAGACGAGCTGAAGGTTGCTATTAAAGCAACCTGGGCTTCCATAACACTTCAGCAGTGCCACAGGCTGAACGCTTCCATGCCACATCGAATTGATGCAGTAATTGAAGCAAAAGGAGCGCCGACCAAGTATTGAGTGCATTTACTGAACACACATTTCAGTAGGCCAACATTTCTGATTTTAAAATCATTTTACAGGCTGGTGTTATAAAGTATTCTAATTTACTGAGATAATGACTTTTGGGTTTTCATAGGCTGTAAGTCATAATCAACATTAGCAGAATTAAACGCTTGAAATATATCACTGTCGGTAATGACTCTATATAATATGAGTTTCACTTTTTGTATTCAAGAACTGAAATAAATTAACTTTTTGATGATATTCTAATTTTGTGAGAAGCACCTGTATCATCAGGGAGGCATCGGGTTTCACATTTATTGTGTAAAAGGATAACAACCCTAAAAATATAGCCAATGTCATTAAGAACTAGTTTTAGTGCCCTGATCTCAAAATTATGTCTGTCTGCCACTGCATGAAGAGTCAGAAGTAACTATGTAAGCCTACATCCACAGAAGATCTGTAGTTTGTTCTCCAAGATGATTGGAACAACATCCCTGCCGAGTTTATTAAAATTGAATACCCAAAAGAATTGATGTGGTTTTGAATGCAAAGAGTGATCACAATCAATATTGATTTGACTTCTCTTTTGTTCATTCACTTTGCAGTTTGTTAATTGATAAAAAAAAACTATTAACACTTTAAAATCCATAAAGACATCTCCAGAGAGGGGTCATATCAGCCTCACATTGCACATATGGAATTAATTAGAACTGGGGAAGTGAGAGATGACACTTCAACCTCCAGTGAAGTAGGACCTCCTGCAGTGACCAGGTAAATACACCAGGAGATCTGCTTTGAGAACTAGACACCAAGGCTAGGATTCGTATATTCAAAGGCGGAGAAGTAAGCGCTTCCACTCTTGAAAACACCGATTTCAGACTTTTGGGAGCCAGTGATGAAAATTTGGGTTCGCATCCATCCGATATTTAGGGAAGATATATTTATGGCATCATAGTGAATGGACAAACATAATACATACACTCACATAATCGTAAGGCCATTCTAAGGCCGGGTTCACATTAGCATTCGGGGGCTCTGTGGAGGGCTGCGGACTTCCTCCGTTAAGCCGCGCCTACTTCCGCATACTTCTGCATGCGTCCTGCGTACCTATCTTTAACTTGGGTACGCAGGACATGCGGATGCGTCATTTTGATGCGCCCACCGTCTGTGCAAAGGCCAACTTGTCGCGTTCACATGCGGTCGGGTCAAAACAACACATCCACATACATTCACATGTCCTGCATACCCAATGATAAAGATAGGTACGCAGGATGCATGCAGAAGTATGCGAAAGTAGGCGGGGCTTAATTGAGGAAGCACGCAGCCCTCCACAGAGCAGACTCAGAAGGGGAACACCAAACATCCTCAAACAGCTCCAGAGAGGGAGTTAGCTGACTGCTATAGCTCCAAGCCTTTACAAGGGAAAAATGTGAATATCACTGGCGACTCTCTGCAGCAGGTCCAGGGGTGTCAACTAGAGCCAGAGTGAGATTGCCGCTGGCTCCAAGACTCAGAAGGATTAAGGACGCATCTGTAATGCCAAATGCAGAGACCTTCTGCAGCCAGATGCAGAGCGACAATCTGTTGCATCTGATACACCCATGACACTCATGCTCCGTAAAATGCACCCCGGAAGCAATATGCTACCTTTAGCGGGTGTCCAATCAGCCTGTATAAATGATTGGTGGTGGCAGCAAGTAGTTCTTATTCTTATTGTGGAGTTGGCAGTGACCGTACTGGGGTGTAAATTTTTATATATTCAATGCATTGGAATCAAGGGTTGTATATACCATACGCTCACTGCTAGCGATGTGCGAACCTGTGGATGTTTGGGGCCGGCGGGTTCAGATGAACATTTTAAAAAAAGTTCGGTTCAGGTACCAGAATAGTACCCAAACTCGAACCCAGACTGGGGGCCCAAACATCTGTTGTTTACCACACTGTCATCTGCATGATAGCATGGCAAACATGGACTCTGGCTGTAAGATCACTATGGATGATCATTATGCTGGCATTATGCAACCGTTCAGCCTGCCAGCCAACAGAGACACCGAGCTGCGTGCCATAGAACAGCATCAGTGTCTCACGGTGTCGTGAGAAAGGTGAGTGGAGTTCATAGCCAATGAACTCCGTTCACCTCAATGACGTCACCGCTAGCGTCAGAACTTTCTCAAGCCATAGCTGTGACTTCAGTGAGGTGAACGGAGTTCATTATTATTATTCACCTTATTATTATTACATGCAGCTCAATGTCTCTCCTGGCTGGCAGGCTGAATGCTCATATCATGCCAGCGTTCAGTCTGACATCTAGATGTAGCAGAGCTAGACTCGTCAAAGAAAAAATGGATTATGTTCTCATCGGAGAGGTAAAGAGTATGGTTGCTTTTTTAACTCTTTTACAAGAGACATTGACATCAGAGGATTATCTTTAAGCTGGACAGGTGAGGGATATGGTTATTTATCATTTTATTTCTTTTACAGGGTACATGGGCTTCAGTGAATTAGAAATCAAGGTGAGTATAACTTTGCTTTTTTATTTTGAATTATAAAATTGTCAGTGTCTTTATTTCAAAGGACTTTATTCAGGGTGTTTTTTTATTTACAATATGACTATGGGATTTGTATGGGAACGTCTTATAGACACCTCTGCATTACTAACCCTTAGGATTCAGGTCAGATGCCATAAAACAGCTGACATCAACCCCACTTGCCATTGCACCAGGGCAAGTGGGAAGAGTGGGCAAAGTGTCAGAATTGGCATAATCGATGCGCCTTTACTGGGGCGGCTGCGGGCATGGCCCCTTACCAGTCTGAGAATACCAGCCCCCAGCTGTCTGCTTTTGCTTGGCTGGTGGTCAGAAATGGGGGCCCCATGCTGTTTTTTTAATTATTTATTCAGATAAAATAAAAAACAACCAGTTTAGGAACCCTCTATTTTTGATAACCAGCCATGGTTTATGCTAACAGATGAGGGTTGCATCCAACAGTTGTCGGTTTTGCTTGAGTTGGTTATCAAAAATAGAAGAAGAGAACCCATGTTATTTTTTAATTTATTTATAGCACAGGCGCCAGCTGGTGAATACTCTCATCAGCTTCGCCTGCTCTAGCTGTTACCAGTGACAGCAGGCGTACATGGATAAGAATAAAAGTAGTACTCTCTCATCAGCTGACACCTGTAACCAACAGTAACCTTTTTACCGCCAGTCACAGCTGCTGGCTCACATGCTGTCATCTGACAGCATAGGAACTGCAGCTCTTTGACCGGCGGTGACTAACTTACCGCTAATCAGAGCAACTGGTGTTTTTCGCACTGTCATACAGATGACAGAGTGGGAAATGCTCAGCTACTTACCGGTAGCGGTGTTTTTCAGGAGCCCATGACAGCACCACGAGAGAGGGGATCTGCCCTTCGGGGACAGGAAACCTACAGACATAAAAAGGGCGGCCCTCTCTCCCGCTTCAGTTGGATTACAGAGCATGAGAGGACCTCCCTGTTTAGTAGCAACTTAAATACGTACAGTCAACTACATGTCTCTACTACTGTGACTAATTTTTTAAATAAAGTAAAGGTGCTGACCCAATATGTGAAAGCAGAGGGAGGGAATGTGAAGGTGCTGTCATGGGCTCCTGAAAAACACCGCTACCGGTAAGTAGCTGAGCATTTATTCAGTCGCCATGACAGCACCACGAGAGATTTACAGAGATGAAGAGAACTCTAGGGAGGGATAGCTGCCTCAAGCACCTTTCTCCCGAACGTGAGGTTGGCGGACCCACCTAAATCTAATCTATAGTGGTTGAAGAAAGTTGATGGAGAGGACCATGTGGCCGCCTTACATATGTCCTCGATGGATACTTCCGATCTCTCTGCCCAGGATGTTGCCATGGCCCAAGTAGAGTGCGCTCTTATGCCTTCCGGAATCTCCAGCCCACCTGCTGTATAAGCAAAAGAGATAGCCTCCCTAATCCACCTAGCTAGGGTGTTCTTGGACACTCTAAGTCCTTTTCTAGCTCCCTGAAAAGATACAAATAGGGCATTGTCCTTTTTCCATGGCTCCATGGCCGAAATGTAACTATGAAGGCACCGTCTCACATCAAGGGAATGGAGCTTCTGCTCGGACAGGTTATAGGGGTTCGGGTAGAAGGATGGGAGGACTATTTCTTGAAGCCTGTGGAATTTCGAGGCAACTTTGGGTAGATATAAGGGGTCTGGCTTTAAGGTTACCCTATCTTCCCCAAACTGGGTGTATGGTGGTATTCTAGAGAGGGCCTGCAGGTCACTAACCCTCCTGGCCGATGTTAGGGCAACCAACAGGGCAGTTTTGAATGACAGGATCTTTATGGGAATGGAATCAATAGGCTCAAAGGGGGGCTCTGTCAGTGCTGATAAGACTAAGTTGAGGTCCCATGGGACCAGCCTGTCTTTAATGATGGGTCTGGATCTTGCTGCTGCTTTAATGAATCTTGCCACCCAGTAATTGCTTGCTAAATTACAGTTGTAAAAGGCCCCTAGCGCCGAAACATGGACTCTAAGTGTATTTGTGGCTAGACCTATCTCCAACCCTTTCTGAAGAAATTCTAGAATCTGATCAATTCGAATTTTCTGACCGATTTTTGCTCCTGACACTGCCAAAAACCTTTTCCAGATTCTAGCATAAATATTTGTTGTTTGTTGTGGAGACTTTCCTGCTTTTTAGGAGGGTATTAACTAGCCCGCGGGAAAACCCTCTTCCCCTTAGCAGCTCCCCCTCAAACTCCATGCCGCTAGATGTAGGTTGGAGACTCGTGGATGGTATACTGGACCCTGGGATAGAAGATCCGGGAGCTCGGGGAGAATCCATGGCTGGGACACAGACATCTTCCTCAGCCAAGGAAACCATGACCTCCTGGGCCAGAACGGGGCTATCAAAATAACACTGGCCCTGTCCTCTCAGATTTTCCTTAGCACCATTGCAATCAGATTCAGAGGGGGGAAAGCATATGCTAGGCTGAAGCTCCACCGAACCAGGAAAGCGTCCACCGCGTACAGGTTTTCTCTGGGATCCAGAGAGCAGAATAGAGGGAGTTGACTGTTCTTTCTGCTGGCGAACAAGTCTATCTCTGGAAGCCCCCACCTGTGTACAATCTGTCCGAAGATGGCCTTTTTTATAGTGTCCAGTCTCCATGATTGAGCCTGTTGCGACTTAAGAAGTCGGCTGTTAGATTTTGTTTTCCCTTTATGTGTAGAGCTGTGAGGGATATGAGGTGCAGCTCGGCGATCTGGAGAATACGATTTGCTACATCCATTAAGGGCCTCGACCGGGTTCCCCCCTGGTGGTTAATGTAGGCTACAGTTACCTGGTTGTCTGAGAATAGTCTGATGTGTTCGCCCTGTAAGGACACAAGGAAAGCATTTACCGCCCGCTCTACCGCTAGCAATTTTTTAAGGTTAAAGGAGAAACCTCGTTCGGTGGGAGACCACACTCCCTGGACCCAGTTATCCCCCATATGGGCCCCCCAACCCGTGGGGCTAGCATCCGTGGTTAGAATTCGGGAGATTCGGTTAATCCAAGGAACACCTCTACACAGGTTCGAACTCAGGGACCACCAGTGAAGGGACTGAACAGTGACGTTAGATAAGGTGACTCTAGCCTCGAGGCAACCCTCCAGCTGATGGGTGTTGTGTAAGATGTCCCACTGTAGGGTTCTTGTGTGGAGTTGTGCCCAGAGAACTGCTGGGATGCATGCCGTAAGCGAACCTAAAAGTGACATAGCCCCTCTAAGGGTAACCGATGGATTATCCATTACCCTATGAATCTGATGCTGGGTCCTCAGAACTTTAGACTCTGGTAACCGACACTCCTGTAAGTCAGTCTATGGTAAGGCCTAGGAACTGTTGTATTTTCGTGGGTCATAGTCGTGATTTTTTAAAGTTAATGATCCAACCGAGATCTTGGAGGCTGCCTATTACTTTCCCTAATTGGTAGGTACAATGAGACTCCGAGTTCCCCACAATCAGGAGATCGTCTAGATAGGGAATTACTGGGATGTTCTGCTCATGCAGATGGGCCATGACCTCCGCCATTAATTTTGTAAAGACCCGGGGTGCCACTGCCACTCCAAAGGGAAGTGATGTATACTGAAAATGGCTTATCTGTCCCCCCAGTGAGATGGCTACCCTTAGGAATCGCTGATGATCTGTATGCATCGGGACATGATAATAGGAGTCTTTAAGGTCTAGGACTACCATAAAGCACCCACCAAACAGTAATTTAATTGCCGATTTTACAGACTCCATTTTGAAAGAATAGATTTTAATAAATTTATTAAGGCCTTTGAGATTGATTATGGTGCGGTAAGAGCCATCCGGCTTCTTGACTAGAAAGAGGGGGGAGTAAAACCCCTTACCCCTTTGTAGCTCGGGGACCCTAATCAATACACCTTTCCAGAGAAGGTCATAGATCTCCGCTTCCAGCGCCTTCTGCTCTGTGGACGAAGAACGGATGGGAGTTAGGACAAACTTGTAAACCGGAGACTGCTGGAACTCAAATCTTAGTCTTGTTCTAATGATGCTTCGAATCCAAGGACTATTGGAGATCCGCAACGAGGCTGGGTAGAAGGACAGCAACCTTCCTCCCACCTGGTCCGACAGTCATTAGGGCTCGTTGCGGTCTCGAGGGGTGTTAATCATATACCCCCTACCTCTTCTTCTGGCATCATATCTGGGTCCCTCTCTGGAAGATCTCCTTTGATCAAACCACCTCCTGTAAGAACCTCTTCTGAAAGGCGGTCTACCCAAATATGGGAAGCGTTTTTTGCTATCGCCTGCCTTTTCCAGCAATTCGTCCTGAACCTTGCCAAACAGGTAAACCCCTTCACACGGGATGCCACATAATTTAGAACTGGCCTGCAAATATCACCCGGCCGACACTTAAGCCACAAGGCCCGGCGGGCAGCATTAGAGAGGGCCGCGGATCGGGCTGCTAATTTCACCGAATCCGCTGAGGCATGAGAAAGGAAGGCTGCTTCTCCCTGAGCTGTTGAGAGGGAGGAAAGGATGTCTTGTCTTGGGACCTTATTTCTAATTTGTTCTTCCAGCTGGTCTAACCAAACTGTTAAGGATCTGGCGGTGCATGTGGCCGCAATTGATGGCCGAAGGGCTCCAGCTGCTGTCTCCCAGGTTCCCTTAAGGAACGCGTCTGCCTTCCTATCAGGGGGTCTTTTAAGCTACCCAGATCCTCAAAGGGAAGGGAAGTCTTTTTGCAGGCCTTTGCTATAGCCGCGTCCAGTTTTGGGGCTTTGTCCCATGATGTAGAATCTGTTTCCTCGAATGGATATCTTCTTTTAAAGGCCGGAGGTAGGGAGCCCTTTCTCTCAGGTTTCTTCCATTCTCTTGTGATAAGAGCACTGACCTTATCTATTAGAGGGAATGACCTACGATTTTTCCGGTCCAACTCCCGAAACATAGAGTCCTGAACTGACTTCTCCGCTGGGGTTACCTCGATTCCCATTGTGGTATTCACTGCTTTTACCAGGTGATTGACCTGCTCCAGTGGGAAACAAGAACATCCTGATCTGGTATCCGATGACGAGGAAGATGATGGTGAATATGATCTTAGCTCCTGTGAGTTACTGTCGGAGACCAGGACCGGTGATCTAGGGGATCTTCCCCTAGATTTTGCCGGAGATCGAGATCTAACTGACCCCCCTAACTTCCTGCCTGACTATCTCCCTTATACTGGAGGAGAAGTTAGCTGTCTCTTCCGAGACCAGGCGGTTAATACAGAGTCTACAGAGTTTCCTCTCCTGACCGTCCGGGAGAGGGACTCCACACTCGGCACACTGTCTGTGTTTGCTTTTTCCCGAACACTTTTTCCCCTGGCAGAACAGAAGAGAGGGAACATAAGGGGAACAGATCATCACCCACCGAACTTTCTCGTAGTCCACTTACCCAGGCTTACGACAGCGCAGTACCGGGTTCTGCGGGGGGTCCATCAGAGCCGCCAAACTCTTACAGCTTGTGGATTTCTCTGGTCTCGCCTTCTGAGTGGACCTATGCTTCTCAGAACGGCTGCTGTTGCTAGATCGCTGCCCTGGTTTCTCTGACGACTGAGGCTGCGTCTCCTCCAGAGGCTCTGGCTGTTCCTGCGACACCATTATGGGCTAATACAGGGCCAGAAGCAGCTCTCCCACTGCCTGGGTCACTTAAGTAGCCATGGCACCGCCCCCTCTGGGGCTCTCAGGTGCCCTCCATTAGCGCCGAGTACCCTCCGTGCGCTCCAGCGTCCTCCCCTCCCCCCGGACCATCCCCCCAGTAGGGGCCGGCAAGGCGTGCCCCCCCACCCAATCAGCACACCGGACGGCGTACGCGCGCTCGCCGCCTCCGCCCCTCCCTCCAGAGGCCCACACCTGTGACGCCAAGGCAGCGGCCTGAGGCGCCCGACCGGCACGTCACGCGGCGCGACCAACCGCGTCATCAGCGCGCGCCTGCATGCCGTCAGCCGCCCCCTGGAGCGGAAGTGGGCGCCGCCGGGCGAAGGGGACAGTGCCCACACCCCCCCGGGGCCCGGCGGGGAGAAGAGAGGGAACCGGGCCCACGTACCCGGTACCGGCTCCCTGTAGTGGACGCTCCCCCTGGAGGCCACCTACAGCCACACCACCTGCACCGACAGTTTCCCTGCCGTGCGGCGCTTCCACGGCCCTGGTCAGGCCGAGGCAGGGGATCCCCGCTGCCTGAGTCGGCCGCCAGGCCTGGGCCTCCGTGATCCTGGAACGCTCCATCTCTGAGGCATGTCTGCAGGGATCCCCTGTCAGGGACAGGAAACCAACTGAAGCGGGAGAGAGGGCCGCCCTTTTTATGTCTGTAGGTTTCCTGTCCCCGAAGGGCGGATCCCCTCTCTCGTGGTGCTGTCATGGCGACTGAATAAACAGCCAATATTCAGGGTGCCGAACAAGATCTGTAACACGGACTTCCTGAAGAAGTCCATGTTCAGGGTCTGCGCACGGACACTAGGTGTTCAGTATGGACCCCGAACCGTACTGTCCTGGTTTGCCCATCACTACTCACTGTGAGTTCCCCAGTAACAGGCTTAGTAGTCGAAGCAGCCACATCCTCGTTCATCACTCGCCAGTCAATTGCATGATTGTCCTGACGATTAGAGGTGGCAGAGGGATTTACGCAATTCCCCCTGTTGTCATCTATTCAACTTGCACAAAATTATGTATTACATTATAGTAAAATGATTGACTAGAAAATAACAAAGTCTGCATGTGGATGTCAGATGTTCTCGAGACATCTGCATTTTCTGCCTGTGCAAATACTATTTCTACATTTAGTGGCCATGGTTACAACATGAATGTTTGCACACTTTGTGCATCTATTCATGGTTCTTTGTGCAGTTTTTGCTTGTGAAGTATTTACACCTCATCACTTCTTACAAAACACCTTTCGAATATTTGTATTTTACAAACAAGACACTCTGGTTTAATGTTTAATGACAAACTAACAAACAAGAAGACAGAAGTTCCTGTCAGGTGACCCAGACCTATAATGTATTCTCTCAAAACATTTTTACTGAGTGTGTGGCTTTGTGCCAGAGAGGTATCTGATCATCTGTTAAATGTGTATGAAGGAGTTCAGAAGAATATAGATCAGCTGAACAAGTGTTTGGTCAGAGCAGTTGTTGGCGTCAATCAAGATCAATCATGTTTTCCATTTTCTCTACTAATATACAAAATTTGTAGTTATTTGCAGTATGTGATTGGTGAAGTAGAAATAATCTATAATTACTATGCCCATCTTATTTTTCCTTTTTAAAGTGTAGGTAAGAATGTATTATATAAGCAATTCTATTTTCTAAGATAAGAGAACCAAGTGCACCGCATCTATCCAGCCTCCATGGCAATATCTGGAAATATCGCTGCTCAGCTAATAAGACGTAGGGCTTGATTTAGCAAAGCTTTCAAGTCAGAATTCTGGTGTAAAAGCTTTGAAAAGTTACAAAATTTGGGAGTTGAGTCTAAATTTTGCAACTTTTGGAGTCTTCACACCAGCTTCTATCAAGTCTGACAAAATGGGTGGAGTTGGGGCAGGGCTATGGTGTTGGCTATGCCAGAAATCTCACTCCAGAGTATGACTGGAGTGAGATTTCTGGCATAGTGCACACTGACTCACAACACGTTTCACATGCTCCAGATTAAAGAAGAGGCAGGCACCTATTCATGAATCAGGAGCGTCTGACTCCATAACTCCCCCTCTGGGCCATAGTTTTTGCTTTTTAAACCTTTTTCTGGCTTTAGACGTACTATCCCATACATGTGACCTAGGCTTTTCTTCCCATGGACGGGATAGAACGTCATAGTCGATCGGCCGCGCTCACGGGGGGAGCGTGGCCGATCGCAGCCGGGTGTCAGTTTATTCTCCCAGCTGACACCCGACACTAAGTGCCAGGAGTGGTCACAGAACCTCTCCCAGCACTTTAACCCCCTGAACACTGCGATTAAACAAGATCGCAGCGTTCTGGAGCTGGCAGAGGGGCTGACAGCCTTTGGATTGGAGACCCTGCAGCATGCCGCGGGGTCCCGATGGCTGCCATGGAGACCCGATCGCTGCCATGGAGACCCAATGTCGTTCGGGTCTCCAGAGCTGAAAAACTTCCTGTCATTCGCAGTGCATGTCAGGAAGTTTCTCAGGTTAGTGTATAGAAACTGCAGCACTAACAGCTTCTATAGCATGCAGATCTGCCTGCACAAAATGAGTGTCCCATAGTGGGACAAAGTGTAAAAGTTAGAATGAAATAAACAAATTTTTAAATAATTGTAAAAATATAAAAAAAGAATAATAAAAAACAAAATCAATATTTATTTGATCACTAAATATTTGAATGAAAAAAAATCTAAGCAATAAAAAGTACACATATTTGGTATTGCCGCGTCCGTAACGACGCGACCTATAAAAATGTCCCACTAGTTTACCCCTTTAGTGAACACCATTAAAAAAACCAAGGCAAAAAACAATGCTTTATCATCATACCGCCAAACAAAAAGTGGAATAACGCGATCAAAAAGACGGATATAAATAACCATGGTGCCGCTGAAAACATCATCTTGTCCCGCAAAAAACAAGCCACCATAGAGTGTCATCAGTGAAAAAATAAAGAAGTTATAGCTGTCAGAATAAAGTGATGCAAAAACAATTATTTTTTCTATAAAAGTTTTAATTATATAAAAGCGCCAAAACATAAAAAAAAGATATAAATGAGGTATCGTCGTAATCGTACTTTTTACCATGCACGGAACGGTGTAAACGCCCCCCCCTCAAAAAGAAATTCATGAATTGCTGGTTTTTGCTCATTCTGTCTCACAAAACCGGAATAAAAAGCGATCAAAAAATGTCATGCCCGAAAACGTCAACTCGTCCCACAAAAAAAAAAAAGACCTCACATGACTCTGTGAGCTAAAATTTGGAAAAATTATAGCTCTCAAAATGTGGTGATGCAAGAACTATTTTTTTGCAATAAAAAGCGTCTTTTAGTGTGTGACAGCTGCCAAACATGAAAACCCACTATAAATAGTAAATCAAACCCCCCCTTTATCACCTCCTTAGAGAAAATTAATAAAGTAAATAAAAATGTATTTATTTCCATTTTCCATTAGGGTTAGAGTTGGGCTAAAGTTAGGGTTAGGGTTAAAGTTAGGGTTGGGACTAAAGTTAGGGTTAGGGTTGGAGCTAAAGTTAGGGTTAGGGTTGAGGCTAAAGTCAGGGCTAGGATTGGGGCTAAAGTTAAGGTTAGGGTTTAGATTACGGTTACCATTGGGATTAGGTGTTAGGGTACTGTTACACCTAGCGATGCACCAGCGATCCCGACTAGCGATATGATGCGGTCAGGATCGCTGGTGCATCGCTAAGTGGTCACTAGTGAGTTGCTACACAGGCAGATCTCATCAGCGACATCGCTGGGGACGGGGATCGCTACTTATCTGTCAGACGCGGCGATCCTGATGTCCTCCCACCCAGCTCCACGCGTCGCTCGTCGGCGCCACAGGAAGCCCAGCAGGAAGTGGCTGACGAGAAATGGTCCAGGAGCTTCTCGCGCAATCAGCGATAACCAGCAGGGGAGCCGGTCAGAGGTAAGTATCACATGCAACGATATCGCTAGCAATATCGCTGCAACGTCACAAAATCGGTGACTTTACAGCGATATTGCTAGCGATATCGCAGTGTGTAACGGGGGCTTTAGGCATCAGGTTTCTGCGCCTGCTTTGCTGGAATCCAGACCCTTACATTCTGTGGTCTCTTGCTGTTTATCTACCGCAGAGGAGATTGCCTTGCAGCAAATCTCTCCAGGGGCTAAGTCCCTCTGTCCTCCTACTGAGCATGCTCATGAGACGATTTCCCATTGGAGATCGGGAGTCAGGGGCTCAGGTCCTGCTCCAGATCTCATTGGTCCATCTCAGAGATCTGGAAGCTACCGGAAGGTCACGGCTGCTATAAAAAGTGCGCATGGGCGTTCCGCCATGTGTTAGTATAGTCTCTAGTTGCTACTGTGTGAATGATGATGGATGTATGATTCTGGTGAATGACTCATTTGAAACCCCTACCCTCTGATATTACATATGTGGACAGGGACTAAGCTTAGAGTCAGCACCAGCGCGCCACTACTACATCATCCACAGTTGCTAGCGTCCGACATTGCGCTTGCGTACCATCTTTGTCATCTAGCGGCAGTGTCCAACGCTGCGCTGCAGCCCTCCTTGGCGTCCGCAGTTGCGACGTCACACGCACGGTAGATCTAGATGGACGCAGTTCCTCTGTCTTTGGCTCTGCTCCTGTGACCAGATACCGTGTGTGCATTTACTCTGAGTACTGTGACTCCAACAGGCTCAGCCTTGTATTTGTCTTTGCTGGCACCTCTGTGACTTAACAGAGATTGCTCTGCGCACCTGGGTGACGTTTAACCCACGTGTGCATTTCCGCCATATTGCTTGCCTCCCACCACTTAGCAGCAGTCATATCATCTACTGCACGGTGGACCCCGAGTGGCGAACTCACTTTATTATTTTTAGTTAGTGCGTTCCGCCGTTCCTAACATTAGGGTTAGGGTTGAGATTAGAGTTAGGGTTGGGATCAGGGTTAGGGATGTGAAAGGGTTAGGTTTGTGGTTAGGGTTATGGTTTGGATTAGGGGTGTGTTGGGGTTTAGGGTTGAAGTTAGAATTGGGGGTTTCCACTATTTAGACACATCAGGGGCTCTCCAAACACGATATGGCGTCTGATCTCAATTCCAGCCAATTTTGTTGAAAAAAATCAAATGGTGCTCCTTCCCTTCTGAGCTCTGTCATGTGCCCAAACAGTGGTATACCCCCATATATGGGGTATCAGCATACTCAGGACAAATTGTACAAAAACTTTGGGGTCCAATTTCTCCTGTTAGCTTTGGGAAAATAAAAAATTGGGGGTGCAAAGATCATTTTTGTGAAAGAAATATGATTTTTTATTTTTACAGCTTTACACTATAAACATCTGTGAAGCACTGGGGATTCAAAGTGCACACCACACATCTAGATAAGTTCCTTAGGGGGGCTGCTTTCCAAAATGGTGTCACTTGTTTTTTTTTCATTATTTAGACACATCAGGGACTCTCCAAACGTGACATGGCGTCGGATTTCAATTCCAGCCAATTTTGCATTGAAAAGTCAAATGGCGCTCCTTCCCTTTCAAGCTCTGCCATGTGCCCAAACAGTGGTTTACCTGCATATATATGGGATATCAGCATACTCAGGACAAACTGTACAACAGCTTTTGGGGTCTAATTTTTCCTGTTACTCTTGGTAAAATAAAAAAAATTGGATCTGAAGTAATTTTTTTGTGAAAAACAGCTAAATGTTCATTTTTTTTTTTTTTAAACATTCCAAAAATTCCTATGAAGCATCTGAAGGGTTAATAAACTTCTTGAATGTGATTTTGAACACCTTCAGGGGTGCAGTTTTTAGAATGATGTCACTTTTTGCATTTTCTATCATATAGACCCCTCAAAGTGACTTCAAATGTGATGTGGCCCTAAAAAAAAGGTGTTGTAAAAATGAGAAATCGCTGATCAACTTTTAACTCATAGCTTCCTAACATAAAAAAAATTTTGGTTCCAAAATTGTGCTGATGTACAGTCATGGCCAAAAGTTTTGAGAATGACACAAATATTAATTTTTACAAAGTCTACTGCTTCATTTTTTCTAATGGCAATTTGCATATACTCCAGAATGTTATAAAGAGTGATCAGCTTAACAGCAGTTATTGCAAAGTCAATATTTGCCTAGAAAATTAACTCTATCCCCCAAAACACATTTCAACATCATTGCAGCCCTGCCTTAAAAGGACCAGCTAACATCGTTTCAGTGATTGCTCCATTAACACAGGTGTGGGTGTTGATGAGGACAGGGCTGGAGATCACTCTGTCATGATTAAGTAAGAATGACACCACTGGACACTTTAAAAGGAGGCTGGTGCTTGGCATCATTGTTTCTCTTCTGTTAACCATGGTTATCTCTAAAGAAACATGTGCAGTCATCATTGCACTGCACAAAAATGGCCTAACAGGGAAGAGTATTGCAGCTAGAAAGATTGCACCTCAGTCAACAATCTATCGCATCATCAAGAACTTCAAGGAGAGAGGTTCCCTTGTTGCCAAAAAGGCTCCAGGGCGCCCAAGAAAGACCAGCAAGCGCCAGGACCGTCTCTTAAAAGTGTTTCAGCTGCGGGATCGGGCTACCAGCAGTGCAGAGCTTGCTCAGGAATGGCAGCAGGCAGGTGTGAGTGCATCTGCACGCACTGTGAGGTGGAGACTCTTGGAGCAAGGCCTGGTCTCAAGGAGGGCAGCAAAGAAGCCACTTCTCTCCAGAAAAAACATCATGGACAGACTGATATTCTGCAAGAGGTACAGGGAGTGGACTGCTGAGGACTGGGGTAAAGTCATTTTCTCTGATGAATCCCCTTTTCGATTGCTTGGGACATCTGGAAAACGGCTTATTCGGAGAAGACCAGGTGAGCGCTACCACCAGTCTTGTCTCATGCCAACTGTCAAGCATCCTGAAACCATTCATGTGTGGGGTGGATTCTCAGCCAGGGGAATGGGCTCTCTCTCAGTCTTGCCTAAAAACACAGCCATGAATAAAGAATGGTATCAGAATGTCCTCCAAGAGCAACTTCTCCCAACCGTCCAAGAGCAGTTTGGCGATCAACAATGCCCTTTTCAACATGATGGAGCACCTTGCCATAAAGCAAAGGTGATAACTAAATGGCTCAGGGAACAAAACATAGAGATTTTGGGACCATGGCCTGGAAACTCCCCAGATCTTAATCCCATTGAGAACTTGTGGTCAATCATCAAGAGACGGGTGGACAAACAAAAACCTTCAAATTCAGACAAAATAAAAGCATTGATTTTGCAAGAATGGACTGCTATCAGTCAGGATTTGATCCAGAAGTTGATTGAGAGCATGCCAGGGAGAATTGCTGAGGTCCTGAAGAAGGGTCAACACAGCAAATATTGACTTGCTGCATTAACTCACTGTAACTGTCAATATAACCTTTTGTTACTCATAATATGATTGCAATTATATTTCTGTATGTGATAAAAACATCTGACAAACACACATAAAAACCAGAGGGCAGCAGATAATGTGAAAATATAATATTTATTATTATTATTATTTATTGTTATAGCGCCATTTATTCCATGGCGCTTTACATGTGAGGGGGTATACATAAAAACAAGTACAATAATCTTAAACAATACAAGTCATAACTGGTACAGGAGGAGAGAGGACCCTGCCCGCGAGGGCTCACAATCTTCAAGGGATGGGTGATAATACAGTAGGCGAGGGTAGAGCTGGTCGTGCAGCGGTTTGGTCGATCGGTGGTTACTGCAGGTTATAGGCTTGTCGGAAGAGGTGGGTCTTCAGGCTCTTTTTGAAGGTTTCGATGGTAGGTGAGAGTCTGATATGTTGTGGTAGAGAGTTCCAGAGTAGGGGTGATGCGCGAGAGAAATCTTGTATGCGATTGTGGGAAGAGGAGATAAGAGGGGAGTAGAGAAGGAGATCTTGTGAGGATCGGAGGTTGCGTGCAGGAAAGTACCGGGAGACGAGGTCACAGATGTATGGAGGAGACAAGTTGTGGATGGCTTTGTATGTCATGGTTAGGGTTTTGTAATGGAGTCTCTGGGCAATTGGGAGCCAGTGAAGGGATTGACAGAGGGGAGAAGCTGGGGAATAGCGGGGGGACAGGTGGATTAGTCGGGCAGCAGAGTTTAGAATAGATTGGAGGGGTGCGAGAGTGTTTAAGGGGAGGCCGCAGAGCATGAGGTTGCAGTAGTCAAGGCGAGAGATGATGAGGGCATGGACTAGGGTTTTTGCAGATTCTTGGGTGAGGAATGAACGGATGCGTGAAATATTTTTGAGTTGAAGTCGGCAGGAAGTGGAAAGGGTTTGGATATGTGGTTTGAAGGAGAGATCAGCATCAAGGATTACTCCGAGGCAGCGAGCTTGTGGGACTGGGGAGAGTGGGCAGTCATTTACTGTAATTGATAGGTTCATAGGGGGGGTCACGTGAGATGGGGGAAAGATGATGAATTCTGTTTTGTCCATGTTGAGTTTCAGATATCTAGTGGAGAAGAAGGATGAAATAGTGGACAGACATTGAGGGATTCTGGTTAGTAGGGAGGTGATATCTGGTCCAGAGATGTAGATCTGTGTGTCATCAGCATAAAGATGATACTGAAAGCCATGAGATTCTATGAGCTGTCCCAGGCCAAAGGTGTAAATAGAGAACAGCAGGGGCCCTAGGACTGAACCTTGTGGGACTCCGACAGATAGGGGGCGAGGTGAGGAGGTGGTGTGTGAGTGGGAGACGCTGAATGTCCGGTCTGTTAGGTATGATGAGATCCAGGAGAGGGCCAAGTCTGTGATGCCGAGGGATGAGAGGGTCTGTAATAATAGGGAATGGTCCACTGTGTCAAAGGCAGCCGACAGGTCCAGGAGGAGGAGGACAGAGTAGTGTCGCTTGCTCTTGGCAGTTAAGAGGTCATTGGTGACCTTAGTAAGGGCAGTTTCAGTGGAGTGGTGTGACCGGAAGCCAGATTGTAAGCGGTCGAAGAGGGAGCAAGAAGAGAGATGGGAGGACAGTTCAAGGTAGACGTGTTGTTCCAGTAGCTTGGAGGCGTATGGGAGAAGTGATATAGGGCGATAGCTAGATACAGAGGATGGGTCAAGAGAGGGCTTTTTGAGGATAGGTGTGATGGAGGCATGTTTAAAGCTTGAGGGGAAAACACCAGTTGTTAGTGATAGGTTGAAGAGATGGGTTAGGGTTGGGATGAAGACTGTGGTGAGGTTTGGGATGAAGTGGGATGGGATCGGGTCGAGTGCACAGGTGGTGAGATGTGATCTTGAGAGTAGAGTGGAGAGTCGATCTTCTGTAATGGTGGAGAAGTTGGTTTTGAAGGTGGAGGGCTGGGAAGTCGGGAGGAAGGGCTCTGGGGGTTGTTGACCAAAACTGTCCCTGATGTTATCAATTTTCTGCTTGAAAATATTTGTGTCATTCTCAAAACTTTTGGCCATGACTGTAAAGTAAACATGTGGGAAATGTTACTTATTAAGTATTTTGTGTGACATATGTCTGATTTAAGGGCATGAAAATTCAAAGTTGGAAAATTGTGACATTTTCAAAATTTTTCACCAAATTTCCATTTTTTTCCACAAAAAACGCAAGTCATATCAAAGAAATGATACCACTATCATGAAGTACAATATGTAACGAGAAAACAATGTCAGAATCAAATGGATCGATGGAAGCGTTTCAGAGTTATTACCTCATAAAGGGACAGTGGTCAGAATTGTAAAGATTGGTCTGGACATTAACATGCAAACCACCCTTGGGGGTAAAGGGCAGGGCCGGCGTTAGGGGCAGGCAGCCCAGGCAGCTGCCTAGGGCCCCCACTCTCTCAGGGGCCCCCAGCTAGTGGCACATCACGCCGCCGCATTGAACTATACCGGTGTCATAGACACCGGTACAGTTCACAGCAATGATGGAGAGAGCATCAGCTGATGCTCCCTCTCCAATAATTCCCCGCTCTGCCTCTGACACACAGCGGGTGCGCGATAATGTAATCGCGCACTCACCATGTGCCAGGCAGAGCAGGAGACAGCCGGGAGCAGCGTGGGGACGAGGAGAAGGTGAGGATTGTTTTTTTTAATGTAACAGTGACTGTGGGCCATTCTTGGGGGGGAGATGCGGGCTGTGCTGTATACCATGTGGGGCTGTATACCATGGGGCTGTGCTGTATACCATGTGGGGCTGTATACCATGGGGCAGTGCTGTATACTATGTGGGGCTGTATACCATGGGGCAGTGCTGTATACCATGTGGGACTGTATACCATGGGGCAGTGCTGTATACCACGGGGCAGTGCTATATACTATGTGGGGCTGTATACATTGTGGGGCTCTATATCATGGGGAAGTGCTGTATACAATGTGGGGCTGTATACCATGGGGCAGTGCTGTATACCATGTGGGGCTGTATACCATGGGGCTGTGCTGTATACCATGTGGGGCTGTATACCATGGGGCAGTGCTGTATACTATGTGGGGCTGTATACCATGGGGCAGTGCTGTATACCATGTGGGACTGTATACCATGGGGCAGTGCTGTATACCACGGGGCAGTGCTATATACTATGTGGGGCTGTATACATTGTGGGGCTCTATATCATGGGGAAGTGCTGTATACAATGTGGGGCTGTATACCATGGGGCAGTGCTGTATACCATTTGGTGCTGTATACCAAGGGGCAGTGCTGTATACCATGGGGCAGTGCTGTATACCATTTGGTGCTGTATACCATGGGGCAGTGCTGTATACCAGTTGGTGCTGTATACCATGGGGCAGTGCTGTATACTATTTGGTGCTGTATACCATGGAGCAGTGCTGTATACCATTTGGTGCTATATACCATGTGGGGCTGTGCTATATACCTTGTGAGGCTGTGTTATATACTATGTGGGCTGTTATATACAGTACTATGTGGCTGTGTTATATACCATGGGGGGTACATTATACTCTATGGGGGAGGCCGTGTTATATAATATGGGGGGGCTACATTATATTCTATGGGGAGGTGGACTGTATTCTATTCTATTTGGGGCTACATTATATTCTATGGAGGGCTGTATTATATTTATTATATTCTATGGGGGGTGATCGCATCAAACTCCATGAGGGGTCTGCATTATACTATATGAGGAGGCTACATTGTATTCTATGTGGGGCTGCATTATATTGTATGGGGGCTTCATTATACTTTATGATGGGGCTACATTATATTCTATTAGGGTTGCATTATACTATATGAGGAGGGCTACATTGTATTCTATGGAGGGGCTACATTATACTACATAAGGGGCTGCATTATATTCTATGGGGGGTTACATTATATTCTGTGGGGTGGCTGCATTATGCTCTAAGGGGTGGCTGCAATATACTATAAGAGGGGGGCTGCATTATATTCTATGGGGGTTACGTTATATTGCATGGCAGGGCTGCATTATACTCTGTGGGGTGGCTGCATTATGCTATATGGGGTGGCTGCATTATATTATATGTGGGCTGCATTATACTGTATCGAGGACTATGGGGAATACATTATACTATATGAAGAACTATGGGGTGCATTATACTATGGGAAGTGAACTGCACTACATGGATGACTGGCGGCGTATTATACTATATGGAGCACTATGAGGAGTGTATTATACTATATGGAGGACTGAGCAGTGTATTTTAATATATGGAAGAGTGTATTATATTATATGGAGAACTCAGTGTATTTTAATATATGGAGGGCTATGAGGAGTGTATTATACTATATGGCGGACTATGGGGAGTGTATTATACTATATGGAGGACTATGGGGCACATTATATTATATGGAGGACTATGGGTGGAAACTAGATGTGCTGCTGATAACATGATACTGTATGGGGACAGATTGATCCATTAGTGATCGTTCTGTCCCCATCATTCTTTCTCAGCTGGTGGAAAGAGGCCGGGAAACAAGTGTTGAACGACTTCAATATTGTCGATCACACTTATTTAGCATCCTGAACTCAGCGCATGTAAATACAATCAAAATGCTTCTGTGTGATGTGCAATATGTTAGCATTTGGGGCCCCATTTTAAACTTTGCCTAGGGCCCCACTTTGCCTAAAACCGGCCCTGATAAAGGGGTTAAAATTTCACTTATTGGGCAAGATAACCAAATTATTGTAAAAGAGAAAAAATATTTCCAGTTTTGAGGGAAACAAAGGAAGAGATCAGTCATAGCATTAACATCATCTGTGTTTTGTGTTGAGCCCCTTTGTGCCACCAAAACAGCTCAGACCTGACACCAATCAACCATAGCATTACAACAAGTGCCAGGTAAAGTGGATAGATATTGATTATGAGAATGGTATATATATACATACACACACACACACACATACACTGTATATATATACACCTTTGTTTATGTGCACACAATGGAGTTAAGGGCCCTTTCACATAGCGATATATCGCTAAAGCATCACCGATTTTGTGACGCAGCAGCGATATCACTAGCGATATCGCTACATGTGATACTCACCTCTGACCGGCCCCCCCGCTGGCTATCGCTGATCGCGCAAGATCGTCCTGGTCCATTTCTCGTCGTCGGCGTCCTGCTGGCGCCGACGAGCGAGCCATGGACACAGGCAGAAGACGGTCATCCGCGCCGCGTATGACAGGTAAGTGACGACCGCCGACCGCTGCTGCATCGCTAGTGAGATCTCCCTGTTTGGCAGCTCACTAGTGACCATTTAGCGATGCACCACTGATCCTGACCGGGTCATATCGTGGTCGGGATCGCTGGTGCATCGCTAAATGTAACGGGACCTTTAAGCCTACATTGACGCATTCATCAGTAAGCCTATACAAGCATAACCATTAATGAGTACACACCTACTTGTTCTGTTACTTTTAATTTCCATACTGTCATGAAAGCACTCTAAGAAGCAAGGTCTCTTTCTTCATCTGTTCAGATCAGTTATTCCAGTTTCTTGACATGGCACAACAGTAGGTCAGTTCACTTTTAATTCTTGTATGTAGTCATTGAAGCATAGCTGCAGTTTCACATGATGCAACCACGTTGCATCTTACCTACTGTAATTGTAGACCGATGTGCTGCGGTTCTGGTTACTAATGTATATACATACGGTATGTACATATGTATAAAAAAAAAAAACGACCAACACCTTCGTACAAAATAAAGCAAGTGTGAACAGGTGCAAGCTGCCTATGACTGCATAATACACAAACAGGAGAATACAACAGCACTCTGTAAGCACTAAAATATATGAAAACATTTAATATATGACATGTGGACTACATTACTGCTATATGGAGTATACTTATAAAAATGGACGACAGGAGCGCATAAGGTCACATCCATGCACCCTCAGTCACACGTTGTGTAAATTTACGTCAGCCGCTGGCCTCTGATTGGTTGGCACACTGTAGTGCAGTGCACAAACCTGGCGGGTCTCTGCATCGCAATACACTTCAGCTGAATGTGCATCCGAAGTTTGCGCTATCATTGGCAGGCCCCTCACCTGCACGGGCCTGATTGTGACTTTGCGACCGTGATCGTTACGCACCTACACAGACCCATTAAAATTTCACATTCTTTTTTTGCAGACCAATTGTCCATGCTACACCTTAAATTCATCAATGCAGGTCAGTGGACCCACAAAAAAATGGATCACAAAAAAATGGATCATACACAGATGTCATCTGTGTGCTTGTCATGTATTAATATAATGGGTAGGAGAAATTGAGACTTTCTTCACACCAGAAAATGGATACAAGGATTGTGAAAACTGACACAGATCAAAAATGTATCCATTAAGCTATGTGCACACGTGCGGAATTGTTGCAGAAATTTCCAGAGCAATTCCGCAACTCCCTGCTGCGGGCAATACATGAGAAATCCGCATGCGTAATTCCCACAAAAAACTAGCATTTTGCAAGCGTAATTAGCTTGCAGAATTCTAGCGTTTTCCAAGCGATCTGTAGCATCACTTGGAAAACTGATTGACAAGTTGGTCACACTCGTCAAACAGTGTTTGATTAGTGTGACCAACTTTTTACTATTGAGGCTGCCTATGTGGCGTCAATAGTAAGAGATATGTTAAAAATAATTTAAAAAAATTAAAAAGTTTTGACATTCTCACCGTCCGGCTTCCCGGAGACCGCTACGTCATCACAGGTCATTGTCGCAAAGTATCGCTGGGAACGGGACTTGCCGGGAGCATCGCTGAGGCCTGGGAACGCTGTGAGGGACGCCGGAAGGTGACAATATCAAAATTTATTATTTTAATTCTTTTTTTTAACAGGGATATGGTACCCAGAGCCTGGTGGAGAATCTCCTCTCCCCCAGACCGTGGGTACCATCCGCACATTTTCCGCTTATTTTGCGCAAGGTGGGCATAGCCACATGCGGAAAGTAAGTGGATCAATGCACTCCAATCTGTGCGGAATTCCCGCAGTTCCACAAAAAGAATGAGCATGCTGTGTATTTTTCCTCGATGCGATTCCACCGTGGAAAAAAACGCAGCATTAGTACAGCATGTGCGGAATGCCATTGAATTCAATGGGTTGCTTGTTTTATGCGTTTTTGCAGCAAAAACGCATAAAATCCATGGTAATTCCGCACGTGTGAACATAGCCTTACACTGAGAAAAAAAAAAAAAAGCTTTATTTTTCAAATATGAGAAAATAAACCTGATTTTTCAAACTTCCCTGACAATGAGGCCATACATGGCAGCTAACCACATGTGGCTGAAACTACACCCACAGCAAAGGCCTAATGCAGCATACATTTTTTAATGACTGTGTGGTTATTTGACTACAGAAGGTTTGCGGGACTTTGTTCTCGGGATCAGATACATGATGTGGCCACAAAGTCAGAAAACACTTTTTTTTCTGTCCCAAGTGGACAAGTTCTCTTCCTTTTCAGGTTTCTTAAGGGTGTGTGCACACGTTGCGGATTCTGCTGCGGATCCGCAGCGGATTTGGCCCTGCGGATCCGCAGCAGTTTCTGCTGCGTTGTACAGTACCATTAAAGGCAATGCAAAATGAAAAACGCAGTGCCCACGGTGCAGTATTTTCCACGGTTTAAAATCCGCAGCATGTCACTTCTGTGCGGATTCTGCAGCGGTTTGGCACCTGCTCCATGACAGGTGTCAAACCGCAGGGAAAAACTGCAGGCTAATCCACAGAAAATCCGCAGATAATTTACCTGTGGATTTAGACAAATCAGTGGGGAAAATTCTGAAGCAGAATCCGCAACGTGTGCACACATCCTTACGCTTTGTCTTGTTACTGCTGTCAGGAACCCAGGGTGGATGCCAAACAGATCCACTAACGCTTCTTACATCGTGGTCAGTGTTTCTGGCAGTTTATGGGGTCTGAGAAACTGTTGGGCCATCTTCCATTTTTCTTGATATTTGCTTTTCTGACTTTTTTCCTTCTTTGCATCTTTGATGTCTTCTTTGTAGAAACAAGGTGGCAAATGCTGCAGGAGGGCAAGTTGGTTTCTTCGGGCCTAATAGAATACACCATGAGAGCCATCTCACCCACCTGGGCAGAAAGAAATTTTTATCTCAGGATCTGTGAAGCTGCTTTGTGAACATCAACAGTTCCATAAACAGCTACAAGTTAGATTTTTTGACGAGTAGTGAGGCATCCTTTAGCAGAAAAGTACATGAAGCTGCTTATTCTTTATTTCCCCCATCCCTCTAGCTTTCCCTTCAAGTGCTGCCTGACAACAATAGGGATAGTTTACGTTTTCTTACTGATATTTCTTTGTTCCTTGAGTCCAAAGGCAGCATAAACATCCCTCCCATTAAATCTTATATTGCTGCATACTTGCATAACATTTTTCTGACTGTGTATTTGTGTCCTGGTGTAGTACGATTGGCATAATTTATTATTAAGTCATGGTTTTTTTCCTTCTGTCCAAGATGAGAAGTGGAATATTACTCCCTCAGCAAAAAAACATCAACTTAAGACCAGTCTTAAATTAAGATAAGGGGCTGTGACAGGGGCATTTTAGGCAAATATTCATGAAGTAGGCAAATATAGTAAATTAGAGATTGTAGTTTGTTATAAGCCAGTTAATATCGGGTGAAGGGCTGGACTAAATAATTGTGGGTATTATGCAACACTATTGCACACAGCCATTGTTCACCTCTAGTAGGCGTACACGTCCAAAAATGATACACAAAAAGAAAACACAGAATGACTAATGTGCAAAAAAATACCCTGCAGTAAAAAATATGACAATAATCAGCAAGTGCTGGTAAAAAGATGACAACAAATACAGGGTATTTAGTCGATACTTTTTTTGCAAAAAAGTGTATACCAAGCCACTCCACCTTGTCAAGGTAACCCTTATTGGAGCAGTCCCTATCTAATGTATTTAAAACCTGAACATATGAATAGTGTCTAATTGAACAGGATTCAGACAGGCGCTTCCTAGTATGGGCACGCGGTGTAAGACGGCTCTTTATGTGCATATCACACAAGAGAGGGGTGGGGTCTCTCAAACCATGCATAAGCAAGGAAAAAATGGATTAAAAACACATGCGACATGCACAAATGTGAACAAGTCGGTCAGACAGTGTTCACACCACCCACTGACTGAAACACAAAAACAAAACACTCAGAGGGTGAAAAAAGGAAGTACTACTTAGTGTCATGCCCGCTATGTCTGTTATGCTGCAAGATCCCTGAAGCAGTGTGCCTGCGCACCTCATGTCTGCTATGCTGCAAGATCCCCGGAACAGTGTGCACGCGCACCTCATGTCTGCTATGCTGCAAGATCCCCGAAGCAGTGTGCACACGCACCTCATGTCTGCTATGCTGCAAGATCCCCGAAGCAGTGTGCACGCGCACCTCATGTCTGCTATGCTGCAAGATTCCCGGAGCAGTGTGCATGCGCACCTCATGTCTGCTATGCTGCAAGATTCCCGGAGCAGTGTGCACGCGCACCTCATGTCTGCTATGCTGCAAGATTCTCGGAGCAGTGTGCTCGTGCACCTCATATCTGCTATGCCGCAGGATCCCTGGAGCAGTGTGCCTGTGCACCTCATGACTGCTGTGCTGCGTGACTCCTGGAGCAGTGTGCAGGCGCACGCGTACCTCATGGCTGCACGCCGTTGCTGTGTGCGCGTCTGTCTCTGCTCTGCCTGCTGTGGTTGTCTCAGTGGTCCTGCCCCTGATCATGTGACCTTTCCTATGTTCCAGCACTGTCTGACCCAGCTAACCTCTCAGTGTTTCTGGAGCCCCTGATCATGTGACCTTCTCTATGGTCCAGCCCAGTCTGATCTAGCAATGCTCTCTATGATCCTGGAGGAACTGAACCGGAAGTCCTTCCCTAGTCCTGACCCGGAAGTGCAGGTGCTATGGTGCTATATCAGACCGCCGCTTCCTATGGTCGGGGCCTGAGTATCGTGTTGCTTCCCTGCATGGCTGCTCGGTCGCTCCCCGTATTCTGTGCCCCTGCACTTTGCCCTGTCGTGCGTCTCTACACATGCTCTGTGCTTGTACTCTGCCTCTTGTCCTGTGCCATGACTTGTGTTGTCCTTTGTGCCATGGTTTGTCTCTGTCATGCTTGGACTTGTAGTCCTTCATGTGATCTCTGCCTTTGCCTGCTTTGCCATGTTTTGTCTATGCTATGCTTTCCTTGTACTACTTCCGCTTCCCTGTATCTGCTTGGTCTTCCTTGTTCTGACCTAGGGTGCTCTGTTGTGCCTCCTGGCACAGGCACCATTCCTCCTCTCTTACCTATGGTGCTCTGCTGTGCCTCCTGGCACACGCACCATTCCTCTGCTCTCTGACCTATGGTGCTTCTCAAGCACATTTCCAGTCTAGTCTCAAGGTTCTGCCTTGACCCGGCTCTGGGCTTCGGCCTACGCTCCGCTGCTAGCTCTATACTCGCTATGACTTGACACTGTGTTTCTGCCTACGTTCCGCTCCTTGCTCTGAACCTTGCCTTGCTTTGTTTCCCACCTTGCCTCGCCTTGTTTCTTCGCGTGCCCTTTGCACGCGCCTGGCCTTCCTAGCCTCCTGTTTGTGCCTCAGCGGTGCCCGCCCTAGCTGTGCCCGCCTGCTTATGCCTCAGCCGTGTTCGTCGGCCAGTGACAGCTGTGTCGCCTGTTATGTCTCAGCCGGGTTCACCTCAGTCTTGCCCATCTGTCTGTGCCGCAGCCCTACCTGTTGTGAGCTCATCTGTTCATTCACCTTTTGTGTCCGAGGATCTCCCTCTTCTGGTGAAGGAAGGTAGTGAGGCTGATTTGGATGAAAGAAACCAAACACCTGATCAGGTGGATTGTGATTGGGTAATGGGAACTTCAGACTGGATATAAGGCAGCCGACGCCCTTCTGAGTTGCTGGTGATTTCTCTGCTGGATTCTTGGAGACCAGTCTGATTCCTGCTTCCCAAAGATAAGTTTTTGCTCTGCTATTGAACTTATTAGCTTTGGTTTTGTTTACCTTGGTTTTTTGAGTTCAGCCATCCCCGGCCGGGGGTGTGCTGGATTCTTATTCCTTGATCAGTGTTCTCTTTTTGCTCTACTTTCAGAATATTCTGAGTGCTGATATAGGGTTTGAAGTCTAGTGACTTCAGGGTCCTTTTTGCTTATCAGTTGTGTTGGTAATATTTTTAGCAGGGTTTTCTCGGATTGCAGACAGCAGCTTTTCTGTCCTGTCCTTTTTAGTTAGCTTGGGCCCCATCGTTTGCTCAACCTATCTTTCTATCTGTGTTTTCATCTTGCTTCACCGTCATTATATGTTGGGGGCTGCCTATTGCTTTGGGGTCTGCTCTGGGGCAGTCAGTTTTTCTCTTTTCTCTCTTTAGGCTTATTAAGATCTCCGGCTGTGACGAGGTGTCTAGGATCACCGTAGGAACACTCCACGGCTACTGCTAGTTGTGTGATAGGATTAGGGGTCTGCAATCCGCTAGTTTCCAACCCTCTCTGATTTTCTGGGCTGAGCTTGTGTTTTTTTTCCTCCTCGGTGACTCAATCATAACACCTACCGGCTAGCCAGTGCCCCAGCCATGCCCTTTGTGCTTCCTTGCACCCACGCTGTCTGTGCACTGTGCTTTGCGTGCTCTCTAAAGCACATGCAGGCCCTAGCCTGCTTCTTTGCATTCCTCCCTGTGCTTCTCTAAAGTACGCGCAGCTCTTGCCATGTTGTGCCCTCTTGCACGTACAGGTCCTAGCCTTTACCCTGGCATGTCTCCTAGCACGCACCCTGTCTTGGACTCTGGTGTGTCTCCTAGCACGCATCCTCTCGAACTCTGGCGTGTCTCCTAGCACGCATCCTCTCTTGAACTCTGGCGTGTCTCCTAGCACACATCCTCTCTTGAACTCTGGCGTGTCTCCTAGCACACATCCTCTCTTGAACTCTGGCGTGTCTCCTAGCACACATCCTCTCTTGAACTCTGGCGTGTCTCCTAGCACGCACCCTGTCTTGGACCCTGGCGTGTCTCCTAGCACACATCCTTCCTTGAAACACTGTTGTGTCTCCTAGCACGTACCCTGCCTTGGACCCTGGTATGTTTTCTAGCACGTGTCATGCCTTGAACATTTGGCGTGCCCTTGCACGCACTTTGCTGTGTTTCACTGTTTATGCCTTGCACCTGATTAAAGCTTGAACCACGTTTATTGAAGAAACCCAGTGACCTCGCTTTATGTTTTGCATCCTGCTCGTCCTGCTGCCAGACACTCACTAGTGTCTCCCCGAGGCAGCCGTCTGGCCCCAGCAGTCTTGGTGGCTCACCCCCTTGTTCTTACCCCTGACGCTCCCTGTATAGGGGGTGGTTCCTCACTAGGTCAGCTCGCCCTAGGTGGGTGGGGGCCACGGCCCAGAGGGTCCACTCAAAAAAATCGGCTCAGCAGAAGCTGAGTCCATCACACTTTGTCAATGTGCCGTAGGTATATAAGTCCAGTATACATTAAAAGGCATAGATATATGGGCAGAGTATAGGAGTAACTACTTATCATTGGTGATCAGTGGGTATGAGCGTCAGGCAGGATGCGGCATCCACCGCATTAAAGGGCATAGATATATGGGCAGAGTATATAAGTAACTGCTTACCATTGGTGATCAGTAGGTATGAGCGTCAAAGGCAGGACGCGGTATCCACCGCTCATCACGTCGCTCTGTTAAGCCAGAATGAGGGGTACTAAATAAGGAGTGGGCGGGACTAAGCGCACATGTGCAGGAAGTGTATGGACAAGCAGTAGCAGTAGAGTGCGTTCCAAGGACCGGAAAACGCTGTAGCTGCGTTCCACAGACCGGAAGTAGTTTTGTGTACGCTCCGAAAACCGAAATGCACATTATAGTGCGTTCCACTGACAGGAAGGGGGCACAAGGGCATTGATCCATTAGTCAGAATAGCGCGATAATCCTACTGTATGACATATAATACATGTTAAATGAATATAGATGCCGGTATGCAAGAGTGAGGATATATATTATATATTGGTGCTGTGATATATGATGAGAAATCATTGACCTTTCGTGTCATGCAGTATAATGGGGACACCATGTATGGAAAAAAATAGAATGAAAATGTAAATAACTATTAATATGGGACACCATACTGTTAGAAAATCGCAGTCGAGTAAGATAGTGGTAAAAGGTCCAGACGGACGAAATAACATCAGGATAGCCAGGAACAATCAATATAAATGGCTCTGAAATAAAGGGAAAGTAGTATTAATATATCATTCTGAACAACTATTAGGATATAAACACAATTTCATATCCCCATCACAATTCTTTATATAGGGAAGTTATAAAGGTGAAAAATAATAAAGCAGGGTGGATATTACCCGACCAGTAACAATATTTTTACTTAATGGACAACAAGTCGTAGTCCCTGTTTAAGCCCTTAGGGAATAATGTTTGTAACACATGAATCCAGTAGGATTCGCATCTTTTTAATATCCTAATGCGGTCACCCCCGCGTCTAGGGGTTGGGACATGTTCTTTGACTTGTAATTTTAATTGTGAAACATTATGTCCAAGTGCATGGAAATGATGTGGTAGGGGAAGGAGCAGGTTTTTGCACCTGATTGTAGACTTGTGCTTACTTATCCTATCCTTGATGGCTTGGGTCGTTTCGCCCACGTAAAGGAGTCCGCATGGGGCATTTAATTTTGATTTTGCATTTGTGTCTCACCGCATTGGTGTATTTATTATTATGTATACAATCTATATGATACTTTCATTTTTTATGTATCAAAATGAGGACACAATTGTTGTAATCTCATTTTGTTTATCGTGTTTAATTTCTTACCGTAGACTGATGAAGGCCATGTAAGCCTAAACGTTTGCAGACTGCTTAAATAAAATTATCTTCTATTTAAGGACGCTATAAGTTGAGTGCCAAGTTATTTTCACTATTAAATTTTGTCTTAGGGTCCCGTTTCACATAGCGATGCACCAGCGGTCCCGACAGCGATACGACCTGGTAAGGATCGCTGCTGCGTCACTACATGGTGGCTAGTAAGCTGCCAAACAGGCAGATCTCTTCAGCGATGCAGCAACGATCCGGCGATCCGTATAACGACCTCAGCGGTTGTTGGTGCCTTGTCACACAGCAGCTTTTCAGACGATTCCCGCCTGCGTCCCAGAGTTCTGCGTCGCCAAAGAGGTTGCTTGTCGGCGTCAAACACAGCGATGCATGCTGGCCAGCGGGACGCCGACGATGAAAAAATGGACCAGGACATTCTAGCACAGTAAGCGATATCCAGCGGGGGGGGCCAGTCGCCGCTGCAAGTCACATGTAGCGAGATCGCTGGCGAGGTCGCTGTTGCGTCACAAAATCAGTGACGCTTCAGCGATCTCGCTAGCGATCTCGCTATGTGAGACGGGGCCTTTAGGCATGTGAAATGCTGCTTGATGGGGTTGCGATTTGGTGATTTACTTGGTAATTGCAGAATGTTCCACTTCTTTGCCTTAAATTCCTGGGTTGCTTCCTTCTTCAGTCACATCATCAATAAAAAACTAGTCACACTAAAGGATGTGGTGTGCTTTGGATCAATAACCGTTTAAAACCTTCTTCATACTTTCTTCTTTCCATCATTTTTCTACAGGTTGATCTTCGTTTCATCTATCCAATGAATACTTTTCCAGAACTGGAAAGCTTCTTTAGATTTTTTTGCCAAAGTCTAATCTGGCTTAATATTTTTAAGGCTGATTAATGGTTTGCACCTTCTGTTGAACCCTCTGTATTTGCTCTTATGAAGTCTTCTACTTATGGTAGAATTAGGTACTGAAACACCTACTTTCTGGAGAGTGTTCTTCACTTGGGTGGATGTTGTGAAGGGGTTTTTCTTCACCATGGAAAAAATTCTGCAATCATCCACCACTGGTGTCTTTAATGGACGTCCAGCCCTTTCTGAGTTCCCAAGCTCATCAGTGCATTTTTTTCTTTTTGTAATGTGCCAAACTGTTGATTTGGCCAGTCTTAACATTTCTGCTATCTCTGATAAAAAATGTTTTCCTTTTTTAAGCCTAATGATGGTCTATTTCTCTTGCACCGAGAGCCCCATTGACCGCATGTTGTGGGTTCACAGCTACTGCTTCCAAATGCCACATAAGGAGTCTGCTCCAGACCTTATACCTGCATAATTGATGATGGATTAACGTGGGAATAGCCCATGCAGCCGATTAGAGTGGCAGCTACATATTAAAGGGCTGTTATTTCTAAACCCTTACTCAAATTAGGATGTGAATACCCACAAATTAAAGCAAAGAGTCTGCACGTTAAGCCCATATTGATAACTGTATCTTGAATATGTTTTGGTAAACCGCTAAAATGGCAAAACTTGTGTCACTGTCCAAATATTTCTGTACCAAATTGCGTTTGGAGAGCCCCTGATGTGCCTAAACAGTGGAAACCGCTCACAAGTGACGCCATTTTGGAAACTAGACCCCTCAGGGAACTTATCTAGATGTGTGGTGAGCATCTTGAAACCCCAGATGCTCCACAAAAGTTTATTATGTTGAGCCGTGAAAATTAAAAAACAAAAACAAAACAAAACACATTTTTCCAACAAAAATGTTCTTTTAGGCTAGTTTCACATTTGCGTCTTTGTGCGCTGTGCATCGTGCGCACGTAGAAACGCATGCAAAAATGCATCATGCGTTTTTGCATGCGTTTGCATTTTTTTATGCGCATTCGTTCTCTAGGGGTTAAAACCAGTGTCTACACATGTTTACGCCAAAAACACATGCACACGAAAACGCAGACGAACGCATGTCCATGCGCACGCCTGCGTTCCCATAGACTGTAATGCGTTATTTTGTCGCATTCCGTGCGCATGCGTTTTGATGCCTTGCGTCGGTGCGCCTAGGCGCACACCTTGAAAAAACGCATTTGAACGCGTGCAAACGCAAGACCATGCGCATGCCATGTTAAACATAGGTACGCATGACGCATGGACGCACACAATGTGCTGCACAAAAAAACGCTAATGTGAAACCAGCCTTAGCCCTAATTTTTTTACTTTCACAAGTGTAAGGCTATGTACCCACGTATGCAGAAAATTCCTGACTAAAAATCGGACTCCTTCCCAGGAAACACGTGTTTTTTTCCAAGCGATTTTTGCGCGTTTTTTTCGGGAGCATCCCCAGACTCATAGAATAATTAGAAATGTGGATTTTTCTGCAAAATTAATGAGCATGCTGCGGTTTTTACCGCAATGCGTTTTTTTCACGGTAAAAAAAACGCATCAATATGCACAAAAATTGCAGAATTCATTAAAATGAATGGGATGCTTCTTGTAAGTGTTTAAGCGTTTTTGCCATTAAAAACGCGAAAAAAACACTTACGTGTGAAGTGCACACACCCTAAAAGGAGAAAATGCAAGATAAAATTTGTTCTGCAATTTCTCCTGAATATGCAGATACCCAAAATGTGGAGAAAAACTATTGTGCGCACAGTAAGACTCGGAATGAAAGGAACTCCATTTGACTTTTTGAATGCAAATTTTGCTGGAATCATTAGTGGATGCCATGATGAGTTTGGAGCAGGGCTGTGGAGTCGGTAAGCCACAGTTGCTACTCCGACTCCGACTCCTGGATTTTATCAGGCTCCGACTCTGACTCCGGCTCCGACTCCTTCATAAATGGCCAATTCATAACAACAAATTTACTGTTGTAAAATATTAAACATCGTGCTTATTCAGTTTCTCACCATCATATAAGTAATCAGACCACTTAGAGCAAAAACTACATTTATTATAATACAATTAGAATATAGCAAATAACTTTTATAAACTTTTCTAAACTGTAAGTAAATATGCAATAAACACTTTTATGCAGTTAATAAGAAGAAATCTATAAATTTGTCCTCAGAAAAAGTATTGCTGTAGGGTCAGTGGGCCGAGCTGGGGGGGTGATCCCTATTCTTACCGCGCAAAGATGACACAGAGACAAGATGGAGGCAGGTACTGGGTGCAACAGGTCCAAGTTTATTTCTTTACTTGCCGTCCGCCTGACGGCCTCCGCAGCACACCGCACGTTTCTTCACTTATTGGCCCTCCGTTTCTAGAGCCGTTTACACACCGTACTTTTACAATAGGGACGTACATATGCGTACCGTCCCTCCTTCACTTGTTTGACGCTCCTGACAGGTCCGCCACTGTGGCCGCCCTAGGCCCAATAACCAACAGCGCTTTCACTGGTCAGTCGTCGTGTCAAATACGGTATATAGCACTCACTGCCTCGTCTCTTCTGCGGTATCTTCCTGTCAGGACCACCCCCCTGACGTTCTCTCTCCTCAGTCCCCCTGGTAAGATTCTCCTCAGAGCGCAAAGACTGTCACAGTCCTCCTGTCACCTGAGCTCCCCCTGGGGACTGGAACTTTCTGGAACCCTCCCTCAATATTTATAGCTCTCCCGGTTCCTTGAAACTGTCACTCCAACTGTCACTCCGCCCCCCATGACCAACGGTTTCTAAAGCCCTAAGCTGATGTCACGTCCTTTGCTCACACTCCACCCTGCCATCTAATGGTCATCCCAAGGTACTGCACGTCACCTACACTTTCCTAGCTGTTTCCCACTATATTACTGACACCTACCTAAACTGTGCAAACCTATCTTTCTCCATTCTGACACGTCCGCCCGTACGTCAGGTCACCTTCCCCACACTCTCCCTTCCTTTGTCCATTGTCGTCCTCGACAATCGTCATCCCTGCCTTCATCGTTCTGAAGCTACACCTACATTCTGTTGTCGGACCAGCTCTTGAGCCAAACCCACTATCTGTGGGGGCCGAACCATACTGGGAGCACTATGCTCTGAGCAGCCTACTGCTACTCACCAGCGCGCACGCCACATGACAACGTCTTTCAAATTGGGCTAGGTACACCCATATTCTCTCTATGGCATGTACCTTCCCCTACTCTCACCTTCCACCATTCGGTACGCCATGATCGAGGTCTCTTACCTTCCAGATCATTACCAGCGCCCGCCTTCCTCCTTCAGGGGTGTCCGTGGTGTTGGGGACCTGACCTAGGACGGCTGTCTTCCTCACGTCTTCCAACTCATTTTCCTTTCTTTCAATAACATGTCATGGTCGGCGTCCCGGTCTCCCAGACCTCCTCAACTCTAAGATCCCTACCGGATCTCACACTTTCCTTTGGTCCCGCAGACCTTCCCTTACCCGGACTTGTTGCATTTTACTTTGGCATATTATACATTAAACAACTTTTATAATAGCACAAGTACCCATTTTTATATTCTTTTTTTTTCATTTTCTTTTGCTTCTAAAACCAACATATAACAAAAAACATTGCATGTCTTCTTTCTCCCCCCTTCCTTGGACCTGAACACTCCTCCACTTTTCCGTATCCCCGTTCTGTCAAGTTTCAAATCAGTAAATAACATCCTGTAAGAGGAACATACTAAAAACAAACTCAGCACATAAAACATTTTTTTTTTTTTAAACTAGAACTGTTCTCCAGAACCTGCACTACAGTGCACCGAACTCTCAACAGTCTACTTCACTACGCAGTGGCTAGTAGTGAGGGACCCCACAGCCGTGGAGCCCCGGGGATACTGAGGGTGTCCATTCAAGTCCTCTTCTTTTCCATGCCGGCCTCTCCTTGAGTGTGGAGCAGGTTCCACACTTCCTGCTCCCGGGCCTTCTTCTTCCTGATCACCACCGCTACCCACACGGAGGAAACAGCACGGGCCCTGGAGTCCGGTGGGCGGGACTCCGCTGAAAAAGACCGCAAGACAGAAACGGCTGAAGATTTCTGTGGCCCAGCAGCCGCTGGGGTCAGGTGGCAAATGGGGACAACCGGGTCCTCGGGGGCTGGAATCACAGGGCCCGCTAAGTCAGCCGCAGCCGACTCCAGCAGCGGCATAACCGCGGCCTCAGGACAGGCCGCATCCACTACTTCCAACGGAGCCGGAGTAACGGCCGATTTCAACGATGCAGCTGCTATTAGCAGGGAAAGCACAGACTCCGGGCGGGGTAGTTCGGGGACATGAGCGGGGTCCTCACTCAGCTCCGCATACACCACGGGGCCCGTGGTAACTAGGCCTTCCGGTGCGCAGGGGGCTGCGTGCTGCAGCAGAAAGGTAGGGGCCGCTTGCGGAGGCACAGGTAGGGCCGGGGGTACTCTCACCTTCCCCGGCGCTGCGGCCTCCGTCCCATCATCACGCGGTTTCCCCCGCAGCCTCCGTTCCTTGCTCCACTGTCCCGCGGGTTTTTCCCCTAAACTCGGGGGCTCCGCTGAGAAGTCCTCTGCTGGTATTGGTGGTGGCCGTTCTCGCTGACTCCGCTCCCCAGCTCAGCATCCCGCTGCTCTCCCGTGGCTCTGAGGGCGACTTCTGGCACAGCTCCATCCCCTGCCGCCACTGCCACTCTAGGCGGCCGATGCCCCGACACCTGCAGAGTCTCATACCGTCCGTTGGGCAGCACTCGAATGGCATCAGACAGCCTCAGCCAAGTTTTTCTTCTGTGCCACTCCCTCTGTGAGGTGAGGTGTCAGGGTCAGGGTCCAATATATGGAAGCGTCGATTTCCAGGCACATACTGCTTCCTTTTGGGGTACGCTGGAGGGGGTCCCAGTCCATTCAACACGTCTGCAAACACCCGGACCTCTCCTCTGCGCTGAAGCAACACCGCCATACTGCACAGTACCTGGTACCGCCCCGGATCCTCTGCTGGCCACACAGATCCGCCACAGCGCTTCCCATTTGTATTCCACAGGTAGGTCATTTGTAATCCACAGGTAATTGTAATTCAAACAGAGTAGTCCAAGTCCTTTTCCATTCTTTGAGGCAGGTCTGCCGCAGAAGATGGGGTATTAGCGGCGGCGATCCTGCCGACTACGCCAAATGTAGGGTCGGTGGGCCGAGCTGGGGGGGTGATCCCTATTCTTACCGCGCAAAGATGACACAGAGACAAGATGGAGGCAGGTACTGGGTGCAAGAGATCCAAGTTTATTTCTTTACTTGCCGTCCGCCTGACGGCCTCCGCAGCACACCGCACGTTTCTTCACTTATCGGCCCTCCGTTTCTAGAGCCGTTTACACACCGTACTTTTACAATAGGGACGTACATATGCGTACCGTCCCTCCTTCACTTGTTTGATGCTCCTGACAGGTCTGCCACTGTGGCCGCCCTAGGCCCAATAACCAACAGCGCTTTCACTGGTCAGTCGTCGTGTCAAATACGGTATATAGCACTCACTGCCTCGTCTCTTCTGCGGTATCTTCCTGTCAGGACCACCCCCCTGACGTTCTCTCTCCTCAGTCCCCCTGGTAAGATTCTCCTCAGAGCGCAAAGACTGTCACAGTCCTCCTGTCACCTGAGCTCCCCCTGGGGACTGGAACTTTCTGGAACCCTCCCTCAATATTTATAGCTCTCCCGGTTCCTTGAAACTGTCACTCCAACTGTCACTCCGCCCCCCATGACCAACGGTTTCTAAAGCCCTAAGCTGATGTCACGTCCTTTGCTCACACTCCACCCTGCCATCTAATGGTCATCCCAAGGTACTGCACGTCACCTACACTTTCCTAGCTGTTTCCCACTATATTACTGACACCTACCTAAACTGTGCAAACCTATCTTTCTCCATTCTGACACGTCCGCCCGTACGTCAGGTCACCTTCCCCACATTGCCTCTGTCAGATCCTCCTTCATGGATGCCCTCAAATCTGATCTAATTATTTTGAGAGCAGAGAACAACCTCTCTACACTAACTTGTGTTGGTGGCAAAGCAGTAACCACTTGGGCAACATCTCTGACAATGTCAGGATACAGAGGAATCGCTTGTTGCACTGTTATTTTTGATGAACGGTCAAATTTCTCAATTTCTTTTAGTGCACATGAAAAATTCTGCTGAAATGTACTGGCTGTGTTCCTTGATGGGGATGACTCTTCTTCTATGCGGGAACGCTTTGTACGGTCCTTGTGATCCAAATATTTTTCGAAATTAAATTCTTCATCAGTTGATGATGAGGGTGAAGATGTGGCAGGACGACCAAATTCTTCTTGTTCCTCCTGACTGTTCTGCAACCCTTTCATCCTTACTGCTATTTCAAACAGAGCTTCTTTTCCTTTACTTAGCTGTTGATCATCTAGAAGAATCCGATGCATTGGGTCTACATAAACCGCTGCCAAAAGAATGTTATTTTGTAATAGTAGCTCCTCTCTCCGTTTCATTGATGTAGCAATGCCACTTGCAATTAACCCTCCTCTTTGGGACAGGCGAAACATCAGGTTCTTCCACTCCTTTAAGAAAATACCTGGAGTTAAGTCCTCTGCTTGTAATTTTTTAGTCACTGTAAATGGGTGCTCTAGCAATTTTTCCAGCTCAGTCACCTGATTCCACTGACTTTCATTTAGCGTCAGTTGAGGGTTAGCCATGTCTACAAGAAAGGTTTTCAGTTCAACCAAGCGATGAATCATTAAGTAAGTACTGCCCCATCGTGTGGCTTGATCAATAATTGCCCCTTTTCCAGCACGTCTCTTCAAAATTGAGTCAGCTTTAGGGGTTCTGGCAACAGTAGCCAATTTTCTCACCTTGCCATTCAGTGCAGCAGCATGTCCTTCTTGCAGACTGTCTCTTATAGCCAGCTGTAGCGTATGCACAACACAGCGCACGTGATGAATGAAAGAACATATTGACACAGTTTCAACAAGATCATCTAAACTATCATGTTGCTGTTCATCTAAAGCAACTTCAGTTTGCTCCTCAGTTACAATACTGTGTTCCTCTATTTCAAACATTTCTGTGTCTGTGGACCCAGAATGTTCTTCTAGCTGCTGGTCACCATCATTACTCTCATTCATTAGCTTAATAGTACTTATCATATTTGAAGCATTGTCAGTTATGACAGAAAGAACTTGCGCTTTTTTAAGTTCATAGTCTTGCAGAACCTTTTCCACCAAGACCTGGAGAAACTCACTGGTGTGATGAGCTTTGGTGTCTTGTACTGCCAATGTCTTGGTAACTATTTCATTTTTGTCACAAACAAATCGGACATTGATGGTAAAATAGTTCACTCTGTGACGTGTGCAGGCATCCATTTTAAGAAACAGAAAGTGTCCCTTGAGAGTTTTTTTAAGTTCTTCCTTTTGTTTAAAAGCTTCTTCAATTACTAATTTTCTAATACTCGCTCTCTCCAGAGAAACACCAAGCTTGCGGGCCATTTCCCCATTCAGACACATAAAAGCTGGTCGTGAAAATAATGAAATAGGCACACTATCCTTTACAACAAGCTCTATGATCTGTTTTTTAAATGTATCTACTGTCATTGTCACAGTAACTTTGTCACTGACAAAATATCTTGCAACTGATGGCTGCAAAGTTCTCTGCTCCTTTGTTTGGCTGGAAGAGCTGGGCACTGGTTCATTGGTTTGGATGCAGTCTTTCTCATCCACTGCTTTCAGTACTTCTGGATGAAAGCGCTGTAAATGTCTCTTTAGATTAGAAGCTCTGGTAGGAGCATTTTTATCTTTGCCTGAATATGCACTCATCTTGGCTTCACAGCATTTGTTTTCGTCTGGATCATTTGTCATACACTGACAGACATAATGTTTTCTATCTTGAGTGATGGTGAAATGTTCAAATACAGCTGATTTAATGTGATGCTTCTTTGACATTCTCAGGTTTTTAATTCTGCATTCACAATCCAAATGACAATTGTTTTTCCTAAAAACAATTGTACAAAATTATTGCCAGGTCGTACAACTGATATAGTGGTCAGTAATACTGTTATTATTCCTCATGTACTCACAGTTAACTGATGCAAAGTTTGTTGAAAGGATAATACTTCTTACAGTCTTCCTCTTCTGAGTAGCAGGCAGCTGTGAGATGCTAGGAAGATGCACACCTAGTATGATCTAGTCTAGAGGAGGAGCTTTACTACTAAGAATTTGCAACACATTTTCACTTTCAGTTTCATACATTGTAAGTAGGGGGGTTGGGGCAGCATGAGGTTAACCAAGTATAAGATTAGATAAGGGCAGTGGAGAACAGTGACACACAAGAAGTAAGAAATGTCTCTATCTCCAGCAGAACTGCTTATCACTGTTGTTCATAGTTTGATAGAACATATATATTTGAGTAACATTTATAAAATTCATATGAAAGTTCAGTTATGAAATATTAATACATTTTTTTTAAAGCTGGAGTCGGAGTCGGTACATTTCTACCGACTCCAACCAAAACTGACTCCGACTCCGACTCCACAGCCCTGGTTTGGAGAACCCCTGTTGTGCCAAAAAAGTGGAAACCCCCTAAGTGACTCCATTTTAGGAACTTATCTAGATCTGTGGTGAGTACCTTGGACCCCAGGTGCTTCATAGAAGTTTATAACATTGAGAAGTGAAAGTTTAAAAAAAACAACAATAAAAAAACAATTTCCCCAGCCTGAACTTCCTCTTCATGATTGATTTGTCCGAAAGCAGAAACAGTGACGCCAGCGCTGATTGGGCGCCGGCGTCATATGTCGCAACACCGCATGAGAGTCCTGGGGAGAGCGAGTGCTTGACCTTGGAGGGGAGTATAGACTTCATTATTTTATCGGGGCCATTTTGATCAAGAAGGGGTTGTCCTAGTAATGGACAATTCCTTTAAAGAGAATAAAAAGAAATAGGCCTAACACAATCCTTGTGGTCTCCACTCTTTGCTTAGCCCATTTAGAGAATGTACCATTTATAACGACTGTTTTCTGCCTCTTAACCATGAGCTTAGTTCTTGCAACCAGTGGAAACCAGATTGGAGAAGTATGGCCAGAAGTAGTTTGTGGAAGAATTGTGGCCAAAAAGGCATACTATCAACATGAAAACAAGGCCAAGTGACACAACTATGCAAGAAAATATGGGAACTGGGATGCAGAAAACTTGCAGTAGCTGCCCTGAATTCGTAAGTCAAAGTGTGAAATATTTGACTGTAAAGCCATGTTCACCCCTTCAATATTTAGTGAGTATTTTACTTTAGTATAGTCCCAGCAGAAAAGCCAGCAGATGAACGGCAAACTAGGGCACACAAATCACCACTATTAACAGACGGAGCTATTTATCTGAAGTAATGCGGTATGCAGTTCAGTCAAAAAACGGAGGTGCTTGCATGAACAAACATCCAATGCATCCAATGTATAGTAGAAGAAATGCAGCACTCACCAGTTAAACTGAAAAATTGTGCATCTTTTTTCACATAAATTCCATCAACAGGTTTATGGACAAGCAGAACTTAGAGGAATGCTAGGGGAGAGAGGTGCCAGACAACGTCCGTTTCGCAATTACTTGCTTCTACGGGTCCAGGTGAGGGACTTCAGTAAGCCAAAACCACTAATGGAACAATCAGATGAAAAGTATAATACAAACACATCACCACTTCTCTATTTATCACCCACTCCTGGTATTGGATTATAAACGCTGATATAAAAAACTCACAAAATATTCAACGTAGTCTAACAGAAAGCAGTTTGTTTATGAAGGGCTGGAGAGCAGTACAATAATGAGTGTCTGCAGGCAACAGTGAAGTATGGGTGAGGGTTCTTGCACGTTTGGGTCTGCATTTTAGTCAGTTGAGCTGTGGATTTGGTCAGAATCAATGGTGTACTAAATCCATAGAAATAGAGGCAGATACTTATCCAACATGCAATATCATCAGGGAGACTTTGATTGTCCTCTTGCAGAATAAATTTGGTTGCAATGACAACAAACATACTGCCAATGTCATAGACAGCGCAAGAAAAAGGTGTGAAAAATGCTCCGAAGTAAGACTGCTTTAAAAATATAGAATAGTTTATATAAAGTTTTTTAAATTTAGTATTTAAAAAAATATTGTTTTTAGTTGCCATGTTCTGAAAGCCATCAACAATTTATTTATTCATCTATAGACATGTATAAGGGCTTGTTTTTTATGTGGGATGAGCTAGCTTTTATTGGTACCATTTTGGGGTATGGCTTTCTGAACTGTTTTTAATCCAAGTGTAATGCAAGTGATTGAGAGAGACCCCTTACATAGACCCATGGACAAAAAACTTGTTGCAATAGATTCCCCTCCAGACATCTACTAGGAGGTCGGTCCCTTGTTTGTTAGAGGTTGGATGATCAGTATGAGTGATATTATCCATAAAGGATACCCAGGACACGTAGAGAAACACAATCAGAAAAAAAAGAAACTTCATTGATCAATTACTCTTTCTTACAATGACAGACACCAAAGTTTTATGAAGGAGAATCCCTTTTATTATAACTTATAAAGAACAAAGAAATCACACGGCATCCATCATACAAAATCCACTGGCCTATTTTGTGTAACAAGTGCTGGAATTTAAATTGCCTTCTTCCTTAATACATAGTCAGTTAAGAAATCAAAGGGACCATTTAGTGAGATTAAACATGTCCCAAAATCATTGGATAGACAGATTTTGGCTCATATAGGAAAGGTTGGTATACAAAGAGTGATCTATGGAATTGTGCAAGTGGTCCACCAATATTGAAGGAAAAAATCCCCAACGCAATTTTTTCACCACACTTATAAAATATCAACCATTTTTCTGAGCTGTAAATCCTTGTTTTGTGATATATCTGTGATTGTGTTCTCACAAAATTTGTACAGTATGTGGGCAAAACTTTAGAATTAACCCCTTAAGCCCCAAGGGTGGTTTGCACGTTAATGACCAGGTCAATTTTTACAATTCTGACCACTGTCCCTTTATGAGGTAATAACTCTGAAACGCTTTCATGGATCCCGGTGATTCTGACATTGTTTTCTCGTGACATATTGTACTTCATGTTAGTGGTAAAATTTCATTCAAATAACGTGCGTTTATTTGTGAAAAAAATGGAACTTGGGAGAAAATTTTGAAATTTTCCAACTTTGAACTTTTATGCCCTTAAATCACAAAGATACGGCACACAAAAAACTTAATAAATAACATTTCCCACATGTTTACTTTACATCAGCACAATTTTGGAACCAAAATTTTTTTTTGTTAGGAAGTTATAAGGGTTAAAAATTGACCAGCGATTTCTCATTTTTGCAACACCATTTTATTTTTAGGGACCGCATCACATTTGAAGCCACTTTGAGGGGTCTATATGATAGAAAATACCCAAAAGTGACACCATTCTAAAAACTGCCCCCTTAAGGTGCTCAAAACCACATTCAAGAAGTTTATTAACCCTTTAGGTGCGTCACAGGAATTTTTTGAATATTTAAAAAAAAATTAACATTTAACTTTTTTTCACTAAAAAAATAATTCAGGTTCAATTTTTTTTATTTTACTAAGGCTAACAGGAGAAATTGGACTGCAAAAGTTAATGTGCAATTTGTCCTGAGTACGCTGATACCTGATATGTGGGGGGGAACCACTGTTTCGGCGCATGGCAGACCTCAGTAGGGAAGGAGCGCCGCTTGACTTTTTCAATGCAAAATTGGCTGGAATTCAGATTGGATGCCATGTCGCGTTTGGAGAGCCCCTGATGTACCTAAACAGTGGAAACCCCCCCAAGTGACCCCATTTTGGAAACTCGACCCCCCAAGGAACTTATCTAGATATGTGGTGAGAACTTTGAACCCACAAGGGCTTCACAGAAGTTTATAACGTACAGCGGTACAATTAAAAAATCATATTTTTTCCACAAAAATGATCTTTTCACCCCCAATTTTTAATTTTCCAAGGGTAACAGGACCCTAAACGTTATTGTGCAATTTGTCCTGAGTACGCTGATACCCCATATGTGGGTGTAAATGACTATTTGGGCGCATAGCAGAGCTCGGAAGGGAAGCAGCGCCAATTGACGTTTTTGGAGGAATTGAGATCGGACACCATGTCGCGATTGGAAAACCCCTGATGTACCAAAACAGTGGAAACCCCCCACAAATGACACCATTTTGGAATCTAGACCCCCAAGGAACTTATCTAGATGTGTGGTGAGAACTTTGAACCCCCAAGGGCTTCACAGAAGTTTATAACATACAGCCGTACAATTAAAAAATCATTTTTTCCACAAAAATGATCTTTTCACCCTCAATTCTTATTTTTCCAAGAGTAACAGGACCCTAAAAGATATTGTGCAATTTGTCCTGAGTGCGCTGATACCCCACATGTGGGGGTAAACCACTATTTGGGCGCATGGCAGAGCTCGGAAGGGAAGCAGCGCCATTTGACGTTTTTGGCTGGAATTGAGATCGGACACCATGTCGCGTTTGGAAAGCCCCTGATGTGCCAAAACAGTAGAAACCCCCCTCCAAATGACACCATTTTGGAAACTAGACCCCCCAAGGAACTTATCTAGATGTGTGGTGAGCACTTTGAACCCCCAGTGCTTCACAGAAGTTTATAACGCCCGGGTGTGAAAATAAAAAAATTGTATTTTTTCCACAAACATGATCTTTTAGTCACCAATTTTTTCAGTTTCCCAAGGGTACCAGGAGAAATTGGACCCCAAAAGTTGTTGTCCAATTTGTCCTGAGTACGCTGACACCCCATATGTCAGAGAAAACTAATGTATGGGGACACGTCGGGGCTCGGAAGGGAAGTAGTGACGTTTTGGAATGCAGACTTTGATGGAATGGTCTGCGGGTGTCAATTTGCCTTTGGAGAGCCCCTAATGTACCTAAACAGTGGAAACCCCCACAAGTGACCTCATTTTGGAAACTAGACCCCCTAAGGAACTTATCTAGATGTGTGGTGAGCACTTTGAACCCACAAGGGCTTCACAGAAGTTTATAATGCCCAGGCATGAAAATAAAAAATCGTATTTTTTCCACAAACATGATCAATTAGTCTCCAAATTTTTTATTTTCCCAAGGGTAACAGGAGAAATTGGACCCCAAAAGTTGTTGTCCAATTTGTCCTGAGTACGCTGATACCTCATATGTGGGAGAAAACTACTGTATGGGCACACGTCGGGGCTCGGAAGGGAAGTAGTGACGTTTTGGAATGCAGACTTTGATGGATTGGTCTGCGGGTGTCATGTGCGTTTGGAGAGCCCCTGATGTACCTAAACTATTGAAACTCCCCACAATTGACCCCATTTTGGAAACTAGACCCCCCACGGAACTTATCTAGATGTGTGGTGAGCACTTTGAACCCCCAAGTGCTTCACAGAAGTTTATAACGCCTGGGCGTGAAAATAAAAAAAACATTATTTTTCCACAAAAATGATATTTTTGCCCCCAATTTTTTATTTTCCTAAGGGTAACAGGAGAAATTGGACCCCAAAAGTTGTTTTGTAATTTGTCCTGAGTAGGCTGACACCCCATATGTGGGGGTAAAACACTGTTTGGGCGCATGGCAGAGCTTGGAAGGGAAGGAGCATCATTTGACTTTTTCAACGCAGAATTGGCTGGAATTGAGATCAGACGCCATGTTGCATTTGGAGAGCACCTGATGTGCCCAAACAGTGGAAACCCCCCAATTATAACACCAACCCTAACCCCAACACACCCCTAACCCTAACCCTAGCCCTAACCCTAACGGGAAAATGGAAATAAATACATTTTCTTTTAGTTTTATTATTTTTCCCTAACTAAGGGGGTGATAACGGGGGGTTTGATTTACTATTTATGCCGGTTTTTATATTTGGCAGCTGTCATACGCTAAAAGACGCTTTTTATTGTAAAAATAGTTTTTGTATCACCACATATTGAGAGCTATAATTTTTCCGTATTTTGACCCACCGAGTCATGTGAGGTCTTATTCTTTGCAGGACGAGTTGACGTTTTTATTGTTACCATTTTCGGGCACGTGACATTTTTTGATCACTTTTTATTCCGATTTTTGGGACGCAGAATGAACAAAAACCAGCGTTTCATGAATTTCTTTTGGGGGGGTGCGTTTACACCGTTCCGCGTGCGGTAAAATTGATAAAGCGGTTTTCTTCTTCGGGTCGCTACGGTTACAGCGATACCTCATTTTAGGTCTTTTTTTATGTTTTGTCGGTTTTTTGCAATGAAAACAATTTTGTATAAAAAATAATTATTTTTGCATCGCTTTATTCTGCGAGCTATAACTTTTTTATTTTTTTGCGGATGACGCTGTATGGCAGCTTGTTTTTTGCGGGACAAGATGATGTTTTCAGCGGTACCATGGATATTTATATGCGTCTTTTTGATCGCGCGTTATTGCATTTTTTGTTCGGTGGTATGATAATAAATCATTATTTTTTGCTTTGTTTTTTATTTTTTAAGGGGTTTGCTAAAGGGGTTAACTAATGGGACAGTTTTATAGGACGGGTCGCTACGGACGCGGCGATACCAAATATGTCTACCTTTATTGTTCGTTTTTTTTATTTTGAAAAAATGGGTTTATTGGGGAATATTTTTTTTAAATTATTTTTAACTTTTTTTTTTTTTTTTTTTTAACTTTATTACATAGTCCCTTGTGGGACCATCCACCGTCCTGTGACAGATCGCTGATCTGTCATGTCACAGATCACTGTGACAGATCAGCAATCTGTCACAGGCAGTTCTGCAGACTTCCTCATGCCTGCGCTTTGCAGGCAGTGAGGAAGTCAGCTCCCTACAGGCCCCCGTCGCCATCTTGGATCCGGAGGCCTGTAGGGAAGGAGTCCCCCGCAGCAGCGCTGCACATTGCACTGCCGTGGGGGGCTCAGGGAAGCCCGGAGGGAGCCCCCTCCCTGCCGATGCTTCCCTTTAACCCCGGTACACCGCGATCGTGTTTGACCACGGTGTACAAGGGGTTAACGTGTCGGGGGCGGTCCGTGACCGCCCCTGACACATTGTGCCGGGTGTCAGCTGTGATAATCAGCTGACACCCGGACGCGATCAGCGGCGCTCACCACGTGGGCGCCGCTGATCTCATTAGACGTACTATCCCGTCCCTGGGGATTAAGTCCCAGGGCACATGGACGGGATAGTACGTCTAATGGCAGAAAGGGGTTAAAGACATAAAATTACTGATACATGATTCATACTAAGTGAGTGTATGTTGTTGTCTTCAATATCCAGAAGCATGGCATATGGAGCAACTACTGGATCTCTAGATCGTTGATTTGTACCACCACTATCTTGAAGCAGAGTGGGTGACTATACTGTAGGCGATGTTACTAGAAGGTCTCTTATAGAATTGTGCACTTACACAGAATTTTCTCTTTAATTTTTTTTAATTGATTACAGGAGATTATTGCAGCTAAACAAGAACATTGAGTTTCCTTTTATTATACTTAACCCTTTTCTGCCAAATATTTATATATATATATATATATATATATATATATATATATATACACACACACACTACCGTTTAAAAGTTTGGGGTCACCCAGACAATTTTGTTTTCCATGAAAACTTATACTTTTATTAATCAAATGAGCTGCCAAATTAATTTAACTCCCACAAGTTGGTTTGGCTTGATGGGCACTTTTTGGGTACCATACGGTCAAGCTGCTCCCACAACAGCTCAATGGGGATGAGATCTGGTGACTGCGCTGGCCACTCCATTACAGATAGAATACCAGCTGCCTTCTTCTTCCCTAAATAGTTCTTGCAGAATTTGAAGGTGTGCTTTGGGTCATTGTCCTGTTCTAGGATGAAATTGGCTTCAATCAAGCCCTGTCCACAGGTTATGGCATAGCTTTGCAAAATGGAGTGATGGCCTTCCTTATTCAAAATCCCTTTTACCTTGTACAAATCTTCCACTTTACCAGCACCAAAGCAACCCCAGACCATCACATTACCTCCACCATGCTTGACAGATGGCATCAGGCACTCTTTCAGCATCTTTTCAGTTATTCTGTGTCTCATAAATGTTCTTCTACGTGATCCAAACACCTCAAACTTGGATTTGCCTGTTCATAACACACTTTACCAATCTTCCTCTGTCCAATGTCTGTGTTCTTTTGTCCATATTAATCTTTTACTTTTATTAGCCAGTCTCAGATATGGCTTTTTCTTTGTCACTGGGTCCTGAAGGCCAGCATCCCGGAGTCGCCCCTTCACTGTTGACACTGGCGTTTTGCGTGTACTATTTAACGAAGCTCCCAGTTGAGGACCTGTGAGGCGTCGATTTCTCATACAGACTCTAATGTACTTGTCTTGTTGCTCAGTTGTGCAGCGGGGCCTCCCACTTCTTTCTACTCTGGTTAAAGCCTTCAAATAGAGAAACCCAAGATCACCTCCAATTGAAGTACAGATCAACACCAGAGCATTCAAATAGTTAAATATTATTTCTTTTATTAGTACAAAAGTCAAACATTTAAAAGACATACATGTTCCCAAGATCAGTGCAAGAAAAGGGACCAACAACTCCCATTATATATATATTTTGCTGCATAGTATTGAACCTCATAGCTGGTAAGCAATCCATTTGTATATGCTGCTAGAAACCTATACTAAAGTGTCTGCTGTTCAATAAAACGTGCACAGTATATTCACTACACAGCACAAGCCCATAGGCTAAGATAAACACTAGCCTGGGCTATCCAAATGCTAGACCAAAAATCAGTTTATAATTTGTAACAACATAGAAGGTATATCTATGTTAACTAATTAGCGTTAAAGCTACTGAGGCCATTACCTGGATCCTGGCAGCGTTAGTAAGAGTCACATGGGAGACAGATCCCTCCACCCCGACGTGCACGTTTCGCCCAGCTTCCTCGGGGGGCGTGTCTAGGCCGTGGGTGTGTGAAGTTAAAATACCAGCCTCAGCCAATCAGAAGGAATCTATCTCCCACGCTTCAACCAATGAGCCAGGCTCTTTCAAAAAGCACTATAGGGATGGTTGTATGGCGCATGCGCCGATCGCGCTCCACTCCACTTAACTAATATGACATCCTGCCGCGGTCACAATGAATGGCCTCCTATCCCCCATCATATAACCAATGCTGCGGGACGAGCACCATCAGTGTAAATGCCCACGGCACGCATGTCAGGAGGGTGCCGATCCGTGCATGCGCACTCCAACCCTGAGCTGCTCATATTTTAGGCCCACATAACTAAACGGCTGAAGCAAAGATCGGTAAACTAATCATTCTAAAGCCTAAATGACCTTTGTATGTGTACACAATACATCTATAATAATCCGAACAAAAGGATTTTCTAATATAAACGTGTTTGATATAAATGTACAATTCATAGATGTCACGGGAAATAAACCAATCACCTTTCTTTGCTATGTTTATGGATAAGGGATTGCAAGAGGCAAATATACTTTATCAATAAATAGCACATCACATTAAATATCTATCAAAGTATGCCCCATGCTAAATATTAACAATTATTACAACAGTTGTGCAAAATTAACCAATCACCAAATAAGACAATGGAATCTTGGGATGATGTGGTGTTTAAGATGGCGGACAAAGGGGGTAATATAGTGATCTGGCCAAATTGCATGTATATCATGCAGGTGGAGAAACTATTGAACAACAAGGACTGTTATAGACAGCTAACGTTTAATCCCTCAGTGAAGTTTCAACAGGAGTTAATTGAGATCTTGGAAACCGCACTTGAACACCACATCATTCCCAAAAGATTGGTTGACATTTTTTAAGACAATGAAACCTAAGTTGCCAACCTTCTACTTGATTCCCAAAGTCCACAAGGATATTCAAAATCCCCCCCGGAAGACCAATTGTTTCTAGTAATGATGGTCTTTGTGAAATCATTTGTGATGTTGTGGATTATTTTCTGAAGCCATTGGTCCAGGAGTTGCCTTCATGTATTAGAGATACAACAGCGGCTTTAAACCATTTCAATCAGGTTCAATTGAGTGATGATATGTTACTCGTAACAGCCGATGTGGAGGCGCTTTATTTTTCTATTCGACATGAAGATGGTATTAGAGCAGTCCAATGGTTTCTTAAATCGAGCAACATACCGAAATCTATGGCTGAATTGCTTATCCAATTATTGGATTTTGTACTTAAACACAATGTTTTTACATTTAATAAAAAAATCTATTTACAAATACAGGGGACTGCGATGGGGGCCTCTTGTGCCCCCTCGTACGCTAATTTATTTTTGGGGTTTTGGGAGCGGGAGATATTTCTTGATGATGCTATCTATACCAGGGATGAAGCAGATCCATAATTGGATCAGGTTCATTGATGACGTACTGTTTATTTGGGAGGGTTCGATGGATGAACTGAATGAGACAATGAAGGTCCTTAATGTTAATCCGTACAATATTCGTCTGACACATAAGTTTGGTCGAAGTATTGAATTTTTGGATATTCTCATTTCAGCATCTGATGATGGAGTTCTTTCCACGACTGTATTTCGTAAAAAAACAGCTACTAATTCCCTCTTGCATGCGGAATCCTTTCATCCGAAAACTTTGATACAAGGAATTCCGATTGGCCAGTTTTTACGCATTAAACGCATTTGCTCAGATGACCATCAGTTTGAATTACAAGCCAAGGAATTATCACAACGTTTCAAAGAACGCAATTATAGTCATAGGAGTATTCGCAAAGGTTACAATAGAGCAAAACAGATGCCGAGGGATTCTCTATTGTGCAGGGCACAGAATAATCACTCATTTGGGAATAAGGTGAGGTTTATAACTACGTTCCATGATCAATGGAGCGAATGTAGGAATATTCTAAACAAACATTGGAATGTGCTATTGAGTGATCCGACTTTAAGTAAAATTCTGGATCCATATCCTTCAATGGTAGCAAGACGTTCGCGGACATTACGTGATTGTCTGGTGCATAGCCACTACGAATTTAATAAAAGGATAAAATCTACGATGTGTGACAATCCTGGCTTTTTTCCATATGGGGTCTGCAAGGCTTGTGCTAATTTGATCAGGGCAAACACTTTTAAGAATTTCAATGGCTCCAAATCTTTTGAAATTCGAAGACTTTTAACATGTTCAAGCAAAGGGGTGATATATCATGCCACGTGCCGGTGCAATAAAGTGTATGTGGGCCTAACCACTCGCGAATTGAAAATTCGCACAAGAGAACATTGCTTAGACATAGAAAAGGCCAAAACAGTTGAGGATGAGAGTGCTCTCAAAACATTACCGAGACATTTTAAGAGATATCATGAATGCAAGGCACATTTGTTGAAAATTAAAGGTATTGACTGCATTGTATTAAATTCTAGAGGAGGAGATTTAGGTAAAGAACTTGCCAAATTAGAGTGTAGGTGGATATTTAAATTGGGTACACTGCAACCACAAGGTCTTAATGAGAATGCTGGTTTTGGTGCGTTTCTATAGGACATTATTGGGTTTTCTCCTGATTAATTTTAGGGTTGGGGTGTTTTTATTGTTTATGTTGTAGTTGTACTTACCCTTTTTTTCTGTTTTAATTTTTGGGTTTTGTGGTACGAGCCTCATTCAAGATGAAAGGAGAGTTTTGGGAAAAGCCTATAAGCAAGATGTCGGAATCCATCTGAGTGAAGCCATATTGAAAATGGATTGATACAGGATCATCTACGTAGGATTTTTTCCTGCTTTTCGTATTTGGTGGACCTTGCTCGTTTATCGGAACATTGTGGCTTCAGAATTTAGTATTTTGGGATGCTTCGATATTTTTTCCAATATTTTGGTGATTGGTTAATTTTGCACAACTGTTGTAATAATTGTTAATATTTAGCATGAGGCATACTTTGATAGATATTTAATGTGATGTGCTATTTATTGATAAAGTATATTTGCCTCTTGCAATCCCTTATCCATAAACATAGCAAAGAAAGCTGATTGGTTTATTTCCCGTGACATCTATGAATTGTACATTTATATCAAACACGTTTATATTAGAAAATCCTTTTGTTCGGATTATTATAGATGTATTGTGTACACATACAAAGGTCATTTAGGCTTTAGAATGATTAGTTTACCGATCTTTGCTTCAGCCGTTTAGTTATGTGGGCCTAAAATATGAGTTCAGGGTTGGAGTGCACATGCGCAGATCGGCACCCTCCTGACATGCGTGCCATGGGCATTTACACTGATGGTGCTCGTCCCGCAGCATTGGTTATATGACGGGGGATAGGAGGCCATTCATTGTGACCGCGGCAGGATGTCATATTAGTTAAGTGGAGTGGAGCGCGATCGGCGCATGCGCCATACAACCATCCCTATAGTGCTTTTTGAAAGAGCCTGGCTCATTGGTTGAAGCGTGGGAGATAGATTCCTTCTGATTGGCTGAGGCTGGTATTTTAACTTCACACACCCACGGCCTAGACACGCCCCCCGAGGAAGCTGGGCGAAACGTGCACGTCGGGGTGGAGGGATCTGTCTCCTATGTGACTCTTACTAACGCTGCCAGGATCCAGGTAATGGCCTCAGTAGCTTTAACGCTAATTAGTTAACATAGATATACCTTCTATGTTGTTACAAATTATAAACTGATTTTTGGTCTAGCATTTGGATAGCCCAGGCTAGTGTTTATCTTAGCCTATGGGCTTGTGCTGTGTAGTGAATATACTGTGCACGTTTTATTGAACAGCAGACACTTTAGTATAGGTTTCTAGCAGCATATACAAATGGATTGCTTACCAGCTATGAGGTTCAATACTATGCAGCATAATATATATAATGGGAGTTGTTGGTCCCTTTTCTTGCACTGATCTTGGGAACATGTATGTTTTTTAAATGTTTGACTTTTGTACTAATAAAAGAAATAATATTTTACTATTTGAATGCTCTGGTGTTGATCTGTACTTCAATTGGAGGTGATCTTGGGTTTCTCTATTTGATTGCTTTGTGAGCATTACTTTCGATAATTGTTGGCTGGTTTAGCATTATCTGGTTAAAGCCTGTTTGTGCTCTCCTTTGAAGGGAGTAGTGCACACCGTTGTAGGAAATCTTCAGTTTCTTGGCAATCTCTCGCATGGAATAACCTTAATTTCTAAAAAGAATAGACTGTTGAGTTTCTCATGAAAGTTCTTTTTTTCTGGCCCTTTTGGGAGTTTAATGGAACCAACAAATGTAATACTCCAGATTCTCAACTAGCTCAAAGGAAGGTCAGGTTTATAGCTTCTCTAATCAGCCAAAATATTTTAAGCTGTCCTAACATACTTGCACAAGGGTTTTCAAGAGTATTCTAAAAATCCATTAGCCTTCTTACACAGTTAGCAAACACAAAGTACCATAAGAACACTAGAGTGATGGTTGTGGGAAATGGGCCTCTATACACCTATGAAGATATTGCATTACAAACCAGACATTTGCAGCTAGAATAGTCATTTACCACATTAACAGTATGTTTCTGAATCATTTAATGTTAGCTTCATTGGAAAAAAAACTGCTTTTCTTTCAAAAATAAGTAAATTTTTAAGTGACTCTAAACTTTTGAACGGTAGTGTATATCTATAATATAACGGGCTAAGCGTCACTCTGTCCGAAGCCTTTATAGATTGCGCAAGCGTGATGCGCCTGCGCAGTCTGGCTCCAGATAGTGATGCACCCCCCCAGGAGATCGCGGAAGACGCCCCCCCTGCCGGCACGGCACCTTACCGATTCGATGTGGCCGCGGGGTCTTGTGTCTTGCTGTGATGACAGGAGGGCGGGCTGTTGCTTTGGAAGCGGCGCATGCGCAGTCCGTGCTTTCCGCCGCCATTCTGGGGAAGGCACTGCAGTGTCTTCAAGGCAATGGCACCGGAAAGAGAGGAATGCGCAGGCGCCAATTCCGGAGTAACAACTCGCCCTCTCCTGTCATCACAGCAGGCACAAAAGATTACCGGGGTATTCGCCGTGAAGTCGAGACGGCGGTTTGTGGCGCCGAAATCGGGCGCCAATTACGGCCGCACAATCCCACACTCCTAAGACCTGGATCGGGGGATGAGGGAGCACCATGCATACCAGGATAGGGTATGAGGGGACCATGCATACCAGGATGGGGGGTGAGAGGACCATGAATATCAGGATAGGGATGAAGTACCATGCATACCAGGATTGGGGGAGGAGGGGTACCCTGCATACCAGGATAGGGGGTGAGGGGACCATACATACCAGGATAGGGATGAGGGAGTATCATGCATGCCAGGATTGGGGGAAGAGAGGTACCATGCATACCAAGATAGGGGGTGAGGGTGATATGAATGATATTGATATGGCACACAGAATGCGTGTCTTCATCTTAATTGTTCTGCTTCCAAACTGAATGTGGGGTCTTACGGCCAGAGAAATCGGGACAAATGCAAGCAATTGTCTCTCAAATGATTTCTGATTTATTTCCAGAAGTGTACATTTTATAGCAAAAATCGAGCTGTCTCATTGCATTACATCATGGGTTCTTTCCAAATTACTGATTTCCCCAAATAGCAAATTATTACTGATCTCATATGTCCTATATCTACTATATAATCATTATGCAACTGATTATTGTTTCTGGCCTAGCCTAACCCAGTTTTGATGAGACTAGGTGGATACAGAAATACAGAAATAAGTCTTAGAGAATCAGAAGTATCTTAAAGCTATATGATTCTAATATTTGAGCAAAGCGTCCATATAGTGGTATAATTTTGATTCTTGTATATGGGTCGCCCTCGCACACACAGGGCAGCGGGATACTCGGTACCGGGCCGGTGTCAGGCGGGAATGTGTCACAGCAGCGGTGACCCGGTCCGTGGCCCTGGGCGCCCAATATCAATGGCGGTGATGTTAATGGTGTTAAAGTTTATTAGATTAGCTCGTGACGCCACCCGTGGTGTTTGGCAAGTAAGGTGTTGAGCCAACGCTGCATGCAGATCTGCTGGGACTGATGGTGTGGTGCAGCAACGATGGTGTAGCTCCCCACAGGTGGAGCTGTAGTCCCAGGGCAGTGTAGGTGCAATGGATGAGGAGAGGCACAGAATGGTATGGATGCTGGTTACCAGGTGTAGTGGTGCGGGAATAACTGGAGGACACCAGAGTGTGCGGTTCCAAAGCTTTACTCTCTGTTTGCAGTTCACACAACTGCCTGCCTCCGTACTGTGTTCTCCAGGTCAGGGCTCCAGCCAACCTCCAGGCAGGATAGGATTCTCCCTTCCACACTCCGCCAACATGTACCTTACTGAACGACTCCTCCAATGCGCCTGTAGGTGCGAAGCACTCCAGTACTTAGTTACCCTGGAATGCCTCTCTCTAGGTGTTCCTAGTCTTTACTTGTATGACAGACAGCTGTAGCCTGCTTCGGGGACTCCACTCTGCGTCCCGGCTCTCTATTCAGTTGCTGTTGTGTCCCAAGCCTATGATGGGAGCAAGGCGTTAGCGGCTCACTACTCCTCCGGTGTCTGTTGCCGGACATAAAGATCCAATCAACCTCGGGGACCGGGCCCCGGCCTTTGCGCTCTCTGGACTGGAAGGGTTCTCTATCTTTCTTCAACCAGCTTCCCACCGTCCTTCTATTCTCATTCGTTCCGATCTGTTCTCTCTCTTATGGAAGGTTAGGTTATTAATCTTATCAGTCTCTATCTCTGGTCTTTCTTGTGCCAGCAGCCCAGATCACTGGGACCTGCTGCAGCACGTCCCTCAGACACCCATCTTCTCTCTCCTCTAACCAACTACCCAACTGTCCAACTGCTCTCTAACTTTCACTCTTCCCACTTTTATATATCATCTCACTCCACCCGCCTCCCAGCACATCTCGTGTTACGAAGCAGGGTTCCACGAGGGGTGCTCTGCTAACCCCCAGCCTGAAGCTGTTGGTGGCCCCACTGAACTATCCTTTGTGTGGAATGCAGGTGTGGAGCGTGGTCAGGAGTTCCCACCTTACCTGGATGGTGGGGCACTACACCTTAGGAGAAGGTGCAGTACCTCTGTGGAGACTGAAGCCTCAGGGGCGCCACATATACATTCATATGCCATATATTCTCCCCTTAACAGTCCCTCCTTTGGAAATATGCAAAATCAAAATCCTAATCTCGTCGAACCTATCGATCTTTCCTCCCGGCCTACCTATCTCAACAATGCTGGAACCTAATTAACTAATCTTCACCATATACACGAGACAACCCATCTCTAGTAGATGAACCCCCTCCTAACGGACTTTGCACAGGAGGAAGTCAGATCCTGGACTATCCCTTGTTAGTTTGCTTCAGGCAGGCATATTCCGGAGGTGGATATGGCATTCTTCTCATGGGTTCATAGGAGTATCTTTCATATAGGGGATCTTCAAAGTCGGCATGCATAGTCATTACTGTGGTTTCCATGGTCATCGTCATCATTTTCTTAAGGCATGGAGCTATGCAGCATAGAATTAAGGAAAATATGATCAAAGGACATAAAATAACTATTGCAAACTTAATGGGTCAATAATTGCCTTTATGGCATCCCCAGTGTATTTTACAAACCATTGTTGATTATTGTATAAATAGTTTATCCACTTTGCATTCTTATTTATGGGGATGGTGGGTTTAAACACATGTATTGTCTCGTTTTCGACTTTGAATTTGTCAGGTGCTCCCTGTGTGCCCCCACTAATATCTATACTTCTTAGCCAAAATTTACCTTTTGTGTCACCATTTTCCCTCCCAAGTTTAGTACTTGAGCCTAGTACATATAACCCTTGGTTATTCTCTGAGGGGTTCTCAATGATGAGGTACACAACTATACACCCCTTCTTGGGGCAGTGGGTGGCAGGGAAGGGTAGGCCTGGAAGGGCTGTCTGGTCTTTAAAAGGGGCTTTGGACAGAGTCATGCAGCTTAATAGGCTTATTACCAATTTGTCCCTTTGCTGTAGGTCCTGGACTGGTTGATGTCTCCAGTCACATTCACCAGTGTGCCACCCAACAAGTGACCAATCCTCACAGTTTGTCACTACTACTGAAACAGGGGAAGGTTCACAGATGAATTGTGTACTTAACCCGATATCAAACTGTACCATGGGGCCTGGACATTCTACTATGAGACAGTAGTCAAATTGATATGTTACTCTTGGGGTGGAGACATTATACCAGAATGTCAGTATACCCTTCTCATGAGTGACTACCCCTTGGTGACTGACTACCCCTTGAGCTAGGAAAAGGATAAGTGCCAGACGGATGAAGAGTGGCAGCCGCTACTGGACTCTGGATCTGGCATCTCCTTGCAGTGGGAAGCGTGGACACATGGACTGCTGTGATAGTTGACAGGACTTGGAACGGGCTGTCATCTCTAGGCTCAAGGGTACGTCTGTTGAACCTCTTGGTGATGAGGGCTCAGTCATTGGGCAGAATCTGGTGGGATCCTAGGTCCTGTGGATCTGGGATGGATAAAAAACTCAAAAATCTATTTTAGTCACATGTTTTTAAACTTAGTCTGCATATAAACAAACAAAATATAATCCTAAACTGTGAATATTTACAGGTAGGATCTTATAGGGCTGAGTTTTGTTGGACCTGCTATTATGTGTGTGTATTTGTGCATGTGTGTGACCCAAGGGAAAGACTAAACTCTTATGCTATGACTCCCCTGTTTCCTGTATAGCATCAAGTATGTAGAGTTTTGTTCGAGACCTTAAATTTTCCTTGTTCATTCTTAGACGTATTTCATCCTGTGTGACTTCATCTTAGGTCCATTTCTTCTTTTCTTCCTTGGATACTTGTTTCTGGAGTGTCAGAACATCTTTTTCCAGGGTTATCCCTTTTCCTCTGTTTCTGTGTCAAGCAGTATTACTGCTGCTTCTTTTGCTGTTACTTCAACTAGTCTGTTGCCCACTGCTTCCCTTGAAGTGTCTCCAGTGTGTGTGCTTTTACCACCGCAACTCTTCCTGGCATCAACAAGGACTCCATTAGTTCTTGTATGGCTTTGTGGTGTCTGACCGGCGTTCCGTAAGCCATGATGAATTCTTTTCCCCTCCAGATTGGTCATATCTTCATGTTGAGTGGACCTCTTGTATGCTTCTGCCAAGGCCCGCAGTCCTGCCTTTTGGTGTAGGCAGTGGTTTTGCTGGCAGCACGTATCTTCTGTGGCTATTGCTATACCAGTGTGCAAACGGCCTTTTTGGTCTGCATACCTTGGTATATCCACAAAGAGCATCAGGTCAGGATCTTCCAGGTGTTCTCTTGCCTCATGACAGCGAGACAATCGCGTTGAGCCATTTCAGAGGCAACTACCTCTTCCACTAATGTGTCAGAGATGTGGTTTTCATCCTCCATCTTCCACCCCCCTTTGGCAGAGATAGGAGAGTAGCTGGACAGCACATCTGGAGATGGTGACGTTGTCTGGGAGCAGAGTAGGGCATTGCAGACAGGTGCTTTGGGCCAGCATCTTCAATTGGCGACCCATAAAAATATCAGAAGCTTTGTCCAGCACAGGTGGGTTGCAAACACGGCTCTCATGCAGGTTGGGACTCCACGAGCCACTGGGTCAAATCTTGGAGAGTAGTAATCAGGAGGGCATTGTTTTCCTCCGTGAAGCTGTGTCAGGACTCCAGTTGCATGGTTAGGTTTCTTCATGACAAACAGACAAAACAGTTCGGTATAGCCTGGCAGTCCTAGAGCTGTGAAAATGTGATTGCAGTTTAGCATTTAAAACCCATTGATGCCTTCTTTGGTTAACCTTAAAATAGTTATAAAAAGGTTGCATGTGTAGAAGAGCAGTATTGGCTTTGCTGTCTTCAGTCAGGGGAAGAGGTCATCCATGTACTGTAAGAGAGTGGCAGTGGGATGTGTCCTCTTCCAGGGCTCCAGGACCGTGGTCATGGCTCAGGTGAACATAGAGGGGCTATGTTGTGTCCCTTAAGACATCATAGTCCAAGTATATTGCTGGCCCTCATGTGTGAAAACAAACAGGTAGTGGCTTGCATCATGTAGAGGTAAACTGAAGAAAGCATTGGCCAGGTCAATCACCGTAAACCATCGAAAAATAAATAGAATTGATTAAAACAGAGTGTGTGGGTTTGGCACCATAGATGTGTCCAGTACTATAACTTCATTGACAGCACATAAGTCATGTATCATCCATAACTTCATAAAAATAATTGCAGATTGTGAAAGGAAAAATGAGTATTGCAATTTCCTTGGTAGCAGGGCTACTGACTTCAGCCCCACCTTTACAAACTGGATTTTCAGCCTGCCAATATTTAGTCTGGGATTAGTCCCATAAGTTCAACGCCCACATGATCTACAGATGTGTCCTGTAAAGAGGAGGGACTGCGTACTTCAGCAGCAGATAGATCAATGTCCCTGATTACACTTCTGATTGCATCGGGACCCACCAGGAATTTGAGCGGAATATCGTCAACCTCTGTCTGGGTGAGAGATGTTGTTTCTCTATTGTATTTTTGTGGGGGGGGCTGTAAGAGTATACGTACTTTCATGGGTTGTGGACTCAGTATGCCAGTACCCTATTAAAATCTAAAACTCAATATTGGTGGGCGTCAAAGTTTCTTCCAACTGGTGACTAATTTGCATTTGAAATCTGAGATCCAGAAACTTTTTGTTACATCAGTGGAAGAAACTATCCACAGGTTCTCCTTTTCCCTGCATGACATCCTGGAGAATGGGGGTCTGGCAAGCTGCTTACTAGGGTATCTGTCTCCTGGTATTTCCGGGAGTCCTTGCGTGGAGTAGATTGTGTACAAAAGTATGAACTTTGAGGCTTAAAAGATGATGATGATGATGATGATTATGTCCCCACACCATATAGCGATACTGTAGATTATCAGTCTGAGCTATTTATTTCCTGTCTTCTCCTGTTCTGTTTCATTATATACCTCCATGTCATATTCATCTTTTTCTTCATTATTCTTTTCATAAACTACATTAATTAATGGAACTATAATAGATGCTGGACAGGATGTAACATAAGGCGTGCCGTCTATATAAATAGTTGGACAGAGAGTAAGACTACTTGGATTGGTCATCTGACAGTCAGAACAAGTCTCATAATATTCTGAATTCTGCATTTGACAGCTGGCACACGTCCAGTCATCGGGAATGTATATAGAAGTATAAATGATGTTGCAACTGACACATCTTCCTGTGTAAATATTTGTTTTGCATAAAATTCAGCAATCTTGTTATATTCCTTCCCTCATGCCTTTTTTTCCTAACTTTCTCTGCCATCTTATAAAATGCTTCAGGGTCCTGTAACACCTCATAATACCTGAGGCTGGGACGCTGCTCTCTACTCATTAACACATTCTTCCATGCCTTCTTATCTAATGCTCCTCCCCTCGTGATCAGAGGGTTTCTTAACATACATTTTCTTTCCTCAATCCACCATGGGTCATATCCGTCTTATAGATATCAACTGACTGCTCCCACCCATTCTATTATCTGAATTCTGAATGCGTCTGAGGGACATGTGTGTGCGTCTTGAGACAAATTCTCACGGGATTATAAACAGTTGGATATGTGACTGTAAAGGCTGTATGTACTCCTTATGTCCGAGTAAAGGGGTCTTCAGTGAACATAGTGATGTCTAGCTATCTTGAACACAGTAATAAGGTGGCCACTTGCAAGTAGTTCTCCTATTTGATTCTCCTATGAAGAGTGGCATCATGGGCTCCTGAAAACAACAAAATGATCTGAAAACAAAGATTATTCAACATAGCTTTTCAGGGGAAGGATTCAAAAAGTTGTCTCAGAGATTTAACCTGTCAGTTTCCACTGTGAGGAACATAGTAAGGAAATGGAAGAACACAGGTACAGTTCTTGTTAAGCCCAGAAGTGGCAGGCCAAGAAAAATATCAGAAAGGCAGAGAAGAATGGTGAGAACAGTCAAGGACAATCCACAGACCACCTCCAAAGACCTGCAGCATCATCTTGCTGCAGATGGTGTCACTGTGCATCGGTCAACAATACAGCGCACTTTGCACAAGGAGAAGCTGTATGGGAGAGTGATGCGAAAGAAGCCGTTTCTGCAAGCACGCCACAAACAGAGTCGCCTGAGGTATGCAAAAGCACATTTGGACAAGCCAGTTACATTTTGGAAGAAGGTCCTGTGGACTGATGAAACAAAGATTGAGTTGTTTGGTCATACAAAAAGGCGCTATGCATGGAGGCTAAAAAACACAGCATTCCAAGAAAAACACTTGCTACCCACAGTAAAATTTGGTGGAGGTTCCATCATGCTTTGGGGCTGTGTGGCCAATGCCGGCACCGGGAATCTTGTTAAAGTTGAGGGTCGCATGGATTCAACTCAGTATCAGCAGATTCTTGACAATAATGTGCAAGAATCTGTGATGAAGTTGAAGTTACACAGGGGATGGATATTTCAGCAAGACAATGATCCAAAACACCGCTCCAAATCTACTCAGGCATTCATGCAGAGGAACATTTACAATGTTCTGGAATGGCCATCCCAGTCCCCAGACCTGAATATCATTGAACATCTGTGGGATGATTTGAATCGGGCTGTCCATGCTCGGTGACCATCAAACTTAACTGAACTAGAATTGTTTTGTAAACAGGAATTGTCACAAATACCTTCATCCAGGATCCAGGAACTCATTAATAGCTACAGGAAGCGACTAGAGGCTGTTATTTTTGCAAAAGGAGGACCTACGAAATATTAATGTCACTTTTATGTTGAGGTGCCCATACTTTTGCACCGGTCAAATTTTGTTTAAATACAGATTGCACATTTTCTGTTAGTACAATAAACCTCATTTGAATCCAGAAATATAACTGAGTCCATCAGTTATTAGATACATGAAACTGAAATAGCTGTTGCAAAAACCAAAATTGTTATAAAGAAAAAAGGTTAACATTAATAGGGGTGCCCAAACTTTAGCATATGACTGTATATACATATATAAAATGCATTCAAAAATTTTAACCACATGCTAGTATGCCTCCTGCCGGCAAATCATAAACACTACAAAAGACAGAATGAATTTAAAACTGGCACTGACATCAAATACTGCGAATCTTTGACACCAAAACACTTCACAATTTACCTATCTATATGCCAGCCTGATTTGTAGAGATTAAAAATCTACACCTGGGCAAACCATACTTTTCAGGGAGAGAGCAATCACTCAGTCACATCAACACGGTAATTGAAATTACCCTTCCACCCGTTTAGAATAAAACCTATAAACCTATGCTGCAGCTAAAACACCATCATCTTAGCTAGATGATGTCCGGTGGGAAACCTGCAAGAAGTCACCAACCACTTAGAGGTTGGAAAATCACTCACAGTAATCAAGCCCCTACTCCCACTTACTCACTGGGAGAGACACAGTTCAGACTTCTGCGATCATCGGTCAAACCGAGAGCAGGACCGGAACCAGAGTGACAGTGAATTTGCTCAATACGTCTCCCTATCTTTTTCTTTCTCTTTTCCTTTCCAGGCTGGCTGAGGTAACAATCACATATGCAAACAACCAAAACAGCAAAGCAGAGAGGCAAAGCAGATAGGGCAGACAATTAAGGAAATCGTGACCAGGGTGGGTTTTTGGTGCTAGGACTTGTCAGATTGGTCACTATGTCCGAATCTGACAGCCGACTAACCTTTATCTCAGCACAGAAACACTGGAGGGTTATAGGTAAGATAAATGATTTTCTTACCTAGTAGGAGGTGCACATCTCCACCCTCGAGTGGTCCAGTCCAAGATTGGAGGTCTTCTTTGCAGTTGGTCAGGTTCGAACTTTCGTCCTAGCCCCTCGTTGGACGTCAAATGATATGAATGATATTGATATGGCACACAGAATGCGTGTTTCTTCATCTTAATTGTTCTGCTTCCAAATTGAATGTGGGGTCTTACGGCCAGAGAAATCGGGACAAATGCAAGCAATTGTCTCTCAAATGATTTCTGATATATTTCCAGAAGTGTACAACATTTTATAGCAAAAATCGAGCTGTCTCATTGCATTACATCATGGGTTCTTTCCAAATTACTGATTACCCCAAATAGCAAATTATTACTGATCTCATATGATCTCATATGTCCTATATCTACTATATAATCATTATGCAACTGATTATTGTTTCTGGCCTAGCCTAACCCAGTTTCGATGAGACTAGGTGGATACAGAAATAAGTCTTAGAGAATCAGAAGTATCTTATAGCTATATGATTCTAATATTTGAGCAAAGCGTCCACATAGTGGTATAATTTTGATTCTTGTATATATTCATATGCTATATATTCTCCCCTTAACAAGGGGACCATGCATACCAGGATAGGGATGAGGGAGTGCCATGCATACCAGGATTGGGGGGTGAGAGGACTATGCATACCAGGATTGGGGGATGAGAGGACCATGCATACCAGGATAAGGGGTGAGGGGGCCATGCATACCAGGATTGGGGGATGAGGGGTACCATGCATACCAGGATAGGGGGGTGAGAGGACCATGCATACCAGGATTGGGGGATGAGGGGGATCATGCATACCAGGATAAGGGGTGAGGGGGCCATGCATACCAGGATAGGGGGTGAGGGGACCATACATACCAGGATTGGGGGTGAGGGGACCGTGCATACCAGGATAAGGGGTGAGGGGGCCGTGCATACCAGGATAGGTGGTGAGGGGACCATACATACCAGGATAGGGGGGTGAGAGGACCATGCATACCGGGATTGGGGAATGAGGGGTACCATGCATACCAGGATTGGGGGATGAGGGGAATATGCATATCAGGATAAGGGGTGAGGGAGCCATGCATACCAGGATAGGGGGTGAGGGGACCATATATACCAGGATAGGGGGTGAGGGGACCATGCATACCAGGATAGGGGGTGAGGGGACCATGCATACCAGGATAGGGATGAGGGAGTACCATGCATACCAGGATTGGGGGGTGAGGGGACCATGCATACCAGGATGAAGAATGGGGAGCCATGCATACCAGGATTGGGGGGTGAGGGTACCATGCATACCAGGATAGGAATGAGGGGTGCCATGCATGCCAGGATGGGAGACCATATACCAATAAAAAATGCTCGCCACCCGGGCGTAGAACGGGTTCATGGCTAATGTGTATATATATATATATATATATATATACATACACACACACACATACACACACACACACACACACACACACACACACACATATATTTTATTTTTTTTCAAAACTCAGTTGTATGAAGTGGGCTCAGGATCATAGCTCGCTCCATATGCAGTGTGACTTGGCTGCAATATGTAGCTGCGCTCCTGCTGCAATAGCATTAGAAAGACTTCCAATCCTGCTTTCTAGATGCCAAACTATTGACTGTGGAATCTAAAAGATTAGACCAAGGTATGGGGTTCCCAGTTGCTTCCTCAAAACATAATTGAGAGGGATGATGGGTTGTCATGATAGCTGATTTTTTTACCATGATTTTGGGAGGTGGTAATTTGCAGTAAAACCAAGTTTGTACACTACTGCCCCTCAGCCAGAACATGTAGACACCCTAGTGATTTATTTACACTTGAAGCTTTGCAAATATGGGTATGTATGGACAGATGGGTTTGAATCCTTCATCATGACAACAGTGCTTTTTCTGGATTTATACACTTCAAAAAATAAGTAACTTTGCCTTCACTTTAGCTTATTTATGGTTCGTTTCCATTTATATTCCTCGTCTACAAATTGTGTGTGTAAATACGACTTTCTAGCTGATTATTCATATATAATGACACTACAGAACACTAATGATATCTGAGTGGGCTTGTTGGATTTGAGCAAGTCCAAGTCCTTTGTTTCACCAAGGCTGTGAAAAAAGCTCATTTTAGTATCCAAAAACATTTTTCAGAAAAGCGCAAATACAAATACAACATATTCATTTGTAACATGGTTTAGGAAAATAAGCAAGTGAAAAAAAAGTCGGCTTTTTGTATGGTGTGAATTTAAACTACAAACTTCAGTGTTGCGATTTCTTTATATATTTTATACAGCATCTTCTAATGTAAACAATGTATAAGTAGGTGTCCATACACTCTTTCATTCATAATTACAGCTCCTATTGATTTGTATAGGCCCAGACTGAATCTATGTAGTGTCCAATATATTGAGGCACATTAACATTTTTCATATATATATATATATATATATATATATATATATATATATATATATATATATATATATATATATATATATATATAATCTCATTCTAGGCTCCAGTTACTGCCTCATGTAGGCACCATACAGTAGCACAACAAGTCTATTATTACAGTCCGTACTGTGGAACTGCAGGAACTTATTAAGCTATTGAAGAGGATGCTCCAGCATGCGGCTTATTACACAGCAATGCAAGATAACCACAAGCATGGGCATTGAACATGGGTCAGACAAGGGAATTTAAGACTAAAACTTGGATATTGTTATAATGGTATTCAAATTTTTTATGGGATTTTTATGAAGTTCACAGCAAATTAAACAAAGATCATCAATTCTATCATGTACAACTGTAAATTAGGATTTGTCTAAAGTTCTCGACCACTACGTACAAATGTAAAAGCAGTTTATATACACTCCTTTTTACTAGAATAAGACTAGGGTTTCATAGCTTTGCTTCTGAGTCAAGGTAAGGTAGGACTGAACCTCATTGCTTCTCTGTGAGAACTGCGCAAGTTACCTTGCAGACATGCATCACAAACTGACCATGTAATTTGCATTTTTTTCCATAGGTAAAAAAACAATTAAAGTCTTGTTGCCTTGACTTTTGGCTGACGTCACAGGAACAGGCGATCGGTTATCATTCCTCTGATGCAGCAGGTTCTACTAGGTACTTGTACGATAGGACAACCATTACCTAAGAAAGAGAAGCACAAAAGATGCAACGATAAAGTTATGTTTTTCGTCAGATGAATTTCCTAAATTGCTCTCTTTGCTAGGTTTTCTTGTTCTAATTTATTTTTTTTTTTCACAATATATTGTAGTTTGTCTTGGAAATTGCTATTCAAGGGGTGCAATTTCCACAGTGTCAGGATTTCACTTTGCTGGCAGCTTCAGCGACTACCAACTTCCCTTCCTGCTTTTCGTAGCGTTCTATTGAAAGACATGAACAAGCAGCTAGTTGCCACGTTACCGCAACTTTACAAATCGCATACTTGTGGTCATGTCATAACTGCTACAGAGTGGAATGCAGATAGTGTGCAAGTCGAAACTTTAACTTTGTTTGTAACCGTACAACTCATTTAGTTTCCTTAGATGCTGCTGCAGATGCCGAGCTACCCCAGGTGACGCCGCTTCTGGAAAACGCTGGTGCTCATTTCCCTGGAGCAGCTTTGCCATCATTCTTGTGACAGAGCTTTTACTCTATACTGTCAAGTATTGACAGCAGATGGCTCCCACTACGATGAGCATGTCACTTTTTAATCACTTCATGGTTTCCAAACCCTGGATCGGTTAAAAGATAGGACATGTGTTGGAACATGTACACAGCAATGTTGTCCAGACAATGCTTGTTCATTTTATGGGGCACTTTCGCTGTGTGCACATAACCTTAAAAGTGTTGATTTTCAGACTTTCTGGATTATAACTTGCTAGATTAAATCAAGATATGCCCACTAATATTTGACTTCCAGACAGTGAAATTGGTTTATAATAAACTATTAAAACAAAATTAAAAAATCTAAATGAAGGGAAATATAACGATTTGCTCACCGAACCAAAATAAAATGCAATATTTTTGTTACTTACACTGATTAAAAGAAGCAGACCCATCATAGTTCCCAGCATAATATACAAATTTTGTGTTAAACCTGCTGCCCAGAGTGGTCCCAAAATAGTAGCCACACCCCCAACTGATCGTCGTAGCCCATGATTGAACCCTACAAAGCCATGAGAAAATACAAAAATGGAAAATACCTGTCATTGTCATTTCCAACTGAGTCCATCTTATACAAGCACAGCCTACAGTATAAATCCATAATAAACATTAGATAATATACTGCCGCGTTCTGAATCTTATAGGAGATATTTATGTAAATGAAAATGTGATATTCCTTAATACACACCAAAATAAAGGATACGTAGTAGTTTACCATGCCATTATATGCAGCTAAAAGTTAGAACAAGCAGGATGTGATGCAAACTGGACCTTTTTCTGTATGCAACTTGTACATGCAGTGTGTAGAAGGACGTTCACACTGTTGCCATTTCACAGATGAAACCCAAGAAAAAAACAAAATGAGCAAATACCCTATAGTAAGTGAAGAATATTGGAGACATTTCCATGTCAATCATCTGTATCCTATTTGGCATAGAATTGTGGAGACCCCGTCAGCACGTGCTGTGGTGACATGACACCTGGCCAGCTTCAAACAAAGGGATTCACATCCCCTACCAACTGGCTGGTATGCATCCTTCTACAGGAAGACCCCCTGTGAATCCAAGCCATGCAGCCTGATTCCTTTGTTCATCCAACTAAGATTTCATGAAGGAGTTATGGAACTACTATACATCCTAGCTATAAATCGTGTATATTTCCGAGATCACAAGCGCCTGCCTGGGTCTCGATTCATTCTAACACGCACGGGAAGGGAGATACATAGGACAGCCACTAGCAGCTAGGTAGCAAAATTGTGTTTAGTCTCTAAGTAGTAGAGGCCCAGTCGGATCCGATGGAGCCAGAACCACTGCTCTAGGACCAACTAGAAAAAAAGTTATCTTTCATAGATTTTGGGAGATTTTTGTCACAGTAAGTATATAGTAATAGTACATGTAAACAACATACTGTACTTAGTTAACATTATTTTGACTATAAAGCTTCCAATGGGCAGGTGTCTGAACAGTCAGGTCTGTATCCTGTTCCACCCTTATCTATATTGAGGTTGGCTGACAAGGTGAGGTTTTAATACTAGAGATAAAAATGGGATCATCCTGATTGTGTACACCTTATCACAGTGGGATGGCTTTTATGCTTTTTGTTTTAATCAAAATTATGTTAGCTAAGTACTTTATTATTTACATGTACTATTAACTTACTGGAGGGTATATACTAATTCTTTTTTCTTGGATTCTGTCTGTGAAATGGCCATCGTGTAAACTACACAATGCATGTATATCAACTTATGCTCGGACTCATTTCTTTGGTTATGCTTCATACAGGACCGTGTAGCTCCTATCCTCTGTCCTACTTTGTGATAGAGAATATATTACTCATGAAGAGACGTGTGAGACCCACACCATCTAATAGCACCAGTCAAGATTCAACAGTCATTATTAAATACCAATGAAAAAGATTAGAAAAGGATAATGATAGGTACAGTGAAATGAAAACTTAAAAGGGGTCTGTTTTCCTACTTTTATATCGAACTAGAACAGACAAGTGGCATAACATTGAGCTCCAAGGTACCTCCTATTGAGTTTACCATCAGGAATCTATTACTTGACTACCATTACAAATGCATTAAGGGGGGTTCGTTGAGCAAATTATATTGATGATGTACTGTATCTTCAAGATAGGTCATCAATAAGAGATTGGTGTAGGTCCTTGCCACCTTGTCGCTTTTCAATGTATTGTGTATAATGGCGATTGAGATTGAATGCATCCATGTAAAAAATAGCATATACATAGAAATTCCATAAGTTCACGAATATAAAATACAATTACGCTACAAATACAGATTTAGCTTATACTTGTACCCCCACTTCGGAATTCATTGGATCTTTTGATACATCAAATATATAGTGATGTTTTAGTTTGTGAGAAAGCATTGTTTATCAAATAGGATATGGAAGCAATGAGGTTATGCAGGAGTCTATGTAGGTTACCATGTTGGACGCAAGCCGCAGTTTGTTTCCCCCACTCATGTACAGTAGATGTGGAATCCATAAGATATAACGTACTGTATAGGACTACACTGGTTGCTGCCATGTGTGAAAGCAATCTGCTAACAAACGGTATTTGTTATATGTGAGGACAGCTTGAAACATAATAGTAGAGAAAATAAAAATCAATAGTAATATGAATACACAGAATATTCATAAAAAGATTACCATGAAAGGAATAATGGATCTTTATCTGAAGACTAAGCTTCAAGGTCCTGAAGCAGATCCTTTATCACTAATCTGTACACACAAAACCTTGTTCAGTCATCTCATAAGTCTTTCATGTTTTAGTATGACTTCACATTTACACCATTTACTTATAGTACTACTTAATGTTTTACAGATATTCCACCATAAAATGTTAATATTTTCCTTGCCCACGATAAATTCCATTTCAGCAATCTACTTACTGTACATATTTTAACTGAAAGCACTCTATGTAAGGAAAATATCTAACAATTATACTTGTGACCGTTAAATCATACAGTGCAAAGATCACTCATACAATGAAGATCGCCCCTCTCTGGGAAGATAAACCACAAAAGCACTTCTATAAAACTTTATACTCTGACCCTTGGCTGAGTGTGTCTGACCCTGTTGTGCCTGTGATATTGTCTGCTAGTCTGGTTCTGATCTGGTTCCGTCCCCGTTGTGATTCTTGCCTGCCATTTCTGTACCATTTATTGCCAGTCCTGGTTAACTCATCTCTTGCTACGTTCTGACTACCCTTCTGACTGCCCCTGTGTACTGCGCCGACCTCTCTGTGTTTTGACCTTGGCGTGTGTGACTACGTTATCTCTGCTTCCCCTTTAACATCCCTGGGACCTCCGCTCCTTCCCGAAGGTGCCCGCGGAGCCACAGCAAGCCTGCACTGTCTCCCCTCACAGCGGCGCTAGGCTCCACCCATCTCCTCTGACTCTGTCACGTGACGCAGGTCCTGTCTGCCCTCTCCCGCGAGCAGCTAGCTGCCTCTGCACCGCTAATACCGCTCGCATCCGCTGCTACCCGGGGTGCCACGGGCTTACCCCTGGCACCAGACGTCCACGTCAGCCTCCTGCATTGCCGCCGGTGAGTTCCCGTCGGGCAGCGGGTCCTGACACTTTGAAGGGGGTGGGAGTCGGATGTGGCTCGCGACACTCTCTCAGTGCTGAATGTGGTTTGTGACCCACTCTCTAAACTGAATGTTGCTCTAAAGGTCAGAAAGGTTGGGGACCGCTGGTCTAGCAGATTCTCTTATCATGGATTAATTACCACATGTATAAAAGTCTCAGTTTCTTTAGGCAGAAGAAAACTGAACACAGTCCCTACAATAAAAATATTCATTGAGAATTTGGATTTTCCTAAGACTTTGTTAAAATATCTAGAAGTATGCAGAAACTGAGGTGCTTTATTGTAAGGAAAAGCAAAATGTTCACCCGCATCTTCAAAAAAGGTGGTGTTCAGATATGTGCATACACCATTTATCAGCTTACACAAAAGACTTTGCAAGTCATTCATCAATATCCAAAAGGATCCCAATCAATCAGCACTATATAACACAAATATGTTGCATAAGGGTCATAAAGGCCATTAGCACATATATGTAATTATAAAATAAGTGCTAATCTAAGTGCAAGATTTAGGTCAAAGAAATACAAAATGCCATATACCAATTACACCTCAAAGACATATTAATAGTGAATTTAGATTGTGAGCCCCAATGGGGACAGTGATGAGGTCTGTAAAGCGCTGTGGAATAAATGGTGTTATATAATGGCGCTATATAAGTGAGTAAAATAATAATTAATACCCTGATCACAGTGTTGCCATGATGTCTGTCTTCATAGTGGGAGTTGCGCTTTTGCTCTTTTAGACACAGTAGGCATCCCTGGTCCAGATACTCTCGTAGCAGAGCGATCGCTTCCTGTTATTGGAGCGCATGCGTTGGCATTCAGCATGGTGCTCAGCATTTGCTTTGATCATAATGCCGTGTACCTACCTCCTCCTGAACATTTTGACAACCGCTGGTAATTCACTACTTTTTAATTACAGTACTTGGTATATATACAGTTGTGGCCAAAAGTATTGACACCCCTGTAATTTTGTCAGATAATACTCAGTTTCTTCCTGAAAATGATTGCAAACACAAATTCTTTGGTATTATTATCTTCATTTATTTTGTCTTAAATGAAAAAACACAAAAGAGAATGAAGAAAAAAGCAAAACATTGATCATTTCACACAAAACTCCAAAAAATGGGCCAGACAAAAGTATTGGCACCCTCAGCCTAATACTTGGTTGCACAACCTTTAGCCAAAATAACTGCGACCAACCGCTTCCGGTAACCATCAATGAGTTTCTTACAATGCTGTGCTGGAATTTTAGACCATTCTTCTTTGGCAAACTGCTCCAGGTCCCTGATATTAGAAGGGTGCCTTCTCCAAACTGCCATTTTTAGATCTCTCCACAGGTATTCTATGGGATTCAGGTCTGGACTCATTGCTGGCCACCTTAGAAGTCTCCAGTGCTTTCTCTCAAACCATTTTCTAGTGCTTTTTGAAGTGTGTTTTGGGTCATTGTCCTGCTGGAAGACCCATGACCTCTGAGGGAGACCCAGCTTTCTCACACTGTGCCCTACATTATGCTGCAAAATTTGTTGGCAGTCTTCTGACTTCATAAAGCCATGCACACGGTCAAGCAGTCCAGTGCCAGAGGCAGCAAAGCAACCCCAAAACATCAGGGAACCTCCGCCATGTTTGACTGTAGGGACTGTGTTCTTTTCTTTGAATGCCTCCTTTTTACTCCTGTAATCTCTATGTTGATGCCTTTGCCCAAAAAGCTCTACTTTTGTCTCATCTGACCAGAGAACTGTTAATTACACAAATTAGAGAAGCATCACATGACTTTTCGAACAGTGCCAATACTTTTTTCCACCCTCTTTTTTATGTTTGGTGTGGAATTATATCCAACTTGGCTTTAGGACAATTCTTTTTGTGTTTTTTCATTTAAGACAAATTAAATGAAGATAATAATACCAAAGAATTTGTGTTTGCAATCATTTTCAGGAAGAAACTGAGTATTATCTGACAGAATTGCAGGGGTGTCAATACTTTTGGCCACAACTGTAGTTTGCTGGCACTGTGTTTCTCAAGCACTTTCCCTGATGAAGCTGTGTTCCACACACGTGGGCTGTCTGGAATAATCTGTACCATGGCTCCTTATGGGTGACATTATTTGTCTCTAGCATCTCTTTATTTCATCTTTCCATGCATTATTCTAGTGTTGGATTATGATAATAGTGGATGAGAGGAATTTAAGTATTTTATACCCTTAGTGACCAGGGCATTTTTTTTTTTTTAATTGTGACTAGTTTCACTTTATGTGGTAATAACTCTGGAACGCTTCAAAAAATCATAGTGATTTTGAGATTATTTTTTGTGGCACATTATATTGGATGATAATGGTACATTTAGGTTGATAAGTGTTAGTGTGTATTTATAGAAAATAATGTCATTCATATAACTTGCATTTATTTGTGAAAAAAACGGAAATTTTGCAAAAATTTTGAAAATTTCGCAATTTTCCAACTTTGAATTTTTATGCTCTTAAATCACAGAGATATGGCACACAAAAAACTTAATAAGTAACATTTCCCATATGTTTGCTTTACATCAGCACAATTTGGGAACCAAAATTTTTTTGTTAGGAAGTTATAAGGGTTAAAAATTGACCAGCGATTTCTCATTTTTACAACACCATATTATTTTTAGGGACATCACATTTGAAGTCACTTTGAGGGGTCTATATGATAGAAAATACCCAAAAGAGACACCATTCTAAAAACTGCACTCCTCAAGGTGCTCAAAACCACATTCAAGAAGTTTATTAACCCTTCAGGTGCTTCACAGGAATTTTTTGAATGTTTAAAAAACAAAAATGAAAATGTAACTTTTTTTTTTTTTTAAATTACTTCAGGTTCAATTTTTTATTTTACCAAGGGTAACAGGAGAAATTGGACTGGAAAAGTTAGTGTGCAATTTGTCCTGAGTACGCCGATACCTGATATGTGGAGGGAACCACTGTTTCGGCGCATGGCAGAGCTCTGAAGGAAGCAGCGCCATTTGACTTTTTCACTGCAAAATGGGCTGGAATTCAGATCGGATGGCATGTCAAGTTTGTTTGGACAGCTCCTGATGTGCCTAAACAGTGGAAACCCCCCACAAGTGACCCCATTTTGGAAACTAGACCCCCCAAGGAACTTATCTAGATATGTGGTGAGCACTTTGAACCCCCAAGGGCTTCACACAAGTTTATAACGTACAGCCGTACAATTAAAAAATCATTTTTTCCACAAAAATGATCTTTTCACCCCCAATTTTTATTTTCCCAAGAGTAACAGGACCCCAAGTTATTGTGCAATTTGTCCTGAGTACACTGATACCCCATATGTGGGGGTAAACCACTATTTGGGCGCATGGCAGAGCTCGGAAGGAAGCAGCGCCATTTGACTTTTTTGGCTGGAATTGAGATTGGACACCATGTCATGTTTGGAAAGCCCCTGATGTGCCAAATCAGTGGAAACTCCCCAATTCTAACTCCAACCCTAACCCCAACACACCCCTAACCCTAATCTCAGCCCTAACCCTAGCCCTAACCCTAGCCCTACCCCTAATAGGAAAATGGAAATAAATACTTTTTTTTATTTTATTATTTTTCCCTAACTAAGGGGGTGATAAAGGAGGGTTTGATTTACTATTTATAGCGGGTTTTTATTTTTGGCTATTGTAAAAATAGTTTATGCATCACCACATTTTGAGAGCTATAATTTTTCCATATTTTGACCCACCGAGTCATGTGAGGTTTTATTTTTTGCCGGTCGAGTTGACGTTTTTATTGGTACCATTTTCGGGCACGTGACATTTTTTGATCACCTTTTATTCCGATTTTTGGAACGCAGAATGAACAAAAAACAGTGTTTCATGAATTTCTTTTGGGGGGTGCGTTTACACCGTTCCGAGTGCGGTAAAATTGATAAAGTGGTTTTATTCTTCTGGTCAGTACGGTTACAGCGATACCTCATTTATGTCTTTTTTTTATGTTTTGGGGTTTTTATGCAATGAAAACAATTTTATATAAAAAATTATTTTTGCATTGCTTTATTCTGCGAGCTATAACTTTTTAATTTTTTCGCTGATGACGCTGTGTGGTGGCTCGTTTTTTGCGAGACAAGATGATGTTTTCAGCGGTACCATGGTTATTTATATCCGTCTTTTTGATTGCACGTTATTGCACTTTTTGTTCGGCGGTATGATGATTAAGCTTTATTTTTTGCTTCTTTTTTTATTTTTATTTTTTAAGGGGTTAACTAGGGACAGTTTTATAGGGTGGGTCGTTACGGACGCGGCGATACCAAATATGTGTACTTTTATTGTTTTTTTTATTTTCAAAAAATGAATTTATTAGGGAATTTTTTTTTAATTTAGCGATTTTTTTTATAAATTATTTTTACACTTTTTTTAACTTTATTACATTGTCACATCACAGATCGCTGTGACAGATCAGCGATCTGTCACAGGCAGTGCTGCAGGCTTCCTCATGCCGGCGCTTTGCAGGCATGAGGAAGCCGGCTCCCTGAGCCCCCAAAGGTCCCTGCCACCATATTGGATCCGGGGACCTGCAGGGAAGGAGGCCCTCGCAGCAGCGCTGCACATTGCGCTGCTGCGGGGGTCTCAGGGAAGCACGGAGGGAGCCCCCTCCCTCCCGATGCTTCCCTTAACCCCCGGTACACTGCGATCATGTTTGATCGCAGTGTGCCAGGGGTTAACGTGTCGGGGGCAGTCCGTGACCGCCCCTGACACATAGTGCCGGTTGTCAGCTGTGATAATCAGCTGACACTCGGCCGCGATCAGCTGCGCTCCCCCCGTGAGCGCAGCTGATCGCGCTAGACATACTATTCCGTCCTTGGGACTTAGGTCCCAGGTCACATGGACGGAATAGTACGTCTAATGTAGGAAAGGGGTTAATCCAGATAGTCATACCACAGCAAAACATTAATAAACAACATTTCCCACATGTGTGCTTTACATCAGCACCATTTGTAAAATGTTATTTTATTTTGTTGGCCTTTTAGGAGGTTTAAAAATGTAGTAATAATTTTTATCTGTTTTCAAGGAAATTTACACAATTTATTTTTTGAGGGACATATCCAGGTTTGATGTGACTTTGGGGATCTTAAATATTGGCAAAGCTCCAAAAATGATACCATTTTAAAAACAGTCACATATTGAAAACTGATTTTGCCGGTTATTTTATTAACCCTTGAGGTGATTTTCAGGAGTTAATGCAAAGTGGCAGAACAGGAATGAAAAAGTGTATTTTTACCACCTAAATGTCGCTAACTTCTGAACTGGTCACTATAGCCGGCAGACTCTAAGGCCACTATTTGGCTGTGACTTGCCATGGCAAACATGAGGACTAGTGATGAGAGAGTATACTCGTTGCTCGGGTTTTCCCAAGCATGCTCGGGTGATTCCCGAGTATTTGGATGTGCTCGGAGATTTAGTTTCTGCCGATGCTGCTGCATGATTTGTGGCTGCTGGACAGCCTGAATACATGTGAGGAATGCCTGTTTGTTAAAGAATCCCTGCATGTATTCAGGCTGTCCAGCAGCCAGAAATCATGCAGTGTTGTCGTCGACAGAAACTAAATCTCTAAGCACGCCAAAATACTCAGAGGACACCCAAGCATCACTAATCAGGACCACACAATCATGATCTTGGGGTGCCGATGAGGTTATAGAGGGAGCCCCCACACTCTGGTAACCATTTATATGATGTATTCACTATTGACAGCAGCATCTAAGGAGTTAAACAGATATGGCCGTGCCAACACTGATCGAGGTTGATGCAGCAAGTTATCAGATATAGTGTACAGCAGATAGCGGCCAGCTTGTCACCTGTATGGGGATGCTATTCTCTTATATCTCAGGTCAGTAAAAAGACGTACTGGTGGTAATTAAGGGGTTAATATTGACAGAGTTATAGCCTTTACATATATATATATATTAGATATAGATATATATATTTATTCTTCCAATCACCCCTCTAATTCCACCATTGTGTATTTAGTGCTTGATGGATATACTGTATAGGATAACGCTTTTTGGATAGAGATGTTTTTATCTGCCATATCCTGTGATATTGTTGGAGGACACAATTATTATTATATAATGATCTGCATTATCTATATGCTTCACTGTTTCCTGACATATCATTCCCAAAGTCTCAGGTATGTATAAGGGTACGTTCCCATGGTCAGTAACCGGCAGTGCTCGCAGCTCCGTCCAAAGCGCTCCTGGCTTTTGAACGCCGGTGATTCCACATGTGGTCATTGAATTGTGCGGAATCACCGCGTTCTATACATTGCACTGGTGATATTTATCTTGCGGAAACTTGTGTCTCCACTAGATAGACATGCTGCGGTCTGGAAAGACGCACCGCATGTCCGTCTCCGCAGGGAAGCCAAAGGTGGCCGTGCACGCGTAGAGGACATGAGATTTCTTGAAATCCCTTCCACTATGCTATAACATCTAGATGCTGCGGGTTGGATGCTGTGGATGTACGCAGCTCCCAACCTGCAGCGTTTTCTGACCGTGAGAACATACCCCAACTGTTGAGCATTTACAGTATGCATTGCCGCTAGTAGTGGTATTAAACATGCACAATACATCACCATGCGATAATGATATCACAATTGGTCTGCTTCTGCCCTTTACTGTAGTGGTGTCAGGTTAGTCCAGTTGGTTTTAGTGTTTTATGTGTGATGTTTCAATAAAAATTCTACTTTTATACATAATCTTTTTATATTGAGGCGTGCGGATCATTCTTGTATCACTATCTTTTGTTTCTCTTTTTACAATCGCTTGCTTTGATACATGATGACGCACCCTATGTTGTCATAGAGGCTGCACATCAGTATTGTGGTTTTGTATGTCTGTCTTCATAACTAATATATCCAAAGGGAATTCGTAGTTATATTCCGCGCTGTCGCTGAGACAAATTCCAGGAGAATGCTACACAATTGCAGTGGTTTTATTCAACGTGTTTCAGGGGTCTCATGCCCCCTTCATCAGGAAATACCACACAGTACATACAGTCATGGCCAAAAGTTTTGAGAATGACACAAATATCATATTTTCACATGATCTGCTGGCCTCTGGTTTTTATGGGTTTGTCAGATGTTTTTATCACATACAGAAATATAATTGCAATCATATTATGAGTGACAAAAGGTTATACTGACAGTTAGAATGAGTTAATGCAGCAAGTCAATATTTGCAGTGTTGACCCTTCTTCTTCAGGACCTCAGCAATTCTCCCTGGCATGCTCTCAATCAACTTCTGGATCAAATCCTGACTGATAGCAGTCCATTCATGCAAAATCAATGCTTTTATTTTGTCTGAATTTGAAGGTTTTTGTTTGTCCACCCGTCTCTTGATGATTGACCACAAGTTCTCAATGGGATTAAGATCTGGGGAGTTTCCAGGCCATGGTCCCAAAATCTCTATGTTTTGTTCCCTGAGCCATTTAGTTATCACCTTTGCTTTATGGCAAGGTGCTCCATCATGTTGAAAAAGGCATTGTTGATCGCCAAACTGCTCTTGGACGGTTGGGAGAAGTTGCTCTTGGAGGACATTCTGGTACCATTCTTTATTCATGGCTGTGTTTTTAGGCAAGACAGAGAGAGCCCATTCCCTTGGCTGAGAAGCAACCCCACACATGAATGGTTTCAGGATGCTTGACAGTTGGCATGAGACAAGACTGGTGGTAGCGCTCACCTGGTCTTCTCCGAATAAGCCGTTTTCCAGATGTCCCAAACAATCGAAAAGGGGATTCAGCAGAAAAAATGACTTTACCCCAGTCCTCAGCAGTTCACTCCCTGTACCTCTTGTAGAATATCAGTCTGTCCATGATGTTTTTTCTGGAGAGAAGTGGCTTCTTTGCTGCCCTCCTTGAGACCAGGCCTTGCTCCAAGAGTCTCCGCCTCACAGTGCGTGCAGATGCACTCACACCTGCCTGCTGCCATTCCTGAGCAAGCTCTGCACTGCTGGTAGCCCGATCCCGCAGCTGAAACACTTTTAAGAGACGGTCCTGGCGCTTGCTGGTCTTTCTTGGGCGCCCTGGAGCCTTTTTGGCAACAAGGGAACCTCTCTCCTTGAAGTTCTTGATGATGCGATAGATTGTGGACTGAGGTGCAATCTTTCTAGCTGCGATACTCTTCCCTGTTAGGCCATTTTTGTGCAGTGCAATGATGACTGCACGTGTTTCTTTAGAGATAACCATGGTTAACAGAAGAGAAACAATGATGCTAAGCACCAGCCTCCTTTTAAAGTGTCCAGTGGTGTCATTCTTACTTAATCATGACAGATTGATCTCCAGCCCTGTCCTCATCAACACCCACACCTGTGTTAATGGAGCAATCACTGAAACGATGTTAGCTGGTCCATTTAAGGCAGGGCTGCAATGATGTTGAAATGTGTTTTGGGGGATAAAGTTAATTTTCTAGGCAAATATTGACTTTGCAAGTAATTGCTGTTAAGCTGATCACTCTTTATAACATTCTGGAGTATATGCAAATTGCCATTAGAAAAAATGAAGCAGTAGACTTTGTAAAAATTAATATGTGTGTCATTCTCAAAACTTTTGGCCATGACTGTACAGGTATCACAGATATAAATAGTTTTGAGAGGACGCTGGATTTAAAAAAAATGAGCGCCAACAAGTCAGATGATGCAGTGTCAAAGTTCAATGACATCACGTTGTTAACAATTCAAGTGGAATATATTTACAACGATAGGCATAGCATAAAAGACTGATGATTTATCTTGCATTTCCAGGAAATAAGTCCGGTTTACGGTTTTACCAGAGAAAAAGAAAACAGAAAAAAGAGGAGAAAAAAAAAAAAAAGGAAAGACCGGATATCTACTTGAATGGACAAGAACCTGTAAAAAAACAGATTATTCCAGTTCAAAGGCGGATGTCTTACAAATGGACTATCATGTGGAACCAGCAGGCTACTTTTTCACAGAACAAAACATTGCAATCTTTATAGAAAAAAGTGAAACAAAAACAATTTTAATTCTTTGTCAATAAAAAAAAAGATATAAAATAATTTAGGTTGAACTGTGATGATTTAATAAATATATAATTATTTTTATATATGAAAAAAGAGTGGGTTAAAAAATATATATTGTAAGGTAGCGCTGTTATTCAAGTAGGGGATATTCGCTTAGCCGCCACAAAACCAGATCCGGCACGGGTTTCCACAAAACAATTATAGTCCATGCGGTTTATTCAGCATCATAAACCCACAGCAGTAACATACAGTTCATAGAATCAGCATAGCGTCCATGACAGAGTTCAGCTCTGTAATCCCTGTGGTCACACAGGTCATGCATACACAGGCTCTTCAGCCTCAGATATCTCACCCACGTCAGGGTTTCCTCATAGTGCCTTCATCATGCTACAGACATCCATTCCCTCCAGGGAATCATCAGGCACATGCAGCCATTCAACTCAGCATTCATGTGCTGTCAGGAAAGGAGACACATCTCCCAGCGGGACCTTCCACAACGGACCAACCGGGTCCCAGCATTCACCACATGTGACCTACCCTGGCCACCTTATATGGTCCGTAGCCACGCCCACCGGGTCACATGGCTATGACCTCATCACAGGTCCTTGAACCATTCACACACACATTGCAATAGCGTTCTTAAACACACACCCTGGGTGGGTTTGTAGGTAACTGGGTCCGCCCTACCTGGAGACTTCTCCCTGACACATTGAAACAGCACTTCAGCAGTATCACTGCTGATCAACACACACATAAGTCTCCATCTCAAGGCCACCCACCTTGAGATACATAACAGTCATTCAGGACTCTGCCATTCATCCTCTCATCTAGGACATCCACACAGCGCCCCCTAGCGGATACAGTGCTCACTACACCAAAATATATTATAAAAGGATCTAAGGTGGATCTGCAGCAGCCGCTACCTACATGCTCTTATCTCATCCTAACCAGGTGAGCAAATTTCATGATATACTTTATCCTTTGTAACGTGGATAAGACCATATTGCAATTTTTGTCTCCCCCCTTTTTTTTTGCAATTGTCTTCATAACTACGCATATGTCGCAATCTGTAAACCTTTTTTCTTATTAAATTTCATTGTGACATGCATGCGCTGTTTTCAGTAGCAGCCTCTAGCTCCTTATTGAGTGCAGGCAGGCACAAGACTTACTACCTCGGACATGTATTATATTATATTTTCACAGTAGGTGCATGGTATGTTATCCAAGACCTACCAATCCACCTGATGTAGTTTCCCAATTTGTGCAGCAAATCTGCCAATGGTGCCAACACCAGACAAGCACCATGGCAGCACTGTGATCAGTGTACATTTGTGATTATATATGGAACTGGATGCTCCAACAGAGAACAGCGGATATGTGCCCTTAGTGTGTCAGCTGTGCACTCTACTATAGAACTAGAACAGCTGTGAAATAAGATTACAAATGCCGACACATGAGTATCAATGAAGACCGGGGCCATGGCAGCAATGTGTTTGGGCATTTATGTTTGTGGTTGTTATATGGCATTTTGTATTTGCACATAAATTAGCATGTATAATATATTTATATACTAATAAGCGTCAGGCATACGCAACATATCTGTGTAACATAAGCAAACAAGCTAGACCCTTTTATATACAAGGATTATAGGTATTGTTTAAACCCTTAAAAACCGAGTCACTTTGTACGTTAGTGACAGAGTCTCATTTCTGAATTCTGACCTGTGTTAATTTAGGTGGCAATAATTCTGGAACGCTTCAATGGATCCCACTTATTCGGGGACTTTTTTTTCGTGACATCTTGTACTTCATGATTGTGGTAAATTTTGGTTGATAAAATTTGCATTTATTTATGAAATTTTTTTTTGCAATTTTAAGTTTGAAATTTCATTCCCTTAACACGTTCCTGACATGCACTGTATATACACAGTGCTGCATTCCCACAAACTGCTGTATATATACGGCGCCATGATAGTCCGGGTTCACGCTGAGTGCCGGCAACATCAAGTGTGGTTGTCAGCTCTATATGAAAGCTGACACCCTGCAGCAATGCCCACAATTGGTGCTAGTACCAATCGCGGGCATTTAATCCCTCTGACGCCGCTGTCAATAGTGACAGCAACATCGCTAGGCATCAGAGTGAAGGAGCGCTCTCTGTGCTCCAATTGGCACAATGTGATTGCGATTGCATTGTGCTGATGGTCTCCAAGGTCACCCCGGGCCAAAAGATGGCAGTGGGCTCACCTAGGAATGGAGGCTTGTCAGCTAATGCTCAGAGCAGTAGCTGACACGCCTCATGCCTGTGTGAGAGACACGGATCTAAAGCTCTGCAATGCAAACTGCCAAACAAAACTCAACCAAAAAAGACAAACAAACACAAATGGTATCCCTGAAAACGTCACCTTGTCCTGCAAAAAATTAGCTGTCATACAGCTACGTCAGAGCTGGAAAAATAAAAGGGTTACAGCTCTCCGAATAAAGCGATGCAAAAATAGTTTTTCCTATAAAATAGTATAGTAATAGTAAAAGCGCCAAAACAAAAAAAACTATATAAATGTGGTATCGCTGTAATTGTACTTATTCGAAGTATAAAGCTGCCTTATCTATTTTACCACACGCGAAACATCATAAAAAAAAAAAACTTTCTGAAGTTTGCTAGTTTTTGTTCATTCTTCATCCCAGAAAACGGAATTGAATATGATCAAACAATGTAATTTGTCTGAAAATGGTACCAATAAAAAATTCAACTCGTCCCACTAAAAACAAGCCCTCACTTGGCTCTGTTGGCCGAACATGAAAAAATTATAACTATTTATATGTGGGGATGCAAAAACTTGCTTTTGCAATAAAAAGTTTTTAGTGTGTGACAGCAGCCGTTCAGAAAAAAAATGCTGTAAATCTGGTATAGATGTAATTGTAACCGACCTGAAGAATGAAGTCGTCCAATCACTTATACCTCACGAAGAATGGCGTAAAAAGTAAATAAAACCAATTCTTCACCTGCTGATTTTTTTTTCATTCTGCCTCCTAAAGATCACAGTAAGACTCGGCTCACATTTATAATGCACACTTACATCGGGGTTTCCGATTCTCTGAAATATGTGATTCAGACGGAAACCCCAGTGGAAGGTTCCCTATAACAAGGCAGATGGAGGCACTGTGGATGCCATCTGACCTGTTATCTGGTGGGGTCCATCTTTTTAGGTGTGCATAAAAGCACAGTCCACCACAATTTTGTGCACTTCTGAAAAGAAAGACACTGCTGAACAGAGGCCAGACTAAGTCCATAGTAACTCTGCTGCCTCATTATAGTGAGTGGCTTCCTTGGGCGTTTCATCCGAATCATGTCACTCACAGATTTACATGTAAATCCCGATGCAAGTGCTCAGCGTAGAGAGTAGGATAAATGTGATTCCAAATGCTATGTAAAATGTTCCCAACAAAAGCTTCAAGTTAATCCACAAAAAAAAGCAAGACCCCACTCAGTTCCATCATCTGTCAGTGCAAATATAGGGGGCTTCCACGCTACTGGTAGTACAAAGAATCTGTAAAAGTGCTGTGGCTCCTCATACCCCAAAAAATTCAGCAAATTCTGCACCTCCAAATCCAAATTCCCTCCTCCCTTCAGAGCCCCAGAGTGTGTCCAAATGACATTTACAGTCCACATGTTTGGCATTTCAGTAGCGATGACAGCCCACCTAATTTATGGGTGTGTGTCTCCAGAAGCATAAACTGGGCACCACAACATACTGGGGACTACAACGTACTGGGCACTGCAATGGCAGTTTGAAATTTTCACTCCGCAACATCCACTACTTCTTGTTTCTGGAAAACACCCATGGAGTCATAATCGTCACTACACCTGTAGGTAAACTCCAAAAGGGGTATGATTTGCAAAATTGGGTCACTTGAAGGGGGATTCTGGGCACTTTGGGGCTCTGTATACGAAGTCTGCAAACTATTCTAGCAAAATCTGATCAGGATGCAAATAGCACTCTTGTACCTCCCAAGACTTGGTGTGTGGCTAAGCAGTGCGGTACAGTCACATATTGGGCATTTCTACATTCAGCAAAAATTGTGGAACAAATTTTGCTGCCATTTTTACCCATTTCCCAGTGTGAAAATGTAAAATCTGGGGCTAAAACAAAATTTTGGTGGTAAAAATGTAATTATTTTTATTCACTGCCTAATGGTATAAAATTATGTAACACATCTGTGGTGTCAATATAATAACTGCATTTCTAAATGAATTTATTGAAAGGTGAAGTTTGTAAAATGGGATCACTTATGGTGGGTTTTGCTATTCTGGCACCTCAGGGGCTCTACCAATGTCACATGGCACCCTTAAACCAGTCAAGCAAAATCTGAACTCCAATATGGTGCTTATTCCCTTCTGAGCTTTGCACTTTTCCTTGAAAGGTAATTTTCCAAACACATAGGGGGTATTGGTGTATTCGAGAGAAATTACATAACAATTGTTGGGGTCCATTTTCTTCTGTTACCCATATGAAAGTAAAAATGTGGGGCTAAAAACATTTTTGGAGGGAAAATTTGATTTTTTTTTTATTTTCATGACTTAACGTTATAAACTTCTGTGAAGCACTTCGGGATTCAAGGTGCTCACCGCACATCTAGATAAATTCCTTGAGGAGGTCTAGTTTCCAAAAATGGGGTCACTTGTGGGGGATTTTCACTGTTTAGGCACATCAAGGGCCTCAAAACGTGACAGGACACACTCTTAAAATTCCATCAAAATTTGTGTTCCAAAAGGTCACTTCATCTATTTTGATCCCAGCTGTGCACTGCACCCAAACAGTTTTCCCCCACACATGGAGTATCAGCATACTCAGAAGAAATTGCACAACAAATTTTTTAGGGTCCATGTACTCCTGTTACCCTTGCCTTGTGAAAATAAAAAAAATTGGGCTAAAAACATTTTTTGTGGGGAAAATGTTTTTTTTTTTTTTTTAATTTTTATTTTCACGGCTCAAGGTTATAAATTTCTATGAAGCATTTTTTGTTCTATTTTTCTCCTCTAAAACTTAGGTGCGTCTTATAGTCCGGTCCGTCTTCTAGTCTGAAACATAAGATATATATTGTTTCTAGTGAATAAGTAGGGACTTGCTGGTGAGGAAGCGATTAACCTTTCTCTGGAACTTCTCTGTAATCTTTTGTATCTTAGATAAAACTCAGCTGATGCATTGGCAGTCATGTCTGACGTATCCATGGTGGACTGGTTCAGAGGTAGGGAATCCCCGAATGGCAGGAGTGAGTGCGCGTCAGAGATGGTAGGCGGGGTGTTCTCTATAAATTTTCAGCGTCCGTGCCGAGAGTATGAATTCCAGTGCTCATATACCTTGTGGATAGTACCATATATTTGTATAATATAAGCTTTATGAACCTCCTGATGTGCCCATCAATTATAGAGGAATAGGTGAAACATGTTGAGGTGTGAATGAGATGTGAATTTAATGCAGTGCATTGATTTCAGAAACAAAGAACCCTGAATATGTAGTAAACTTTCTAAACAGTGTTAGCTATCATCATAATAGTGATAGTAAAGGAAGTATGAGCAAATATCCGTGATATTCATTAGCTCAAGTAGGGACATAGAATCTTCATAATAAACTGTATAGCATTGAATTATAGCTAAGAAAGGTCAAATACCCGCTTCTGGAAGATCATAGGAGTGTATGTAAATCTCTCATTATTAAGGGGAACTACAGCTTTAATCTAAAGTGCTAACAAATATCATCAATTAAAAATTAAGCATTTGAATACATGCTATAGGGTGAAATTGAGGGAAAAGTGCAATACTAGTCATAATATGAATATAGTGATAATAATTTAATGATACATTGAGAACAAATATGTGTGTGTCAGGATAATTGTTCTCTGAGAAAGAAGTATGAGATATAATTGTCACTAGGAAGACCAATGTGCTGTTTTAACTGTATATTAGTATCCACAATATGATCTATATGTCAGTTGATGGAATCATAGTGGAGAGACTGTAAAATGCATGATGGAGATGAAATTAATACGATTTTTAACATTACTGATGAAAGGTTATATTTTATATTGTTTGTCCTCTTCAGTCAGTGAATATACAGTGGGGCAAAAAAGTATTTAGTCAGTCAGCAATAGTGCAAGTTCCACCACTTAAAAAGATGAGAGGCGTCTGTAATTTACATCATAGGTAGACCTCAACTATGGGAGACAAACTGAGAAAAAAAAATCCAGAAAATCACATTGTCTGTTTTTTTTTCATTTTATTTGCATATTATGGTGGAAAATAAGTATTTGGTCAGAAACAAGCAAACAAGATTTCTGGCTCTCACAGACCTGTAACTTCTTCTTTACGAGTCTCCTCTTTCCTCCACTCATTACCTGTAGTAATGGCACCTGTTTAAACTTGTTATCAGTATAAAAAGACACCTGTGCACACCCTCAAACAGTCTGACTCCAAACTCCACTATGGTGAAGACCAAACAGCTGTCAAAGGACACCAGAAACAAAATTGTAGCCCTGCACCAGGCTGGGAAGACTGAATCTGCAATAGCCAACCAGCTTGGAGTGAAGAAATCAACTGTGGGAGCAATAATTAGAAAATGGAAGACATACAAGACCACTGATAATCTCCCTCGATCTGGTGCTCCACGCAAAATCCCACCCCGTGGGGTCAGAATGATCACAAGAACGGTGAGCAAAAATCCCAGAACCACGCGGGGGGACCTAGTGAATGAACTGCAGAGAGCTGGGACCAATGTAACAAGGCCTACCATAAGTAACACACTACGCCACCATGGACTCAGATCCTGCAGTGCCAGACGTGTCCCACTGCTTAAGCCTGTACATGTCCGGGCCCGTCTGAAGTTTGCTAGAGAGCATTTGGATGATCCAGAGGAGTTTTGGGAGAATGTCCTATGGTCTGATGAAACCAAACTGGAACTGTTTGGTAGAAACACAACTTGTCGTGTTTGGAGGAAAAAGAATACTGAGTTGCATCCATCAAACACCATACCTACTGTAAAGCATGGTGGTGGAAACATCATGCTTTGGGGCTGTTTCTCTGCAAAGGGGCCAGGACGACTGATCCGGGTACATGAAAGAATGAATGGGGCCATGTATCGTGAGATTTTGAGTGCAAACCTCCTTCCATCAGCAAGGGCATTGAAGATGAAACGTGGCTGGGTCTTTCAACATGACAATGATCCAAAGCACACCGCCAGGGCAACGAAGGAGTGGCTTCGTAAGAATCATTTCAAGGTCCTGGAGTGGCCTAGCCAGTCTCCAGATCTCAACCCTATAGAAAACCTTTGGAGGGAGTTGAAAGTCCGTGTTGCCAAGCGAAAAGCCAAAAACATCACTGCTCTAGAGGAGATCTGCATGGAGAAATGGGCCAACATACCAACAACAGTGTGTGGCAACCTTGTGAAGACTTACAGAAAACGTTTGACCTCTGTCATTGCCAACAAAGGATATATCACAAAGTATTGAGATGAAATTTTGTTTCTGACCAAATACTTATTTTCCACCATAATATGCAAATAAAATGAAAAAAAAAAACAGACAATGTGATTTTCTGGATTTTTTTTTTCTCAGTTTGTCTCCCATAGTTGAGGTCTACCTATGATGTAAATTACAGACGCCTCTCATCTTTTTAAGTGGTGGAACTTGCACTATTGCTGACTGACTAAATACTTTTTTGCCCCACTGTATCTCCATCTACCTCATTATAGGCAATCTTCTGCTGGGGTTTCAGTCTGAATCATGTATTTCAGACATTTACAAGGATCCCCGGTATAAGCGCTCAGCGTAGAGCGCAGGATAAATATGAGCCGAGCCTTACAGAGATCTATAAGTCTTAGAATGAACAAATCAAATCATTCAACAGTAGGTTAACAATATGTTTTTCATTTACTTTTTTTTTTTTTTTTTTTTTTTTTTTACACACAGTTTCTCTTCTGGTATAAGTGATAAGACAATTTTATTCTTCGGATCGGTGTGATTACAGCGATACCGGATTTATATAGGTTTTGAGGGGTTTGCTACTATCGCACTCTTAACAACTTTTTTCTACATAAACAAGTTTTTGCATTTGAGAGCTATAATTTTTTATATTTATGCTGGCTTGTTTTTTTGTGAGGTGAGTTGTGATTTTATTGGTACCATTTTGGGGCACAACATTTTTTGATTGCTTTGTATTCCAATTTTTGGAAGGCAGAATGAACAAAAGCCAGGAACTCAGATTGGTTTTTGCTTTTTTTTTATGCCATTCACAGTGTGGTAAAAGTGATAAGGCAGCTAGTTTGACAGTTTTATAGATCAGGTCATTCAGGAAGTGACAATACCAAAACATGTGTATTTTTTTTCTTAATTTTTATTTTTATATAAATAATGCGTATTTATTGGTGCAAGATTTTTTGTTCTTTATTTTGTTTTGTTCTTTTTTTAAATGACCTTTTCAATCTTCTTCTTAACATTTTTTTCCCCTTAGTCCCTCTATGGGAATTTAACCTTTATTAGTCTGATCACTGGTTTCATGCATTGCAATGCACCAACACTACATAAGACCTGTGAGATTACACAGGCAGAATGTCTGTTAGATCCTGCCTATGTCAGCTGAGCCAAGCTCCCAGTGGTGGTCATGCAGGGAAGTACTAATATTTCAGCACTTCCCACCGATTACAAGCTGTGATCGGTTAGTCAGATTGAATGACCGATCACAGCAATCAAGAGGGTGAGGACAGCCGAAATGTTTCCCCGCATCTCTAGCTGTGTCGGTCAGCTGTCAGGGACCTCTGTCCATGATGGGTATAGCACGGCATGATGATGGAACTTACGCCCGATCGTGACATATTATACCAGTCACTGGTCGTTAAGGGGTTAACGCACATGACAAAGGTTCAGACGTTGTGCATGTAATGTCAGGTCTTCAATAAATTCATTACTTTTTTTTTTTTTTGAAGGTGCCAGTGAATGCTTTGATTTTCATCTGACATAAATGTAGCTGGGTTATCTCTTGAATTGACTTACCATTGCAGTTGGTCACAATGTTGACCACGGCCTGGAGTACTCTTACCCTTTGCATTTTATTTTGAGAATTCAGTGCTAACTTACCTTGAGTTTTTTCAGCAGTTACTTTTGAGAATAAAGAAACCTGTGACACGGACACAAAGGGCAGTCCAAGTACTTGGAGAAAAACGCCAATCACAAATTCTGCCAGGAGAAAGCTATAACTTCCTGTTACAAACAGTAACAGAAGGAAAATGAGGGGTCTATTAAACACAACACTAATGCAGTATTATGGCTCCTTCACACAAATGTATTTTCGGTCCATATATTTAAAACATAACATTTCAAATGCCAGCAGTTGCCATTTAAAGGGATATTTTCATCTCCAAGATCCTATCCCAATAAGCAGCAGTAGGTGTACTAATAATAATATTAGCAAATAGCTCAACTTAGAAATATTGTATAATTCTTCTGAGCTTAGGTAGCCATGGTTAAGACCACTTATAAGTGACAGTTAGTTGATATTAGTGGGAACTATGAATACCTAATCTACAGCAATGCCGTGCACATGGGATGGGGTAAGTGGTCTTGGAGATGGGAATACCCTTTTAACCCAATTTACTACACACCAAGTTTTCATTGAGATTTAAAGGTGTTCAGATATCCTCTGTTAATAATAAAAAAGGAAATATCATTATAAATTCATTTAATTGGCAAATCACGAATGCTTTGCTTAGGGACGTAATCACTATAAAATAAAAACGGCCACCATTCTGTTACAATGACAGAAGCCTGTCTGACAAGGTTAGGAGAGTTGAAAAAGCATGTGCAGTAGGAACCGCCAGTGCTGTGATCTGGGTATTGCTATCTCATATAAACGCAAGTATATTATTTCAGAAACACAAAGTGGACAGCAGTGTGAGCAGCCTCTTCTGACCTCAGCACACATGAGCAGAAAAATAAGGTAAACGCAGTGTAATTAGCCTCTTCTCACCTGGTATCTTCAGTATTAGATCACAGAGACAGGGTAGACAAAACTATTGTAATTTGCTAATTGAAGGTATTTAGGAATTCATTTTTTTATTTCTGGAGAACCCCGTTAATGTACAGTTGTGACCAAAAGTATTGACACCCCTGCAATTCTGTCAGATAATACTCAGTTTCTTCCTGAAAATGATTGCAAACACAAAATTCTTTGGTATTATCTTCATTTAATTTGTCTTAAATGAAAAAACACAAAAGAGAATGAAGCAAAAAGCAAAACATTGATAATTTCACACAAAACTCCAAAAAATGGGCCAGACAAAAGTAGTGGCACCCTCAGCCTAATACTTGGTTGCACAACCTTTAGCCAAAATAACTGCGACCAACCACTTCCGGTAACCATCAATGAGTTTCTTGCAATGCTCTGCTGGAATTTTAGACCATTCTTCTTTGGCAAACTGCTCCAGGTCCCTGATATTTGAAGGGTGCCTTCTCCAAACTGCCATTTTTAGATCTCTCCACAGGTGTTCTATGGGATTCAGGTCTGGACTCATTGCTGGCCACCTTAGAAGTCTCCAGTGCTTTCTCTCAAACCATTTTCTAGTGCTTTTTAAAGTGTGTTTTGGGTCATTGTCCTGCTGGAAGACCCATGACCTCTGAGGGAGACCCAGCTTTCTCACACTGGGCCCCACATTATGCTGCAAAATTTGTTGGTAGTCTTCTGACTTCATAATGCCATGCACACGGTCAAGCAGTCCAGTGCCAGAGGCAGCAAAACAACCCCAAATCATCAGGGAACCTCCGCCATGTTTGACTGTAGGGACCGTGTTCTTTTCTTTGAATGCCTCTTTTTTCTCCTGTAAGGCTGGTTTCACATTTGCGTTTTTTTTCGCGGTAATTTTGCGCTAAATAGCGCATGCGTTTTTTTTTCCTATACTTTGCATGGGATGCGCTTATGTGCGCATACACATGCGTTTGTACGCGTTTTACCGCGCATGCGTTTTTTTGCGGTATGCGCTCGGGCGCACAAAATGCAACTTGTTGCATTTTTTGTGCGTCCGATTTGCCTCAAAAAAACGCATGCGCGCGCAATGCGTTTTTTTACAGCAAGACACCCATTATAAGTCTATGGTGAGCATATGTGCGCATTGGCATGCTTATGTATGCGTTTTTTTGCACATGCGGTTTTTTTTTTTACCATTAGTTTAGACAATGGAATTTAGGGGTTTGGGTAAAGTTAGGGTTAGTTAAGGGGGTTTAGGGTTAGGGTTAGGGTCAGGGTTAGGGTCAGGGTTAAGTATGGTTTGGTTAAGGGTTAGGGTCAGGGTTAGGGTTAAGTATGGTTTGGTTAAGGGTTAGGGTCAGGGTTAGGGTCAGGGTTAGGGTCAAGTATGGTTTGGTTAAGGGTTAGGGTCAGGGTTAGGGTTAAGTATGGTTTGGTTAAGGGTTAGGGTCAGGGTTAGGGTTAAGTATGGTTTGGTTAAGGGTTAGGGTTAGGGTTATGGTCAGGGTTAGGGTTAGGGTCAGGGTTAGGGTTAAGTATGGTTTGGTTAAGGGTTAGGGTCAGGGTTAGGGTTAGGGTTAAGTATGGTTTGGTTAAGGGTTAGGGTCAGGGTTAAGGTTAAGTATGGTTTGGTTAAGGGTTAGGGTTAGGGTCAGGGTTATGGTCAGGGTTAGGGTCAGGGTCAGGGTTAGGGTTAAGTATGGTTTGGTTAAGGGTTAGGGTCAGGGTTAGGGTCAGGGTTAGGGTTAAGGGTTAGGGTCAGGGTTAGGGTCAGGGTTAGGGTTAAGGTTAGTTAGGGTTTGGGTTAGGGTTAAGTATGGTTTGGTTAAGGGTTAGGGTCAGGGTTAGGGTTAAGTATGGTTTGGTTAAGGGTTAGGGTTAGGGTCAGGGTTAGGATTAGGGTTAGGGTCAGGGTTAGGGTTAGTAAAGTCATGGTTTGGGTTAGTGTGAGGGGCCACCTAATGTTGGAAAAAAACGCAAACGCGGTAAAAACGCACTAAAAACGCATACAAACGCATAAAAACGCTGCGTTTTTTTCATGCATGCTCATAAAAATGCTTGAAAAAAACGCAGCAGTTGTATGCGTTTTTCAATGCGTTTTTTTGCAGGAAAAACGCGCTGCAAAAAAAAGCAAGTGTGAAACAGGCCTAAACTCTATGTTGATGCCTTTGCCCAAAAAGCTCTACTTTTGTCTCATCTGACCAGAGAACATTCTTCCAAAACGTTTTAGGCTTTTTCAGGTAAGTTTTGGCAAACTCCAGCCTGGCTTTTTTATGTCTCGGGGTAAGAAGTGGGGTCTTCCTGGGTCTCCTACCATACAGTCCCTTTTCATTCAGACGCCGACGGATAGTACGGGTTGACACTGTTGTACCCTCGGACTGCAGGGCAGCTTGAACTTGTTTGGATGTTAGTTGAGGTTCTTTATCCAACATCCGCACAATCTTGCATTGAAATCTCTTGTCAATTTTTCTTTTCCGTCCACATCTAGGGAGGTTAGCCACAGTGCCATGGGCTTTAAACTTCTTTATGACACTGCGCACGGTAGACACAGGAACATTTAGGTCTTTGGAGATGGACTTGTAGCCTTGAGATTGCTCATGCTTCCTCACAATTTGGTTTCTCAAGTCCTCAGACAGTTCTTTGGTCTTCTTTCTTTTCTCCATGCTCAATGTGGTACACACAAGGACACAGGACAGAGGTTGAGTCAACTTTAATCCATGTCAACTGGCTGAAAGTGTGATTTAGTTATTGCCAACACCTGTTAGGTGCCACAGGTAAGTTACAGGTGCTGTTAATTACACAAATTAGAGAAGCATCACATGATTTTTTGAACAGTGCCAATACTTTTGTCCACCCTCTTTTTTATGTTTGGTGTGGAATTATATCCAATTTGGCTTTAGGACAATTCTTTTTGTGTTTTTTCATTTAAGACAAATTAAATGAAGATAATAATACCAAAGAATTTGTGTTTGCAATCATTTTCAGGAAGAAACTGAGTATTATCTGACAGAATTGCAGGGGTGTCAATAATTTGGCCACAACTGTATAACGGTATGTAGAAATAGGTAATAATGGTGGTTTAATTAGGTGAACAAACAAAACTAAAATTTGCATGGGAATTTTAAGACTTAAAGACCAAAAACAAATAATATACATAGAATAAAAAAATATCAACATTGAATGTGACCAGCTAACCTTTGGGTTTTGCCAAGAACAGGAGGCACCAAATGCAGGATATGTTACAGATAAAAAGTCCAAATACCAGGAGGAGGCGATCTGACCAACAGCGGCTGAGGGTACGCACTACAAGGAAACCAAACAACATCTGCAGACAGAGAAACTTAGTAAAAATACAAGAAAAGAAATGTAAATACATGTACTCTAGATCAGAAGAGGTTGCTTTAAATGCAAGCATGTTGTAATAGAGAAAAGAATACAAATGTGAAGACTGTTATTACCATTTTAGCATAGAACAATCACAAAAAAGTGGTGCACAATTTTCACAACAAACTTTATGAAAAAGAGAGTTACAAAATCTCTATCCTGAACTTTGCAGCTACTTTGGCTCATTAACCCTTCAGAGAATGTTTTGTTTCTGTTCTCTCTGTCCACATAGCCATACAAGGGTCTTTTTTGAGGAACTAGTAGTTTTGAACGACACCTTTCACTTTATATGAGAAAATGTACTTGAAAAGAGGAGAAACAGATTCCAAATGCTTATGTTCTGTCTGTTTTTACATTTTTGTGTATAAAACCTAGTTTTAACCTCAATGTTTTAATGTATTTTAAAAAATAAATTATGTGAAGGAGGACATGATAGTCAATATAATGTTGTATCATGACAAGAGTTCTGCTTTCAGAAAATATATAGGGTGTAAGGGTGCACTTACATTTAAACGGATGTTTGGACATGTTTTAAACCAAATTTTGGGTCTCTTCTGGCAAATTCATGAAGAGCTCAGACTTTAGATATTGTGCATCTAACTTTCTGCTTGAGGGTCAGATTGCTTGATAGTAATATCAATCACCTTAGTTATACATGATTTCTTTTAAGAAACTTTAATCCCTCCACTCCCAGGCCATTTTCCGCTTTTCTTTTTCACTCGCCTTCTTCCAAGAGCCATACCTTTTTCATTTTTCTGTCAATATAGCCTTTTAAGGGCTTGTTTTTTGTGGGACGAGTTGCATTTTTGAATGACTCCATTGAATTTACCATACAGTGTACTACAAAACGGGGATAGAAATTCCAAGTGCGGTGAAACTGAAAAAAAAAGTGCAATCCCACAATTGTTTTATTTCCTTTTTTTACCATGTTCACTAAATGCTAAAACTGACCTGCCATTATGATTCCCAGGTCATTACAAGTTCGCAGATATCAAATATGGATAGGTTCTTTTTTTATTTAAGTGGTGAAAAAAAATAGTTTGTTAAAAAAAAAAAATAATAAAATGGCGCCATTTTCCAAGACCCATAAAGTCTCCGCTTTTCCGGATCTGAGGCTGGGTGAGGGCTTATTTTTTTTCTCTCCAAGCTGACTTTTATTGATACCATTTTTGGGGTAGATACGATTTTTTGATCGTTTTATTTCAATGTTGCAGCAACATTGTACTTCTGGCGTTAATTAATCCAATCATTAAACAGTGTAACAAGAAAAAAATTATTTTTATATTTTGAAAGGTCGGGCATTTCTGAACGCGGCGATACCAAATATGTGTATGGGTGGAGCTGGTGATGCACTCCAGGCGTGATCATGTTAAATGCCGATGTCAGAGACAGAGGCATTTAATATGTTAAAGGGAACCGGTCACCAGTTTTGGCAGATATAACTTAGGGCCATCACCTTTCAGGGCTGATATACAGCATTCTATAATGCTGTATATCTGCCCCCAACCCGACCTTTAAAAGAAAAATAACTTACTATACTCACCTACAGGGAGGTTCGGTCAGATGGATGTCGCTCTTCTTGGTCCGGCGCCTTACATCTTCTTGTGATGCCGTCCTCCTGCTTGCTTCGTGTGGATGACGCATCCCTGCATCATCCACAGACTCCTCGGCATCGTGCTCCTACGCAGGCATACTTCTCTGCCCTGTTGAGGGCAGAGCAAAGTACTGGTGCGCAGGTGCCGGGAAAGGTCAAAGATTATATTGTACAGGAGATTTGAGAAATATCATGCTTTAGCTTTGCAATTCAAAAACAATGGACTTTTACAAACATGATATCAAAGCTTTTCCTTTTTTTATTTACATATGTTTATTTTTATGGCTTTTCTTTATTTTTGAACTGGGAACAGCGGGCAATTTAAACTTTTTAAAATTGACTTGGGACGTGACCATGCGATTGTTTCTTCATATGTACTATGTACTGCAATACAGTGGCATTTAATTGGGTAAACAACAGCCATTGGGGATAGCTCCAGTCGCTGCTGTTGGTGGCAGATGTCATCTGTAAAGGCCCCATTACATTTAGCGATGCACCAGCAATCCCGACCAGCGATATGACACAGTCAGGATCGCTGGTGCATCGCTAAATGATCGCTAGTGAGCTTCCACACAGGAAGATCTCACAGCGATACAGCAGCGACACAGAGGACAATACTTACCTTTAAGACACGGCGATCCTGACGTCCTCCCGCCCGCGTCCACGTGTCGCTCGTCGGCGCCAGCAGGAAGCGCCCGACGAGAAATGGAGCCAGCCGATCTCGCGCGATCAGCGATGGACAGCGGGGGAGCCAGTCGGAGGTAAGTATCACATGTAGCGATATCGCTGCTGCGTCACCAAATCGGTGATGCTTTAGCGATATCGCTATGTGTAAAACCCCCTTAACACTGCCGGTACCTGCCTGGAATATTGCCGGTTGTGTCATACTTTCATCATAGAATCATAGAATCGTAGAGTTGGAAGGGACCTCCTGGGCCATCTGGTCCAACCCCCTGCTCAAAGCAGGATTCGCTAAATCATCCCAGTCAGATGTCTGTCCAGCCTCTGTTTGAAGACTTCCATTGAAGGAGAACTCACCACTTCTCGTGGCAGCCTGTTCCACTCATTGATCACTCTAACTGTCAAAAAGTTTTTTCTAATATCTAATCTGTGTCTCCTCCCATTCAGTTTCATCCCATTGCTTCTAGTCTTTCCTTGTGCAAATGAGAATAAAGTTGATCCTTCTACAATGTGACAGCCCTTTAGATATTTGTAGACAGCTATTAAGTCTCCTCTCAGTCTTCTCCAGAGTACTGAAGGAGATAGCAGAAGAAATTTCTGAACCACTCTCCATAATCTTTGAAAATTCTTGGAGAACAGGAGAAGTGCCAGAAGACTGGAGAAGAGCAAATGTTGTTCCTATCTTCAAAAAGGGGAAGAAGGTGGACCCAGGTAACTATAGGCCGGTGAGTCTGACTTCTATACCAGGAAAGATCTTTGAACAAATTATTAAACAACATGTAAGTCAATACCTGGATAAGAATGAAGTGATCAAACAGAGTCAGCATGGGTTTGTAACTAATAAGTCATGTCAGACTAACTTAATTTCCTTCTATGACGGTATCACTGATTGGGTGGATCAAGGAAATGCTGTAGATATAGTATATCTTGACTTCAGCAAAGCATTTGACAAAGTCTCTCATACAATCCTTATTGAAAAAATGACTAAGTATGGAATGGACAAGGCAACTGTTAGGTGGATTCATAGCTGGCTTAGTGATCGGACCCAAAGAGTGGTCGTAAATGGCTGCACATCCAGTTGGAAGAATGTCTCAAGTGGGGTACCACAGGGCTCTGTCCTGGGCCCTGTATTGTTCAACATCTTTATCAACGATTTAGATGAAGGAATTGAGGGTAAACTGATTAAATTTGCTGATGACACAAAGCTAGGAGGGATAGCTAATACTAGAGAAGAGAGAGAGAGGATTCAAAAAGATTTAAATAAACTGGAGAAGTGGGCAGTAACTAACAGAATGGTTTTTAACAGGGAGAAATGCAAAGTACTACATCTGGGCAATAAAAATGAAAAAAGCATATATAGAATGGGAGGAATAGGGCTAAGTGACAGCACATGTGAAAAAGACTTGGGTATACTAATAGATCACAGACTGAATATGAGTCAACAGTGTGATGCAGCAGCAAAAAAGGCAAATGCAGTTCTAGGATGTATTAACAGAAGCATACAGTCTAGATCACGTGAAGTCATTATTTCCCTCTACTCCTCTTTGGTCAGACCTCATCTGGAATATTGTGTCCAGTTTTGGGCACCACATTTTAAAAAAGACATCAACAAACTGGAGCAAGTTCAGAAAAGAGCGACCAGAATGGTGACCGGTCTGCAAACCCTGTCTTATGAGGAAAGGTTGCAGGATTTGGGAATGTTTAGTTTGCAAAAGAGAAGACAGAGGAGACTTAATTGCTGTCTACAAATATCTAAAGGGCTGTCACATTGTAGAAGGATCAACTTTATTCTCATTTGCACAAGGAAAGACTAGAAGCAATGGGATGAAACTGAATGGGAGGAGACACAGATTAGATATTAGAAAAAACTTTTTGACAGTTAGAGTGATCAATGAGTGGAACAGGCTGCCACGAGAAGTGGTGAGTTCTCCTTCAATGGAAGTCTTCAAACAGAGGCTGGACAGACATCTGACTGGGATGATTTAGCGAATCCTGCTTTGAGCAGGGGGTTGGACCAGATGGCCCAGGCAGGGCTGTGGAGTCGGTAAGCCAAACCTGCAACTCCGACTCCGACTCCGACTCCTCAATTTCTCTTACACCGACTCCAACTCCGACTCCACGACTCCGACTCCGACTCCCACACATATTGCTTATATTTAAGTGAAAAATTTATTGTAGTACAATGTGAACCTCAGACATTTAATCATTTTTATGATCCCATAATCAAGATATTTAGATAGAACAGAATATATATTGGTGTACTACCCGGTTTTCATTCTTTTTGGTACAGATACGATATGGATAGACAGATATGGATAAATGGATAGATAGAGCAGATTTCTAATCTGCTTTTGCTATTGAAAACATTATCTATGAGCTCAAAAACCTTTCAGGTGATGCGGTTTTTTAAAAAGATGATCAGCTTTTGCAGCTGAAAAACGTATCCTCAAAAAACACAGGAAAAACGCTGTGTGTGAACGTAGCCTTAGATCACGAATAGAACAGCCATTTATAGGACATTTCATAACTTTCCCAAATTCCTATGAAAAAATATTCAGCACATCCTGCATTGAATTACTGTACCCAATTTATTATATATTTTAGGAGTCGGAGTCGGTCCATTTTATACCGACTCCAACTCCGACTCCGACTCCACCAAAATGAGCACCGACTCCGACTCCACGACTCCGACTCCACAGCCCTGGGCCCAGGAGGTCCCTTCCAACTCTACGATTCTATGATTCTATGATTCTCTTTTGCAAACTAAACATTCCCAAATCCTGCAACCTTTCCTCATAAGACAGGGTTTGCAGACCGGTCACCATTCTGGTCGCTCTTTTCTGAACTTGCTCCAGTTTGTTGATGTCTTTTTTAAAATGTGGTGCCCAAAACTGGACACAATATTCCAGATGAGGTCTGACCAAAGAGGAGTAGAGGGAAATAATGACTTCACGTGATCTAGACTGTATGCTTCTGTTAATACATCCTAGAACTGCATTTGCCTTTTTTGCTGCTGCATCACACTGTTGACTCATATTCAGTCTGTGATCTATTAGTATACCCAAGTCTTTTTCACATGTGCTGTCACTTAGCCCTATTCCTCCCATTCTATATATGCTTTTTTCATTTTTATTGCCCAGATGTAGTACTTTGCATTTCTCCCTGTTAAAAACCATTCTGTTAGTTACTGCCCACTTCTCCAGTTTATTTAAATCTTTTTGAATCCTCTCTCTCTCTTCTCTAGTATTAGCTATCCCTCCTAGCTTTGTGTCATCAGCAAATTTAATCAGTTTACCCTCAATTCCTTCATCTAAATCGTTGATAAAGATGTTGAACAATACAGGGCCCAGGACAGAGCCCTGTGGTACCCCACTTGAGACATTCTTCCAACTGGATGTGCAGCCATTTACGACCACTCTTTGGGTCCGATCACTAAGCCAGCTATGAATCCACCTAACAGTTGCCTTGTCCATTCCATACTTAGTCATTTTTTCAATAAGGATTGTATGAGAGACTTTGTCAAATGCTTTGCTGAAGTCAAGATATACTATATCTACAGCATTTCCTTGATCCACCCAATCAGTGATACCGTCATAGAAGGAAATTAAGTTAGTCTGACATGACTTATTAGTTACAAACCCATGCTGACTCTGTTTGATCACTTCATTCTTATCCAGGTATTGACTTACATGTTGTTTAATAATTTGTTCAAAGATCTTTCCTGGTATAGAAGTCAGACTCACCGGCCTATAGTTGCCTGGGTCCACCTTCTTCCCCTTTTTGAAGATAGGAACAACATTTGCTCTTCTCCAGTCTTCTGGCACTTCTCCTGTTCTCCAAGAATTTTCAAAGATTATGGAGAGTGGTTCAGAAATTTCTTCTGCTATCTCCTTCAGTACTCTGGGGTGTAATTCATCTGGACCTGGAGACTTGAATTCATTTAGGTTAGCTAAGTGTTTCCTCACTATCTTTCTGTTTATAGATATCCTGGATTCTTCTATTCCCTTAATAGGACAGTGAATAACAGTTGGTGTTACATTTCCTTTCTGAGAGAAAACAGATGCAAAATAGGAATTTAAAAGTTCAGCCTTCTCAACATCCTGTCTTACCATTTCATCATTTTCATCCTGTAAAAATCCTATAGCATCTTTGACTTTTCTTTTACTTTTGACATATCCCCAAAATCCTTTATTATTGCTTTTGACAATGTTTCGAGAAGGGTTAAATACATTTTTAATAAAATATTGGATGCAACTTCATTTCCTAACTCAAAATGGATGCTTTAAATAAATGTAAGAATACTTTACACATTTTTTATAATTCGATGCTATTTCATATCTTCAACATGATCACAATGAGTAACAAGAAATTAATTATGCAGTCCAATTTTATAAACTATTATTACTAGTATGTATGTAAAGTGTCAAACTACAAATTTCATCCTCACAGTGATAGACATGTTATTGTGAAACTATGTTCACAAGAACCCAACCCTTGCAGCCCTGCCCTACATCCTAGAGACACTAAAATGCTCTATATATAATATCATCAGTGTCATGTGAACCATATTGTGATAAAGAACCATGAGCAAAACTGCTAATCTTTGAACTCAGCTACATGTGACAAGTTAAAAAAACACATTCTGTGTGATAGTTGTCACATCTGCTGCATTGGAGGGGTGGGGTGAAATAAATCCATAATATCTATCTTTTGCACGTAGGCAACAAGTTCATTTTCCAGGATCAAGTTAATGAGATTGTGTCAGTAATATCTTGCTATCTTAATGGCAGGCAGCATTACATAATGACAGGCCTCATATGTGTACAGGAGACCCACTGAGTAGTACCTTCTCTCCAAGACCAGCACCCAACACTGGTCATGACCCAGTCATAAAACCAGGTGTTCTCAATAGCAGTTTATTAGGATTGTGGGCTCTTTTTACTTTATCACCTTACTAATTATTATGCTAAATGTCTGGACATTTATTTATAGGAAATGTATTTTAATATTAAACATTTTATATACATTTTTTTCAGATTTTCCATGCCATTATCTGTAAAAACCCTATAATCCTGAAATCTTGTAGTTTTAATTCTCCCTTTTTAGAAATCACTTTTCCAAAGTCATCTCATTATCATAAAAGGCAAGGTTACAGTAACAGTTAAATGGAATGGCACAGCAGGATTTCAATCCCCAAATTTTTTATATGTTCATGTAGCGCTTTCAAAGACTGAGAAATCAGCATTTGAACTGATGGACCATGTTAGATCACTCCACCTCTATCCCCCCGCCGACACTTCTGTATGACCAATGGTTTCTTTGCCTCAAATCACACAGCATAGAGGCCAACAGTCCAGAAAGAGGAGGTTTAGCTAGGCAGGGAATAGAGCTGGACTGATGGAGGCGTCAGATCTAACAGTGATTCAGCATCATTTGTATAACAATTCCATCACGGATTGCCCAGTAATGGAGGAATGGACTGACCAATAAAGGGATTTGTCTTTGAAAGGGCCACATGACCATATAAATAGTCCTAGGGGTGGGGGTGAAATCCTGCTGATGGATTCCCTTTAACATTCTTATTGTAAAGCTGACCGTGAGCCTTACAATATGAAACAATAGGTGATGGTTATGGCTCATTTTCTCTCCAGTTCTGAACATTGACCTTTGCATAGTGTGTGCCTATAAAACTCTCCCATAGAAGTCAAAGACCATCTCCAGACTGTTCCTAGGCAGCAGATTTTGACCCACTCACCATGTTATCAAGTCCCCAAGGGTGCGATAACATTATCTGCAAGAGCCAGCATCATCACCTGCAGTCTGAAAATTTTGTGTACTCGTATGTGCGTGACTTTCTTTCCCACAGGTCATAGCACCCCTGAAACCAAGTACCGCATAGGTTTCTTGGCTTAAGAGATGCACTGCACATGTCCAGAAGCAAAAAATGTCAAGAGAGGGGCCAAAGATAAAGCTTCTTCTTTGCTTCCGGACATGCACAATGTGACTCTGAAGCCAGAAGCCATACACTCAGGTTCAGTGGTGCAATGACCTGTGAGAAACAAAGCGGCATGATAACTAGGGATGAGCGAGTAGTGAAATACTCGGACTCGCTGTACTCGTTACGAGTAGCTCCTAATACTCGGGTACTCGTAACGAGTAGCGAGTCCAATGTAGGTCTATGGGAAATGCGAGTAACGGGCTGTGTGTGTGTGCTGGGCGGTGACTGTGCGAAGACTGTGTCGGGCTGTGCGGGGACTGTGCGGGGCTGTGCCGAATATTGCGAGGCGAGTAGTGAAATACTCGCCAGGATTCGAGTACTGCATTACTCACCAAGTACCGAATCCTAACGAGTATACTCGCTCATCCCTAGTGATAACATACTGAGTGGGACGACTAATCTGGGGAAACAAACGCCCCATTGACTAGACAAAAGACTTATTTGCATATCAAAAAAAGATTGTGAAAATATATTTGTTAAAAAGATCTGTTAATGTCAAACACTAAACACTGCCTATCAAGCCCTTTATAAAGGAATTGAGAAATGCTGGTGGTTTGGAAGGTATGGGGGACCCTTTAAAAAACACCTATAGAAATTAAAAAACAGATCAGAAGAAAAAAAAATAAATTCTGTACAACAAGCAGAAGCCTAAAACAAGACCAATTTTTAAGCTTTTTATCACGATGATGTCTAGATTTTAATTTTTAAAGAATCCACCTTTTAACATTTTTCTAATCAAATAATTCTATATACAACCCCAAAGTGTTGAAGATACCCATATACTCAAATAAGCACATTTCCAATGGCCACACCGATACTAATAATCAACAACTAAAAGCCTATATTCAGAAGACATACCTCAATCCCACAAAGGAAGTACAGCAAGGAGTTTTGCAGATCCTCAAATCCAAGGTATGTTTGAGCTAGGGGGGTGACTAAGGTCTAAAGAAGAATATGGAAACATATGAGACCAAGTTCGGACAAGTCGTGTTACCTGTTAATACACCTTTATACTCACCTCCAGCGCAGTCTGGTTAAACAATGTAACAAATTGAGCAGTCAAAAGCACCACAATCTCCTCCCTTACTAACCCTGTAAGAAGCAATGGAGAGTGAAAGAGATTAAGCACAAAAAATAATTATATCTACAATAATTATAAAGTATGGAAAACATGAATACCAAAAATTAAACTTAAAAAGGTATTTTGCAACAAACAAAGTTACTTTTAAGGTTAATTTTAATCAATACATCTTGGAAAAATAATAAGTTCTACAATTGGAATGTGTTTAAAAAAATGTTCCTGCACCGAGATAATCTTATAAATGTGCCCCTGCTGTGTGCTGTGTAATGGCTGCGCTGACTGTGCAGGAACATGGTCTGATCATACCACAGCTCCTGGGTGGAAGCAAAAGAGTATACTGACATTGCAAAATGGGATCACAGCTGATTCTTTTTGTTAGGTAAAATATTTCCCTGCCCATTTTTACCTCAAAGAAATACTGTAATTATTTGCGATCTCGTGCTTTAATTTCTGTAAAACTTTTTTGCTTCCTCCCATACCCAGGAGCTGTAGTATGATCAGACCATATTCCTGCATGGTAAGATACTGCATTACACAGTACAAAGCAGGGGCACATTTATAAGATTATCTCAGCACAGGAACATTTTTTATTTTTTTAAACACATTCAATTGTGGAAACTATTATTATTCCTACAAGATATATTGATTAAAATCAACTTTGTTCATGGGACAACCTTCTAAAAAAAATCTCTTTCAACAAACATGCTATACCATAACTTTTTATACATGTGTATGCTATGTCCGGTATTTTTTTTCCCTTCTAGGTCACGTGACAGCTCCTCTAAGAAGCTCTGAAAAAGGACAAAAGTGTAACACCACCTGGTAAATGATGAGTATAAGTGATGGCAGCGCTCACCTGAAGGTGACACAGCAGGCACAACACCTATACAAGTGTGGAAACCCGCTGCTGCTGCCCCGTGGCTGGAGGAAGGCAATGGTTCATCCAGATGTGTAATAGCAGAAATTGAAACTGCCACATTTGGGCGGGCTGCTCTACGGAATGAAGATCCTTGGGATTCCAAAGAGTTTTTTATACATTCCAAAGCGTTTTAGTGCCAGTGTGACACTTGACTTTTATACCATGAGAAAGTCGCTGATCCATTGCAGAAACATATAATAATAAAAAACTATTTGGAATCCCAAAGCTCCTCTTGGCTCACGCAGGGTCTATTAAGGCAGATGCTGCTTCCACCAATATAACTCTGGGGAGCATCTGAATGAGGCTCAATAAGATTTACCGGTGCACTGTAAAAGCAATTTCCGGTCCACACAAAATCCTGTGTGATCCAGCAATGTTTAATTTGAAATCACCTGATCCAGTATAAGACCAGAGCGAAACTGAGAAATCTGGTGATCAGTGAGTATTGTAATGTACCTACACTACAATACAGACACAATGAGAGGGATTAGATCACAACTGTTTTGCTGGGAGCGCGTCCTTAGTTAAATTCTCTCTCTGACTGCAACAGATGACAGAAGCCGCAAGTAGCTACCGTAAATCAAATGCAGACCCACAGCGCTGCAAACATCGAAGTAGTAAATGTTTGTTATTATTTTCAATAAGTAAATTAGCAAGGAGAGCAAGAAAGGGGACTGTATGAAGATGAAGCATTCTAAAATAATACTTAGATATGAAAGGCACAAAGAACTGCAACTAAATGTAGAATTCAAAGGTGTTTGTCCACATTTTGGGGCATTTTTTTTCTTACTGAATTGCATGTAAAGTTTTGAATCATTTGACTTTGAGGTGGTCCGTGGACATAAAGTAGCTGAGTGGAGCTCAGAAAAGTTATAAATTCTATTGAGTACAAATACATACATTTAAACAAGAAAAATAACTCAAACTGTCGCCAAATGTGAAAAAAATCCTTGGAAGTACCCAAGCTTTTAATACAGGTACTAGCATACTTAAAATAGACCAAGCAGCTCTCTAGTTTTCCCCATGGCTAAACATATTTAAAGGGAAATCTGTCACCCCCCTTGGATGTAATTAAGCTATTAAAATGGGCATACAGGTACTATAATACTTAAAATAGTCATAACTGTATGCCTCATGTCTGCAGTCTTATTCTTCGAAATCATCTTTAATCCTTTATGTTAATCCGGTCTTCCAGACTCCAGGGCGTGCAGTACCTGGAAGGAAACGCCGCTTCCAGCCTTCCTTTGCGTGCCTGCCATCAGCATCATAGGGCCCTTTGAAATCTAGTGGTTGTTCCGGACCTGCGCCCTGCAATTGCAATATTCTGCCCTTCTATGAGCATTTGCTTCTTGTTTCTTCTGCGCAGGTGAAGCTGATAGGAAGCGACAGGCACGCTAATGAAAACTGTTATGATTGGGTCACCGAGGAGGGAGAGGTTGGTAACTAAGCAGATTGCAGACCCCTGATCCTATCCACACAACTAGCAGTAGCTGTGGAGTGTACCAACGATGATCCTAGATGCCTCGACACAGCCGGAGAGCTAAATAAGTCTAAAGCAAGAAAGGGGAAATCTAAACTGCCCTGGAGCAGACCCCAAAGGAATAGATAGCCCCCAAACATATATTGTCGATGAAACAAGATGAAAACACAAACGCAGGTAGGAAAATAGACTGAGCAAACGATGGGGTCCACACTAACTAGACAAGACAGGAAAGGAAAGACACTGTCTGCAATCACGCAAAAACCCTGCAAAAAATGTCCAACACGTCTGATAGAAAAATACTCAAGTCGCACGACTTCGCCCACTATATCAGCACTCTGGAATATTCTGAAAGCAGATAAAAAAGAGGCCAATCTAATAAGGGACAAAAACAAACTGGCACAAGCAGTAACATATGGATGGAGATTCAGTACAGCCCCAGCCAGAGGTGGCTGACCACACAAAACTGAAATAGACAATAACAGATCAAATGTGAACAATAGCAAAAGAACACTTAGCTGAGCATGTAGGGACTGAGCTGGAAAATAAGAACTCAGGAGGCAGGAAAAAATCACCAGCAGGGATAGAGGGAGTCGGCTGTCTTAAATCCAGTCAGAAACTCCAGATATCCAATCGTCCTCCTCATTATCAGGTGGCAAGCCTCTGTTAATCAGATCAGCTCCATTACCTCCAATAACCACCAGACGGAGCCCAGAAAGAGAACTCGCGACCCCTCTGTCAATATAACCAGCTCCACTACCTTCACCAGTAACCAGAGGTAGGCCAGAAAGCGAATTCACAACAGTACCCCCCCTTGAGGAGGGGTCAGCGAACCCTCATCCACGCCACCAGGCAGATCAGGATGGACCCGGTGAAAAGCACGAACCAATCTATCGGCATGAATGTCAGAAGCAGAGACCCAAGATTTATCCTCCTGGCCATAACACTTCCATTTGACCAAGTACTGGAGTCTCCGTCTAGCCAAACGAGAATCCAATATTTTCTCTACCTCATATTCCACATTGCCTTTAACCAATAGAGGGTCAGGAGGCGCCGCCATAGGAACTACTGGCTCCACAAACTTCTTCAACGGAGATTTATGAAACACGTTATGGATTTTAAACGTAATTGGAAGAGCCAATCGAAAAGAAACAGGATTAAGAATCTACAAAATCTTATAAGGTCCAATGAATCTTGGCTTGAACTTTGGAGACGCAACCTTCAAAGGAATATTCTTTGACGACAACCAAACCATATCACCCACTTTAAACTGGGGACCAATGGTCCTATGCCGGTTGGAAAACCGTTGGGCTTTTTCCTGAGAGAGGGACAACTTATCCACCACTTGGTCTCAAATCTGCTGCATTCTCTCTACCACAGTGTCCAGACTTGGGCAGGTCAAAGATTCCACTTGCCCTGAAGAAAATCGAGGATGAAACCCAAAGTTACAGAAAAAGGGCGACATCAAAGTGGCAGAACTAGCTCTATTGTTTAGCGTGAATTCTATCTGATCAGCAGATATAAAACATCTCAAATAGGACTCCAAAGTCTGGTTTGTTCTCTCAGTTTGCCCATTGATCTGAGGATGAAATGCAAAGGAGAAAGATAACTAAATTCCCAGTTTGGAACAAAAAGCTCTCCAAAATCTGGAGACAAACTGGACTCCTCTGTCCGACACAATGTTCTCAGGAATCCCGTGCAACCGAACCACCTGTTGTAAAAACAAGGGCACCAACTCTGAAGAAGATGGCAACTTTGGGAGTGGTACAACATGGATCATCTTAGAAAATCTATCACAAATCACCCAGATAACAGTCATTCTCTGAGAGACAGGAAGATCGGAAATAAAATCCATTGAGATATGGGTCCACGGCCTCTTGGGCACCGGCAGGTGCATCAACAACCCACTAGTACGAGAGCAGGGTTTGGACGGAGAACAAGTCCCACAGGACTGCATAAAATTCCTGACATCACAAGATAAGGCAGGCCACCAAAAAGAGCGACTCACCAAATCTCTGGTACCAAAAATACCTGGATGACCAGTCAACGTGGAGCAATGAACTTCAGACATTACTCTCTTCCTCCACTGGTCAGGGACATACAACTTTCCCATAGGGCAACGTTCAGGTTTGTCCTCCTGAAATTCCTCCAGAGCATGTCTCAAATCGGGTGAGATGGCGGAAAGAACTACACCCTCATTTAGAATGGTAGTAGGCTCGGTCACAATAAGAGAATCCGCAAAGAAACTCCTAGAAAGGGCGTCCGCCTTAACATTCTTAGTGCCCGGAAGAAAAGAGACCACAAAATTAAAACGCGTAAAAAACAAGGCCCACCTAGCCTGTCTAGGATTCAAGTGTTTGGCTGATTCAAGATAAATCAAATTCTTGTGGTCGGTGAGGACCACAACTTGATGTCTAGCTCGCTCGCTCCAACCAATGTCTCCACTCTTCAAATGCCCATTTCATGGCCAACAATTCCCGATTCCCCACGTCATAGTTACATTCAGATGGGGAGAATTTTCAAGAAAAGAAGGCACATAGATTCATTTTAGAAGTCACCGAATCTTTTTGGGACAAAACGGCTCCTGCACCAATCTCAGAAGCATCTGCCTCCACCTGAATTGGGAGTGAGACATCATGTTGCCGTAGAACAGGAGCAGAAGTGAATCTCCGCTTAAGCTCCTGAAATGCAGAGACTGCCTCTGGAGACCAAGTCACAATATCAGCGCCCTTTTTGGTCAGATCAGTCAGTGGTTTGACAATACCAGAAAAATTACTTATAAATTTACGATAGAAATTAGCAAAACCCCAAAACTTCTGGAGAGCCTTCAAGAAGTGGGCTGAACCCAATTATAAATGGCCTGTACCTTGGCCGGGTCCATTTCAATAGCCGACGGGGACAAAATGAATCACAAAAATGAAATCCTCTGGACACCAAAGAGGCACTTCGATCCCTTAACATACAGGGAATTTTCCCTCAGAATCCGGAACACAGTCCGCACATGTTCCACATGAGAATCCCAATCACTGGAAAAGATCAAAATATCATCCAGATAAATGATCAAAAACTTATCCACAAAGTCCTGGAAAATATCATTCATAAAAGATTGAAAGACAGAAGGGGCATTAGTGAGCCCAAAAGGCATCACCAGGTACTCAAAATGTCCCGCCGGAGTATTAAATGCCGTCTTCCATTCATCCCCGTGCTTGATGCGAATAAAATTATACGCCACCCTGAGGTCAAATTTGGTAAACCAGCAGGCACTTTTAACTCTGGAAAATAAATCAGAAATTAGGGGTAACGGGTACTGATATTTAACAGTGATTTTGTTAAGGGAACAATAGTTAATACAAGGCCTTAATGAACCATCTTTCTTGGCCACAAAAAAACCCCCAGCACCTAAAGGTGAAGAGGATGGTCTAATATGACCCTTCTCCAACGACTCCTTGATATAAGATCGCATAGCATCGTGTTCAGGTACCGATAAGTTGAAAAGCCAACCCTTGGGAAATTTACACCCGGGCATTAACTCAATTGCACAGTCATAACTCCTATGAGTCAAAGACGCAAACTTAATCTCACTAAATACATCAGAAAAATCAGCCAAATAATCAGGAATATCATGAGACTGGGGAGAGGTGGAGAAAACAGGAGTATCACTAAGAACACACTGACAACCCCAACTCACCACAGACACAGATTTCCAATCCAAAACAGGATTATTAGTTTGCAACCAGGGAAAACCCAGAACAATAGTATCATGCAAATTGTGCAATACCAAAAATTTACAATTTTCTTGGTGGCCCGGGGCGACCCACGTTATCACCTGGGTCCAAAACTAGGGTTTATTCTCTGCCAAAGGAGTAGCATCAATACCTCTCAAAGGGATGTGTTATGAATGGGTGACCAAGGAGGAAAAAAAAAAAGACAACAAGCTAAGTCTCAGAAAACCAGAGAAGTCGGTAACTATGCAGATTGCAGATCCCTGATCTTAACCGCACAACTAGCAGCAGTCGTGGAGCGTTCCTACGATGGTTCTAGATGCCTCGTCACAACCGGAGAACTACATAAGCCTAAAGCAGGAAGAAAGGAAAACTAACTGCCCCAGACCAGACCCCAAAGGAAAGACAGCCCACCACATGTATTGACGGTGAAAAAAGATGAAAATACAAACAAAGGCAGGAAAATAGGCTGAGCAAATGATGGGGCCCGGCTAACTAAAAAGGACAGGAAAGGAAAGACACTGTCTGCAATCTGCCAAAAAGAACCTACAAAAATATTGTCCAACACTTCTGATAGCAAAATAAACCCTGAAGTCACTAGACTTCTGAACCTATATCAGCACTCTGAAATATTCTGAGACAGAGCAAAAAAGAGGCCAATCTAATAAGGAACAAAAAGCAGAATGGCAAATACTGATTAATAGGAGTGGAAATTCAGCATAGCCCCAGCAGGGGCAGGCTGATTACACAAAAAACTGAATTGACCAACAAGTGCAAGTGTGAACATTAGCAAAAAACAAACTTAACTTGAGAAGACTGGAAGAGAGCTGAAGTCCAGGACCTGAGAAGCAGACTGAATCACTAGCAACAGGATAGGGCGTTGGCTGTCTTATATCCAGTCTGATACTCCAGAGATCCAATTGTTATCTTCCTCATCAGGTAGCAGATCACTACCACTTAAGCCAACCGCAGTACCTCCTGTCACCACCAGAGGGAGAATGGAAGGGGAACTCTAAACTGGTGGAGCAGAAAATGAGTTCATGACAGGGATGAGTCCGCAGGGGTATCATGGGAAAACCACAACGTTTAGCAAAGTCTAAATCCATCAAATTCAAAGCTGCTCCTGAATCTACAAAAGCCTTAGCGGAAAATGTAGACAAGGAGCAGATCAGGGTAATTCCCAAAAGGAACTTAGGCTGTACACTGCCCACGGCAAATGTGTGCGCAAAACGTTTTTCTCGCTTAGGGCAGACAGAAATAGTATGAAAGGCGTCTCCACAGAAAAAACACAGCTTATTACGCCTTCTAAACTCCTGACGTTGCGCCCTAGACAAAACCCTATCACATTGCATGGGTTCATATGTTCGTTCAAAAGGCGGCAACGCCTCTCGTGTAGTTTTACGTTCACGTAAACGCCGATCAACTTGAATGGCTAATGACACAGAATCGTCAAGACCAGCGGGAACAGGAAATCCCACCATATTTTACGGTTTCTGCCAAACCCTTCCAAAAGAGAGCTGCTAGGGCATCGTCACTCCATTTAGTAAGGACAGACCACTTTTGGAATTTTTGACAGTATAACTCTGCAGAATCCTGACCCTGGTTCAATGCCAATAAGGTTTTCTCAGCTTGATCAATAGCATTAGGTTCATCATACAACAACCCCAAGGCTTGAAAAAATGCATCCACATTAGTCAGAATAGGATCTCCAGGTGTCAGAGAAAAAGCACAATCCTGGGGATTGCCGCGCAGGAAGGAGATGACAATTTTAACCTGCTGCACAGAGCTCCCCGATGAGTTAGGCTTCAAGGCAAGAAGTAATTTACAATTATTCTTAAAATTCAAAAATTTAGATCGATCCCCAGAAAACACATCAGGAGTAGGGATTTTTGGTTCAACAGCAGATGATTGAGCGAGATAGGTGGAAATTCCCCGCACTTCAGCAGCGAGCTGCTCAACACGATCAGACAATTGCTTAATCCTCCTATGGCCCCAGAGAAAAAGAGGAAAAAAATATATAAAAAAAATTCTGATCCTTTTTTTTTTTTTTTTTTACAATTCTTTCCTGCTTTTGAGTACCCTAGAATCTGTGGTTTAGGCTGGTGATTCTGTTATGATTGGGTCACCGAGGAGAACAAGTCCAAGCTAAGCCACAGATTCCCAGAGAGGTTGGTAACTAAGTGGATTGCAGACCCCTGATCCTATCCACACAACTAGCAGTAGCCGTGGAGAGTACCTACGATGATCCTATACGCCTCAACACAGCCGGAGAGCTAAATACGTCTAAAGCAAGAAAGGGAAAATCTAAACTGCCCTGGAGCAGACCCCAAAGGAATAGATAGCCCCCAAATATATATTGTCGGTGAGACAAGATGAAAACACAAAGGCAGGTAGGAAAATAGACTGAGCAAACGATGTGGCCCTCACTAACTAGACAGGACAGGAATGGAAAGACACTGTCTGCAATCACGCAAAAACCCTGCAAAAAATGTCCAACACGTCTGATAGAAAAACACTGAAGTCGCACGACTTCGCCCACTATATCAGCACTCTGGTATATTCTGAAAGCAGAGCAAAAAGAGGCCAATCTAATAAGGGACAAAAACAAACTGGCACAAGCAGTAACATATGGATGGAGATTCAGCACAACCCCAGCCGGAGCTGGCTGACCACACAAAACTGAAATAGACAAAAACAAATCAAATGTGAACAATAGCAAAAGAACACTTAGCTGAGCATGCAGGGACTGAGCTGGAAACTAAGACCTCAGGAGGCAGGAAAAAATCACCAGCAGGGATAGAGGGAGTTGGCTGTCTTAAATCCAGTCAGAAACTCCAGATCTCCAATCGTCCTCCTCATTATCAGGTGGCAAGCCTCTGTTAATCAGATCAGCTCCATTACCTCCAATAACCACCAGAGGGAGCCCAGAAAGAGAACTCGCGACCCCTCTGTCAATATAGCCAGATCCACTACCTTCACCAGTAACCAGAGGTAGGCCAGAAAGCGAATTCACAACAGAAAACCAAAGGCCGATTTTCTTTCCAGGCACCACACGCCCCGGAGCCTGAGAGACCGGATTAAACAAAGGATTAAAAAAAAGGATTTCTGAAGAACAAGACTGCAGATATGAGACATACAGGTATGACTATTTTAAGTATTTTAGTACCTGTATGCCCATATTAATAGCTTACCTACATCCAAGGGCGGTGACAGATTCCCTTGAAATATGTTTAACCAAGGGGGAAACTAGAGGGCTGCTTGGTCTTATTCAGATGTGAAAATGATTTGCATTCATTTAGCGTAAAGTAGTAGAACTACTACTGCCTTCAATTTTTGATAAATAGCTTAAAGATTTATTATCATTGAATACTCTTACCAACCAATGACTCCTTACTGGTTCCATTTCTCTCCAAATCTTGAGAACAAATCTGATTATTTGTTATAGGCAAAACTGAGGAAGTATTTGGGTTTTCTAAGCTTGAAAATTCATCCTGGTTGGATGATTGGTCATGTACACAGTTAATAGCACCAAATAAAGAACTTTGACTGTCGGCCTGCTTCAATAGTGGTTCACGCTCTAGATGTGGCAGCTCCAGTGGGCTTGGTGTAAGATCATAAAACATAAAAATCACCACAAGCTGCATTAATGTCCAAAGAGCACACATAAAAATCTGGGAAAAGAGGAAAGAAAAAGTAAAACAAAAAACACTGAAATTGCTCAACACTAGTATAAAATATTTAAAATCATTCTAAAACTGGATGGAAAAGGAGCGCCTTCTTCTGCTCGATTGTCTGCTCCTTTGCACGAAATCACAATCACAAAGCATGAAGGCAGTCAGTCAATTGGAGGAGCAGGACAGGAAATAGAGCTGGTGTGAGAGAGGCTTCAGATCCACAGCCTCATTTGTATATCAATTCAAATGATTTCTCAGTAATGCATGAACAGACTGGCCATGTAAAGCTATTGCTGGACTTGTCTTTGAAAGAGCTACCTTCACATATAAATGGGGGGTAAGGGTGATGGTGAAATACTGCTAAGAGATTCCCTTTAAGCTAGAATATAAATTGAATTGCACATTGAACAGAATATGCCCAAAATCTGCAGCATATGCACTTCAGGAATGAAACCTATTAAGGAATGCATTGAATTTTTTATTGGATGTACTGAAAATAAGCATTTATAAAACCCAAATCATGTTCCTTTAACACCTTGACCCCGAAACCGCCTGTTTTCACCTTCCTAACCATGCCAGTTTTTTCTCAATTCTGACCAGTGTCACTTTATTACAACGATGGGCACAGAAAGATCACTAGTAAATCAATCTGTTCCTATACAGTATCATGTTAGCAACAGCATATCGCAGTTTTCCCCGGGTGAGGTGCTGCTGAGAAATGATTTCTGTTTTGGCATAAACAATTCAATCACTCGTTTAGTATAATGCATCCCACAGTGCTCGATAAAGTAGAATACATTCCCCACAGACCTCCATATAGTGTACTACACTCCCCATAGTCCTCCATATAGTAAAATATACTCCCCATAGTGATCCATACAGTATAATACACTTCCCATAGTCATCCATACAGTATAATGCATCCCACAGACCCTCCACATAGTATAATGCACCCAATAGTCTCCCATATAGTATAATGCACCCCATAGTTCTCCATACATTATAATGCACTCTCCATACTCAATATAGTATAATGAATCCCATAGTCCTCATAATTGTATAATGCACCTCCCATAGTTGCTCATATGGTACAATAGACTCCCTATAGCCCTTGATAGAGTATATCGCAGCCCCCATATGGTATAATGCAGCCACAAATAGTATAATATACACCTCACATTACTCTAGTATTATGGCCACCACATACTCACCAATTTAAAAATAAATAAACACATAACTATCTCTCTCGTCCCCTTCCCCTGGTTCCGGTCTCTGCAGCGCATCTCCTCAGAGGCTCCACTACTCGGCACAGCAGTTGATTTCAACTATGATGCCGATACAGCTGCATGCGTGGAGGGAGGGCGGAACTGGTGCTGCTACCAGACCCCCTGCCTCATGGGCCCCATAGTGGCCGTAAGGTGTGCCACTATTAGCGGAACTCCACTGGCTGGGGTCCCTGGGGGAGTGGTGCCCTAAGCAAACGCCTCATTTGCCTGTCACTAACACCAGCCCTGCATTTTGGATCACATTTATCCTGTGCTCCATGCTGAGCACTAATATCAGGGTTTCCATCTAAATCTTAGAATGACATGATTCACATGAAATTCCCCAAGGGAACCACTCACTATGATGAGGCAGCAGAGTTACTATGGACTCCGTATGGCCTCTGTTCAGCAGTGTCAGTTGTGAATTCTCTTTTTGGGCTCCCTCTGGTGGTTACTGAAGGTAGTGGAGCTGGTCAGATTGACAGAGGCTTGCCACCTGATAATGATGATGACGATTGGAGATCTGGGGTTTCTGACTGGAGTATTTAAGACAGCAGACTTCCTTCAATCCTTGCTGGTGATTTTCTTCCTGTGCCTTCTGAGGTCTGATGTCTCCTGCCCTGTTCCTGCATGGTTCAGCTAAGTGTTCATTGCTAATCTTTTTGCATTTGATCTGGTTTTGTCTATCTTTGCTTTTTGCGGGTCAGCTTGCTCCTGCTGGGGCTGTGCTGGATCACCGCCCATATGTTACTGCTTGTGTCAGTTTGTTCTGTCCCCTGTTATATTGGTCTCTATTTGCTTTGCTTTCAGTATATACCAGAGTGCTAATATAGTAGGGGCGAAGTCGTGTGACTTCAGTGTTTTTTGTACATCAGACGTGTTGGATTTTTCAAGTTTTTTTGCGTGATTGCAGACAGTGTCTTTCCTTTCCTGTCCTGTCTAGTCAGTTTGGGCCCCATCATTTGCTCAGTCTATTTCTCTGCCTGCGTTTGTGTTTTCATCTTGTCTCACCGACAATATATGTTTGGGGGCTATCTATTCCTTTGGGGTCTGCTCCGGGGCAGTTTAGATTTCACCTTTCTTGCTTTAGGCTGAGTTAGCTCTCCGGCTGTGCCGAGGCGTCTAGGGCATCGTAGATACGCTCCACGGCTACTGCTAGTTGTGTGGATAGGATCAGGGTCTGCAATCCACTTAGTTACCAACCTCTCTCGTTTTCTGGTGGCTTAGCCTGGTCCTGCTATTCTCCTCGGTGACCCATTCATAACAAGTGTCCTTTTCAGAATTGCACAAAACTGTCAGACAGCACATTTATGCAAGTGCTGGATGCCTCATTATAGGGAATCTTCTGTAGGGGTTTCCGTCTGAATCACTTATTTCAGAAATTTACAAAAACTCCGATGCAAGCGCTCAGCTTAGAGTGCAGGATAAATGCAAACCAAGTCTTAATTCAATATTGGGAGGCAGAATAAACAAATCAACAGCAGGTAAACAATTTGTTCTATTTACTTTTTACACAGTTTGTGTGCGGTATAAGTGATTAGACGACTATTCTTCAGGTTGATGTGATCAGAGCGATACCAGACTTATATCAGTTTTTATGTTATGTTCGGTTGCTGCAACACACTAACAGATGCTTTTTTGTTTTGCAAAAACAAGTTTTTTTGCGTTGCAATTATTTTAAGAGCTATAATTTTCCTATATATCTATTGACAGAATGATGCGCGGGCTTGCTCTTTCTGGGACAAATTGACATTTATATTGGTACCATTTTCAGGCACATAACGTTTTTAGATGAATTTCTGTTCAGATATTTGGGAGGCAGAGTGAACAAAAACATGCAATTCATTAAGTTTTTTCTTTAATGCCGTTCAGCGCATTGTAAAATTGATAAGGCAGCTCAATTCTTGGGGCTATGACTACAGCAATGCCACATTTATATAATTTTTTAGGTTTTGGTACTTGTACTCAAAAACTTCTACAGAAAAAAGAATGATTTTTGAATCAATGTATTCTGAGAGCTGTAACTTTTTTATTTTTCTTCTGATTGAGCAGTATGGCAGCTTGTTTCTTTGTGGGACAAGATGGTGTTTTCAGCTATTGCATTTTTATTTGCATTCATCTTTTTTATTACGTTTTATACCACTTTTTGTTCGGCGGTATGATGAAAAAGCAGAGGTTTTTTACCTTTTTTTCTTTTTTTTTATGGTGTTCACTGAATAGGTTAATGAGTGTGACAGTTTAATAGATCATGTCTTTCAGGGTGTGGCAATATCAAATATGTGTACTTTTTTGTTTTTTACAGAAATATACCGGTTTATTGGTATAATGTGTATAGATATATCCCACTGATCAATGGTATAATGCATTGCAATGCACCAGAACTGCAATGCATTATGCCTGTCAGTGAGACACTGACAGAAGCCTCTTAGCTGGCAGACACAAAGGTCGTCAGATTGGGTTGCCATGATAATGATCGCAGGGGGCATCGATTGGATGGGAGAGAGAGCCCCTCTCTCTCCCAGCCTCCTAGATGTTGCAATCGATATCATTTGCAGCATTAAGATGGCTAAACAGCTTGTGAGGCAGCGCGGACATCAAACCTGCCTGTGAAAGCTGGGGCTCGGCTATCCCGTAAGCCGAGCTCCCGATGATAGCGCGAGCACTGCTCCTGTGTCGCACATGATCAACACGTTGTACCTATACGTCATTGGTCAGGAACCCCTATCCGACCATGACGTATAGGTACGTCATATGTTGTTAAGGGGTTAATAGTGGTTGCAAAACCTGTATATAAATACACTGAATCATTTTATGAAGCTGCTAGCAGCTAAGGCCTGTTACACACTTCCGTTTTCTGGCGTCAGTCTAAATCCGCCAAAGTGTTGAAAAATGGATCCGTTACATATTTTGCAAAAACTGATGCAACGCATCAGTTTTTATGACAGATCCCTCACAGCAGTTAGTGTAGGAAAATTAAAGTTAGAGAATGAGAAAGAGAGAGAGAAAGAGAGAGAGAAAAAGAAAGAAACAAACAAACAAACAAACAAACAAACAAACAAACAAACAAACAAACAAACAAACAAACAGACTTTTCTGTGCCAGAATGGATTTTGGGGTTAAATTTTTGGAAGGGAAATTCTTCCGGGCATGCTGTTTGTAAAAATGGAAACAGTCAACGGATTCCATCCTGCGACAGATCCGCCTCCCATGGGCATCCATTATACCACACGGCGGATGGCGACGGATCCGTCACCAGCCGTCTTTTCGACGCAGACAAAAAAAAGGATCCTAGGGATGTTTTTTCTGGCTGACGGACGCCAATTTTATGACAGATCCGTCGCAAGACGGACCCAACGGATGGCCATCCGTCACAATCCGCCGCCAATACAAGTCTATGGGGAAAAAGACGGATCCGCCAAGCAAATCCGTCAGATCCGTTTTTTTCCCCAAAAGGCGGATTTTGACTGACACCAAAAAGCGGAATTGTGAAAGAGGCCAACAAAGAACAGTTTCCTATCTTGAAAGTCTGCATAGCACAGAAAAGAGTTGGTGTATGGCAACTACCCTTTGATGCTTTAATACAGAGCTTTGCTCCCAGTGGACAATCCTTTTTAACCCTGATGGGTTCATTTTGTTCTTTGTACTTACACCAGGAGCAGAGAACTTATCCACATGGAATGGTCCGATGTGAAAGGTGCAGTATCTTAGGAAGACATTAAACGCAGGGCCTGTAATGAGCCAGAAGAAGAAAAGGTGAATATATAAAATCTATATTAAAGGGGTTGTTCACTACTTTGACAGCCCCTTCTCATTTATCAAGGTGGGCGCCAGTAAAAGAACACTTACACTCACTTTTGATGCCAACATGGCTGGAACAGCGCCGGCACTGGCTCTCACATCACATTGGGAGCATGGCTCCTCTGACAATCAGTGCTCCACGCCTTTGAATGTATCAGTTCAACTGGATGTGAAAAAGCAGCCACAGCTCTGACTTCCTCTTGTTATGAGAGCTCTGCGCCCAATGTGTCGTGAGCCCTGGGAGAGAACGGGTTGTCCCAGTAGTATACAACCTCTTAAAATGAAAGTTCCTCTACAGAACACAATAACTACACACAAGCTACAGGCAATTCTTCTGCGTGAATGATTGGTTAATGATTTACACATCACATTCAGTTGCTGTCTGCAGTCAGCTTCTGCACTCATCTGGGATCACATTTATAAGGCTATGTTCATATTACATTTTAGGCTACTATCAGCGGCTCTGTCAGTCAAGTCTGAAATCATGGAAAATGTGATTCAGATGTTACTTAATGATGCAGATGGAGTCACATTATGGTCTGTTGGACAGGATATTCAGCACTTTCCTTCTATTTGTATATCTCTCAAATAGGCAAGTACTGCCAAAACTTACTGTAGTGGCCAAAAGTATTGACACCCCTGCAATTCTGTCAGATAATACTCAGTTTCTTCCTGAAAATGATTGCAAACACAAATTCATTGGTATTATTATCTTCATTTAATTTGTCTTAAATGAAAAAAACACAAAAGAGAATGAAGCAAAAAGCAAAACATTGATCATTTCACACAAAACTCCAAAAATGAGCCAGACAAAAGTATTGGCACCCTCAGCCTAATACTTGGTTGCACAACCTTTAGCCAAAATAACTGCGACCAACCGCTTCCGGTAACCATCAATGAGTTTCTTACAATGCTCTGCTGGAATTTTAGACCATTCTTCTTTGGCAAACTGCTCCAGGTCCCTGATATTTGAAGGGTGCCTTCTCCAAACTGCCATTTTTAGATCTCTCCACAGGTCTTTTATGGGATTCAGGTCTGGACTCATTGCTGGCCACCTTAGAAGTCTCCAGTGCTTTCTCTCAAACCATTTTCTAGTGCTTTTTGAAGTGTGTTTTGGGTCATTGTCCTGCTGGAAGACCCATGACCTCTGAGGGAGACCCAGCTTTCTCACACTGGGCCCTACATTATGCTGCAAAATTTGTTGGTAGTCTTCAGACTTCATAATGCCATGCACACGGTCAAGCAGTCCAGTGCCAGAGGCAGCTAGGCAACCCCAAAACATCAGGGAACCTCCGCCATGTTTGACTGTAGGGACCGTGTTCTTTTCTTTGAATGCCTCTTTTTTTCTCCTGTAAACTCTATGTTGATGCCTTTGCCCAAAAAGCTCTACTTTTGTCTCATCTGACCAGAGAACATTCTTCCAAAACGTTTTAGGCTTTTTCAGGTAAGTTTTGGCAAACTCCAGCCTGGCTTTTTTTATGTCTCGGGGTAAGAAGTGGGGTCTTCCTGGGTCTCCTACCATACAGTCCCTTTTCATTCAGACGCCAACAGATAGTACGGGTTGACACTGTTGTACCCTCGGACTGCAGGGCAGCTTGAACTTGTTTGGATGTTAGTCGAGGTTCTTTATCCAACATCCGCACAATCTTGCATTGAAATCTCTTGTCAATTTTTCTTTTCCGGCCACATCTAGGGAGGTTAGCCACAGTGCCATGGGCTTTAAACCTCTTGATGACACTGCGCACGGAAGACACAGGAACATTCAGGTCTTTAGAGATGGACTTGTAGCCTTGAGATTGCTCATGCTTCCTCACAATTTGGTTTCTCAACTCCTCAGACAGTTCTTTGGTCTTCTTTCTTTTCTCCATGCTCAATGTGGTACACACAAGGACACAGGACAGAGGTTGAGTCAATTTTAATCCATGTCAACTGGCTTCAAGTGTGATTTAGTTATTGCCAACACCTGTTAGGTGCCACAGGTAAGTTACAGGTGCTGTTAATTACACAAATTAGAGAAGCATCACATGATTTTTCAAACAGTGCCAATACTTTTGTCCACCCTCTTTTTTATGTTTGGTGTGGAATTATATCCAATTTGGCTTTAGGACAATTTTTTTTGTGTTTTTTCATTTAAGACAAATTAAATGAAGATAATAATACCAAAGAATTTGTTTTTGCAATCATTTTCAGGAAGAAACTGAGTATTATCTGACAGAATTGCAGGGGTGTCAATACTTTTGGCCAGAACTGTATGTCTAACAGAGCACAAAGTGACTCTGCATTAGTAAAGTCAATGGTCTCCTCAGCGCCATCATGCAAGTCTATTTTCCAGGGTTTCAGAAGCAAGCTCCAACTGAGCCACAAACAGTATGCTAAAACTCAATCGGAACATAGCCTAAGACTCATAGGATGATCAGATGATGCGATGAAAGATTGGAAGGAAAACGTGTGGCTAGGACCTTATAAGTAAAGCGTATGCTTTTTACTATGGACAGTAAAGAGACTTTCACAGTGGTATAGTATTCAAGGCACAAAAAGAGAAAGGAGCAATCAAATTGTGAAGTTTGAATGACTGTAGAAGCCACAAAAATATGTTCAAGTAGTAAAGTTGGACAGGAGAACTATTTGGATTTGCATTTTTGACATCTCTTATGAAGAAGCGTTGAAATTGTAACTGTTTCTAAGATCAACGTACCAAGTTGTGGTATGTGTGGATGTTAAGAACTAGAGAGTTGAATTTTGAAGGGGTTTATTTTTTTTTCTTAAAACCAGAATATGAGGCTAAAAGTCATTTTTGAAACCCTGTTTCATTAAAACATTTTGCAATGTTTGGTCTTTGTAGACAATTTGTCTCCAGACCCATTTAACTTTGATTTGGTCTGTAGTCCTAAAATCATCTGAGAGAAGCTAAAAAAAAAAAATCTACAAATAAAAAGTTACAAACTTGCTGCTACACTGTCAGAACACCTCACTGATGGATGTTCAGTTAACCCATTCTACAGCCAAGAATAGATAATTCAACACAAATGTTAAAAAAGGCAACAATTATAATGAAGCCTAATTACAAAATTTGTTTAAGCAAAAATACATGCATTTATGTAACAAAAAAAAAAAGTTTCCAAAAGTATATACAACCCCTTTAATTACTGACACCTTGCTTACAAAGATGGGGTAAATGACCAGAAAGGGTTACTAAGCCTGTGAACCTTAAAAAATGACACAGTAGATACAGGCTTAGGATAGTTTAGGAAGTATTTAGGCTTGTATGCTTTGATTCAGTATTTGAGGCCAAAGCCAGTAGTGGATCATATACAAAATCATATACGGAAAACACTTGTAAGGCTGGGTTCTGTGAGAAAAGTTGATACAAAATTGTCAGTTTTTCATTTGGAAAAAAAAACAATTTTTCATCTGTATTGTCATTCATATGATATCTAGCTGTCACATGGACAATTTAACCCCTTAGTGATGGAGCCAATTTGTACATGACCAGGCCAATTTTTACAATTCTGATCACTGTCACTTTATGAGGTTATAACTCTGGAACGGTTTAACGGATCCTGCTGATTCTGAGAATGTTTTTTCGTGACATATTGTACTTTATGTTAGTGGTAAAATTTCTTCGATATGACTTGTATTTATTTATGAAAACAACGGAAATATGACCAAAATTTTTAAAATTTAGCAATTTTCAAACTTAATTTTTATGCTCTTAAATCAGAGAGATATGTCACACAAAATACTTAATAAATAGCATTTCACACATTTACTTTACATCAGCACAATTTTGGAAACAAATTTTTTTTTGTTAGGAATTTATAAGGGTTAAAAGTTGACCAGTGATTTCTCATTTTTACAACAACATTTAAAAACCATTTTTTTTGGGACCACATCACATTTGAAGTCACTTTGAGGGGTCAATATGACATAAAATACCCAAAAGTGACACCATTCTAAAAACTGCTCAAAATCACATTCAAGAAAGTTTATTAACCCTTTGTGCTTCACAGGAACTGAAGCAATGTAGAAGGAAAATTTTTTTTTTTTTACAAACATTTTACTTCAGAACCAATTTTTTTTTTTATTTTCACAAGTGTAAAAAGAGAAAATGAACCACAAAATTTGTTGTGCAATTTCTCTTGAATACGCCAATAACCCATATGTCGGGGTAAACCACTATTTGGGTGCACGGCAGAGCTTGGAAGGGAAGGAGCGCCGTTTGACTTTTTCAATGCAGAATTGGCTAGAATTGAGATCAGACGCCATGCTGCGTTTGGAGAGCCCTTGATGTGCCTAAAAAGTAGAAAACCCCCAACAAGTAACAACATTTTGGAAACTAGACCCCTTAAGGAACTTATCTAGATGTGTGGTGAGCACTTTGAACTTCCAAGTATTTCACAGAAGTTTATAACGCAGAGCCGTGAAAAAAAAATGATTTTTTCCACAAAAAATATCTTTTCGCCCCCAAATTTTTAATTTCACAAGGGTAACAGGAGAAATTAGACACCCAGAGTTGCTGTGCAATTTGTCCTGAGAATGCCGATACCCCATATGTTGGGGTAAACCACTGTCTGTGTGTACGGCAGAGCTCGGAAGGGAAGGAGCGCCATTTTGGAATGCAGACTTTGATGGAATGGTCTGCGGGCATCATGTTGCGTTTGGAGAGCCCCTGATGTGCCTAAACAGTAGAAACCCCCCACAAGTGACCCCATTTTGGAAACTCGACCCCCCAAGGAGCTTTTCTAGATGTGTGGTGAGTTCTTTGAACCCCCAAGTGCTTCACAGAAGTTTGTAACATAGAGCCATGAAAATTAAAAATCATATTTTTTCCACAAAAATGTTTTCACTCCCAAATTTTTACTTTCACAAGGGTAACAGGACAAATTGCACAGCATCTTTTGTGGTTCAATTTCTCCTGAGTACGCTGATGCCCCATATGTTGGGGTAAACCACTGTTTGGGCACACATCGGGGCTCGGAAGGGAGGGAGCACCGTTTGACGTTTTGAATGCAAAATTGGCTGGAATCAATGGTGGTGCCATGTTGCCTTTGTAGACCCCCTGCTGTGCCTAAACAGTGGAAACCCCTCAATTCTAACTACATCCCTAACCCCAACACATCCCAACCCTAACCATAACCCTAACCACAACCCTATCCCTAGTTTCAACCCTAACATAACCCTAACCACAAACCTAACCTCAACACACCCATATCCCTAGTCCCAACCCTAACCCCAACACACCCCTATCCTTAATTCCAACCCTAAGGGTATGTGCACACACTGCGGATTCTGCTGCGGATCCGCAGCGGTTTTGGCCCTGCGGATCCGCAGCAGTTTCTGCTGCATTGTACAGTACCATTAAAATCAATGGAAAACAAAAAACACTGTGCACATGCTGCAGATTTTTCCACGCGAATTTGCTGCGGTTTCAAATCCGCAGCATGTCAATTCTTTGTGCGAAATCTGCAGCGTTTTTACACCTGCTCCATTGTACAGGTGTCAAACTGCAGGGCAAAACCGCAGGCTAATCCGCAGATAAACAGCAGGGCTATTGACCTGCGGATTTACCTGCGCATTTTGCCAAATCCGCGTGGAAAAATCCGCAGCACAATCCACAGCATGTGCACATACCCTTACCCTAATCCTAACTTTGCCATCAATGTCCGATTTGTTTGTGACAAAAATGAAATAGTTACCAAGACATTGGCAGTACAAGACACCAAAGCTCATCACACCAGTGAGTTTCTCCAGGTCTTGGTGGAAAAGGTTCTGCAAGACTATGAACTTAAAAAAGAGCAAGTTCTTTCTGTCGTAACTGACAATGCTTCAAATATGATAAGTACTATTAAGCTAATGAATGAGAGTAATGGTGGTGACCAGCAGCTAGAAGAACATTCTGGGTCCACAGACACAGAAATGTTTGAAATAGAGGAACACAGTATTGTAACTGAGGAGCAAACTGAAGTTGCTTCAGATGAACAGCAACATGATAGTTTAGATGATCTTGTTGAAACTGTGTCAATATGTTCTTTCATTCATCACATGCGCTGTGTTGTGCATACGCTACAGCTGGCTATAAGAGACAGTCTGCAAGAAGGACATGCTGCTGCACTGAATGGCAAGGTGAGAAAATTGGCTACTGTTGCCAGAACCCCTAAAGTTGACTCAATTTTGAAGAGACGTGCTGGAAAAGGGGCAATTATTGATCAAGCCACACGATGGGGCAGTACTTACTTAATGATTCAGCGCTTGGTTGAACTGAAAACCTTTCTTGTAGACATGGCTAACCCTCAACTGACGCTAAATGAAAGTCAGTGGAATCAGGTGACTGAGCTGGAAAAATTGCTAGAGCACCCATTTACAGTGACTAAAAAATTACAAGCAGAGGACTTAACTCCAGGTATTTTCTTAAAGGAGTGGAAGAACCTGATGTTTCGCCTGTCCCAAAGAGGAGGGTTAATTGCAAGTGGCATTGCTACATCAATGAAACGGAGAGAGGAGCTACTATTACAAAATAACATTCTTTTGGCAGCTGTTTATGTAGACCCAATGCATCGGATTCTTCTAGATGATCAACAGCTAAGTAAAGGAAAAGAAGCTCTGTTTGAAATAGCAGTAAGGATGAAAGGGTTGCAGAACAGTCAGGAGGAACAAGAAGAATTTGGTCGTCCTGCCACATCTTCACCCTCATCATCAACTGATGAAGAATTTAATTTCGAAAAATATTTGGATCACAAGGACCGTGCAAAGCGTTCCCGCATAGAAGAAGAGTCATCCCCATCAAGGAACACAGCCAGTACATTTCAGCAGAATTTTTCATGTGCACTAAAAGAAATTGAGAAATTTGACCGTTCATCAAAAATAACAGTGCAACAAGCGATTCCTCTGTATCCTGACATTGTCAGAGATGTTGCCCGAGTGGTTACTGCTTTGCCACCAACACAAGTTAGTGTAGAGAGGTTGTTCTCTGCTCTCAAAATAATTAGATCAGATTTGAGGGCATCCATGAAGGAGGATCTGACAGAGGCAATACTTTTTCTGAGGACAAATTTATAGATTTCTTCTTATTAACTGCATAAAAGTGTTTATTGCATATTTACTTATAGTTTAGAAAAGTTTATAAAAGTTATTTGCTATATTCTAATTGTATTCTAATAAATGTAGTTTTTGCTCTAAGTGGTCTGATTACTTATATGATGGTGAGAAACTGAATAAGCACGATGTTTAATATTTTACAACAGTAAATTTGTTGTTATGAATTGGCCATTTATGAAGGAGCCGGAGTCGGAGCCGGAGTCGGAGCCTGATAAAATCCAGGAGTCGGAGTCGCAACTGTGGCTTACCGACTCCACAGCCCTGGTTTCGGCGCATGGCAGAGCTCAGAATGGAAGGAGCGCCGTTTGACTTTTTCAATGCAAAATTGGCTGGAATTCAGATCGGACGCCATGTCACGTTTGGAGAGTCCCTGATGTACCTAAACAGTGGAAACCCCCTACAAGTGACCCCATTTTGGAAACTAGACCCCCTAAGGAACTTATCTAGATGTGTGGTGAGAACTTTGAACCCCCAAGGGCTTCACAGAAGTTTATAACATAAATCTGTACAATTAAAAAATCATATTTTTTCCACGAAAATGATCTTTTCACCCTCAATTCTTATTTTTCCAAGGGTAACAGGACCCTAAAAGTTATTGTGCAATTTGTCCTGAGTACGCTGATACCCCACATGTGGGGGTAAACCACTATTTGGGTGCATGGCAGAGCTCGGAAGGGAAGCAGCGCCATTGACGTTTTTGGCTGGAATTGAGATCGGACACCATGTCGCGATTGGAAAACCCCTGATGTACCTAAACAATGGAAACCCCCCACAAATGACACCATTTTGTAAACTAGACCCCCCAAGGAACTTATCTAGATGTGTGGTGAGCACTTTGAACCCCCAAGGGCTTCACAGAAGTTTATAATGCCCGGGCATGAAAATAAAAAAAATCGTATTTTTTCCACAAACATGATCAATTAGTCCCCAATTTTTTTATTTTCCCAAGGGTAACAGGAGAAATTGGACCCCAAAAGTTGTTGTCCAATTTGTCATGAGTATGCTGACACCCCATATGTGGGAGAAAACTACTGTATGGACACACGTCGGGGCTCGGAAGGGAAGCAGTGACATTTTGGAATGCAGACTTTGATGGAATGGTCTGCGGGTGTCATGTGCGTTTGGAGAGCCCCTGATGTACCTAAACTATTGAAACTCCCCACAAGTGACCCCGTTTTCGACACTAGGCCCCCCACGGAAGTTATCTAGATGTGTGGTGAGCACTTTGAACCCCCAAGTGCTTCACATAAGTTTATAACGCTCGGGCGTGAAAATAAAAAAACATTTTTTTCCACAAAAATGATATTTTTGCCCCCAATTTTTTATTTTCCCAAGGGTAACAGGAGAAATTGGACCCCAAAAATTGCTTTGCAATTTGACCTGAGTAGGCTGATACCCTACATGTGGGGGTAAAACACTGTTTGGGCGCATGGCAGAGCTTGGAAGGGAAGGAGCACCATTTGACTTTTTCAACTCAGAATTGGCTGGAATTGAGATCAGACGCCATGTTGCATTTGGCGAGCCCCTGATGTGCCCAAACAGTGGAAACCCCCAATTCTAACTCCAACCTGAACCCCAACACACCCCTAACCCTAATCTCAGCCCTAACCCTAACCCTAGCCCTAACCCTAACGGAAAAATGGAAATACATTTTTTTTATTTTATTATTTTTCCCTAACTAAGGGGGTGATAACGGGGGGTTTGATTTACTATTTATGGCGGTTTTTATGTTTGGCGGCTGTCACACGCTAAAAGACGCTTTTTATTGTAAAAATAGTTTTTGCATCACCACATATTGAGAGCTCTAATTTTTCCGTATTTTGACCCACCGAGTCATGTGAGGTCTTATTTTTTGCGGGATGAGTTGACGTTTTTATTGGTAGCATTTTCGGGCACGTGACATTTTTTGATCGCTTTTTATTCCGATTTTTGGGACGCAGAATGAACAAAAACCAGCGTTTCATGAATTTCTTTTAGGGGGGTGCGTTTACACCGTTCCGCGTGCGATCAAATTGATAAAGCGGTTTTATTCTTCGGGTCAGTGCAGTTACAGCGATACCTCATTTAGGTAGTTTTTTATGTTTTGGCGCTTTTATGCAATAAAAACTATTTTATATAAAAAATAATTATTTTTGCATCGCTTTATTCTGCGAGCTATAACTTTTTTTATTTTTTTGCGGATGATGCTGTGTGGCGGCTCGTTTTTTGCGGGACAAGATGACGTTTTCAGCGGTACCATGGATATTTATATGCGTCTTTTTGATCGTGCGTTATTACACTTTTTGTTTGGCGGAATGATAATAAATCATTATTTTTTGCTTCGTTTTTTATTTTTATTTTTTAAGGGGTTCGCTAAAGGGGTTAACTAATGGGACAGTTTTATAGGGCGGGTCGTTACGGACGCGGCGATCCCCAATATGTGTACTTTTATTGTTTTGGGTTTTTTTTTATTTCTAAAAAATGGATTTATTTGGGGGAATATTTTTTTTTTTCTAATTTATTTGGCGATTTTTTTTAATTTATTTTAACACTTTTTATTTTTTTTTTTACTTTATTAAATAGTCCCAGGTGGGACATCACTGTCCTGTGACAGATCGCTGATCTGTCACATCACAGATCACTGTGACAGATCAGCGATCTGTCACAGGCACTGCAGAAGGCTTCCTCATGCCTGCGCTTTGCAGGCACTGAGGAAGCCAGCTTCCTGCAGGCCCCCGTCGCCATCTTGGATTCGGGGGCCTGCAGGAAAGGAGCCCCCGGCAGCAGCGCTGCACATTGCGCTGCCGTGGGGGGCTCAGGGAAGCACGGAGGGAGCCCCCTCCCTGCCGATGCTTCCCTATAACCCCCGGTACACCGCGATCATGTTTGATCGCGGTGTGCAAGGGGTTAACGTGTCGGGGGCGGTCCGTGACCGCCCCTGACACATTGTGCCGGGTGTCAGCTGTGATAATCAGCTGACACCCGGCCGCGATCAGCGGCGCTCACCACGTGGGCGCCGCTGATCGCGGTAGACGTACTATCCCGTCCATGGGCATAGGGGCCCGGGGCCCATGGACGGGATAGTACGTCTCATGTCAGGAAGGGGTTAAACTACCATTTTCTTTGATAAATTTAGGCGAATGCCTTTAGTAACGCCCTCTGTGTACCCTGTTATAGGGCAGGATAAGATTTAACCCTTTTACCCCCAAGGATGGTGTGCATGTTAATGACCGGGCCAATTTTTTCAATTCTGACCACTGTCCCTTTATGAGGTAATAACTCTGGAACGCTTCCATGGATCCTGGTGATTCCGACATTGTTTTCTCGTGAAATATTGTACTTCATGTTAGTTGTAAAATTTCATTCATATAACTTGCGTTTATTTGTGAAAAAAACAGAAATTTAGCGAAAAATTTTGAAAATATCACAATTTTCCAACTTTGAATTTTTATGCCCTTAAACCACAGAGTTATGGCACACAAAAAACTTAATAAAGTAACATTTCCCACATGTTTACTTTACATCAGCACAATTTTGGAACCAAAATTTTAATTTATTATTAGGAAGTTATAAGGGTTAAAAGTTTACTAGCGATTTCTCATTTTTACAACACCATTTTTTTTTTTTTTTTAGGGACCACATCACATTTGAAGTCACTTTGAGGGGTCTATATGATAGAAAATACCCAAAAGTGACACCATTCTAAAAACTGCACCCCTGACGGTACTCAAAACCACATTCAAGAAGTTCATTAACCCTTACGGTGCTTCACAGGAATTTTTTTAAATGTTTAAAAAAAAAAAAATGAACATTTAACGTTGACAAAAAATTACTTCAAGTCCAATTTTTTTTATTTCACCAAGGGTAACAGGAGAAAAGTTATTGTGCAATTTATCCTGAGTACGCAGATACCTGATATGTGGGGGGGAACCACTGTTTCGGCGCATGGCAGAGCTAGGAAGGGAAGGAGCACCGTTTGACTTTTTCAACGCAAATTTGGCTGGAATTGAAATCGGACGCCATGTCACGTTTGGAGAGCCCCTGATGTGCCTAAACAGTGGAAACCCCCGACAAGTGACCCCATTTTGGAAACTAGACCCCCCCAAGGAACTTATCTAGATATGTGGTGAGAACTTTGAACCCGCAAGGGCTTCACAGAAGTTTATAACGTACAGCCGTACAATTAAAAAATCTTATTTTTTCCACAAAAATCTTTTCACCCCCAATTTTTATTTTCCCAAGGGAAACAGGACCCCAAAAGTTATTGTACAATTTGTCCTGAGTATGCTGATACCCGATATGTGGGGGTAAACCACTGATTGGGCGCATGGCAGAGCTCGGAAGGGAAGGAACGCCGTTTGATGCAAAATTGGCTGGAATTGAGATCGGGCGCCATGTCGCCTAAACAGTGAAACCATCCCACAAATGACCCCATTTTGGAAACTAAACCCCCCAAGGAACTTATCTAGATATGTGGTGAGCACTTTGAACCCCCAAGTGCTTCACAGAAGTTTATAACGCCCGGGCGTGAAAATAAAAAAATCATTTTTTCCACAAACATGATCTTTTAGTGCTTTATTCTGCGAGCTATAACTTTATTTTTTCCCTGATGATGCTGTATGGTGGCTCGTTTTTTGCGGGACAAGATGACATTTTCAGCGGTACCATGTTCATTTATATCTGTCTTTTTGTTCGCTTGTTATTGCACTTTTTGATCAGCGGTATGATGGTGAAGCATTGTTTTTTGCTTTCTTTTCTGAATGGATTCACTAAAAGGGGTTAACTAGTGGGACAGTTTTATAGGGCAGGTTGTTACGGATGCGGTGATACTAAATATGTGTACTTTTATTGGTTTTTTTGTATTTACAAAAATAAAGAATTTATTAGGGAATATGTTTTTCTTTATTTATTTAGGAATTTAAAAATTATTTTTACACTTTTTTTTAACTTTATTATATTGTCCCAGTGTGGGACATTACTATAAAGTGTCAGATCGCTGATCTGACACTTTGCAGTGCACTGTGTCAGATCAGCGATCTGACAGGCACTACAGAGGCTTTCTCAGTGCCTGCTCTCAGCAGGCACTGAGAAAGCCGCCTCCGTGCAGGACCCCAAATGCCCCTGCGGGCATACTGGATCCGGGGCCTGCAGAGAGGAGGCCCTCGGAGCAATGCGAGCACATCGCGCTGCTCGAAGGGTCTCAGGGAAGCATGCAGGGAGCCCCCTCCGTGATTCTTCCCTACGCCCCCAGAACACTGCGATCATGTTTGATCGCAGTGTGCCAGGGGTTAATGTGCTGGAGGCAGTCCGTGACCGCTCCTGACACATAGTGCCGTGTGTCAGCTGTGTTATCAGCTGACACCTGGCCACGATCAGCTGCGCTCCAACGTGAGCGCAGCTGATCGCTGTGACGTACTATCCCGTCCACGGTCATACGGGCCCGGGTCCCGTGGATGGGATAGTACGTCCAATGTCAGAAAGGGGTTAAAGGAGTTTTCCCCACAGAGAAAAGTTCAATTTAGCCAATAGATCTTGGAGTAATAATAACTTCCACAATTGGAAGTCTTTAAATGAAATGTTCCTGTGCTGAGATAATCTTATAACTGTCCCCTGCTGTGTACTGTGTAATGGCGGTGTCTGATCATGCAGGAACATGGTCTGATCATACCACAGCTCAGGGGGGAGTGGGAGGGGAGAAAAAGAGAAAAAAAAAACCAAAAAAAAAAACACAACAACAACAACAACTATACAGACATTGCAGCAAATCAGCTGTGATCCCGTGCTGTAATGTATGCATACTCTTTTGCATCCTCCTCTGCCCAGGAGATGTGGTATGATCAGACACAATTTAACTTAACATGGCAATACCCCATATGTGGCAATACAGTACTGTTTAACCATACAGCGAGACTCGGGAGGGACAAAGCGCTATTTGCCTCCTGGAGCACAGATTTTCATAGACTAGTTTGCGGATTCCATATACAGAGCCACTAATTGCTAGAAGAGCAGAATCCATCCCTCAAGTGATCTCATTTTGGAAATTATACACCTTCGGGAATTTACGGACAGGTGACGTGACGATTTTGACTCCATGGGTGTTTTCCAGAAATAAGAAGCAATGGATGTTGCCCAGTGAAAATTTCAACCTGTCGTTGTAGTGACAAGTACGTTGCAGTGACCAGTATGTTATGCCCAGCTCATGCTTCTGGACACATGCACCCATAAATTAGGCATCAGAAATGCCAGACATGTGGATGCTGTATGTGGTTTAGGTACACTGAGGGGCTCAAAAGGGAGGAGTGCATTTGGATTTGGGAGCTCAGAATTTGGTGAATTTCTTCAGGTGGGTGAGGAGCCATTTCGCTTTTCAGGAGCCTTTGTCCTACCAGTAAAGTGGAAGCCCCCTATATTTCCGTTAACAGATGACAGCCCCGAGTGGGGACTTGCTTTCTTTTGTGGATTGTGTTGAAGATTTTATTAGGACCATTTTACATAACGTTTGGGATCACATTTATCCAGCGCTCTATGCTGAGCACTTACTTTGGGGTTTCCATCTAAATCTCTGAGTGACATGATTCAGATGAAACCCCTGATGGATTCATTCACTATAGTGAGGCAGCAGAGTTACTCTGGACTCTGTTCAGCAGGGTCCTCCTTTTCAGAAGTGCCCAAAACTGTGGCCGATGGCACTTTTATGCTTTCCTACAGACAGACACCGCTGGATCACAGATCCTATGGTATCCACAGTGTCTCCATCTGCCTCAATATAGGGAATCTTCCAATGAGGGTTCCGTCTGAATCACGTATTTCAAAGATTTACACGGAAACCCCGATGTAAGCGGTCAGCGTAGAGCGCAGGATAAATATGCACCGAGCCTTATTGCAATCTTTGGGAGGCAGAATGAACAAAAAAAATCAGGTGTCTAAAGACATACTAATAGGGAATTTAGATTGTGAAACCCATCGGGACAGTGATGATAATGTGTGCAAACTGTAAAGCGCTGCGGAATATGTTAGCGCTATATAAAAATAAAGATTATTATTATTATTATTATTATTATTATTAGGTGAAGAATTAGTTTTATTTATTTATTTTTTACGCTGTTTCTCGTGCAGTATAAATGATTAGGTGACTTTATTCTTCGGGTCGGTGCGATTACAGCAATACCAGATTTATATCGGGTTTTTATGTTTGGCTGCTGTCACACACTAAAAACTGTTTTTTATTGCAGAAACTAGTTTATGCATCACCATATTTTGAGAGCTATAATTTTTCCATATTTTGGCACACAGTCACGTGAGGGCTTGTCATTTGCAGGACAAGTTGTCGTTTTTATTGGTACCATTTTCAGACATATGACAATTGTTTTGATTGCTTTCTATTCCATGTTTTGGTAGGCAGAATGAACGTAAAAATAAAAGAAAATCCTGAATTGCTGGTTTATGTCGTTCCACTTGTAGTAAAATTGATAAGGCAGTTTTATTCTCTGGGTCAGCGATACCACATTTATCTTTGTTTATGTTTTGGTGCTTTTACACAATAAAAACTATTTATAGAAAAAGTAATTAAGGTATTTGTGCATCGTTTTATTCTGAGAGCTATAACTTATTTTTGTGCTGATGGAGCTGTATGATGGCTTGTCTTTGGCGGGACAAGGTGACGTTTTCAGCAGTACCATGTTTATTTATATTTGTCTTTTTGATCGCGTTTTATTCCACTTTTCGTTCAGCAATATAAAGCAATTGTGGGATGACTTATTATTCAAAGATCTATTTATTAAAATGAACTTTTGTGCGAACTTAGTGCACTCAACCTGCAGCCTGATGTTACGAGCGGAAAGCCACACCAAGTCGCCGGGAGCAAAGGTGGGAGAAGGATGCCGGTGTGCGTCAGCGGAGGACCTCATTCTCTCCTTGGAGGCCCGGATGGCATCCTGGGTGCGGTCCCAAATGTCACGTGCCACCACCGCCCAGTCTACCACCCTAGAGTCGGTGGATGACACGGGCATGGGCACAGGAACGCTCAGATGCGGGCCGTAATTGAGGAAAAATGGTGTCTGGCCAGTGGAGTCGGCCACAGCGTTGTTCAAAGCGAACTCCGCCCACGGCAGCAAGGATTGACAGTCATCCTGCCTGTCCGAGACAAAATGTCATAGATATGTGACCAGGGTCTGGTTGGCTCTCTCCACCAACCCGTTCGTCTCGGGATGATAGGCCGAGGAGAGATTTAGCTGAATGCTGATCAGACTACAGCGCTCTCTCCAGAACCAAGAGGCAAACTAGGGACCCTGGTCACTGACAATCTTGTCCGGAATGCCGTGCAGATGGAAAACGTGTTTAATGAACAATGCTGCCAGGCCTCGTGCAGAAGGTAACCGGGAGAGAGGTACCAGGAGCACCGTCTTGGAGAAATGGTCAGTGACAACCCAAATGACGGTGCTGCCACTGGACTTTGGCAGTCCCACCACGAAGTTTATACCGACCATTTTCCAAGGCCTGTCCGCTGCTGGCAGGGAGTAAATAAAAAACAAACATTTTTTTTTACTTTTAGTTCAGGATATTTGTGTTTTTTGCTTTTTGTTTTCTCTGGTTAATGGTCATGTGTTGATATGCACTTGCATTGTGCATACACATTAACTTACTTTTCTCAGTTCAGATTTGTTTTTTATTCATTTCATTGTGCATTCAGTGCATATATGGGTGTGACTGCCCTCTTTCTGAGCTGGGAAAGCCATCCAGTCTGGCCTAAGCTGTTACTAGTGGTTCAGCCGCTCGACCCTTATTCACATTCACGCCACTTGGCAAGTGAAAAGGTTTTAAATACTAGAGTAGGGACTGTCCCACAAGGGTTGCCGTGACGTGGCGGGATGGCTTGTTCATTATTTTGATCAAAATTATGTTTACTAAATACCCTTATTATTATTATTTTTACCTTTATGCATTATTTGCAGTATATTTTTTTTACTTTTAGTTCAGGATATTTGTGTTTTTTGCTTTTTGTTTTCTCTGGTTAATGGTCATGTGTTGATATGCACTTGCATTGTGCATACACATTAACTTACTTTTCTCAGTTCAGATTTGTTTTTTATTCATTTCATTGTGCATTCAGTGCATATATGGGTGTGACTGCCCTCTTTCTGAGCTGGGAAAGCCATCCAGTCTGGCCTAAGCTGTTACTAGTGGTTCAGCCGCTCGACCCTTATTCACATTCACGCCACTTGGCAAGTGAAAAGGTTTTAAATACTAGAGTAGGGACTGTCCCACAAGGGTTGCCGTGACGTGGCGGGATGACTTGTTCATTATTTTGATCAAAATTATGTTTACTAAATACCCTTATTATTATTATTTTTACCTTTATGCATTATTTGCAGTATATTTTTTTTACTTTTAGTTCAGGATATTTGTGTTTTTTGCTTTTTGTTTTCTCTGGCAGGGAGTAAAGTAGCCCAGCTGGCCGCTGCCGAGGAGACCTATTCTGGGCGCAAGAGAAGCACGCCCGAATATAGTCCCTGACGTCACGGGCCATATGCGGCCACCAGTACGTCCTCCCCTGAAGCTCAGAAGTCAGTTTTGTCCTGAAATGTCCACCCACCCTGGACGAGTGAGCCCAAGAGAGGACATCCGGTCACAGACGGGCAGGAACAAATGTTTTGCCTGGAGGTACTAACTCAAGGGCGACCAGAGCCATGGTCCTCAGGCTCTCGGACGGGACGATCAGTCGAGGAGCCTCCTCCTCCTCCGATGACACCACGGAGCAGGAGAGAACATAGGCCCAGACGTTCCTCTCACCGGAGAGAAAATGGAGGTTGAAGTGGAACCGGGAGAAGAACAAGGACCATCTGGCCTGGCGAGATTTTAGCCGCTGGGCTGTCTGCAAATACACCAAGTTCTTGTGGTCAGTGAACACCTGGAAAAGGTGGCGAGCCCCCTCCAGGAGGTGTCTCCACTCCGAGAAGGCCAACTTCATCGCTAGCAACTCCCTGTTAGGGACGGCGGAACGCGCTAAATATAAAATAATAGAAAGTGCGTTCGCCGCCCGGGGTCCACCGTGCAGAGGTGTTAAACTGCTGCTATATACACTGTGTTCCATATTATTATGCAAATGATATTTTTCTATGATTTTCCTAAATAGTCAGTACAAATGACAGTCAGTCTAATAAAAGTCATCACCCGTTAGAGTATGCATCAAATTTTATTGAAGAAACCTCCCATTGACAACAGTATAATCTCCAAAATGAATAAAAACTCAAATTGCACTGTTCCAAATTATTAGGCACATTAGAATTTCTAAACATTTGATATGTTTTAAAGAACTGAAAATGTTCATTTGTGGAATTTCCAGTATTAGGAGGTCACATTCACTGAACAAAAAAGCTATTTAACTCCAAAACATCCTAACAGGCCAAGTTATATGTTAACATAGGAACCCTTCTTTGATATCACCTTCACAATTCTTGCATCCATTGAACTTATGTGTTTTTGGAGAGTTTCTGCTTGTATTTCTTTGCATGAAGTCGGAATAGCCTCCCAGAGCTGCTGTTTTGATGTGAACTGCCTCCCACCCTCATAGATCTTTTGCTTGATGATACTCCAAAGGTTGTCTATAGGGTTGAGGTCAGGGGAAGATGGTGGCCACACCATGAGTTTATCTCCTTTTATGCCCATAGCAGCCATTGACTCAGAGGTATTCTTTGCAGCATGAGATGGTGCATTGTCATGCATGAAGATGATTTTGCTCCTGAAGGCACATTTCTGCTTTTTATACCTTGGAAGACAGCCGTCAGTAAGAAACTCTATATACTTTGCAGGGGTCATTTTCACACCTTCAGGAACCTTAAAGAGCCCTACCAGCTGTTTCCCCATGATTCCGGCCCAAAACATGACTCCTCCACCTCCTTGCTGAAGTCGCAGCCTTGTTGGGACATACTGGCCATCCACCAACCATCCATCTGGACCATCCAGGGTTGCTCGACACTCATCAGTAAACAAGACTGTATGAAAAATAGTCTTCATGTATGTCTGGGCCCACTGCTACCATTTCTGCTTGTGAACACTGTTTAGGGGTGGCCGAATAGTAGGTTTATGCACCACAGCAAGCCTTTGAAGGATCCTACACCTTGAGGTTCGAGGGGCTCCAGAGGCACCAGCAGCTTTAAATATCTGTTTGCTGGTTTGTAATGGCTTTTTAGCAGCTGCTCTCTTAATCCGATGAACTTGCCTGGCAGAAACCTTCCTCATTCTGCCTTTATCAGCACAAACATGTCTGTGCTCAGAATCAACCACAAATCTCTTAACAGTACGATGGTCACGTTTAAATTTTTGGGAAATATCTAATGTTTTCATCTCTTGACCAAGGCATTGCACTATTTGATGCTTTTCAGCAGCAGATAGGTCCTTTTTCTTTCCTAAATTCCTTGAAACCTGTGCCCTGCTTAATAATGTGGAACATCATTCTTAAGTAGTTTTCCTTTAATTGGGCTCACCTGGTAAACTAATTATCACAGGAATTTGAGATTGATTTCAGTGATCCAGAGAGCCCTGATACACAATACCATCTATGAGTTTATTTGATAAACAAAAAATTACATCTTTATGACACTTAAATCCAATTTGCATAATAATTTGGAACGCAGTGTAATGGCAGACGCACAATATGGCGGTATATCGCACACGGGTTGAACGTCACCCGGTGTGCACTGGGCGTACTCTGTTAGCTTCACAGAGACGCCTTAGACATAAACATAAGTACTGAGCCTGTTGGACTCACAGGTCTCAGAGAAATGCACGCACGGTATATGATCACAGAAGCTGAGCCCAAGGCAGAGGGACAGAGTCCGTCTAGATCTACCGTGCATGCAGCGTCGCTACCGCAGACGCCCACAGGTGCTGCAGACTGTAGCGCGGTGACAGACACAGCCGCTATGCGACAGTGCCCAGGAGGGGCGCACTGTCGGACGCTAGTTAGGTGATGATATGCACTGTGACCTGTAGCGTGCCACTGACTGGCGCTGACTCTATGACTAAGTCCCTATCCACACACGTAAATCAGAGGGAGGGGAGTCTTAATGAGTCATTTGCAGGTTCATGCATCCGTCATCATTCACACATGTAGCAAGTAAAGTCTATACTAGCGCATGGCCGAGCGGCCATGCGGACCTTGTATAGCCGTGCGCTTCCGGGACCTTCCAGATCTCTGAGATGGACCAATGAGATCAGGAGAAGGACCGGAGCGTGTGACTCCCGATATACAATGGGAGATCATCTTGTGAGCATGCCCAGAAGCACGACGAGAGGACTTAGCCTCTGAAGCGTTTTGCTGCAAAGCAGCCTGCATTGCTATTGCTGACCCAAAGGTGGCAGCAACAGCCAGACCCACAGAGCAGGTCTAGGCAAAGCGTCTGCTCAGCAGTCTCAGCGTCCCAATCTCCTCTGCGGTCGATAGACAATGAGAGACCGCAGAATGTGAGGCTCTGGATTCCTGCTGAGCCACTGCAGGAACCCGACGCCTAACACTCCTTGTCCCCGATGGAATAATTCCTCTCCGCCGGTGTGAAGGTCTTGGAGAAAAAGAAACATGAGTGCTTTCAACCTTGCGTGTCCTTCTGGAACAGGACCGCTCCAGCACCGACGGAAGAGGCATCCACCTCTAGAAAGAAGGGTTTATCTACATAGGGGCGATGTAGAATGGGAGAGCTAGCGAAATGGGACTTAATGGAGGAGAAGGCCCTGGAGACAGGTTCCGACCACAACTTGGGATTTGCACCCTTCTTGGTGAGGGCCACCAAGGGGGCTACCAAAGTCGAGAAGTGGGGGATGAATTGGCGATAATTTATGAACCCCATAAAGCGCTGCATTGCTTTGAGAGAATGGGGCTCCTGCCAATTCATTACCGCCTGTAGCTTGGCAGGATCCATGGCCAATCCCTGGGCGGAGATGATATAGCCCAGGAAAGGCAAGGAGTCCTGCTCAAACACACACTTCTCCAACTTGGCGTAGAGGGAGTTTGCCCATAGGAGGTTAATGGTCATGTGTTAATATGCACTTACATTGTGCATACACATTAACTTACTTTCTCAGTTCAGACTCCAGTTTTTTATTAATTTCATTGTGCATTCTGTGCATATATGGGTGTGACCGCCCTCTTTCTAAGCTGGGAAAACTATCCTGTCTGGCCTATGCTTTTACTAGTGGTTCAGTCCCTTGATCCTTGTTCACATTCACGTCACTTGGCAAGTGAAAATGTTTTAAATACTAGAGGTAGGACTGTCCCACAAGGGTTGCCTTGACGTGGCGAGATGGCTTGTACATTATTTTGATCAAAATTATGTTTACTAAATACCCTATTATCTTTATGCATTATTTGCAGTTTTTTTACTTTTTTATTTTTGGATATTTGTGTTTTTTGTTTTAACTGAGGTGGTGAGCATACCCCGGAAGATGTCTTTCACAAAGTCCTGGAAGACGGCTGGAGCATTACAGAGCCCGAAGGACATCACCAGGTATTCATAGTGCCCATCCCTGGTGTTAAAAGCAGTCTTCCATTCATCCCCCTCACGGATGCGAATAAGGTTGTAAGTCCCCCGCAGATCAAGTTTAGTAAACAATCTCGCTCTCCATAGCCTGTCGAACAGTTTGGATATCAGGGGCAGAGGATACTTATTCTTACCGGTGATAGCGTTAAGACCCCTGTAATTGATGCAGGGACATAGTTCTCCATTCTACTTCTGGACGAAGAAGAATCCCGCCCCCTCTGGTGACATCGACTTCCTAATGAATCCCCTTGCAAGATTCTCCCTGATATACTGAGACATGTCTTCTGTCTCCGGGAGAGATAGGGGATAGACTCGACCCCGGGGAGGCTCAGCACCAGGCAAGAGGTCAATAGGACAGTCGTAGGGGTGGTGAGGCGGAAGGGTCTCCGCCGCCTTCTTGGAGAACACGTCTGCATACTGTCGATGGTATTTGGGGAGAGAGGAGAGATCTGCGGGGACTTCAGTGGAGGAAACCTGAACGCACTCCCTCTGACATCTACCCTCACAGGATCTACTCCACCCGAGAATTCTCCCCAAGGACCACTCTATATGGGGAGAGTGATTACGCAACCAAGGGACCCCTAAGAGGACCTGGTCGATACCCTCAGGCATGACAAGGAGAGATAGCGTTTCCTGATGGGAACGAGACAGCGAGAGTATCAGCGGGGGTGGTCTGAGAGGGTAATGTCGCTCCATTCACCACTCTGATGGTGACTGGCTGAGGTAGTAAAACCAGAGGAATTGCGTGCCGCTGGGCGAAGGCAGACGCCATGAATGTGCCCTCCGCCCCGGAGTCCATGCAAATGTCCACGGCCAGAGTGGGAGAGCCAAACTCAAGCATCCCCTCAAAGGACAGCTTGGAGGAAAATATTGCAGTATCTAGTAGGCCTACTCCAACAGCCACTAGACGTGAGCGGTTTCCTGGCCGCTGTGGGCACCTGTTGGCAGGGTGACCAGACTGCTGGCAAATGTGACAGACCTCGGGTGCTCACGCGGACCAGGACCTGGATCCCGTGCGAGAATCCCCCATGGCTTCTTGGAGCTCATATGCCCGATCGGGAGGTTCCGGAGGTTTAGCAAACCAGGGTGCCAACCTAAACCTCTGCCTACACTAGGACCGCTCCAAATTTCGCTCCGGAAAAAGAAAGTCTATGCGGGTGGAGATGGTGATAAGCTCCTCCAGTGTGGCGGGAATCTCCCTAGTGGCCAGGGCGTCCTTCACGTTGTCAGCCAGACCTCCCCGGAACGAGGGTCTTATCTGACCACCTCAGTTCTGAGGCCAGCATCCGGCAATGGGAGGCGGGACAAAGTCGGGGCAGGGATGGCAGGGAACACACGGGAGACAACCTCCGTGACTGCCTGAACAGTGACCGCGGTAACATCCACAGCTAAGGCTAGCCACCAACCTGCCCTCCAGCTGCTGGATGTACCGCTGCAGACGCTGTTCGTCCGCCATTACTAGCCAGACCCTGGCGCTAGTATAAGGTTAGGAACTGGCGGAACGAACCAAATAATGATGGTATAAGGTGCGTTCTCAGCCCGGGGTCCACCGAGCAGAGATGGTATCCTGATGCTCGGTAATGGCGGAGTACTAACTGAACACCGACAGGTAACCACTGACCCGGTGTGTACTGGAGCGAACACTGTTACTTCACAGAGCCGCTGAGAACATACGCCGGTGCCTGTTAACCTCACAGGACTCGGCAGTGGGAGCGCAAGTAAACAGTCACAGGACTCTGTCCCAGAGACAAAGGAGAGAGTCCCTCTAGACCACCAGCGCTTGGCGCTGCAGCTGTTGTGCCAGCAAGAGAGTAATAGCGGCCATGCACCTCTTTTATTGCGGCGTCCTTCCGGAACCTTCCCAGTGGACCAGTCCGAGCAGGAACGGGACCTGCGCATGTGACCTCTGACCTCTAATGAGGTCATCCCACGGGCATGCTCAGTAGGGAAAAAGCAGGACTTAGTCCCAGGAGCGTCTACTTGCTACTGACTCACGCATGATACAATAGCAGAGCCAGGAGGAGCAACCAGACGCCTAGCATTAGCCTGGGCAAGGCGCTGGGACTTATGTCTCTGCTGAGCTGCCTCTTCTCCAGCTGGAGAGGAATGGGAGACCGCAGAGAACATGGCTTGAGATTCCCCCTGTGCAGTGGGGGAAACTCTACGCCTAATACACATACTGCTTAGAATTATCACCAAAAAGTTCTATCTTCGTCTCATCAGACCAGAGAATCTTATTTCTTATAGCCTGGGAGTCCTTCATGTGTTTTTTTTAGCAAACTCTATGCGGGTTTTCATATGTCATGCACTGAGGAGAGGTTTCCGTCGGGCCACTCTGCCATAAAGGCCCGACTGGTGGAGGGATGCAGTGATAGTTGTCTTTGTGGAACTTTCTCCCATCTCCCTACTGCATCTGTGGAGCTCAGCCACAGTGACCTTGGGGTTCTTCTTTACCTCAGCACGCATTAAGCAAAGCATCGCATTAGCTAAGCATCTAGCAAGACAGTTACTCCATGACAAGGAATTAACATCCACCTTCTCTCTTCACACAGGTAACCATATTATTCAACTTCTGATCTGCACCAGCCTGCATGTATCTCCATTCAATGTTAGCAAGCAGTGTGAATGGTAACCATATTATCCAACTTCTTTGCTATAATTCATCTGTTACATTGTTCTCAGGACTTAAGGGGGTTTTACACTAAGCAATATCGCTAGCAATATCACTAAAACGTCACTGGTTTTGTGACGTTATAGCGATATTGCTAGCGATATCGCTATGTGTGATACTTACCAGCGACCGGCTCCCCCGCTGCTCATCGCTGATCGCGCGAGAATGTCCGGCTCCATTTCTCGTCGGGCGCTTCCTGCTGAGACTTCCTGCTGTGACGTCCAGCGACGCGTGGAGGCGGGCGGGAGGACGCAGGATCGCTGTGTGTGAATGGTAAGTATCGTGCGCTGCGTCGCTGCTGCATCGCTGTGAGATCTTTCTGTATGAAAGCTCACTAGCGATCATTTAGCGATGCACCAGCGATCCTGACTGGGTCGGATCGCTGGTTGGATCGCTGGTGCATCGCTAAATGTAAAAGGGCCTTTACTGCTGTATATCCATGGGGGGGGGAATCACTGGAGATGTTATCTCAGGAGAAGTGTTTTAGCATAGAGATGGAATCAGGACTGGCTCTTTGATCATCTTTTGCACACCAAGAGGTGCTGAGCAGCTGTTGCAAATTTATAACTAAGCAGCTCCCACAATCCCTCTCTCTTGGCCCTGTAGTGGGGTGTATAAATGTAGACTAATTCTAAGGGGCACGCAAGAGAGGGGTCAGCATGCATTAAGCAAAGCATCGCATTAGCTAAGAATCTAGCAAGACAGTTGCTCCATGACAGGCAGTCAGGACAGGAGTCAGGTAACCCACACTTTGCTGTATTTTTAGCCATGTGCTTTATTTTTATCCTCCTGTGTTCCCTTGCCATCCACATTCACCGCCCCATCCCTCCCCCATCATCACTCATACACATCAGCCCCTCTATACTTTCCTCTCCCATGTACAGCTCCCATGCACTTCTCACCTTCCTGAAAAACCTCAGTCCATCTTGCCCAAACACATTCAACAAAAAAACTGCTAACATTTCAAATAACTACCTGCTCTTTATGTTCTTACTCCTACTGATTTCAGGGGACATCTCCCCCAACCCTGGTCCACCATCCTCCAACCTCAACCCCTACCCTACCCCATATCAAAACCAAAATAATCTAATTAATATTACTTGCACTCCCTCATCTCCATCTTTCAATTGTGCCCTCTGGAATCCACGGTCTGTATGTAACAAGCTTCCTTTCCTGCATAACTACTTTCTGAACAACTCTCTTAATCTGTTGGCCCTCACTGAAACCTGGATTCAGGATTCTGACACTGTCTCTCCTGCTGCCATTTCCTATGGTGGCTTACAATTCACTCACTCCGAGACCCACAAACAGACCTGGTGGTGGAGTCGGCATACTCCTGTTCGCACAATGCACTTTCCAGGTCATCCCCCCAGTTCCATCACTCTCATTCCCTTCTTTTGAGGTCCATACCATCAGGCTCCTCCGTCCCCTCTCCCTCAGAGTAGCGGTCATATACCGGCCCCCAGGCTCACCCACCCACTTCCTTGACCACTTTTCAGCCTGGCTGCCGCACTTCATGTCCTCAGAACTACCAACTCTTATCCTGGGAGATTTCAACATCCCCATTAACAGCCCTACTTACACATCTGCATCCCAGCTTCTATCACTAACCACCTCTCTCGGCCTCTCACAGCTCTCAACCTCTGCGACACACAAAGACGGTAACACCCTTGACCTGGTCTTTGTCCGGCTTTGCTCAATGTCCTAATTAAATAACTCACTGCTTCCCCTCTCTGACCACAACATTCTCTCCTTCACGCTCACAAATCCTCGCCCACCCCAGCACACTCCTACTTATCACACAGTCAGAAATCTACAAGCCATTAACCCTCAAACACTTTCAGACTCCCTACAATCTTCCCTGTCCCCAATCTCCTCTTTTTCCTGTCCTGATCTGGCTGTTCATCACTACAACAACACTCTTACAACCACCCATGACCAGGTAGCGCCCCTCAATCTCAGAACCTCCAAACACAGAGTAAAACAGCCCTGGCTCACATCGCAAACTCAATTTCTCCAAAGATGCTCTAGGAGTGCTGAACGCCGATGGAGAAAAACCCGCACACCAGAAGACTTCATCCACTTCAAATTTATGCTAAGAACCTACAACTCTGCCCTTCACCTCGCCAAACAGACCTACTTCACCACCCTGATCTCCTCACTAGCCAACAATCCCAAGAAACTTTTTGACACCTTTCACTCCCTCCTCAGGCCAAAAGCACAAGCTCCTATCTCAGACATTTTGTGCAAATGACCTGGCCTCCCATTTTATAGAGAAAATAGATAAAATCCATCAGGAAATCCGGTCCCAACCACCAAGTGCTGTGACTCCCATCCCTTCCTGCATGTCCCATGGCTCACTTTCCACATTTGATCCCATCACAGAAGAAGTCTCCAGACTCCTCTCTTCTTCTCGCCCAACTACATGCACTACCGACGCCATTCCCTCACAACTACTCCAGTCTCTCTCTCCAGTCAACACAACTCACCTAACTACAATCTTTAATCTCTCCCTCTCCTCAGGCATCTTCCCATCCTCCTTCAAACACTCTATCATTACTCCATTATTAAAGAAACCCGCTCTCGACCCATCCTGCACAAACAACTACAGACCAGTCTCCAATCTCCCCTTCATCTCTAAACTCTTGGAGCGCCTAGTCTACTGCCGCCTTACCCGTTACCTCTCCACTCACTCCCTCCTAGACCCTTCACAGTCTGGCTTCCGACCCCTACATTCGACTGAAACTGCACTCAAAGTGACCAATGACCTTCTGACAGCAAAATGTAATGGTGAACACTCTCTTCTCATTCTTCTCGACCTTTCTGCAGCTTTCGACACTGTTGACCACCGCCTCCTACTCCATAGGCTCCAGTCACTAGGCATTAAGGACACTGCTCTCTCCTGGTTCACTTCCTATCTCTCTGACCGCTCCTTCAGTGTTTTGTTCGCTGGCTCCACATCATCTCCTCTTCCTCTCGCTGTCGGGGTACCTCAGGGCTCAGTTCTTGGCCCCCTTCTCTTCTCTCTCTACACGGCCCCAAATGGACAGACTATCAGCAGATCTGGCTTTCAGTACCATCTTTATGCTGATGATACACAACTATATAAGTCATCCCCCGACCTTACCCCCGCTGTACTACAGAACGCCAGTGACTGTCTGTCCGCAGTCTCCGTCATGTCCGCTATCTGAAACTTAACCTCTCAAAAACTGAACTTCTTCTGCTCCCGCCATCTACTAACCTCCCTAAATCTGACATTTCCCTCTCCGTGGGTGGCACCATAATAACACCCCGGCAGCAGGCATGCTGTCTGGGTGTTGTTTGACACCATCCTCTCCTTCACATCCCATATACAATGTCTTGCCCGCTCTTGCCGCCTACACCTAAAGAACATCTCCAGAATTCGCCCTTTTCTCACCATGGAAACAACAAAAACCCTCATTGTAGCATTGTTCCACTCCCGCCTGGATTACTGCGACGCTCTATTAATTGGCCTCCCCACTACTCGACTTTCCCCCTCCAGTCTATACTTAATGCAGCAGCCAGGGTCATCTACCTGGCTAATCGGTACTCGGACGCGTCCGCTCTTCGCCAGTCCTTACATTGGCTGCCCATTCATTGTAGGGTCCAATTCAAAGTACTTGTTCTCACACACAAAGCTCTCCATAGTGCAGCACCCCCCTATATCTCCTCCCTCATTTCTGTCTATCGGCCTAGCCGACCGCTGCGCTCTGCAAAAGGCTTTCAACTAACCTCTGCACTAATCGCACCTCCCACTTCCGACTCCAAGACTTTTCCCGCTCTGCGCCAATCCTCTGGAATGCCCTACCCCAAGAAATTAGGACTATCCACAATTTGCACAGTTTTAGGCACTCTCTCAAAACACATCTATTCAGAGCAGCCTATCACGTTCACTAATCAGTCATTTTATGTGCAAGTGTGAGTATGTAGCCCATTCACTATCTCTGTCCCCCACCTTCTCAAGATGGCTGGACCATCATTGTAAATACATCATTGTAAATACACACCTGTACTTTGTATCTCCCCCACCTCATTGTAGATTGTAAGCTCTGACGAGCAGGGTCCTCATATTTTACTTCGATTACTGTATTGTTAACGTTGTTACTTATGACTTGTGTTTTGAAACTGTTAAACTGTAAAGCGCTGCGGAATATGTTGGCGCTATATAAATAAAGATTATTATTATTACCTCTCACACCAAGGCTCTTCTCCCATGATTGCTCAGTTTGGCTGGATGGCCAGGTCTAGGAAGACTTCTGGTGGTCCCAAACTTCTTCCATTTAAGGATTATGGAGGCTACTGTGCTCTTAGGAACCTTGAGTACTGCAGAAATTCTTTTGTAACCTTGGCTACATGTGTGCCTTGCCACAGTTCTCTCTGAGCTCCTTGGCAAGTTCCTTTGACCTCATGATTCTCATTTGGTCTGACATGTACTGTGAGCTGTGAGGTTTTATATAGACAGGTGTGTGTCTTTCCAAATTAAGTCCTATCAATTTAATTAAACACAGCTGGACTCCAATGAAGGAGTAGAACCATCTCAAGGAGGATCACAAGGAAATGGACAGCATGTGACTTAAATACGAGTGTCTGAGTAAAGGGTCTGAATACTTATGACCATGTGATATTTCAGTGTTTTTTCATATATTTTCAAAAATTTCTACATTTCTGTTTTTTTTCAGTCAAGATGGGGAACAGAGTATACATTAATGAGAAAAAAAATTAACTTTTTTGAATTTACCAAATGGCTGCAATGAAACAATGAGTGAAAAATTTAAAGGTGCCTGAATACTTTCCTTACCCACTGTACGTTAAGGGGTACTCCAGGGAGATAAAAAATTATTCTATTTGCAGTGAAAGATGAAGGGGCTTAACTTTATTGTTTATTAAGGCATGGTCATTAGAATATTTTTTAATGTCCCTAGAGTATTCCTTTAACATTGCAGCCTATGGACAAGTATCTAACCAGGACTGCGGTCTTAGAAATATTTTTCAACACCACAAAATTTAATGTAAGTTATGGAACTAATATTTTCAAATATGGTATTCACAGAATGACTATAAACTCAATATGTGCATTTCTACATAAAAAGTATAACCCATGTAGTCTAAGTTAAAGTGTATCATAGTGATACGACAAAAGTTTTGATCCGTAGAGGTCCAGCTGCTAAAACCTATATGAATCCATAAAAGAAGGAGCAGAAGCCTGCAGCTTAGTGCTAAACCACTTTGGCTCTGATCATTTTTGTGAAGATCTCTATGTAGATGTAAGCAGGTGTATGGACTCATACTTTCTATAGATTTTTACAAAACTTTGATTTCACTCATCTTTCTTCAGAGAAGCAGACAATCAGATCCAAAATGGGTACTGAACTAAGCTGAGCACCTCTATCTTTTAAAATTGAATAGTACATATAACATGAAAGGGGTTTTCACTTTTCAGCTATGCACAGTTCATGTGCTTCTGGGGAATGTAGATGTCATGCTAACTGTATGACAGGGAATCTTACCTATTAAAAGTCCTGCTTGACGGCATGCCATGGCCATTGCAAACACTGGTACACGATCTTTCGAGCTCGAGCATCGGGTCAAATATCCAAAAATTGAAGCACCAGCGCCTGCGCCAACACCTGAAAATATTATATATAAAAAAAATAACTAAAGTAGAAGTAGGAGTCTGGTAAAAATGCTGCAATGCAGTATACACAAGCAACTGTCCCAGACAATAGACCTGAAATACCATTACAATTTAGGCACCAAGCATCAGGATTTACATCAAATTATGGCCATTACCTGCTACTAGTCGACTGCCCAGAAGAAACCACTTAGAGATTCCAACAAAATACATAAAGTTGCCTAATTAAACAGAAAATAAGAAAGTTAATATTCTTAGTATAAATCACAAGACTGATCATTGATCTTGATATTACTGATCAATTTGTAACCCAATCACAAAGTTTCACAGCTTTCCAGCACTTTCTTTTAGTAATAGCTTTACAATAATGGTGATTTATCACTGTATATCAAAGTGTAATATATTCTTTATAGAGTGATCGCCAGTAAATTAGCACACGAATACTGCAGAGATGTTGTGTAGCCTAGGCTATGGCTACAGCAAAAAATTGTAAATTCTGAAGGTAAAGGAAAGAAGGATTTTTCCAAAATAAACAACTGCATAACTATAGAGTGGGATATTCAGACATAGCAAGCTGACTTAGGCTACAAGGACAAACAACCGTTGTTGTCTTCAGTGCATGTGCTGCTAGCCTTCAAAGATGATGTGAACACAGACTGAATAATACTATGGGCGGTTTCACACTGCATTTTGGTACCCGTCCGTTGGTCCCATTGGGTCTAGGCTCCAGACCCTTGCAAATCAAGATTCGGGCATACTTCGTCAAAGTGCACCTCTCCAGTAGGCGTACACGTGTGAAAACGATGACCAACAAAGCACACGTCCACTCTGTTGGCATCATTCTAGTCTATGGCCCCATTGGGCAATATGCCTGGATTCCGTTTTGAGGGGGAGGTGGGGTTCAGATGCAAACCCCAACAGGACCAATGAACAGGTGCCAAAATGCAGTGTGAAAGCACTCTAAACCATTGCCTCAATTTTGGGACATCCTTATAAAACATATTATCAGATTATTTACAGCTACATATAGTACTAATATACACAAGAAAAAAAATTAAAAAAAAAAAACACACAAATACACTTGAAAAATGGAAACTGCGTGCTAAAAATTGAGATACATTTCTGGAGTGTCATTTATTGTTAGTCCTGCTGATGTGCACTAAATTAAGACATCCACATACTGAAGTTTTATTTTGCCTCTTCCAAAAATTTTTAAGCAGTAAAAATAAAATGCATTCATCTCTTGCCTGCAATCTCAAAACAGTTGCTTAATAAGATGACATTCTTCGTTTTTCCTGTACGATCTGTCCAATAACCAAACACTGGACCAGACAAGAGTTCCGTAAGGCTGAAAGCAGAGAGAACAAGACCCAGGAAGAAAGGCTGAGCATCGAGTGACTGCAGATACAGCCATACTGTAGGTAAGATCACAGCTAGAAGGATAAAGATAAGACATACATGAGTAGCACATCATCACTACTTCAAAGAGAAAATGGATTATTAAGTAGACCGCTGCTTTGACACGTTTAAAAAATTATACTAACAAAAAAACCCTGCTGGACCAGTGCCGTGCAAATGTACTGCGGCTTTTATATCCTACCCTCTTGGCTTCCGGTTTGGGTGAGGAAGATGATGCTTAAGGTGACCCAGTCAGTCAGTCAGTCAGTCAGTCAGTCAATCAGCACCACTAATTGGTGGCAGTGGTCACATTTTGTCTGAGCTGGATGAAATACTCTCTAGCGCTTTCCTTTTCCTCCATCATTGTAACCAATTGAAAACCACCTGATGCTCCCAACCCAACACACAACACTAGAATAGGAAGTCAGTACAGAAAAGCGCAACACTAGCATCAGTTTTGAAGGAACAAATGGGTAGGTTTTGATTTTTTGTGCTAGAACTACCATGGCTCTATTTTTTAATCGTTTCAAAGTAGTGGATAACTTCATATGTAGTACCACACAGTGAAGTAGATACATACGGTCAATATCTAATGTTTATGAAATTAGATGTGTTTGGAAAATGCTTCCCCTTAGGATTGTCCAATATATCAGTCAAACCAGCCATGAAGACATTGAAAAACTGAACAGCATAAGTCGTTCATGGTTGACAGCATTCAATTCCAAACAACGTCGCTTGACGTTACTCTACTTGAATCTTGTTAGACAGCGATAGCGGTAAAGATATTCACCACTGCATGGGTGATAATTATTAGTTAAGGGAATCTCTGTTTTGGCCAGCTAAGTTGTCAAAATGCCTTAATAAATGAGCAGACGGTGTTTCCATGCATGACCCTGTATGTTTTTAAGAAACAAAAACATCTATGAAGTAAATACAAAAAAAAAAAAAATTGCACTAGATTGATATAATTTTTCTCCATTGATTATTGCACATATACTTCATGCCTAAAACTTTTTCTTAGGATACTTTCACACTTGCGTTTTTTTTGCGCTGCGTTTTTGCGCATACGTTTCTTTTTCCTATACTTAACATGGGTGCGCATTGTCATGCGTTTGTACCCGTTTGTATGCGCATGCGTTTTTTTGTAGTGTGCGCCCGGGCGCACAAAATGCATCCTGTTGCATTTTTTGTGCGTCCGACCTGTCAAAAAAAAAACGCATGCGCACGCAATGCGCACAAAATTCACACAAGACCCATTAAAGTCTATGGGAGAGCTGACGTGCGCATGGTCATGCGCACGTCAGCGCAAAAAAACGCATGCGTTTTGTTGCAAAAACCATGCGCAAAAAAAGCAAGAAAACGCATGATGCGTTTTTATGCGCGTTTGCACTGCGCACGCAGCGCAAAAAAACGCAAGTGTGAAAGTAGCCTTAGTTATTAGAGTAGAGCTATAGAGGCATTTGAAAATGTGAGAAACCTTATCCATGAGTTGAATGATTTTGCATAGGGAATATTAATACATTTTTGTAATATGAATGCTGGGTTCATTCCTATGTCTTCTGTTGTTATTTAGAATAATTCACATAAAAAGTTGTGTAACTTTGATTTAACCACATTGCATTACTTCTCTTATACAGATTCTAAGTACACTGAATATTATAGCTCACGGCTGCATTCATAATTCTGAAGATTTCAAAGCTGAAATCATGAGCATGTCTGGCTAGGTTATGTGGTCTGTGACTTGTCCGCTTTCCACCAGGCCATCCATTAATCCAATTTCGGAAGAATTATAAATTGTACTACTGCCTTATTTAAGCCAAGATGTTAGTGGTGAGTGTTGCTAAAAACTGGTTGCTTCCATCAGTAACCAGTAATTTTATAAATGCAACTCTGTATTACCCATCTCCTATGTAGCTTCTTTTCATGTTACTTCTGCTTGTGAGCCATTCACAAAGATTAGTGGTGGTTCCTTTGGTTAGACTCCTCTAAAAACTGTACTGACTTATGATATAGCCATCATATATTTAACAGTTAGTCCATTTTCATTGATTTGCAGTTGTTCACTCTATAGGACATCCTCAAATCATATCCTAGAGTAGAGATACATCTTATTAGCTATCCACAGGACTGTTGACTAGTGTGAGGGATCCAAATTCTAGGACACCCGCTGATTAGCAGTAGAGATGAGCGAACTTGTTCGGAAAATGTTTGCCAATCTCAAATTCAGCACAAACTTAGCACATTCAGATTCGTGTTTGGTTTCACAAGCATTTTTACTCAAAGTCGTCAAAAATCAGTAAATCATTGTGTTTCTGCTAATACTTTTGTTATTACTTTGGCTAGGATAATGGTGCTGATGAGGGGAGCAGGTGTGGAGAGGTTAGAGGAGCAGCGTGCTCTATTTTTTTTACCCTTAAACTTTATGTGTTGATTTCGGCAACCAATCAGGGCGCAGAAACTATCCACAATGTCATGACACAAGGTCTTCTGTGATTGGCTGCCAAAGTCACATGTCCCTGGCCATATAAAATGTGGACACCTTGCTTTCCTGGCACCATTTTCTCAGTGTCACAGTGCAGAGAAGCCGCTTCTGCTAGTGAATTTGTCAGTTAGCTAGATAGGATACTGTCCTGTGTGAAATCCGTCTTCCTGCATCTAACTAGATGGTATAAAACTTGGTTTCAGTCTCAGGAGGCCCAATTTGCTAATCCAAATACTTTGTGATAAAAATGTGTGGCAGTGAGAAATCACTGAAAAATCGTTAGGTATAAGAGTGTTGTTCAGGCACACTAAGAAAACAAATACTGATTGTTTGTTTAGTGACAGGTGACTGACAAGTGTAGGTTTAAGGTTGTGAAACAGCAGGTTACAAGATGGGAAGGGTATATACAACATGAGTGGGGAAAAAGCGAGGTCGTAGTGGAAGAGGGAATAGGCTTTGTGTTCGACGTGTATGTGGATTAGGTGTTAATGAAAGCTCAACTGAACAAACACTGTCTCATCCTATCCAAAGACCACTGACAACATCTATTACCGGAAGGGCTACTCCACTCCCTTTCTTTAGCAGCCGCACAGCGGTACGCCTATTAGATGAGAACTAGAAAGAGCTCTAGAAGATGGAAAGCACTGTATCAGGTGACCTCTCCTTGGGGGTGGAGGTGATCTTGATGAGACTCAGATACCAGAGGCGCACACGGACTGTACTGTGGTGTCAGGGCAGGAAGAAGAGGAAGGTGACTCTCAGGGTGAGGAATGTGAGAACAGAGAGGATGATGATGAGGTTGTAGATCCCACTTGGTGTGAACCCAGAGTCACGCAGCCGAGTAGCTCACCAGATGAGGTGGAGGAGGAAGACGAGGAGTTTACATGTCGACTTCCCGCACAGACAAGAAGTAATGCAACCATAACAAGCACTGCATCATCAGCTCCAACTTTGGCTCTGGCTGTGGCCATCACCAGTCACGAGTGTGCAATTCACACGGGTGGATGGACAAACATGGGCAGGGGTGTTACATCTCACTGACTGGGCACTGGGTGACTCTGGTGGCTGTGGGAGCAGGCAGTAAAGGGGCTGCTCCACAAGTCTTTGAATCCCCAAGGCTTGTGGAACAAACCTCTGTATCTAACACTTCCTCCACTGCTTCTTGCTCCTCCACCTGCTCTAGGGCCTCAACCTGTGCCCTCATCCTCTCCCTTAGGCTAGTTTCACACTAGCGTATGGAGGAGCTGCGGGCTTCCTCCATGAAGCTCAGCCCATGGCCACACCTTCTCCAGTCCGCTCCGCCTCTGTCGGGCATTCTATCTTTAGCATTAGGTACGCAGGCCGTGCCGATGTGTTATGAATAGTTCACCGAGGAGGATAGCAGGAATAAGCTAGGCCACCAGGAAACCAGAAAGGTTGGTAACTTAATGGATTGCAGTCCCCTAATCCTAACAACAACACAACTAGCAGTAGCCGAGGGGCATACCTACGATGCCCTAGATGCCTCGGCACAGCCGGAGAACTAACTAAGCTTAAAGTAAGAAAGGTGAAATCTAAACTGCCCCGGAGTAGAACCCCAAAGAAATAAATAGCTCCCAAACATATATTGTCGATGAGACAAGATGAGGCACAAACACAGGAGGAAAAAAAATAGACTGAGCAAATGATGGGGCCCAAACTGTCTAGATAGGATAGGAAAGGAAAGATACTCTCTGCAATCACGCAAAAACCCTAAAAAATCCAACACGCCTGATGTACAAAAAACACTGAGGTCTCACGACCTCTCCCCCACTATATCAGCATTCTGGTGTGAACTGGCAGCAAAGCAAAAGAGACTAATATAACAGGGGACTGAACAAACTGACACAAGCTGTAACACTTGGAGCGGGGTCCAGCACTGCCCCAGCAGGGAGCACGCTGAACCCTCACAGCAAAGCAGAAAGAGGCAAAACAAGATCAGATGCAAAGGATTAGCAAATGAACAACTTAACTGAAAAATGGAGGATCAGGCAGGAGACAACAGACCTCAAAATGTACAGGAAGAAACTAATCACCAGCAGCAACTGAGGGAAGCCGGCTTAATTATATCCTCCCAGTCAGTAACCCCTGATTTCCAATCATAGTCGTCAGGTGGCAGACTTCTGTCAACCCGGCCAGCCACTACCTGCAGTAACAACCAGAGGGAGCCCCGACTCAGAAGTCAGATCAAGAGAATTCACAACACCGATGTATGCGGATGCCTCCGCATGCGTCATGTTAACGGTTCGGCGACGGCACCAAAATGCAACATGCTGCATTCGGCGCAGGTCGCCACACCGTCAAAACGATGCATGCGGAGGCATATGCATACATCGGCACGGCCTGCGTACCTAATGCTAAAGATAGGGTACTCAGGCCGCATGCCGACAGAGCTGACCGGAGGAGCGGCCGTGGGCGGAGCTACTCCATACGCTAGTGTGAAACTAGCCTTAATCTGACATGCATTCCAACAGTGCAGATAGAATCTCCCCCACCTCAGTACTGTTCAGCCATGGTTCACCGCAATCAGGCAGTGTTCAAATTAACATGCCTTGGAGATCGTAGTCACACAGATCAAGAGTTGTTGACAGCTATCCAGGCCAAGTTAGAGCAATAGCTGTCTCCACTGAAACTGGAGTCAGGGAAGGCCGTGCGATAATGGAGCAAACCTAGTGGGGGCCCTACGCCGGGGCAACCTCACATACATTCCTTGCATGGATGCAAGCCTGGATGCACTGCTGCAGAAAGCACGGTCACTGTGTGATCACTTTTGATGATCGCACTCCGGAGGTCATCGACTTGGATCGCTACAGAGGTCTTTCAGCCTACCGGTTAACCATTTTGAGTTGCGATGTTCTGACACGGTGGAATTCCACTATGCACATTTTTCAGCGGCTGTGGTAGCAGCGGCGAAACATGGTGCAGTATGTCCTTTTGATTAGTCTGGGCCAACACAGTATGGACGTGGTGCAAATCACACTAGCGAAGTGGACACAGATGAATGACAACTGCACAGTTTTGAAATGGCTACTAAGATGGTTAGCACTGACGATGCCATCATCAGCATCACTATTCCAGTCATCTACATGCTGGAGCATACTTTGAATAGTCTGAGTGAGGAGGTAGTGGTCCCAGAGGAAGAGGTGGAAGAAGAGGATGCAGAAGGGATAACAATGTCTCAAATTTCCGGACTGTCGTCGCACAGGCAGGTGCCATGGAAGGGTGGCTGTCCCCTGTAAGTGTAGGCCATCTAATTTTCATCAAGATGAAAAAGTCATGGATCTCCAATGACTTTCGCACCCCAGTCGCAGACATTTTTAGTGTCTTGCATTGATTACGCATTATTACAGTCTGTCCCACCTTTGTGGTGGCTTCTGTGCTTGCTGCTGCTGCTGATGTTACAATCATTTTTTTAAATGTGGAGATTCCAAGTTGGGTCTTCATGTGGTGGGTTGCTTGTGTAAGTAGGGATTCCAGACAGGCAGGCCTGCTCTTACTTTCAGTCAACTACCTGTGTTACTTTCCTTACATTTTTCTACCAATAGTACTGTATGAAACTGATGTTTGTGCTATCCGAGCATGACTGTAAAAAAAAAAATAAATAATAATGGAGGTGTTGCATTAGGTATTAGGGCTCCAAACCAAGAAGGCTTACACAGCTCCCTTAACCATCAGGTCCTCATTGAAACTTCAGTTCAAAGCTGTAAATGCTGGTCCGGAATCTGATAATTCATGCAAGGCCCATGGCTGACTGCTGCTGTGCCATTTGCACATTTCTACTGTGGGTCAATTGATGCCAATTTTAATGGTATCTGCCCCTAATTTTATGTGTTGTGTATATGTTTGGTTTGGTTTCCCATTGGATTTAATGGGGTTTGAGTACATTCGTCTAACTGAACGTCTAAATGTTAAGCGAATTGCACCGAACCTTAAGGCTATGTGCACACGTATGCAGATAATTTCTGCATGAAAACCGGACTCCTTCCCAGAAAACGTGCATTTTTTTCTGCGCATTTTCTGCGGATTTTTCCGGAGCGTCCCCAGGCTCATAGAAAATAGCTAGAAATGTGGAATTTTCCGCAAAATTAATGAGCGTGCTGCGTTTTTTCCGCGATGCGTTTTTTTTCACAGAGAAAAATGCATCAATATGCACAAAAAGTGAGGAATTCATTAAAATGAATGGGATGCTTCTTTAAGGCTATGGGCCCACGTAGCGTTTTAAAACGCACACTAAAAACCGGACTCCTTCCCAGAAATCGCAAGTTTTTTTCCACGCGATTTCACCGCGATTTTCTCAAGCACTTTCCAAGCGATTTGAAGCATTGCTTGGAAAGTGATTGACAGGTTGGTCACACTCATCAAACATAGTGTTTGACAAGTGTGAGCAGCTTTTTACTATTGAGGCCGCCTATGCAGCATCAATAGTAAAAGATAAAATGTTAAAAATGATTTAAAAAATTAAAAATCGGGGTATATTTACCTTCCGACGTCCCGCGCTGCCATCCCGGGCGACAGCGTTCCCAGTAATGCCTTGCGAGACCTGTGATGACGTTGGTCTCGCGTTACTATAGCGATCTCGCGAGATCGCTAGAGTCACGCGAGACTACGTCATCACAGGACCTTGCCGCAAGGCATTACTGGGAACGCTGTCGCCCGGGATGGCAGCGCGGGACGTCGGAAGGTAAATATACCCCGATTTTTTATTCTTTTTTTACAGGGGTATGGTACCCAGGGCCTGGAGGACAGTCTCCTCTCCTCCACACCGTGGGTACCAACCGCACATGAGACGATTAACTTCCCGCATGGTGGGCATAGCCACATGTGGTAAGTAAGCAATTCTCATGCATTCCTATGGGTGCGGAATCGCGGCAATTCTTTGCGATTCCGCACAAAAGAATGATCATGCTGCGATTTTTTCACGCGATGCGTTTCCGCCGCGGAAAAAAGCGCAGCATTAGCACAGCATGTGCGGAATGCCATAGGAATGCATGGGGGGCGTTCTGTACACAATTTTTAAACGTTTTCGCGTCGAAAATCGCGGCAAAAACGCTTAAAAATCGCATCGTGGGTACACAGCCTTAAGCGCTTTTTTAAGCGTTTTATTTGGAAAAAAAACGTGTAAAAAATGCTTACGTATGCATATACCCTAAAAGGTTTGCTCATCTCTAATTAGGAGCACATGAAAGCCACTGCTTCATTTGTTTATGGGACTTGCAGAGTTGGTTTAGCACCTCTTTAATGATCAGAGCTTGCAAATAAGAGACTCGAGAAATAAAATACAAACCATATTCAATGCCGCTGAGCAAAAAGATTAATCCTATGGCAGCATTTGTCAGTTTCTGCTTCCTCCGTATCAAAACTGAAAAAAAGGAAAATATACCATTTCAGTGCAGAGGAGGGAAACATTGTGAAAGGAATAGATTGCATAGTTTTTAAAAATGTATGCATTCTGCAATGATTTCAAGCATAAATATCCATCATTACATATTAGCCATTACTCGAAAGGAAATATCTTGTTTTATAAAAATAAATAATTTTGCTCTCGGCACAAGTTAAAATAAAAACTAAAATCAGCTACTAGGGATCCTCACTTTTTTCCTACATAGAACAGAATATAACACTTTCGGAAACTCAGAACTCATTCACAATAACAAGTGCTTCTCTCTAAATTAGAATATCATCAAAAAGTTAATTTCTTTCAGCTCTTCAATACAGTGAAGTGAAATTCACTTATTAGATAGAGTCATTACACACAGAGTGATCTATTTCTAGTGTTTACTTCTGTTATTGTTGATGATTATGGCTTACAGCCAATGAAAACCCAAGAGTCATTATCTCAATAAATTAGAATAATTAACAAAGATCCTATAGATGGTACTGCGCAGGCGCCAAAGATGCCATCTTGCTGGAGAAAAAAATTGTCTCCACTAAGATGACGCCAACGGTGCCTGCAAAGTAGCATCTATTGGCGGTCAGGCCGCTGGCCGATGCCATTTTGAGACAGGATTTTTTCTATTTTTCTAAATAAATTTGTACCCGCAAATAAAACAACTTAATGCGATCATGCTGCAGCACAGGCACCTGCCTGCTGAATGTGATTTTTTTTTTTCCAATACATATAATATTAATATTCAGTATGTAAAATAGGGGGCAGGTCAGTGACGGATCAGTAACCTGTCATAAGCCACCAGCATGAATAGATAAGCAGAGCCCCACATGAAGACCCCCACAGGCCGCCCTGGAGCATGAGCATATCATTAACTGAAAATAAAGATTAACCCCTTCATGACCCAGCCTATTATGACCTTAATGACCTGGCCATTTTTTGCAATTCTGACCAGCGTCCCTTTATGAGGTAATAACTCAGGAACGCTTCAACACATCCTAACGATTCCGAGACTGTTTTTTCGTGACATATTGGGATTCATGTTAGTGGTAAATTTAGGCCGAAAATGTTTGCGTTTGTGAAAAAAAATGAAAATTTGGCAATTTTCAAATTTTGAATTTTTATTCTGTTAAACCAGAGAGTTACAGGACACAAAATAGTTAATAAATAACATTTCCCACATGTCTACTTTACATCAGCACAAATTTTTTTTTGTTAGGAAGTTATAAGGGTTAAAAGTTGACCAGCAATTTCTCATTTTTACAACAAAATTTACAAAACCATTTTTTTTTTTAGGGACCACCTCACATTTGAAGTCACTTAGAGGGGTCTATATGGCAGAAAATACCCAAAAGTGACACCATTCTAAAAACTTCACCCCTCAAGCTACTCAAAACTACATTCTAGAAGATTATTAACCCTTCAGGTGCTTCACAGGAACTAAAGCAACGTGGAAGGAAAAAATGGACATTTTAATTTTTCCAACACAAATTTTCTTTTAGCATCAGTTTTTTCATTATCACATGGGTAACAGGATAAAATGGATCCTAAAATTTGTTGGGCATTTTCTCCTGAGTACACCGATACCTCATATGTGGTCATAAACCACTGTTTGGGTGCACGGCAGGGCTCAGAAGGGAAGGAGCGCCATTTGATTTTTTGAATGGAAAATATGCTTGAATATTTAGCGGTTGCCATGTCGTGTTTGGAGAGCCACTGTGTGCCTAAACATTGGAGCTCCCCGACAAGTGACCTCATTTTGGAAACTAGACCCTCCAACGAACTTATCTAGATGCATAGTGAGCACTTTGCACCCCCAGGTACTTCACAAATTGATCCGTTAAAAAAAAAAAAAAGTACTTTTTTTTTTTAAATTTTATTTAGCCTGTTTTTTCATTTTCACATGGGCAACAGGATAAAATGGATTCTACATTTTGTTGGGCAATTTCTCCTGAGTACACAGATACCTCAAATGTGGTCATAAACCACTGTTTTGGCGCATGGCAGGGCCGGGAAGGGAAGGAGGGCCATTTGACTTAGCGGACACCATATCATGTTTGGAGAGCCCCTGTGTGCCTAAACATTGGAGCTTATTTTCACAAGGCTAACAGGAGAAATTGAAGCACAAAAGTTGTTGTCCAATTTGTCCTGAGTACACAGATACCCGATATGTGGGGGAGAACCACTGTTTGGGAGCATGGGGAGCTCAGAAGGGAAGGAGCGCCAATTTGGAATGCAGACTTTGATGGAATGTTCTGTGGGAGTCATGTTGCGTTTGCAGAGCCCCTGATGTGCCTAAACAGTAGAAACCCCCACAAGTGACCCCATTTTGGAAACTAGAACCCACAAGGAGCTTATCTAGATGTGTAGTGAGCACTTTGAACCCCCAAGTGCTTCACAGAAGTTTATAACCGCTGAACCAAAAAAATAAAAATTTTTCCACAAAAATGATTTTTTAGCCCGCTATTTTTTTATTTTCCCTAGGGTAACAGGATAAATTGGACCCCAAAAGTTGTTGTCCAGTTTGTCCTGAGTACGTTGGTACCCCATATGTGGGGGTAACCACTGCTTCGGTGCACGGCAGGGCTCAGAAGGGAAGGAGCGTCATTTGACTTTTTGAATGGAAAATTAGCTCCAATCGTTAGCGGACACCATGTCGTGTTTGCAGAGCCCCTGTGTGCCTAAACTTTGGAGCTCCCCCACAAATGACCCCATTTTGGAAACTAGACCCCCTATGGAACTTATCTAGATGCATAGTGAGCACTTTGAACCCCCAGGTGCTTCACAGAAGTTTATAACGCAGAGCCGTAAAAATAAAAAAAAAAATTTTCCTCAAAAAATGATTTTTTAGCCCGCTATTTTTTATATTCACAATGGTAACAGGATAAATTGAACCCCAAAAGTTGTTGTCCAGTTTGTCCTGAGTATGCTGGTATCCCATATGTGGGGGAGGACCACTGTTTGGGCACAAGTTGGGGCTCGGAAGGGAGTAGTGACGTTTTGAAATGCCGACTTGATGGAATGGTCTGCGGGCATCATGTTACGTTTGCAGAGTCCCTGATGTACCTAAACAGTGGAAACCCCCCACAAGTGACCTCATTTTGGAAACTAGACCACCCAGGGAACTAATCTAGATGTGTGGTGAGCACTTTGAACCCCCAAGTGCTTCACAGAAGTTTATAACGCAGAGCCGTGAAAATAAAAAAAATCATTTTTTTCCACAAAAAAAATTATTTTAGTCCCCAATTTTTTATTTTCCCAAGGGCAACAGGAGAAATTAGACCCCCAAAGTTGTTGTGCAATTTTTCCTGAGTACGCTGATACCCCATATGTGGGGGTAAACCACTGTTTGGGCACACGTCAGGGCTCGAAATGGAGGGAGCACTGTTTGACTTTTTGAATGCAAAATTGGCTGGAACAAATAGTAGTGCCATGTCACGTTTGGAGACCCCGTGATATGCCTAAACAGTGGAAACCCCTCAATTCTATCTCCAACCCTAACCCCAACAGACCCCTAACCCTAATCCCAACCCTAATTATAACCCTAACCCTAATCCCAACCCCAACCCACCCCTAACCCTAATCCCAACCCTAACCCTAATTCCAACCCTAACCCTATTTCTAACCCTAACCCTAGCGGAAAAATAAAAAAATATATATTTTCTTTATTTTATTATTTGTCCCTACCTATGGGGGTGATAAGGGGGGCGGTGATTTACTTTTTTTTTATTTTGATCACTGTGAAAGTCTATCATAGTGATCAAAATAAATGAATCTGCAGCGTTGCAGATTCGATTTGGCGCACTGCACATGTGCCCGCCATTTTCCAAGATGGCGGCGCCCATGATCCTGGACGGCGGGACACCGGGATGGCCAGAGGGAGTTCGGAGGCACCGTGGAGGGTGAGAGAGGGTGATCGGAGGGCGGGGGGAGCGGAGGGAAGGCGGGGGAGCAGATTATGACGGCGGCTGCAGATCGGTGCCGCCAGTCGGTGGCGGCAGCCAGTCGGCGCTGTCAAATCGGTGTGGGGGGGGGTCGGATCACAGTCTCCAGCCATGTCCGATGCTATTTCAGCATCGGCCATGGCTGGATTGTAATATTTCACCAAATATAATTGATGAAATATTACAATCGCTCTGATTGGCTGTTAAAAGTGAAACAGCCAATCATAGCGATCGTAGGCATGTGGGGGCTTAGCCACGGCCCCTGGGATTAACTATCAAGTGTCCAGTGTGTGCAGGTTGGGTGACCTTTTAGTGACCCCAGTCACCCGACCAGCAGGAGGGCAATTAATTCATGACGCCACATAGGCGTCATGTGTTGTGAGCTCTCTTGATCTGACTTTTGAGGCAAGGCTCCCTCTGGTGGCTACTGCTGGTAGTGGTGCTGGTCAACATGATGTTAACCCAACAGCTGCAGAAGATAATTGGAGGAGTGGTGGTAGTGACTGAGACTACATAAGCGAGCAGACTTCTCTCAGTGACTGCCGGTGATACTCCTTTCTTTGCTTACTGAGGATTTCTGTCTGCTGCCTGATCCTGCATTTTTTCAGCTAAGTGTCATGTGCTAAACCCTTTGCATCTGTTTTTGCCTTGCTGTCAGGGGTCAGCTTGCTCCCCCTGGGGCTTCTGGCTCCTGCCCTGTATTTTTGTATCTTGTGTTTGTTTGCTCAGTCCCCTGCTGTATTAGCCTGTTGCTAGCCGCCAGTTCACACCTGAGTGCTGATATAGTGGGGGCGAGGTTGTTCAAACCTATTTTTTGTACATCAGTCGTGTGGGAATTATTAGGGTTTTTGCGTGATTGCAGACAGTGCTTTTTCTGTCCTGTCCTATCTAGTCAGTGTGGGCCCCATCATTTGCTCAGTCTATTTTCTGTCTGTGTTTGTGCTTCATCTTGTCTCACCGACAATATATGTTTGGGGGCTGTCTATTCCTTTGGGGATCAGCTCCGGGGCAGTTTAGATTTCACCTTTCTGTCTTTAGGCTTAGTTAGTCCTCCGGCTGTGACGAGGCTTCTAGGGCAACGTAGGAATGCTCCACGCCTACTGCTGAGCGACCAACCTCTCTGGTGTTCTGGTGGCATAGCCTATTGCGTTCGCCTCCTGGGTGACCCATTCATAACAGTCATGGGTCGTATTGGCACGACTTTTCATGACGCCTGCGTTGCGTCAAAGGTCGGGAAGGGGTTAAACAACAATCACAAGACGGATTTCATCAACCAATTAGTATAACGGTGCCAACTAGTGATGAGCGAGCATGCTTGGTACTCGCCCGAGCATCGCTGTACTCGAGGTGCTCGGCGAGCGCCAAGCATTTCCAGGATTAATCGGCGTGAGCTCGAGTCCCCGCCCTACATGTTTGGCACTCTTTAGAGCGCCAATCAACATGCAGGGATTGTCTGCCACGCACTGTAATGTCACAACCATGTTGGTTGTGACATTACAGCGATTGGCTGGCCGCACAGCGTCACCAGGTCTATATCAGACCTGGCGCCGCCCTGCTCGTCCCAGTCAGCTCCGGAGTCACTAGTGCAGGGAGAGTTGCTGCAGCGATAGTGACAGAATAGGTAGGGTATCAGTTACTGTGGGTATACCATAATTGAATACACAAATCCAACTAAATCAACAGTCCTTCTAAGGACAAATTACAGGGTATATAGATCACAGTGCTAGGTAGGCAGGGAATGTATGTGGGTATATACATATCAGTGTAAGGAATGCAGCCACTGCATGTGGGTATATAGGTAACACTGCTAGTCAGGCAGGCATTGTATGTGGCATACTTCATTGCATACATCAAGAGGGTCCATTCCATTACTCAAGAGAAAATAGGCTAAAAAGCCTCAGCCAGCTCACCGACAGCCACAGGTGCACGGAACTTCGTTTTGACAGGACGTGAAGGAATCAGGAAAAAAGAAAAAGGGTATTCTAGCTCCTTAAAAATAGTCACCTTTATCCATTAAAATATATGGATTAGCAAAATCCTCAATTTTTATTTTTAAGGAGCTGGAACGTCCTTTTTCTTTTTTCCTGATCCATTCCATTACTGCCTGCTCCTGTTGCCCATTACATATATTGACCGTATATACATAGCCCCAGGTATCAGTGGCTAGGAATAATTTTTTTTTGCATCATAATCCTGATTATTTTATTCAAAAGCAATCCAGAGCACACTTATTTTTCTCCATTTGCTTGTTGACACTGCAGAATACAGACAGATCCTTTTCATAGTACAGCGTGAAAATCCAGCTATTTTAAACAGGTTTGCCCATCCCAGCAATCACATCTGAGTGATCAGAAAATTCTGCCACTTTTGTGGTACTGTAAAATCGTTTTGGAGTGTCTTATATAATTTCTTGACACCATTTTGCTGCTAAAAAACATTTAGCTGCCAAAAAAATATTTAGCTACAGGGCAGGTATTTTCCACAGGGTTTTGTCCGCCACACGGATTGCATATCATTGCGGTCAAAACTGTGCCATTTCAGGCCCAATTTTACTGGCCCAAAAAACAAAAAAAACAGGCCAGATATTTGAAAATGTGGTATATACGACACATACCTCATCTATCTGTGGGCTACAAATTGTGGCGTTTGAGGCTTCCATTCAACTGTTTTTGCTGTGTCTTACCCCAATTCTTGACAATATTTTGCTGAAAAATAAATTGTTACCTACAGGCCAGATATTTTAAACTGTGGTTTTCCTGCACACAGATCACATAAGTTCGCTCCAAATTCAGCCATTTGTAGTGAACATGGAAAATACTGTAGTCCATTTAAAATGTGAAAGTGGACGTGATGGTGCATGCAGAGGCTGAGGCCGTGGGCAAGCTGAAATTGTGTCACAATAAACACCCACACCTTCTCACCCGACCTTCCTGTCCGAATTACTAGGGAACCGCAGAACACCACTATTGAACCCAGGGCAGTGTCAAAAGGTTGTTGGTTGGATAGCAGATAAAGCTTCCAGTCACTTTGCCACCACCACCTCCCTGTCTTTCACACGATCAAGTCTGAGTAGCCATCAGTCTGGACTTCATATTCCTCACCCTGATCCTCCTTCCTCCCACCATGCCGAGTGCTCAGAGACAACTGATCCTACACTTGGACACTCCGAAGAACTGTTCACTTTTTCCATTTATAGATTCGGACCTCTCGCCCGGTCCACTTGAAGCAGGGCAAGAGGAGATCGCATGTAGTGATGCCCAAATATTTGAGCAGCCACGGTCACACGAAGGCGACGGTGGGAACGTATCACAAGAGGTGGACGATGATGAGACAATTGCCAGAAAGTCAGGAGGAGGACCAGGGTGTGGAAGTGGAAAAGGAAGTGGTGGATGATATAGTAACTGACCCAACCTGGCAGGAGGACATGTAGAGCGAGAACAGCTGCACAAAGGGGGAGGGAGGCTTAGCACCCCAACAGGCAGGAAGAAGCAGTGTGGTAGCCACAGACAGAACACGGGCAACCATTCCCCGTAACACTAACACGACGGAAGTTGCCAGTACAAGTGTTATGTCTTCCTGAGTCTGGTTGGTTTTTAAAGACTCTGTCGATAATCCCAAAACAAGCCATTTGCACCACCTGCCATGTCCGCATCAGCAGGGGTAGCAAAACTACCAGCCTGACCACCACCAGCATGATCAGGCACATGGCAGCAAAGCACCCGACTTTGTGGGCCGATCCCCAGGGTCCAGGAACACTGTCTGCGGGTGACACCACTGCTTCTTCCGCTGTTGTGCGTGGAAGCCAGTCCCCTTGTCCATGATGCCTGCGAAGATGCCTCCTGCCCTGCACCTGTCATTGCACACACTCAATTAGCACCATCATCAAGCACATCCATGTCCTTGTCCCAGCGCAGCGTTCAGTTGAACATACCCAAGTCCTTGGAAAGCAAGCAGAAACACGCTCCCAAAGGTCACCCTACTAAATTCACATATTTCTCGTCTGCTTGTGCTTTAAATGTTGCCTTTAGGCTCGTGGAGCTTTCTGCAACCTGGTGGCGGCAGCCGTCCCAAGGTACTCGGTCCCCAGCCGACACTTTCTCCCGGTGTGCCGTCCCCGCATTGCATAAGCACGTGTCCCACAACATTAGCCGTGCCCTCAACAATGCTGTTACTGGGGAAGTCCACCTAACCACGGACACGTGGACAAGTGCTTGCGGGCAGGGAAGAACATCTCGCTGACAGCACACTGGGTTAACATAGTGGAAGACGGGACCCAGTCGGACCTTGGGATGGAACACGTCCTCCCGACTCAGAGGATTGCGGGCCCTTCATCAATCAGGGTTGCCCCCACAGTCTACAGCTCAAGCACCTCCTCCATCTCCAAAATGACCACATCAGTCACAAGCTGGAAGCACTGCCTCAGCCAAGCGGCAACAGGCTGTGCTGAAGCGAATATGCTTAATTGACAAACCGCACAATGCTGAAGGGTTGTGGACAACTCTGAAAGAGAAGGCAGATCTGTGGCCGACACCGCTGAACCTACAGCCAGGCATGGTCGTGTGTGACAATTGCCGAAACCTGGTGGTGGCTCTGACACAAGATGAGCTCACACACGTACCATGTCTGGCCCATGTGCTTAAAGGGAATCTGTCAGCTACTTTTGGCGGGCTATTTAAATGAGGTCGGTCCAGTCCGATGGGCGGTGTTTCCCATCTTTACCGCCTCCCCATCCTTGGCCGCCGTCCGCAGTTTTTTCATGAATAGGAGTAGGTGTCCGCCATCTTTCGCGCGTGCGCTAAGCATTCTTGGCTCTCGCACGGGCAGTATGCTTTGCCCAACTGTGGGCAAAGCCGAAAAGCCTGACTGCGCATGAGCCGGTTAACTAGGCCCCGGAACACAGCAAAATACTTCCGGGGCTTAGTTAACCGACGCGTGCGGAGAGAAGATCACGGGCCGTCAGAAGGTGAGAATATCTTTTTACATTTTTTTAATTATTTTTTACATTCTTTTACTATTGATGCTGCATAGGCAATAGTAAAAAGTTGATCACAATTGTCAAACACTATGTTTAACAAGTGTGACCAACCTGTCAATCACATTCCAAGCGATGCTTCAGATCGCTTGGAACGCGTTTGAATTCCGCACGTGAAAATCGCGTGAAAAACTGTTTTCCATGGGAAAATGCATGCGAACTCGCAAGCGTTTTTCCCACGGCAGGAGTTGCGGAAATGCTGCGGAAATTTCTGCAGCATTTCCGCAACGTGGGTACTTAGCCTCAGTGTGACACGCAGCAGCGACCAGGCCCCCACTGTGAGATCGCTAACAGTATGGCAGTACCAAATGAAAAAAAAAAATGGGAACTTTGGTTTCAGGTGGCCATCCAGGACGTCTGTTCCAAGTGTTATTGGGGTGAGTGTAACTTGTGGCAAGGCGGATCTTGCATTCAATGCATGGGCAAAGAGTGTGGCAGTACCAAATAAATAATAATGGGAACTTTGGTTTCATGTAGTCATCCAGGACGTGTTCCAAGTGTTATTGGTGTGCGTGTAACTTTGGGGCACAGCAGGCCTTGAATTCAATGCATAGGCAAACACTATGGGAGACCTACTTTCTTATGGGAACATTTTTTCATGAGGCCCTCCTGTACCTCTCGTCAAAGGGGTATTGAGGTGCGTCCTAATTTTTTGCAATCCAGCAACTCACTGCATAGGCAATAACGGTATAGGAGACCCACTGTTTAATAATGGGAACAACAAAGCATAGCCGGCCGATGGCCCTTTAAGAATATTAACCCCTTCACCACCAAGGGTGGTTTGCACGTTCATGACCGGGCCAATTTTTACAATTCTGACCACTGTACCTTTATGAGGTCATAACTCTGGAACGCTTCTATGGATCCCGGTGATTCTGACATTGTTTTCTCGTGACATATTGTACTTCATGTTAGTGGTAAAATTTCATTCAAATAACTTGCGTTTATTTGTGAAAAAAACAGAAATTTGGCAAAAATTTTGAAAATTTCACAATTTTCCAACTTTGAATTTTTATGCCCTTAAATCACAGAGATACGGCACACAAAAAACTTGATAACTAACATTTCCCACATGTTTACTTTACATCAGCACAATTTTGGAACCAAAATTTTTTTTTGTTAGGAAGTTATAAGGGTTAAAAGTTGACCAGCGATTTCTCATTTTTACAACACCATTTTATTTTTAGGACCAAATCACATTTGAAGCCACTTTGAGGGGTCTATATGATAGAAAATACCCAAAAGTGACACCATTCTAAAAACTGCACCCCTTAAGGTGCTCAAAGCCACATTCAAGAAGTTTATTAACCCTTTAGGTGCGTCACAGGAATTTTTTTGAATATTTAAAAAAAAATGAACATCTAACTTTTTTTCACAAAAAAAATACTTCAGGTTCAATTTTTTTTTATTTTACCAAGGGTAACAGGAAAAATTGGACTGCAAAAGTTATTGTGCAATTTGTCCTGAGTACGCTGATACCTGATTTGTGGGGGGGGAACGACTGTTTCGGCGCATGGCAGAGCTCAGAATGGAAGGAGCGCCGTTTGACTTTTTCAATGCAAAATTGTCTGGAATTCAGATCGGACGCCATGTCACGTTTGGAGAGTCCCTGATGTACCTAAACAGTGGAAACCCCCTACAAGTGACCCCATTTTGGAAACTAGACCCCCCAAGGAACTTATCTAGATATGTGGTGAGAACTTTGAACCCCCAAGGGCTTCACAGAAGTTTATAACATAAAGCAGTACAATTAAAAAAAATCATATTTTTTCCACAAAAATGATCTTTTCACCCTCAATTCTTATTTTTCCAAGGGTAACAGCACCCTAAAAGTTATTGTGCAATTTGTCCTGAGTACGCTGATACCCCACATGTGGGGGTAAACCACTATTTGGGCGCATGGCAGAGCTCGGAAGGGAAGCAGCGCCATTTGACGTTTTTGGCTGGAATTGAGATCGGACACCATGTCGCGATTGGAAAACCCCTGATGTACCTAAACAGTGGAAACCCCCCACAAATGACACCATTTTGGAAACTAGACCCCCCAAGGAACTTATCTAGATGTGTGGTGAGCACTTTGAACCCCCCAGTACTTCACAGAAGTTTATAACGCCCGGGCGTGAAAATAAAAAATTCGTATTTTTTCCACAAACATGATCTTTTAGTCACCATTTTTTTTATTTTCCCAAGGGTAACAGGAGAAATTGGACCCCAAAAGTTGTTGTCCAATTTGTCCTGAGTAAGCTGACACCCCATATGTGGGAGAAAACTACTGTTTGGACAAACGTCAGGGCTCGGAAGGGAAGTAGTGACGTTTTGGAATGCAGACATTGATGGAATGGTCTGCGGGTGTCATGTTGCCTTTGGAGAGCCCCTAATGTACCTAAACAGTGGAAACCCCCCACAAATGACCCCATTTTGAAAACTAGACCCCATAAGGAACTTATCTAGATGTGAGGTGAGCACTTTGAACCCCCAAGGGCTTCACAGAAGTTTATAATGCCAGGGCATGAAGATAAAAAAATCGTATTTTTCCCACAAACATAATTATTCCCCAATTTTTTTATTTTCCCAAGGGTAACAGGAGAAATTGAACCCCAAAAGTTGTTGTCCAATTTGTCCTGAGTACGCTGACACCCCATATGTGGGAGAAAACTACTGTATGGACACACGTCGGGGCTCGGAAGGGAAGCAGTGCCATTTTGGAATGCAGACTTTGATGGAATGGTCTGCGGGTGTCATGTGCGTTTGGAGAGCCCCTGATGTACCTAAACTATTGAAACTCCCAACAAGTGACCCCATTTTGGACACTAGACCCCCCCACGGAACTTATCTAGATGTGTGGTGAGCACTTTGAATTCCCAAGTGCTTCACAGAAGTTTATAACGCTCTGACGTGAAAATAAAAAAATCATTTTTTTCCACAAAAATGATATTTTTGGCCCCAATTTTTTATTTTCCTAAGGGTAACAGGAGAAATTGGACCCCAAAAATTGTTTTGCAATTTGTCCTGAGTAGGCTGATACCCTACATGTGGGGGTAAAACACTGTTTGGGCGCATGGCAGAGCTTGGAAGGGAAGGAGCACCATGTGACTTTTTCAACTCAGAATTGGCTGGAATTCAGATCAGACGCAATGTTGCATTTGGAGAGCCCCTGATGTGCCCAAACAGTGGAAACCCCCAATTCTAACTCCAACCCGAACCCCAACACACCCCTAACCCTAATCTCAGCCCTAACCCAAGCCCTAACCCAAGCCCTAACGGAAAAATGGAAATAAATACATTTTTTTAATTTTATTATTTTTCCCTAACTAAGGGGGTGATAACGGGGGGGTTTGATTTACTATTTATGGCGGTTTTTATTTTTGGCAGCTGTCGCACGCTAAAAGACGCTTTTTATTGTAAAAATAGTTTTTGCATCACCACATATTGAGAGCTATAATTTTTCCGTATTTTGACCCACCGAGTCATGTGAGGTCTTATTTTTTGCGGGACGAGTTGACGTTTTTATTGGTACCATTTTCGGGCATGTGACATTTTTTGATCGCTTTTTATTCCGATTTTTGGGACGCAGAATGAACAAAAACCAGCGTTTCATGAATTTCTTTTGGGGGAGTGCGTTTACACCGTTTCACGTGCGGTAAAATTGATAAAGCGGTTTTATTCTTCGGGTCGGTATGGTTACAGCGATACCTCATTTAGGTCGTTTTTTTATGTTTTGTCGGTTTTATGCAATGAAAACTATTTTATATAAAAAATAATTATTTTTGCATCGCTTTATTCTGCGAGCTATAACTTTTTTATTTTTTCGCTGATGATGCTGTGTGGCGGCTCGTTTTTTGCGGAACAAGATGACGTTTTCAGCGGTACCATGGATATTTATATGCGTCTTTTTGATCGCGCGTTATTACACTTTTTGTTTGACGGTATGATAATAAATCATTATTTTTTGCTTCGTTTTTTATTTTTATTTTTTAAGGGGTTCGCTAAAGGGGTTAACTAATGGGACAGTTTTATAGGGCGGGTCGTTACGGACGCGGTGATACCCAATATGTGTACTTTTATTGTTTTGGTTTTTTTTATTTTCAAAAAATGAATTTATTGGGGAATTTTTTTTTTTTTTTTTTTACCAATTTATTTGGCGATTTTTTAAAAATTATTTTTACACTTTTTTTTTATTTTTTTTTTACTTTATTACATAGTCCCAGGTGGGACATCACTGTCCTGTGACAGATCGCTGATCTGTCACATCACAGATCACTGTGACAGATCAGCAATCTGTCACAGGCAGTGCACAAGGCTTCCTCATGCCTGCGCTTTGCAGGCACTGAGGAAGCCAGCTTCCTCCAGGCCCCCGAAGGCCCCCGTCGCCATCTTGGATCCGGGGGCCTGGAGGAAAGGAGTCCCCCGCAGCAGCGCTGCACATTGCGCTGCTGTGGGGGGCTCAGGGAAGCACGGAGGGAGCCCCCTCCCTGCCGATGCTTCCCTTTAACTCCCGGTACACCGCGATCATGTTTGATCGCGGTGTGCAAGGGGTTAACGTGTCGGGGGCGGTCCGTGACCGCCCCTGACACATAGTGCCGGGTGTCAGCTGTGATAATCAGCTGACACCCGGCCGCGATCAGCGGCGCTCACCACGTGGGCGCCGCTGATCGCGCTAGACGTACTGTCCCGTCCATGGGCATAGGGGCCCGGGTCCCATGGACGGGATAGTACGTCTGATGTCAGGAAGGGGTTAATGCTGCCTGATGCCTCTATAAAAATAGGCTTTGTGACTTTCAGGGAATGTTTCCACAATCATTAAACGCTGTGGAATCGACGCTGCATACAGCCGCAGCGTCAAATCCGCAGTGTCCAGATGTTACAGCATAGTGGAGGGGATTTTATGAAATCCCAGCTCCACTATGTGTTCAAACATGCAGGTGGCACACCCGCGTATACGCACATGCGGCGCGTCTTTATGGACCGCAGCATGTCTATTTATCTTGCGGAGATGCTTCAATGAACACATGCGGAATCACCGCGCGTACAAAAGGGGACAGCACTTTGGGCGGAGCTCATCCAAAGCGCTGCCAATACGCTCAGTGGAAACATACCCTCAGAGTCCCTCCTTCATAAATGAAACAGGATGTGTCTGATGATGTGTCACACACCACATGGCCAGCTATTGTTAAATGTTAAAATGACATTTCCTAGTGAATACATTTGTATTGGTTGAAAGCAATGCTAAAGTTGAAAAACGCATCAAAAACGCTACGTGTGAACAGAGCCCAAGTGGTGGAGGTACATTTTTTTATTGGGTTATTTCTTTTGCCTTACATACAAATCATTACCATGGAAAGGATGTACCTTAACATATTTCCCAGGAAAGTCCATTTTGTTATCACTTTTGTATGTTTTATTGTGCGCCTGTAAAAGTGGCATAACACTGACAACATTGTTCACAACAGTGACCTAGGAGTCAGAAATGCTTCCAGGGGTCTTCCCCATGATATTCCCATGTCATTTGAGCACTGTTCCTATCGATTTCAGACGTTTTAGACCCTAAAAGGCAAAAATGCTCGGGTTTCCCCATAGACTTACATTGGGCTCGTTGCTTGGGTCAAGAACCCGAGCATTCCAATTTGCTCGACCCGAGCAACGAGCCCCCAAGCATTTTAGTGCTCGCTCATCACTACTGCTAACCTGTAGGTTACTCAGTGTAACTTGTAGGTTACTCAGCACAATTCTGCTGACAGGTTCCCTTTAATTTGCATTAAAAAAAAAACAAACAAAACTTTAATGGCATAAGAAAAGTTGCAGATGTTTGAAAAAACGTGGTTGAGCAAAAAGAAGAAAAAAAAATCAATTTTTAGGTGCTTGCTTATACATTGTCCCACTATTCTTAAAATGAGTGGGCCTTAGAGGGAAAGAGCGTGGCCAACATTGGTCTTCAGGATTCACTATAATTTATTCCAGAAAATTACCGTAATTTACACAAAAAAAAAAAAAAAAATCTACGTCACCCCATACAGGCACCAAATTGCTTAAGA